>NC_091118.1:124464240-125119240 GCF_040183065.1 Periplaneta americana | reverse complement strand
TGATGTAAATCGTGTATAATTCTCATTTCTGTTATATATAATGTGCAGTGCAGCATACCTTGATTCATACAGATGTTTGAAACTAACTTTATATCAGCAGTTGTGGATTAACGAGGAAAAATAAAAATAAAGCATTACAGAGTGACAGCAATGTTGTATATACATGTGAGGTGGCTTTCAACGCATTACGCACATAATACTGACGCTCTTTGTGAGCAGAAAAGAAATTTGGAAGCGAACCAGCGATAATTTTATTCTATTGATGCAGGGATTCATGAAAATACGTTCAATTACAGGCGACAATATAAGCCTGTAAAAGTAGGATATAGATATAATCTCGTTTACGGATTTTTGAGCTAATATGAAATTGGAGCATTAAATCTGATTATTGAAGAAAATAAAGAACACATTTCTATAATTCGGGTCGTTCGCTAAGCCCCTATTACGCTACGCAGATTTATACTTGAAAGAGAAAGTAAAACCCGGTCTGAAACGTGTCTTTCTCTATTAGGATACGTAATAACCGGACTTCCATGAGAATTGAAGTGTGTATTAAATGTATACGTATAACGATACGGGATTTGTGTTGCTTGACAAACTGAGCGCATTTTACGAACGGTGGATCTCCTCGTGTTTCCATAAATTTAATTTGAACAGATATCTGATCCCTGCCCCAGTGCATTCTGAAAATCCTGCAGGATGTGAAAAACATTGTGGGTACTCTGTGGAGGAATTACTACCCGTAGATATAAAAAATTCTGATAAGTAACTCGAAATAAAAAATTCAAGAAATTACGAAACACGGCTTCATACTGTATACTGTACTTCAGAACTCACCAACTGAACTAACTCACTGGCTGACTGGCTACATGGATGGACGATTAGAAGGCTTAATGAATGACTCAGCGACAGATTTCTGACAGATTGGCAGACTCAAGGACTGGGTGTCTTATTGGATGACTAATTCACTGAGTAATGTACTCAATGTCAGTCTGACTAATTGATGTATTTACTGACTCTCATTCACTTACCAATTGATTCGTTCACTCACTCATTTATTCAGTTATTTAATCACTCACTCAGTCGTCCACTCATTTACAAACTCACTCACTCACTCAATACTTCACTAAGACACTCAATCGTTCACTCACTCAGTCGTTAGTTAACTCATTCACTCAGTCGCTCATTCATTCACTCAGTCGTTTACTCATTTAATAACTGTCATTCCCAAGTCACTCACGGACTGACTGATTTATCGACTCTTTTCTGGCTGGCTGATTCATTGACTGTGTAACTGGTATGGTTATGTTATTCAATGATTGGCTCCATCATTCACTAAAAACCTCCTTGGTAGCGCAGTTGATAGAACGCTGGCTTACGAACGTGGGCACGAATTCACATCCCAGCGATGGTGAAGTTGTATTTGTGGTTCATAAAGCCAAGGTTGAGGTTTTTCTCAAGTTTCTTCCCCTTTTTTTACTATTCATTCCACCAATATTATTTACAGTTCTTCTGCCGTTATCATCTCCGTTTCGGAAAATACGGTACTTACTCTGTCGGACGTCGTATCGAACATCCGCCGTGGCAGATATACCTCGTAATTTGCTTAAAGTTTGGTAGATGGCAGTGATGATGGGTTCAAGTTGGGTTTTACTATTTTTACGTTTCAAATATTCAGCCATAACACTAATGCCACTTATACTTATGGCTTCAAGTCTCTTTATAAAGTCATTTCGCTAATATGTGACCCGTTGCGCGGAAAGGGACCTAAAGTCGTGAAAGGAAATTTTACAGGAGAACAAAATAACGAGTTAGCGGTGTAAAAACTGCATTTCTATGTTTTGACATCTTGCGCTACCTACAGGCTTTCTTTACTTACTAAACTAGGACATAGTTTTATTATTGGCCACAAAATCGCGCAAAATGAGTTTTACAGACAGAATGCCGACAGCAGAAAATGGAGCCAAAGTCGTTTATGGGATTATAACATTGCCGATTTTAAGACCCTTTCATTTTGTACTATAATAATCAGCTGTTGGAATTGTGCTTGATTTAATGTCATGGAGAAGGAAATTAATATAGAAGGTTTAAGTGGCAAATTTCAAACTTTTAATACTGATTATTTTACATCACGTGACAGTGAAACTGAAACAGGAAGTGACTTGATGAATAAAAAATCTGATGGTCAGCTAGAAGACATTGTTTCATTTATTTTAAGTTCTTTATGTTTTCTGTATGTATTTCTGTAACTTAATGTTTAGTGTGTGTGTGTGTGTGTGTGTGTGTGTGTGTGTGTGTGTGTGTGTGTGTGTGAGTGTGTGTCTGTGTTTTTTTGTATTTAATATTAATTTATGTTCACTTTACGTGCAACTGAGTTTGCAGAATAATTTACTTTTATATTATCAATCAAACACAGTTTGCAACATACTAATACATAAATAACCATTGTTAATGTTATTTTTATTTCATGTATAACTCATACCATACCATACCAACACATAAGACATCATCGTATTCATCATCATACACAATCTCGCTCTCGCGCTTGTGGAATACCCTACTCAGTGACATCAGAGACTGTCGGAATTTAGTAGCGTTCAAAAGCAAGCTTATTAAGCATTTTCTTACTGCGTAGAGTAGGTTTAATTTTTACTTAATCAATAAAAGAAATGTTTCTCTCTTATTAACTTTTACAATAAACTGTCTAGCTTTTATTAATCAGTTAATCTTTTTGTACTTTGATTTTTATTGTATTTGTAAATTTAATATTAATTGTAATTATAATTGTAATTGTATTCTTAATATTGTAGTTGGAATCCCCTGGTAGAGGGGAAGAGAAGGCATGATGGTCTTATCTCTACCAGGTTAAATAAATAATATCACTGGCCTCATTCATCACCGAAATCATATTCATAACAAATCAGTAATACATATAGGCATACAGTCGCCATCTAGTTCACAACAATAGAACCAGTCTCAACAATAGTACACAGGCCTTCGGATTTCAACCAAAGATTAACTCGCAATATTTCCAAAAATGTTAAAGCCAGTAAATATAAATAACAGCGAGGGGGGAAAAAAAACTCATAATAACTACACAGTGCTTCTTAAATAACCAAATCTTTCTTATAGTTTCTAAGAAAACAAGCGAAAACTTTAATTGCATTTTTCTCTAAAAGTACATAATGTAATATATTAAAAACTATAGCACCTAGAACCATGAAATTTTTTAAGTGCTCAGTATTTCATCCTCTTTTTGAAAAAAAAATCCTACTTCAGGCCCCATTTCTTGCAACTGGTCACATATTTATATTCTGCAACCCTCTTTGTAAAGTTCCGTAACTAGTGTATTTGCAAATGAATAGTGATTCCTACAACTATATACTCTAGTCTTTATAAACTTTCTTAAAGTTTTCTCCATTACGATTCTGCACTGCTGGAGACCACGAGCTGTAAAGTTCTTCTTTATGTCGTCAGTGCTTATTGTTCTCTGTCTTCTTTGGTGTCGTTCTCCAATTCTCGATTCTCATATTTGTTCTATATGTGCCCTGCGCTTGTGGTTGAATATGGCATTATTGAGTGCTCTGCCTTTTTCATTTCAGTATCTGTGTCGCTGATGCAGCATCTTTTAACTGTGTTACTTTCCTAATATCTGTGCTTGTTATAGACACATTGGAGTTCATTATTTAATAACAGTTAAAATTCCTACGAATAATCCATTTATTCTCATGAGATCTTAAGCGAATGTTAGCTGGAATTCTCAATGTAGTACCATATAAAGCTTTTGATACAATAGACATCTAATAAACACGTGTTGCATCTAAGCTCTAGTGATGGAATAATATTACATAGAAGAGAGAGAGAGACAGAAACTGTGACAGAGGGAGAGAGTAGCCAATTGAAAATGATTGATTACTTTTTTATTTATGTGGCTCTATAAACCTGAGAAAATTTCTGGCTTCACACCAATACGATTTCAAACAGGTCTATCCCTAGTTCCATTAGTGGATTCTACAATAGTAATTAAAGCTTAATAAATTTGATTTTTTTTTCTAAGTTTTGTTCTGCTGATAGGTCATTTGTTATTCTGCCGCAAAACAAATGAAGTTCTTAAAAGTGAATTTTTTCTCTAATATGACATATCTAACCTTCAAGTTTTGACTGTTTATATCAGATTATTTTAAAAGATTTCGGATTTTCAGTTTTCTTCTCAAATTTTCCATTGTCTGTTTTCTACTACAGGATGAAATATTCTTCGAGAGCAAATGAAGCGTCATTTATTAAAAACGGAGAAAGCTAGGGTTAAAGTTAAGTGAATAATTAAGATTGACATATCATTCAGTTTTAATGTGTATACTTTATATTATACTTGCTATATGTTTCCATTGAATTATGGCAATAACTTCATTTTAACCCTTGTTTTCTACGGTTTTAGTAAATGGCGCTTGGTCCACTATGGTTCTGAATCCTTCAAATAATGATCATTCTGACTGCGTCCGAGTATTGGAGCCATAACATAAACAGTATGGACAATGGTTTTGTAACTCCTCAATTTAGTACAGGGACATCATTTTATTTTTACTTCAATTTTTATTATACCTGAGTTTTTTAATGTACTTCACTCCCACCCCTTCTACTAATGAAGTTCAACCGTCCTCCACACAGATCCAAGACCGCATATACGGTCATAGTAAACAGTACGTTCCAAAAATATATTCGCGTTTTCCAGTGACGAAAGAGTTTTCAATATTGCATCATTTTCGCACAGATACTGTCATCCATTTGCCTACTTCGCATTTCGGTTTTCCCCACCTGCTTCTATTCGCCTCTCTGTAAAGGCTAGTCTCTGGGCTATCTTAGCTCTTTTCTGAGAACATTAATTTCTGTTAGGACTTGGACGTCTACGTAATATTATACCCATAAAACTGTTTAAAATAACTTAAATAAAAGGGGCTCGTTAAGTAATTAATTGTCACGTGATCCCCCCCCCTTTCTACGATCCTGCGACATAACCACTTGGACAGACAGTAGATAGCATGTCTGAGTAATTTTATCTTTTCGGATCGAGCAGAAGTGAAGATTGAATTTACAGTACGTAAGGTATTCTGAGAGTAGGTATAGAATTATTTCAACATGAGTTCCTAGTACGAACGACGAAACTGGTAATTGGAATTACACACATTCGAACTGAAGGCTGTATCGAAATGAACGCCCACCATTTTGAAAATGTGTTTAAATATCCTTGTTATGATTATTTTTCAATTTAACTTCAATCTCTATAGTGTACGCTAATGTGCTGTAGACAGTATAATATACACTGCATAATGAATACGTCCGCATGGAGAGCTCAGTTCGTGAGTAAAAACACTTATTGTTAATACTGTACTGTATTTTGATTAAACAAAAACCTAATGAAAAGTATCAAACTCAAAAGCGTGATATTTCCTAGTTTACATAAATGGATGAACTACGTTTCTTCCCTCCTATAACTAGTAAAGTGATTTGTTTGTATATTACGTCAGTATCATCGAACTCCAGTCGTGGAAGGGGGTATCAACCGTTGATCCAAAGATATAGCCAGGTTAATATTTGAAATGTTAGTAAAAATAAAATTATATCCCTGTAGTTCTAGATCACATAACATTTCATTTAGGGCAGAAAAGCATTTATTGGTGTTAGATATTCTTCATATGACGCTTGTTCCACCTCAGAATTTATCAATGAAAAACTTAAAAATACCATGATCACTTCGTGTAACTTCATAAATTTAGTTCTTTTTTAATATAATTGATTTTTAAGCAAGGTTTAGATTTCAGTGCTCTAAGCAGGTGTCAAATATCTTCACTGCCAGTCAAATTCACGTGATCAGTATGCCAAAATATTGAATTGATTTAGTACTAGGTACAATCCCGTATCTACAGAGATTTGTTTTTAATTACTAATGGTATCCTTCTCTCTGTTACATTTGCAAGTGAATCGTCTTCAGTGTCGAGTGCTTGCCACACTTGCTACTAAACCTGAGTTAAGGAGGAGAATAATCTTCGGAATTAAAGTAGAGAATTTAGGTCTGTATAATAGATTTATGTCCCCTAGAAAAATTCCTGTTTCTGAATGAAGACAGCATCAAGAAGAATGTCGTGTCTCCATTTCCTCGATAAAGTTTCTTAATTCAAACAAATATCTCTCCAGAAGTTGCGTCTGGTGAAAGATTCGTGAACATGGAAATCATATTCTAGCAGTGCTGAAAGTTTCGAAAGAATCGTGTTACCTTTAAAACTTGTGGAGAACCGCGGAACTGGGTTAACATTATACACTCTTCACGGTCGTACAGAGAACCAACAAGCTGACGTATATAGTGACTTCTGCTGCTGCATTCACAAAGACAGGTTCGCTCGTATAACTACGGCATTGTGTATAATGATAATGTGTTTTTTGTCTTACATTTATGTTTATTGTTTGGATTATTTATTGCAATTTTGATAAGGAATTGAATTGAATTGTTAATGCATATATATTTCATTGTTTTTTTTTCATATCTTACTTTTTTTTTGTGAAACCTCGTATGAAATTGGATTAGTTATAATTACAAAAATGAAAATTGGTGATAACAATAACAATAATAATTATTACTGTTTTATTATTAGTAATATTTTCTTTCTTTCTTTCTTGCTTTCCCTCTCTCTTTCTTTCTTTCTTCCTTTCTTTCTTCATTTCTTTCTTTCTCTCTTTCTTTCTCGCTTTCTTTCTTTCTTTCTCTCTTTCTTTCTCTCTCTCTTTCTCTCTTTCTTTCTTTCTTTCTTCCTTTCTTTCTCTCTTTCTTTCTCTCTTTCTTTCTTTCTTTCTCTCTCCCTTTCTTTCTTTCTTTCTTTCTTTCTTTCTCTCTTTCTTTCTCTCTTTCTGTCTTTCTGTCTTTCTTTCTTTCTTTGAAGATTCAAACTGTGCATAGCTATAGCACGAATGACCGTACAGGCTCGTGCGAAGGATTTTGTGTACGTGAGTTTATATAAGTTTGTGTATCAATAAATGCAATTCATTCGTTCATTCATTCATTCATTCATTCATTCATTCATTCATTTATTCATAATGATTTGGGAGCGAAATTTTATGTGCTAAAAGGCAGTAAGTTATCCCAACTCCTTATACATAGTAGAAACTAGCAAGCAATAGTCCCTTTCTGGTAGGCCTATTAATAATACCGTTGGTTTTCAAAGCATTAGTCAGTTGTAGTCAATGATGCAACTCCGTGTTCTCTTTTAATTGACGAATTTAATACCACTCCAGTCTACATCTGTGGAGGAATGGTTAGCGCGTCTGGCCGCGAAACCAGGTTGTCCGGTTCGAATCCCGATCGGGACAAGTTACCTGGTTGAGGTTTTTCCGGGATTTTCCCTCAACCGAATACGAGCAAATGCTGGGTAACTTTCGGTACTGGGTCCCAGACTCATTTCACCGGCATTATCTCCTTCATCTCATTCACACGCTAAATAACCTGAGATGTTGATACGGCGTCGTAAAATAGCCTACTAAAAAAATACCACTTCATACAATTGGCTAGACTAGAAGTTCCGCTGATGTATCTACTTATGAGTAGCTTCAGTAGATGGCGCTCGGTTTTCAAACCCAAGTTCAAATGAATGGCCTCAAACATTATTTATAAATAGCTAGATTAATTCTTCAAACTATGTGAGCCAGCTCTTCTCTGTTAAATTTCAGTGTGTTGTGAACAAGGTTTCAAAATGGATCTAACCTATTCAGACATACGCTGTGTCATTTTCAGCTTTTAGTACATAAAATCCGATTTCAATAATTTTAATGATTAGGGCCAATGGATTTATATTAACCTGTATGTTGAAATAGCTGGTATCGAGTGACAAATGACAAGGGTACCAATACGAGTGATTCAAGGATCTGTATTTTAAAGAACATAATATGATTTATTTTTAACACGAAATAAAACTACTGGGGAATATAAATCTGAAGAAATTTAGCGCACTCAAATAGTACTGATTCAGGAAGTTAACTGACATGATAGACACGAAAAACGAATGTTAAAGTAGTAAAGCAGAGAGTGTCCAAAAATATCAGCACATTGTTCTAAAGCAGCGGTGACCAAAGTGGGTGTCGTGATTACATCGTGTAATCACATTCAAACGGATACTAGGAGTTTCCTGTACATTGCTGTGTGTTTCATTCACGTACTGAAGGCAAGCAGTGGCGGTATCATGTCGCTCTACAAACTCTGTCTCTACAAACAGTAAGAGGTGGTTTCGTAAAGAATGAGAAGGAGAACTTTTTTGTTTTTTCTGTCGGACAAAATGTAATATGTTTACTTTGCTCAATGGTTCAATTAGGAGTATATAGAAACATTAATTGCCACGCTGAATAATGTATTATTATTATTATTATTATTATTATTATTATTATTATTATTATTATTATTATTATTATTATTATTGGGTCATTCCATATCAAATCAACAAGGCGCTCAACCCGACCGACTCAGATTTCTTTCAAATTTTGAGGGTTTGTGTTACCTGCCGCGCTAACTAAAACTGCCGAGTTTCATATGTCCTGTGCTTTTCGTTTTCTGTCAGTGGCGTTTCAAACATGAAGAAAAATCATATTTTTGTAAGCAAGCCGCTTCAATTAAAATTATATATATATATATCTCTACAACGACTCCAGATAAATTTACAAAAATTGGGTGATACATTCTTAATATGTGATAGTTTTTATTGCTTATATTGTTTTCTGCATGTATTCAATTACACTAAAAAGCATGGTGAAACAATTTTCATATATTCATATTTAAAAATGCGGGGGTTCTATTTTAAGGAAAAAAATATATAGTACACCTCAATTAGTGATACAATGAACTGATAAGTTTCAACTTGGAATCATCATAGGTTAAAAAGATAAAAATTATTATGTCACTGCAAGCGTAAGCTAACCGTATAAGTCGCGATAATTATGTCCCACACATTCGTTGTATTTAATTATATTTGATCATAGTCTTGAATGTCGCTATGTAATTTAACATGTAGTACATAATTCGAATTTTTTTAATTATTACTTGAAATAAATTATTGTCACATGGATTTTGTTAAACCTGAAGTTCTGTAAGAAATGCTTATCTTTCATTGCTGAGATGAAATAATCTGATCATCTTTCCAGACAGGATGCTGCGTTGTTTCAGCTGCATTTTAAAACTGCTTAGCAAGTATAATACCCATCCTAAACAGCAGGACTGTATGAAACTTGTGTTCCAGGCACTGAGGTGGATTTTGCAAATCGAAGAGCAAGCATTTTTTCCTCTTCAGTATAGCTTTTTTCAGTCACATAAACGGTATTAATGTTTGGGAGATGATCCCCTGTCCAGTCGTACAATTCCCTAGGCGTAGTTATTTGTTTATCGGATGGTTTCTGCAAACTAGCACAAGCCGCAAACCTTTTAAGTGTCCCACCTACAACGTCGCATGCTCTTTTGCCATGCGATATGCAAAAATAATGCAATTCTGTTGGAAATCCAAAATCTTCTTCATGTAATGTGAGGTTCAGGAAATGTTTTCCTATTTTTATACTGAGCAGAGAATCCTTCGGAGAAATACATAATTTTTGTGGTGAATTACAAATGTTTGTTTTAGTGACTCCATTAGACATTTTCGAAACAGATGTACAGCTGTAGTGTCATATTTCGGGCAGTGTAAAATTATTATCAGATTTTTAATAGAGACTGTATCGGATGACGATTCGTTATAATATATATTACGAAAGTATGAATGGTTGTCTGCACATTAGTCCTGTGATATGACTGAATTTCATCTTGGATTACGAAATAGTTTTCAGCGAAGTCGCATAACACAACAAGCTGGCATGGCTGTACAAATGATTTCATATCACGTAGAAACTTACTTTGTTCAGATGATATAAATGAGTGAGTCAGTAAATCACTAAGTTTCTCCAAGAGACAGTCGAAAAATTTGTCTGTGGGTTTCATTATGGTCTCAAGCGTTGATCGGTCAGTCGTCATCCACTGCTTTTAGGTCACTGATTCACTGAAGTTTTATACGAAACATTTCTCTAAACCCTCTCTTATTTTCAATGGTTCAGGACATTCTGTACATTTCCTGAACAAGCAATTTATATGAGGAGGATTGCACACCATAGTAGCCAAGAAATGTTA
Source organism: Periplaneta americana (assembly GCF_040183065.1). NCBI lineage: Eukaryota > Metazoa > Arthropoda > Insecta > Blattodea > Blattidae > Periplaneta > Periplaneta americana. Next base: position 125,109,057 of record NC_091118.1, on the reverse strand, counting down.
AGTTGGAAGGTATAAAGAAAAATTTTTTTGAAATCCACATAGACCTGAAACTTTAATAAATTGCTTACGGCATAAGTTTTACATTCTGATAAGGACACAAACACAGACAGTATTGTTCCACTAACTTCAGCTGGAATACAATTTCTTGGTCAGGTTAGAATTTTTAAACACTGCATATAATTAATTTCTGCTCATGTGATTTACTCCCTGATTCTTTAAACACAACAAATATTTCTTACCAGGCATCATTCTGCTTATCTCGTTAGAACAACAGAATTCTTTAACTTTACCGGCAACAGCCGCGAGCAAGGGTTTTCCACGTTTCGGATTTGGTGAACACAAAATTCCCTTTCCCTTTGCCAGGACTTTTGCTTTCCGAATTATGTATTCGAAAGCTGAAAGAAACTATTTTTTATATTATTTACGCTCCAGCTTTTAGGTAGTAGTGTTAAAATGGTGATTTTCTCACTTTTACCTGAATTTTGAAAATTTTCCTGCAACTGAGACAAAATTTCAGAATCAGAAAGTTCCTGGTTCCTCGGCGTCTTTAATATCGTAGACTTTATCTTTTACAATATTTTAAAATTTCTGTCTCTTATATTTCTCTTGTTGTAGCCTTTCTTGTTTAATAAGAAACATACCTTGGTCAAAAAGACTTGTATTTAATGAACTTACATTTGCTGTAGAGTCGACGTATTCTTCATTACTAGGGTCATAATGAGGATTCTGCGTAATAGCATCATATTATATTTTTATTTCTTTGCGACACATAGCGCACACCTTTTGTTCCTGTTTTAAATGAGGAAATACATGAAGCATCCACTATATAACACTTCTTAAATTTTCCCTCTAATTACAATGTTCTGATTTCTCGAAGGGATTGCAGCAAACATAGGCCTATAACTTAAAACGCGACTCCATTACATCGCACAAAACTACCACATACTACAAAAATTAACGACACTGCACTTGAAATAGGTTGTACGTTTTGTATAAATTGAAGACTGTATAAATTGCCACTTATGACGGCCTGACAGATCGATGACGCAACTTATCAGACAAGTACGAACTCGCACGCATGCAGTGTTGGTGTAAGACGGGTTTAAGTGCTACAAACCAATACATTGATATATTTTTTTACTGATATTCCTGAAACGTTTCCAAAATTAAACTTACACCAAGGGGAGAATACTCTTACCTCTATAACATACATTTTTCACGAAATAATTTATTTCCCGCATTTATAGATATGCAATGTTAAAATGTGTTTCACGTGACTATTCAATAAAGAATTCATTACTTTGATGCAAACCTATTTTTATTGAAACGTATGATCCATTAGCTTTAAGATAAGTACAAGTTTAAGATTCTACCTCAATTAGAAGAGAAGTTATGAATTATTTTTGTTGACATAGTATGCGACATTTTTACATTTTTTCTCGTATTGACAGAATTGCTGTATGGATATCGTGCATTATTGAGGGCTAAAATTTTACATAATTAATTAGCTTAAGGTTCTTTACCATCCCACCAAATTTAATGAAAATCTGAGGTGGTCGGGTTGAAAAGTCCACTTTTTTGTGTTGATTTGACATGGAATGGCCCTATCATTACTGACCACTAAGTACGTGCTTCTATAATTCTTCTGTACGTGCATTAATATTGATATTTTTAGATCTTCTTCCTAGAAGGATAAAATTATTAGGTTTTATCTCAGTTTAATCTTTAGATTAGAGTAACTATTTGTTAGTTATTTTTTAATAATAATGTTGTAGAAAAATGATTCAATATTAGGCCTATGTGCCAACGACCTGTTAAACGCTAGGAATTGATATGTCTTAAATCATAGCCAGGAAGAGAAAGATGACATAAATAAATGTAAGGAAGTCAGCTACGTAATGGGGTTTGCAATATCTCGTGCTCTAAAGCCTTTTAATAGAACAAATTTCCCAAAAGAGTAATGATTAAAATAGCTTAAATAACTTGTCCATAAGAAGTTTTTAATTTTGAAAAACTACGAATTTCTCGACCAAGTATCGAGAGAAGAATTTAGAAAATTTCTGATTATAGTCAAGAGAAAGGTTAAAAAAGAAGCAAGAAAAGTCGCATATTATTCACTGACGCTTGATGACAGCAGTAACATTACTGATAGAGCAAAGCTTGACATTTTTATCCGCGGGATTGATCAAGATGTTAGTACAGGAACAACCACTGGTTGTAGTTTTCATGCCAAAGTACCTTTCCTCCGTCTCCTTACTTCATAAGCTGTCTGTCGCATGTAATCATTGCAGCTCGAGTCTTGGCCACCGCTGTTTTAAAGCATGATGACATGATAAGAAAATTAACTTGCGATATTGCATTAACGTTGCTAAATTAAGTTCTAAACGTACAAATGTAATCTTTGCGGTCATGGGTTTCGTTACATAGCAATTCCTCTAGATTTATCCATTTGTCTGTCCATACACTTTAATTTCCACCCTCAACAAATTGTAAATGGTTAAGTTCTTTTGACAATCTACATTGTATTAAGTATAATTATCTTAAAATAATAGTGATTTAAGTACTTTTGAAGGTTTATACACAGGTATAAAGCGTTGGTATTTTTATACCATAATATAAATTTGACATACAGTAGACTAGCTTTATAAATTCTTATCTCTTGTACATGATTACAAATTTAGTAGCCACAGACATGCCTGCTTTTTTATCTAACAGAGAAGTGTAAATGGGAATTCATTCATCGCACTCTCTTGATTTTATTTCCGAAGTGTCCTGCAGTATTCCACCGCCACATTCACTGTCGATTTTGTCGTGCTGGGTTGTCACATGTTTTATAGCCGAAACTCCGAGCTAGACGAAGCTCAGACGTAATCTTCTTTTCTCTTTTTCTCCTCTCAGTTCTTTCAGCTTAATTTGTTCCTTCCCTTTCCGCCCTCTTCCTTGTCCACAACGCCTCTTTCTCCCGTTTGCTGTCAGTCTGTCACTTCGAATTTCTTTCTCTATCCTGGCCCTTTTTATCGCCGTTTTCTTCTTTTGCCCTGTCTTTCAAGAGGATTGTAAGCTGTACGTTTTATGGATCCCATTCTGTCAACCATTCACTGCCTTATCATCAGAGTTACATATTACTGTTTCCAGTTACATGGGTTACATTCATCTCACTGCAGATGAACTTATGATATGGATACGCATTGTCAAAAAAGTAACACGAAAGTTACCTTCAAACTGTAGTGGTGGTAGTGCTAATGATAGTGGTAGTGGTAGTGGTGGTGGTAGTAGTGGTGGTGGTGGTGGTGGTGGTGGTGGTGGTATTTATTTAACCTGGTAAAGATAAGCCCATCAGGCCTTCTCTTCCTTTCTTCCAGAGGATTACAACTACTTTATGAACAATACAATTACAATATTATAATTACAATTAATATTAAATTTACAAATAAAATTACAATAAAAACTGAAGTACGAAACGATTACCTGATTAATTAAGGCTAGACAATTTATTGTAGAATTTCTCTTGAAAAATACCTTCTAGTTCTCAATCCTGCTGCACATCCTTAAGTTCATTTTTGACATTTCTAATCTCAGGGCCAAAAATTGACAACCCAGTTACATCTGCTGTCATTTTTAATGTTCTTAGTTTTCCTGCTCACAATTTAGAATTTTTAGGATACTTGCAGTCAAAATTTGAATTCACGGTATTATAATGCCTGTTAATATTAAATCGTTTATAACCTTGAACTATATCATGACATAATAAACACATGGCACTGCCTTCCATTTTAGCAGATATAAAGAAAAATCATGCTCCCAACTATTTTGAAAAACTCTTCCTTCCTCTTCAAGTTTTCTTTTTTATCCCTTCGAGAGAAAGAACACCAGCCATTACTAAACATTGCACTGCAATAAACTTACCATTATCAATTAACTGTTCAACTGAATAGGAATATAACAGTAACCGAGTATTCGGTCGTTTGTTCGTAGAAACTAAGAAAAAAATATATTTAATTTTGAAAGCTTTCGACGACAATGAATAAATTCAAACCGACTGCAAAACAAACGTACACCTCATCAAGACCAATAAGGCTGAACATAGACGTTTAATACATTGCATTGTTGAACACGTGGGCTCCTGCACTGCACTGCTAGGAATTATACAGGGATATGCAAAGTTTTGTAGAATTTGAATAAAGATATATTTATACTTAAAATTTAGATTTTAGAATTTAGATGTAAATGTAATGAAAGTAAAATTATTCCAAGAGGCACAATAAATGTCCTCAAGAGCCGCATACGGCCCGCGGGTCGCGTAATGAGTATCGCTGGTTTAAAGGTCAGAAATGTCCACTCGGGTGAGATCGTTTCGGCTCCCAATAACCTGTTTTGACTTTTGGCTCTTGATTGGGGCAGGTCGTTTTGGCTCCCGTTTCAACACTGGAGACTGGTCGTATCGGCTCCTGCTTTGAATTTAACAGGCTTAGGACTAAAATGTTGGCATGGTTAAAAATTTTGTTAACGCAAGAACGTTTCGTCTAAGTTATGAATATAATGTCAACAGAAAGTACGTTTCGTCCATGCTATAAATATTGACTTGAAAATTTATAGCTCACTTTTTTCATGTATGCAATCTAGTGATCTTCCCTTGTTGGAAGTCATTTATGGCTGCCTGAATAATTCTATCAACTGTGTTCCGTTTCTTTGATTTTCTTCTGTCGTTATTGCTTCGAAGCTTCATGAATGTCTTCTTGAATTTCCTTCACTAGTTCCATGAAATTATATACGTATATCAACATGGGAAGCATTAAATTCCTGATTGAATTTCTCATGAAACGATTCGCAGCAGTTCGTAGTCCGGTCTTCTGTATTACCAAAATTAGCCCACAATTCAGGAGGGAAGTCAGATTCACAACAGACAGCTCAAGAGCCGTTCAGGAAAGAATACCGCTCCACTCTCGGGAGCAGATACTACTGTTCAGGAAAGAACACCGCTCCACACCCTGGAGCCAATACGACCGTTCAGGTAGGAATAAGGTTTCAGACCAAGGAGCCAATACAACCATGAAGTGTGGCTCGGTTCATTCTGATCATGCCTGTTGTAACGGAATCTGATTTCGTGGGAACTTAACATTTCCGCTTGGTTCAGTTCCTTTCAATAGCCAGGTATAAAGGGCGAACCTTCAGGCTCTGATGATGGTACACTCACCCGAGGTTCCAAAATGTTGTAGATGTTTAGAGTCGACGGCAATTCGGAAGGCGGTAGTCTTCTGTACTAAAAGCCAGGTTATGAACCGACTAAACCGGAAGCAATGTTCTGTTGCTCGCTTTCTGGGCTCTGTTGCCACATAGTGGCGTGAGATTCAAAGCATGTTCAGCGTTTGTCACCGATATGTTTAAAATAACTACTGTATATAGTTCTCTATCAACAATATTAGTAATTAAAATTACTGTTTTTAAGAAAGCACAAGCTAATGACGCTGGTACGAAATGCGACTCGTAATGCACGTGGTACTCCAAAGGAACTGGGAAGTTTGGCTACACTGTCTCCGTGATTCCGTTGCCAGATTTTGTTAGCAGACGACATTTTCACGTGAGATCCAATGAAAAGCTCCGTTCTCCTTCCCCCCTCCGCCCCGCCATACTCAACGTGTCATCGCTGCACAGGCTACCCCTCTAACCCGCACTTTCTTCTCGCCCTGCCAACTACTTCCTGTTTAGTCGGTTCATAACCTGGCTTTTAGTATAGCGTTTGCGACCAGAGAGAGAGAGAGAGAGCAAGGCAGCGTACAACATTGCCACATAGTACTTCACGCGCACGTGCAATACAAATAGCTCAGGAGAGAATTTAAATTATCAAAAGACAATAATGATCTTAGCCATTGATTACTGTAAGCATGACACCAAACAAACCCTCTTTCCTTCACTAACAGTGTTCTTTGCACGGTTCTCAATCCCACACCACATGCTTCTGCAGTCGTTTCTTGCGCGTTGGCAACGTTGCAGCCAGCATCAAGATGGCCGGCAGCGTTCTGCTCGTTAACGTTTTTAAAATAATTATACACCTTAAACACTATTTTCTGCACCTGCCTGTGCAATACTTGTCTTTTTACAGTCTCTTCTTTCATTTATTTATCTTACACACACACACACACACACACACACACGCACGCACGCATACACACACACACACACACACACACACAGAAAATGTTAGTTTTACTTATTCACTGTATTGAAACACTCACACGTGGACAAACGAACTCGGGAAGTATTTGTTATAGACTGATTCCGATTGGTTCTACTGTACACGCTTGTGACGTCACATACCAGCAATGCTACGACGCATATAGCAGGTGACCATCTTCCGAAATGCCGTCCTGTCTAGCTACAGCACACAATAGAATACTAAAAAATCTGCTTGTGAACACAATGATCGTGAAAATCTAAGAATTCACATGTCTTCCTATATCTTCGTCATTAATCTCTCTTTTTAACATATTTATGTGCATTTAAAATGTCTTCTGAATATTGATGTGATGTATTTGGATATTTGCAGCTACCGAATGAGCCATTTGCAATGTCTACTAAAAATGAAATAACTTAAGTTCACAAACTCCTTCGGTGTGTTAAAGCTATGTGACTCTCTTGTAAAATAACACGGTTATAAGTCTTTCAATTTTTATGTACTTCAAAATGAGGACATAACAGTCCATGTGAAGTTTCCAGTTTAAAGTTGTAGATGCTATCTGCAACTTTAGAAACATCCACAACCACGTTTGTGCAAGTAGCTTTATAGAGAAGATAAAGCAGGTTATATGTGCAAAAACGTCGCTTGGTCTATTACTACGTTCTGCATTCAGACGTTACCAAGTTTAGTGCTACATTTCATAAGAACGGCATAATAGAAGAAAGGCAAGTAGAACAAAATGATCTTTAGTAGGAGGAGGTGCTTGAAACTTAAACTCGTTGGATCACGATTGCTTGTAACGATAAACACAGACCATACAAACATGAAGTTATGAATCGCCGAGATACGAACTGAGAAATAGTGGAAACTAAAATGTCTTGTTTCGCTTTTTCGGTCTACCTTACTTTTTTATATGAAAGAGATTAAAAAAAGTTAATGGATGCTCGTAGTTCGAGTCGCTGAGTGGCTTTTACTGACCAACAACTGAGTATATGTGGCAGTAAATAGAGAAAGGAATACTGTTTATATATGAGATTTAAGAATGAGGAAACAATAAAATGAACTAAGTTAAATAAAATCTCCAGGATACCATCTAATGCATCGATAACGGAACAAGGGATGAGATGAAAGTAGCAGAATAAGCATGGGGCAAGCCAGCCATAAGAAAAATCATGATAGTCATCTACTCATTTATATTTAGAGTACACAGAGATATGTGCGCGGGACGGAAATATCCGCTGTAGATATTTATAGAAGCATTAGGTCACTGATGTAACATTAACACAAAACAATAAAAAAAAATCAATATGAGCAATACCACTCTGTTACAATTATTTTTAGAAAAGTTGTAGTCAATTATTTCTTACTGGAATGAACTCATCTTGAAAATATTAAAAAAGAACTTAAAGTCAAAATCGCAAATGCGTAATATCACTACCATAATTATACGGTTTGAAACAAAATGTTAAGTCGATAAAGCATAAATGTATATATTATATTATAATCCTGAAGAAAAAAGAAGACCGAGCCTACCTCATCGGAGATGGCGAGAAAGATTCTGGGAAGTGGGATCCTAGTTATTGTAGTGGTTGCAGTAAGTTGTGTTGCTAATCCCACTTAGTTTGGCACAAGATCGAGAGCTTATATTGGTTTCATGTCAGTTGTTCTGGTGATAGACTGCAGTAGTTTTCTGTTGTTTCTGCAATGGATGTAAAATTGAGAAGTCTGCAATTCATCATTAGACAACAATTCTAATTTTACTTGCTCGTTAAATGACTTGCTGATTGGGAAATGAGCTATTACCTGGAAAATGTTATTCTCAGAGCGAATCGTTAATCTTCAATGCTACTTACCCATTAGAGTTCTACGAAATGTTTATTTGACCATTTTTCAGTCTATCATTCAATATGGTATTATTGTTAGTGGGAATACAAAAATTAATCTTAGTCTGTTAAATTTACAACAAAACCGAATAATTAAAATTTGTTTGAAGAAACGTTTTGATTATCCAACTAAATTAATTTATTCTGAATTTAATGTATTTAATATTGAACAAATTTATAAATATACTTTGTTAAAATTTCATCATAATAATCGTAATAGGTTTTTATTACAGGCACATAATCATGATACAAGACGAAATAATAATTCAACATTAGTAGAACCTTAGGGTGCTATTCATAGACATTTCGCTAGCCCGCGCTACGAGCGTGCTAAACTAGCCCCGGCTATCGACTGATTACTTGTAAGGGATTCATATCATATCATATCGCTAACACTGGTTTGTGAATACGAAGAACGTTAGTTCGCTGATCATCCACCGGAAGCCCGCGCTAAGAATGTATGTTTCACATCTGCTGGTATAAAGCATAGCATTAATTTTGGCCCTGGGTTGTATAATTCTTTAGCTAAATTACACCCAGAACTTCTAACACGTAACCGACTAACATATAACAAGAAAATGAGAAACGTGTTGTCTTCAGTTTGATTAAATAGCCTATATGTATGAATTAATCAGTCTATATTGTGACAGCGACGTGAGATTCGAACTCACGACCAGCGTCCCGCAAGAAAGCAGATCGCGCGGAGCACTTTGGGATGGCGCGCGGCGAAGAGGGGAAAGGGCCAACGCGGCGAGAGAGTGGAGAGAGAGTGCGCGCGCATCTGGTGCTGGTAGAGAGGAGAGGGCTCGGGATTTTTCTGGAGTGCCATCTCTAAAGACGCGTGGAACCTTCGAGGCTACGTCGCTGTGGTTATAAATTACGGACTCGAAGGAACGACAGCAGTTTCGAGTTTTCAGTTATTCAGTCAGTGAGTAAGCCAGAGCAAGCAAGCCAGACTTGTGTGCCGGAGTTCGACTCGAGTTTGCGTCCGCATCTGCGTCAGCATCCGAAGGCCTGAGTTCGCGTTAGTGGACCGCAGTTGGAGGGACCTGAGTTCGAGTGCAGTGGACCGCAGTTGGAGGGACCTGAGTTCGAGTACAGTGAACTGTCTCTGAAGGTCTGTGGTTCGAGATACTGTGAACTCCAGTGACTGAGATAGAAGAACTGTGAACTGAGAACTGATAGTTCTGATTTGTAAATAGTGCTTTGTAAATATTAGTTAAGATTAACAGTTCATTGTTGTTCGTACTAGTCCAAGTAAATTGTCATTGTCGTCAGTGGAGTGCTATAACGAATACTGTGTTGAGTGAAAATTCCAATTGTTGCCGAGAGCGTTTAAGGCGAATTGTAGAAAGGAATTATTGTTGTGAGGAATAAATTACATTGTTGTTACTAATAAAATTCACAATATTATTCCTTAATTTTGGAAAATATATCTTTTTCCATATATTGTCCATATTGTCATGAACTAGATACTGGAAACAAATGTTTGGGTATTTTCTTGGATCTACGGAAAGCTTTTGACACTATCAATCATAATTTACTTTTGGACAAACTACATACTATTGGAGTTAGAGGTATAGTTTTAAAATTATTCCAATCATATTTTAGTAACAGAAGGCAAATGACCAAAATTGAAGATCAATTTAGTGAATACAAATATATTGATATAGGTGTACCGCAAGGAACAATTTTGGGACCTATTTTATTTCTAATATATGTTAATGGTCTGCTAAATATAAATTTAGAAAAATTTAATGGATCTATATATTCATATGCGGATGATACAGTAGTTATTTTCAGTGGTTTTTCTTGGCAGGAAGCATATAGAAATGCTAATATAGGTGCTAACATTGTTAAAACATGGCTTAATTCCAACTTCCTTTCTTTAAATATATCTAAATCAACTTTAGTTCCTTTTTCGTTAACAGCTGCCAGTGTTCAAAATTTAAAATTTAGCGATAAATATAGACTAATAATACACAGTGAAAATTGTTTAGATCCCAAAAGTTGTAAATGTCCACCTTTGAAAGAAGCCACGTATGTCAAATATCTGGGTATCATTATTGATCAGAACTTAAAATGGCCTCATCACATTACTTATCTTTGTAAGAGGCTTCGTAAAACAATTTATAAATTCGTTAATCTTCGATGCTACTTACCTATTAGAGTTCTACGAAATGTTTATTTGGCCATTATTCAGTCTATCATTCAATATGGTATAATTGTTTGGGGTGGAAGTACAAAAATTAATCTTAGTCCGTTAAATTTACTACAAAAACGAATAATTAAAATTTGTTTGAAGAAACGTTTCGATTATCCAACTAAATTAATTTATTCTGAATTTAATGTATTTAATATTGAACAAATTTATAAATATACGCTGTTAAAATTTTATCATAAAAATCGTAATAAGTTTGTATTACAGACACACAATTATGACACAAGACGAAATATTAATTCAACATTAGTAGAACCTAAATGTCTCACATCTGCTGGTCTAAAGCATAGCATAAATTTTGGCCCTCGGTTGTACAATGCTTTAACTAAATTACACCCAGAACTTCTAACATGTAACCCACTAACATATAACAAGAAAATTAGAAACGTGTTAATATCTTCAATTTGATTACATAAATTTATAGCCTATGTGTATGAATTAATCAACCTATATTATATTTGTATTCTATAATTTTGAAATATATATTAGTCCTACTTTTCACGTGCGATATTATTCTTCTATAGTGTTAATATTATATTATATAATTCCATTGCCGCTGTAATTATATTTTAGTTCCTATTTTATTTTACTTATATATTTATATTATTATTATTATTATTTATTTTAATATTATATCTGAACTGCGACCGAGCACGAGCGCTGCTCATTCGGTCTCAAATTTTGTTAATACTACTGTATCTTCTTTTTATATTGCTTGTATTATTTTATTTGTATTTCTCTTTGTTTGTTTTGTAATTATATTTCCTTATTCTGTATATTTGAAATAAAATACTGTAAAATACTTTATTCACGTACGATATTATTATTCTCTATGTTAGTATTATTTTCTATATTCCTCTTATATATTATATTATATTATATTATATTATATTATATTATATTATATTATATTATATTATATTATATTGTATTGTATTGTATTGTATTATATTATATTATATTATATTATATTATATTATATTATATTATATTATATTATATTATATTATATTATATTATATTATATTATATTATATTATATTATATTATTTCACTGTAGCTGTAATTTTAATTTTAGTTCTCATTTTATTTCATTTTGTATATTCTCTTATAGGCCTATTAATAATATATCTGAACTGCGACCGAACTCAAATTTTGTTAATATTACTGTATCTACTCTTTTTATACGGATTGTATTATTTATTTCAATTTATATTGTTCTAATCATATTCTGTATATTTAAATTTAAATAATAAAATAAATAAATAAATTTAGTCATCCCTATACTGTTGGCTCCGATATTACAACTAAGTGATTCATTTTAGAATAGGAAATTTTAAATAATGATTGTAAATAAAATAGGGTTCGAGTTTTTTCTTGTATTGTGCAAATTACTCAATATCATACACTAATATAACAATAGTAAATGGACTGATAAAGAAATATTAGAGCGAAGATATTCCTCTTTGTAAGTAGTAAGCCAGTCTGTTTATTGCCTATACTGCATTCTTGATATAAGAGTATAGACTAATATCCTGAAGGGACACAGTGTTAATACGTTTTCAAGAGCGCTTACTTTTTTTTATGGAAGTGGATGAAGAGTAATTTCTCCTTTTAGAACGGAATACTATTTTATGTATAAGTCTATATGGCATTTGTTGGAATTGAATCACTCGGGAAATCAAAAACACATATAGGCTAATAGGTATTGATGGAGTATCTGAAATTTCTGAGAAATTGGTGCTAATTCAAACCAGAGCATTTCCAGTTGTAATTAACAACGTTATTAGTTAGTAAAGCTTTGTATGTTTCACGAAACAATATTATATATGAGGCGCAGAGCGCACAAATGGCTCAACCCACAAAATGTGCATATTCACTTTATTGCTTTAAAGAGCTCCTCATATTGTTCTCTTCAAATTCTAAATCGGCATAATCATTATTTGCAGCTTTTCCATAAGATTTCAGCACAATTTTCGTTTGTGTATCGCATTTTGTGCGCTGTTACAGAAAGGTAAAGTGGAAATATAATTTTGTGGGTTGGGATATTTATGCGCTGAGCGCCTCATACATGACTAAACAAAAAGCCGTGGTTATCGCGTTTTCAACGTACACGACTAGAAGGACTAATGAGACAATTTTGTCCAATTCCGAAAATTGAAACCTTACCACTCATACAATTCAATACTTACAGTCTTGAAATTGCATGACTTTCATTTATTGATTAAAGTTCTCGTTAACACTTTGTTAAAACCATAAAATTTACTTAGTCTTTCGTTAAAAAGTGTTATACCTTTTTTAACAAATTTAACACTTTTTAACGTAAGACTAAGTAAATTTTATACTTTCATTTATTTAAGGCAGACGTCTCAATAGGGCCTTCTCGGAGCACTTCCTTCTCTCTCTCTCTCTCTCTCTCTCTCTCTCTTTCAATGTAAGAGTGGAACAAGATGCGGGAGCAGTTCGTGTATCTCCAGATGACGTCATTGACCCCGACGTTTGAATAGACATCTGTAACCGCTTTGTCTCCATCTCCAAGGAAAGAATGTCCTTATTACCGCAAATGTATGAAGAAATAAAAGCTTTCATAGGGAAAGCGAAATTGTGGGAGTTCCAAGCTTCAGTGGATAACTGTTACCCCTTTATTAATCTAAAATTGTTACCTGATTTGAATCAAGACAAGTATAAGAAATATAATGAAGTACTGAAAAGAATTTGAGAGGACATATCATAAGAATACATACCTTAGCAATAAACAGTTTTAATTATAATTTTATTATTATTATTTTATTTTATTTTGTTAAATATGGGTAGTATGAACTTAAGAAAAGAGCGATACCAAAAACCATTTACTAGAAATGAAGTATTTTGTTGTTTAGTCAACTGTCCGAAGACAGGTCTGAACCTCACATGTGATATCAACAAGGCACCACTTAAGAGGCAACTAGGCCAGGAGATAATGGGATAGGGTAGCCAGTTCCTTGTGCTTAAATAACTTAAATAATTACGTAACATGTATGGTTCTTCAAACTTCAGATGTCTTCTTTTTACTCATAATATATAATTAGAAAATACATTTATTATTATTATTATTATTATTATTATTATTATTATTATTATTATTATTATTGTTATTATTATTACTACTACTATTACTACTACGACTACTACTACTACTACTACGACTACGACTACTACTACTAACTACTACGACTACTACTACTACTACTACTACTACTACTACTACTACTACTACTACTACTACTACTACTCCTGCTGCTGCTGCAAACGACTTAAGAAATTTTATTCCTTCCGAAAACAATCGTCTGTTATGACAGTACAACTCAAAAGTGCCGCTTTGTGGAATTTCTCCCGCGACAGAAACAACTTAGCTCACTCATGCTTGTAACATAAATCAACGATCGGCTATCTTCAGGTATTGCCCTTCTCTCTTCAGCTGACTACGCTATCTACATTTGCTCTGTGTAACAACTTTTATGCGTTGGCCTTGAGACGCCTGATTTAAGGTTTAACTACCTGTAATTTGAGTTTTAAAACCTTGACCCTCTTTGTTTGGGTTCTATAAAAGTATTTACCTAGAAGGACGGTTGGGCCAGTTTTGACCCATTGCATTCCTTTTTTAGTTTATACACAATTCTTTTTCTTATAGACATCGGCTTGTCACAAGAGTTTATTATTTGTAAGATTTACTTATTAGTGTGTTCCCAAGACAGTAATAAGATATTTTCGTTAGACCTAACTACCTTTTCCAAGAAAATTTACTTTACCTGAATTATTTTCGCAAAGCTGTTTGAAAACATAATAGTACCATCATAGTAGCTTCAGTTTTGAATACTATACATTTATCTTTGTGCTACCTGCTCATAATTAGGCCCATGTTTCATGCAGTGATAAGGCTCCTCCAATTTGCCAGAAATTACCAGCTCTTTTCTTTACAACAATAATTATACAGGGTGTTAAGAAAAAAGTATCTAATATTTTAAGAGGTGATAGTATGCATCAAAACAAGAAAACAGTCTAATAAACATGGGTCTTACAACACATACTTTCTGAGATCTGAACACTTGTTTATAGGAGGTGCTCAATGTAAGGTCCATTTATGGCAATGCATTTTTCTGTCCTACAATACAGCACACTACCAGATAATCATACCGTAGCTTAGTGATGTCAAAGCAAGCGCATTTTTCTGACCTTGACGTCGTGCGCGGGCACCAAGCGCTAGGTATGGAAGGAGCAAGGATGATGTATATGAATAAGGAGCCTGTTGGATTAAGAAAACAGTGGTGTACAAACTTCAAACAGAACGTGAAATTTTATGTCGTTATTTTATATGGTTATTTGCTGTTTGATATTATCTATATATTGTCTGTAAAACAAAGTACTAACGTCAAATCCTTAATATTGCAGTTAATACCATAATAAAGAGTTAAGAAAGAATATTCACATAAATTTCATAGTAGTAAAACTATACTATATTAAGTGAATGAAACATCATTAATAAAGAAAGTGAATCCCAAAGAAAGATATTAAATATGACATGGTAAGTACGAATTGATATTGATGGTATCTTTAGCCTTATAAAGGTAATCAATAAACTAATCAAAACAATATTACAGTACAAAGCAAAGTTACCTAGGTATATGTTTCAACTGTAACTAATATTACATAACAGAACCTTTATCGTATTATGCTTTTAAAGTGATATTTGTGCGCAACTTCCTGTCATCTGAATATTAAATTATTTTCTCAAAATCTGCTGAAGCTATAGAGCTGACGTTTTTACAACACATGGGCACATATCTTTGTTGATGATGTAACAGTAGTTCCTTTGATAATTCATTTTCTTACAAACATTGTCTACGCGAATATTTTCAAAAATTTCAATACGTGTCTTCAGTAATACATATTTACGATATATTTGGTTTACGAAAACATTGTTTCAGTACCTGTAAGGCTGCTAAATAAACATATCTGAAAATTTCACCTTTCTGTAAAAAGTTTAGAAAATACTGCATTTGAATAAAAAGGAAACTCGTGAAAAATAAGCATTAAAATTGAAAGTTACTATACTTCTCAAACAAATCTAAAAATTAACATGGATATAGTTTTAATAAGTTCTCTTCCCTTTATCCCTTCAATAAGTGCTGGCCATCTCTGTATATAGCTCTACCAAGCGGCATATACTACCTCTTTCGTCTCTTTCATTTCCGCTGTAAAGCGCTCAGGCTCTCCTGAGCTCTGAAGCTCGCGCTTACCCATATGGGCATCAGCTGACATGACTGCCGTAGTTGATGGAATACTGATATGTCGCAAGGAATACTGAAAACAAAAGTTTCGTTGCGAATATGAGCGGGGTTCAGCAGAGATGGTGTTGTGAATTATCGTAATCAGCATGTCTGGGCTGATGGAAATTCCTATGCAGTTGAAGAAATGAGGCATCAGCACCGATTCTCAATCAACGTATGGACAGGCGTTCTTGGTGATAGATTAAGGGCCATACGTGCTATCACAGAGATTAACTGGGGCTCGTTATTAAGACTTTCTTATTAATGTATTGCCTACCTTGCTGGAGTATATACCATGCCAGCAAAGACTACAGATGTGGTTCATGTATGATAGCACACCAGCACACTTC
Source organism: Periplaneta americana (assembly GCF_040183065.1). Taxonomy (NCBI): domain Eukaryota; kingdom Metazoa; phylum Arthropoda; class Insecta; order Blattodea; family Blattidae; genus Periplaneta; species Periplaneta americana. The sequence goes on along the minus strand of NC_091118.1, from coordinate 125,093,122 downwards.
GTCCGCAATGAGCGTGAACACCGGTCGCTGACATTTCAGGACCGCTGGATTGATTGGGGAGGTCCCACAATTTGGCCTGCTCGTTCCCCAATCCTAAATCCCCTAGATTTTTGTTTATCAAGAACAACCAGGTCAGTTTCAAAGAGTGTGTGATTCCTTACGCTGAAGGGCAGAGAAATACATTGCCATGAATGGCCGTCACATTGAGCACCTGCTATGAACAAATACTCAGATCTCAGAAAATGACACACACAAGTGTCTAACTTTCACCAGATAGCAGGGATCGCTTCTCGAAACCCAGTGGGTCGGATTAGGTTGCCAAGCTCAGTATGATCATTCCACGTTCAACGGATATTAGCGAGAGAGACAACCTGTCATTCAACGGCAGGAATATCCCTTGATCAGTCAACACATACTACCCATTGAGCTTTCCCGACCGGGTAGGGGCATAGTCGTGAAATTGCACATAAATGAAGCAAATATTCAACCGTTTCCACTCTACATCACCGAAGCACTTACAGCTTATCATATACAGGTTGATTCATGAATTTTGGCCCCTGCAAAAAGTAAGTAGATGGACTATAAGAGCGAGTTCCTCATCACTACTGGCGGGCGGGTCACATAGGTCAGGCCGCACAGTCATAACACCTAACACTTCCTTCTTGTCTTGTCGCGGTACACTCCGTCTTAAAATACAGTATTCTTCCACACGTCCCGTTACTAACCACTACGTCTGTTGACTAAACAATGTCATGATGATATATATTTTCTTGACATGAGTGTGTCCTAGCTTCGAGCATAGATATTATTTTCATTCTTCCTCTTCCCTCTTCCCCTCCTATGCTATTTGTGATTAAATTTCTTTCTTATGACGCAACACACAGCTCGCTCACTAGCTAAACAACCAAGGACAGAGGCCATTAACGCCGAATAGAGCTATAACAATAATGCTCGATGAAATGAAATTAATTGTAACACAGAATTGAAAGTGTTCGTGGAGTGAAATGTGCAATGTTGAAGGAAAGCGGAAAAACCCAGGGGAAACTTACCATTCTCTAATTTGGCTATTGAAAGTAAGAACGCTACGCTCTAGGCTTATGCGTACTTTATTATTCCGTCGAATGGCATGAAAGGGTCTGTCCTTGACTCATATTTTGAATTTTGTAATGTGACAATGTAAATATGATAGACAGAACCACTTCTGGACGATAGGTCAACAAACAATACATGATGGATTGCCTACATGTAAACAATAAATTCAAATATTAAATATAAATGGTATGTGTAAATAACAATTGCAAATACTAAAAGTACATAATTTAGTGTAAATATTATATGTTGGTTGCCGTCATTTCACCATCTTTTGTGAGGTACAATAGGGTACATTGTTCGTAAATTATATGAAAGTAATTTTAAAATGTAGGTAAGTGTAATGTAAATAGTAAAAGTACAGATTATGGAAAACAGTAAGCGATAATGATAGACATTTTAAGCTGATATCTCTTTAATCTGACTCCACAGATCCCAAGTTCACATCCAAAATGTTCTAGAGAGCATCCCCTATTTTCTGTTCAATTTTTGCATGCCTTTACATAATCACGCTGTATGATGTAAAATGGAGCTCACATTTTCAAGTGAAAAACAGAAGAGCTGCTATAAATAACGGTGCAAACAATGAACTTATAAAATAATCTACGAATTTTAAATATAGAATTTTGGATTTTTAAAATTAATTATGACTAAGAAAGTAAGACAGTAACTGAATAAAGAGATTCCTCTATAGTTATACCATTATTTAAGGCAGGGGAAAGTTAAAATTTCGAAAATAGTAGGAGGATAAATTTATCAAGTACTAAGTCTAAAGTACATTGGAAAATTATCACAACTAGATTGAAACCAATAGCAAACACAACGTTACTAAAGAAGGCAAATAGCAGTTGAAATTTACAGTTCATTTTGGCCTATAGATAATAATTTTATAATGCAACAAGCAATCGAAATACTTACAGGGTACTTATTATTATTACTATTCTTATTATTATTATTATTATTATTATTATTATTATTATTATTATTATCAATAATTGTCTAATTTTTTATACTTTGTATGCCTCATTTATTTTTGACCTGCTGTTCACATTTTATTATGCTTTTTTCTTTCTTTCTTTCTTTCTCTCTCTATGTTATATATTATGTCTGATTTATTCGTACTTGTTGTTTACATTTTATTATTATTATCTTATTCAGTTTTCTGTGTAAAATTGTAGTGTACTTTGTAAATTTGTAGTGTTTTTGTAATGCAGTTTTTACTCCTGGTTGAGTGTTAGAGAAGGCCTTATGGCCTTAACTCTGCCAGGTTAAATAAATCATCATTATTATTATTATTATTATTATTATTATTATTATTATTATTATTATTATTATTATTATTATTCATAGACATTTCGCTAGCCCACGCTACGAGCGAGCTACTTTTAGATTGTAACGATATTTTACAACTTAATTAACTTATTATTCCCAGGACATGAATTTTACCAGCAATCGAAAAGTATTGGGAATAAATTTGAATAAGGAACAAAAAAAAAGTTTCCTTCCCAGGCATGATTCGAACCACGAAAGTCTTAGTTACCAGTCTATCGGGCTCTGGAGTGCACAAGGCTCTGAAATCAGCTACAAGGGTCGGTCCGGTTTTGTTTTGTTTGTTTGTTTTTTTTTTTTGCCACTACTGTACATTTCAAAAATTATTTTTGTAGAGTAGATATAAAAATTGCTTAGTGAAGTCATTAGAACCGGAGGCATCATTTTACATCTGGTTGAGGAAATAAAAAGAGAGACAGAGAGAGGGGGGAGTTCTAATTGAAAAAAATATTTTTATAGGTATGTTTTGAATTTAATTAAATAGTATTATTACAGTATATTCGCGAATATACTCGGCAAGCTTTTTAATGCCGACATGATATCTTATCCGTAGATGACGTCAAAGCGAATTACGTAACTGTTTTCTTTAACATAACAAATCCTTTTTAACAAATTGTACCAAAATTATTTAGCAATAAATGCTAGCCGAAAGCTGAATACTGATTTGAAAAGCTCGTGTTTATTTATGCATTTCACAGACAATGTGAATAAATCCAACTCGTATCTTAAGCGTGGCAAAGCGATTGGAAATGGGGAAATAAGCGAAAATTGTTGCGTTTTTTTACCAATTACGTAACAATATGTAAATTATTTAGTACCGATACGGAATGCAATAAATTACATGGATAAAAAGGCCTTTATTTGCTTTTTAATTTACAGACAAGTTTGTGAGTCCTATCTTTTGCAGGTACTGAGTTATTGGCGTTCAATGATGATGTACGTTCTAGTGGAACTTTCATTTCATGTGTAGCCTCGTAAATAAAATTTATTCAGCTTTAAGCATATAATATATATGTGTGTGATTTTATAGCAGAATAATTTTAAAAAGAGATAACGCAGAATGAACTGTAGACACAAATCAAAGAGTACGACAAGGCTGCACTATGTCAGCGATTTTATTTGACATCGTAGAAAACATATTTCCTTTACAAGCCATGAAGAAACTTGAGGGACATAGAAATAGAGCTTCAAGCTTTCTTGATCTCGACACTACACTCCGTTTCTGAAATGTCTAAAGTAAGTCGATGGATTTGGTTGGAGCCGATAACAAGCGAATGGTCGGAGCCTATCAGTGCGGGAATGTATTGCGAGCTGCATGGGCTTACGGCCGCTAAGGGGTAAGATGCGCGTGGAGAAGATGTGGCGTTATAGACGATCGTCTTCAGTCAATGCTATCCCCAGAGCGGTTATTGCACTCTCCAGTTTGGGAACACATTTACTACAGAGGTCTTTTTTCTCTCTTGTACGGAGGAGGGACCCGAAGGCTTACACTGCAGCCTGAGGCTTATTGTGCTTACCACTTCAATTCTTGTGAATGATTGGGTAGCCGTCGGCCGTGCTCTTGTACAAATACAGCACGCTGCACCGTGAACTTAACCCGGGCTATTATATAGATGATGATGCTATGTGAATTAATGATGGCGAAATGAGTCCGAGGTCCAACGCCAAAGTTACCCAGCAATTCTGCTTCAATTGAATGAAGGAAAACCCTAGAAAAGAACCCAACCAAATAACTTGTCCCAACCAGGAGTCCTACATGGTTACTTAAAGGACAGAGTCATCGCCACACTCTCCCAGATATTCGATGATTTGAAGCAGAACTTTACACAAGAAATCAGTGGTTGACAACAGAGTCCTCCAATGAGCTGCCAGTAACATGGAAAGAAGTGTTGAGTTGTTCCTTGAGCAGGAGGGAGAACATTTTCAGAAATTTCCATAGAAGTTAGTAATCTCTGAGGTGCTCTATATTTGTAGTCAGCATCATCCTTGTTCAAACAAATAAAGAAATGTGTTAGGTTTATATCAATCACTCTGTAGAAACAATTGAATATCGTATAAGTTTATAAATAAAATGGAACCTACTAGAATTCCATGTTATCTCTTAAATTACACACCGAACGTAAACGAAGTATAGGACAAGCAAAAGAACATGCAACATTTAATTTTCATAAGCGGGAAAGCCTAATGCTTGATAGATAATAATTTAGAGCCCGGAAGTTCAGATATTTACTTTTGTTAAGATAGGCAAGCAAATAGGTACTTAAAACTAACGAAATAGACAAAAATAACCAAAATAGGCATTTAAAAATTATTAATTCAGACAGTAAAATCATCAAAGTAGCAACTTAATATAGGCTACTTAATACACCTCTGTATCACACTTCAATACTTTTACTTTCCATGCTTACATGCCACAAACAGAGTTTTCTTGAAGTTCATAACTACCGCTTGTTAGAAAGAAAATTTCTCATCATGGGAAAGGATCGTTTTACTTTCATTGAAGTGATTGGAGAGCATATTTAAAACATGCTAGTGCGTATTGTCGATAAACTCATATTTGTAACAATAGAAAATTTCGCTTTCAGAACATCACGAAAGTATTTAAGTTTTTCTAGGTCCCCATTAGCACTTCATAACCATAAAGTTCACAATAATGTGCTGCTGTGAATGCGGGATCATTGCTGATTTGTTGTTAGCACAGGAAGTTTCACCTCTCAAATTGAAGAAGCTTTCTACGCAAAGGGAAAAAAACTGGAGGAGTGGGGTTCCATCCGGTGCTGTGGATTGAACTTCGGCGTAGCCCATTGGTAGAACGCTTGGTACGTAGAACCAACGATCCGGTTTCGATCCTCGGCGCCATAGCAAAATTTTTTCCTCTAATATTAATTATTTTTCCCTCTAATATTAAATAAAGTAGCTTTGTTTTCTGATATAGAATGGCTCTCGGCTTAGGCTGGCCTGTAGCCATGCCGCTATAAATAATTTAATTGTATTAATGTAGAGTGAGATTCGCTGTAGAGATTCACGCAATACCAAAATATCGTTTAATTTATATACCTTTCTATGTTTATAAATTTAAACTGAAATTTTTGTTTGTTTATAACATTAATATAATACAATTAGTACATTTTTATTTTCTTTGTTATAATTTATTTTAATATACAGTTAATAACAGAAAGTATCCAAAACAAAACAAAACAAAAAAGGCAAGTTAAGCATAGAAGCTTAAAATAGGCAATGGCTAATTTTAAATTTTACAGTCATGTTTGTATGATATCCGATAAGCTAAATTGTAGAAATGAAATATCAATAAATAATGTATTGACGTCTTGGTTAGCTTATCGAAATTGCTAAGTGATTTTTTATTCACAAGTTGGCATAACAAATACAGAATACTTTAACAAATGAACGTTTTCGGCATTGTGAATATGCTATCTTCAGATAGTAGGAAATGGTACTCACAAAATATGGACACTTTACAAGTTAATATGCATTCAATATCATGGTTTTAAACAAATGTCAAATGTTAAAATATGAATATAGTATTGCTAAAAGTTAAGTAGTTAAAAATATTACATTAAAATGTATAAAACACCAAGAATATACAGGGTGATTCACGAGGATTTACCGTCCCTTACTGAGCTTATTTCCGAATACATTCTGAGCAAAAAAGTCATATAAACATTTGTCCTAATCTCAATAATTTAGAAATTACATTAATTTGAAATTGTTAGTAAAATACATTTTTCTTTAGTTTTAAGAGTAAAAGAAATATTACAAATAGAGAATGAACTATTCAAGAGTGTCATTTCTTTAATTGTCTAGTGTTCTGAAGGTAAAAATGTGTTGTTAATTGTTTTGCTCAGATTTCATTTTTCAATTTTTATCTAAAAATGACATAGTTCTTACGCACTTATCAAACATTTGTTACAGATCATATGACTTTAGGAACTTGATTCTTTACAGTTTAATTATGCATCTTAATATGGAGTCTTAAAGAATTTACAAGAGTGGCATTATTTATAACAAATTGTTGTGATGAATACGCAAGAAAATGTAATTTTGTAGTTAAAAATCGAAACAAATATCTGTATGAAGCAACTATGGAATTCACAACACTAGCTAATTAAAGAAATGATACTCCTGAATAATTCATTCTTTACCTGTAATATTCTTTTACCCTTAAAACTCAAGAATAATTATATTTTACAAACAACTTCACATCAGTGTAATTCTGAAAATATTGAGATTAGCACAAATGTTTATATGACACTTTTGCTCAGAATGTCTTCGGAAATAAGCTCCGTAAGGGACGGTAAATCCTCGTGAATCACCCTGTAGACAATGGTTGTTGCCATGGGAATTGTATGTTGATTCTTGTAACAAATGCTAATGACAAACTCTTCCTGTGGAAGGACTGTTAAATGGCCGTTAAAATAGTCAGAAAAGCGAAATGAAAACTGGCCCTACAGCTCCCAAATTTACGGAAACATGTTTTTCTAATTCTCTCATATATCCACCAATTAAAAAAGCCAATTTTCCTAACTCCAGGGCTTTAATGGTTAGCCCTAAGTTTATTATTATTATTATTATTATTATTATTATTATTATTATTATTATTATTATTATTGGAAATGAACGGGTTACATCAGCTTCTTGTCTATGCGGAAGACGTGAATATATTAGGAGAAAATCCACAAAAGATTACGGAAAACACGGAAATTCTACTTGAAGCAAATAAAGAAATGGGTTTGGAAGTAAATCAGGAAAAGACAACGTATCATATATGATTATGTCTCGTGACCAGAATATTGTACGAAATGGAAACATAAAAATTAGAGAGGTGGAAAAATTCAAATATCTTGGAGCAACAGTAACAAATATAAATGACACTCGGGAGGAAATGAAACGCAGAATACATATGGGAAATGCCTGTTATTATTCGGTTGAGAAGCTTTTGTCATCAAGTCTGCTGTCAAAAAAAAAAACTGGAAGCTAGAATTTATAAAACAGTTATATTACCGGTTGTTCAGTATGGTTGTGAAACTTGGACTCTCACTTTGAGAGAGGAACAGAGGTTAAGGGTGTTTGAGAATAAGGTTCTTAGGAAAATATTTAGGGCTAAGAGAGATGAAGTTACAGGAGAATGGAGAAAGTTACACAACACATAACTGCACGTATTTTATTCTTCACCTGACATAATTAGAAACATTAAATCCAGACATTTGAGATGGGCAGGGAATGTAGCACGTATGGGCGAATATAGAAATGCATATAGAGTGTTAGTTGGGAGACCGGAGGGAAAAATACCTTTGGGGAGGCCGAGACGTAAATGAGAGGGAAATATTACAATGGATTTGAGGGAGGTGGGATATGATGATAGAGACTGGATTAATCTTGCTCAGGTTAGGGACCGATGGCGGGCTTATTTGAGGGCGGCAATGAATCTCCGGGTTTTTTAAAAGCCATTTAAGTAAGTAAGTAATTATTTCTTCAATAGTAAATGCAAGTAATGGAAATCCTTCCAAGCTTATGTTAAAAGAATTTCATTTTGGAAAGAGTGCGTAACATTAAAACACTATAGGCTTATACGAGTAGTATATATTTTTTTGGAAAATTACGAAAATATTATTTCCATATTATTTCACAGAAATAAACAGTCAAATACACAGCTAAATTACTGAAAAATTGCAGATCAAAACACAATTTTCATATTACGACTCTTCTGTTTAGATTTCAAAATGTTATGTCAAATTGGATTTTGCATGAAAATCGGTGTTGTGTTCATAACGATCTCCAAATCCTGCTCATAGCTAAACAAACTCCAACACATTTATTTTGAGAATTGACTTCGAAGCAAAGCAAGGGCTGGGAATATTCTATAGTTGTGGAGGGATGAAAGAGAATCATTTCGGATTTTAGCCTTGAATAACAATAAAATTAATAGGATCCCTGTAACTGATCTCACAGAAGCATAAACTAATTGCATGAACCGGAGCACTGTATTGTACATGAACATTTAGAACACAAGTGAGTGGGGTTATTTCTGAATGTTGTCAGACAGACGCTGAATATTGCAGAGGCTCTCGGGAGACTGCGGCAGTGAACGCAATCGATGCTTTTGTGTTTGTAATGGTAAAAACTGCCAAATGTTTGGTTTAATTACAGGTCTAACTGTGCCTATCTCTGCTTTCAATAATGGCTGTTGGTACAGTTGCTGGTCACTGCCAACTAATTGCGTATTTAATTTTAATGATACTCTGAAAATACACAGAATTTATGTCGTTAAAGAGTAGTGCCGTTAATTAATGAAAGCACGATTATTTATGAGGCGACGGCCAAGCTGAGCTGAAATATTACAACAGAAACAGTTTAGGTTCACACTCCCAGTATTCTGAAGGATCTCAGACCAGTGCAAGATCTTCAGGCCTGTAGAAAGTAGGAAATTTGGACTTCCATCTTTTAATAACATTGGCGCTACAAGATGATATGGTCAACGGAACGTTCCGGCCTTTATAATTCCCAGAAGAGTCATGGTCCTTACGTTTGTAGGAAGCTGAGAGGATGCCAGATCTGTTGTGAAATTAATGACAAGATAAAAGGAAAATCTTGCCTTCATCTAGGTATGAACCTGACCTCTTTCAATCAATAGTTTGAGTCTGCTGACAGAGCCGATTGAGCTCTCACGCCCTTAATAATAATAATAATAATAATAATAATAATAATAATAATAATAATAATAATAATAATAATAATAATAATAATAATTCTACATCTTGATTACACAACTTTTAACACTATATCACTTCGAAATGTGTATTATATATCTTTCTCGTGTTAAATTCTATCGTACCTGGTTAACATGTTTCAGCCTTGTATGGACCTTCTTCAGAACTGGTTGTTGCTGGTCTTGGAGCCTTTTGTTTTTTTCCCCTGTGGGGTTGTGTTTGTGTAGTGTAATGTAGAGTCAAAGAGTGTGTGTGTTCTGAAATTGAGTTGTGTGTTGAGAATTTCATTTTTATGTGTTTTTGTGTGTCTGATTATTTCATATTGTTCTAGTGTGTTTAGTTTGTGGCTTTTTGGTTGGATGTGTAGGATTTCCATGTCTGTGTTGATGTCTTTGTAGCTGTGGTTAGCATTTGTGACGTGTTCTGCATATGTGGCTGTGTTTTGTAATTTTGTTATGGTTGTTATGTTTTCTTTGTAACGTGTTTGAAATTGTCTGCCTGTCTGTCCTATGTAAAAGTTGTTGCTGGTGTTACATTTGAGTTTCTATACACCTGTGTGGTTGTATTTGCTTGTTTGTTTGTTGAGATGTTTTTGTAGAGTATTATTTGTTCTGTATGCGATGTTGTAATTTAATTTCTTGAATGAGGTTGCAATCTTGAGTGTGTTATTGTTTTCGTATGTTAGTGTGATGTATTTCTGTGTCCTTGTATTTGTGTTGTATACATAGCAAAGAAAACGGATGCAACCACAACATAATAGACAACATAATACGAAAGACAAAACATAGGCTAATCACAAAAAAACATAAGAATACAACACAAACACAAGAACACAAAAAAAATATAACATAAAAAAATATAACATAAATAATCCTAATAGTTGTTTATATGATTGTTTAGAAGGTCTAATTGAACTATATCTGCATCTAACCGCTATACTTCTGGTAGTCCGCTTTGTTTTTTTTTTTTTTTTTTTCAATATCTGCATAATGGTATTTGAGGAATGCCGGTACTGTGTTGAGAGGAACATGGCACTGCGGAAGTCTCCAGCTCTCCGCATTTTCATCCGCCGTCTTTTTGCTGTCTTCTTTAAGTCCACAGCTGAAATTTCTGTGTCTGGGATTCATGCGCTAATCTGGCTTTTGATCATTCGGGCTGCAAGACAGGGCCTAGTTACGTAATTTCCTGCACGCTGATGACGGGATTACAGAAGGGAATATCTCATCAGGAGGCCAAGGGATAACAGAGAAACGAAGCGCAAAGCGACTAGCTAGAATGAAATACTTGTTCTATTTCTATGTCGTCTGAAAAGTCAGCTACTTTTTCATCGTGTAAGTAGTGGTTTATTCAAAGGACGCGTCAGCAACTACGGCTGTTTACGTCCTTGCCCAATGAATTTTTGATTACAGTAAAGAATAAATTCTTCATATAAAAATGAGAATCTAATTGTTAATGTAAAGGACCTTTTCGTTTAACCAAGTATGCAACTATTCTATTTATCGGGATAAAAATAATATATGACTAACTTTGATTGTTGGAGATCATTTTGTTATTGTAGTAACAGTTCATACTTCGTAATATTGGATGTATATAGGATGTTTCACGAAGTTCTCCCCCGGTTTATGGAGGTGATTACTGAGATTATTTGGAACAAAAAAATTAAATAAATTAATGAGGTCATATTCATAATTACGGAGTTACACACTTGCAAAACTTGTCACAGTGAATGGAGCGCTAGGCATGTTTGTTGCCATAACTACGTGCATCCTTAGATTACTGCATCTGGAGGTGGATGAAAGATATTATCATATATCAAGTTAAGGTACAAACACGCGAAGAGTTGCTTAAACGCATTCTGAATGCCGCGGCGACTGTAAGAAACAAATGTGTCAAGTGCGAACGGTTGCCATGAGATTCAAGGAGATATTTTCGAAAATATGATTTAAATCCACTTTAAATGGAAAGGACTGATACACAAACAATCGTTTTATGCAAATCTGGCTTTCCCGGGTATCGATCCCGGGACCCTTCGCTAAGCGCGCGAAGAAACTGCACGAATACACCACTTCGATGTTAAGTACAAGGCAGAGTAGCTATAACATGGGCTTACTGGGAAACGTTGGCAAGTCAAATGGCTTTCCTATGTAGTTACCAAGTTTTTCCAGTAAGCCCAAGATATAAAATATGAATGATTGAGATTATCGGACGTAATTCAAGATTTGGAACCACCTGATCTGGAAATATTGTTGGTGATGAACTGATCGAATATTGGAGCAACATTCTTAACGCATATGTGCAGGAGGAAAGTAAACATATTTTTAATTTTATTGGGTTATTTTGCGACGCTGTATCAACATCTAGGTTATTTAGCGTCTGAATGAAATGAAGGTGATAATGCCGGTGAAATGAGTCCGGGGTCCAGCACCGAAAGTTACCCAGCATTTGCCCGTATTGCGTTGAGGGAAAACCCCGGAAAAAAGCTCAACCAGGTAACTTGCCCCGACCGGGATTCGAACCCGGGCCAACTGGTTTCGCAGCCAGACGCGCTGACCGTTACTTTACAGGTGTGGACAAGTAAAAATATAAAGGACAAAAATATAAAGGTGGAACAGAGAGATGGTGCGAGGAAAAGGAAAATAATGTGGAGAGGGAAATGAGAAGAAGAAGAAAAAAGAGAGGAATAAAATGAGACTATAGTAGGCCGAAAAGTGTGAAGATAAGGAGAAAAAGATACACGATTGCAATGAAGAAAAGAGGGACGATGGGTAAATAGATGGGCGAAGGAAAGAACGAAGAATTGGGCGAGGAGCACAAAGAAGTCGTGAGTGAGGAATAGGCGGAAGAGAAGGATGCGGAAAAAGAAATAGGGATCGAAGTGAATAGGAAAATGAACACGAGAAAGCGGGAGAATATGGGAACGAGCAGCAAGAGTAAGAAGGTACGAGGGGCAGGGGGAAGAGAGATACGAGGAGAAGGGGATTGTGGACACGAGAAGGGAGAATTTTTGAACGAGCAGCAGGAGAACGAAGGGTACGAGTAGGAAGAAGAGAGATGAGATATGAGAAGGGGCATTACGGACAGGAGGTGAAAGGGAGAATATGGGAATGAGCAGCATGAGTAAGAGAGCACGAGGAGCAGGGGGAAGAGAGGTACGAGGAGAAGGGGATTGTGGACACGAAAAAGGAGAGTTTTGGAACGAGCAGCAGGAGAATGAAGGGTACGACCAGGAAGAAGAGAGATGAGATACGAGAAGGGGTATTACAGACAGGAGGTGAAAGGGAGAATATGAGACCGAGCAGCAGGAAGAAGAGAGGTACAAGGAGAAGGGGGAATATGGACACTAGGAGTAAAAAGAAGAAAGTGAACAAGAGGAAGAGGGTACAAGGTGAAGGGAAATACGGACAAGAGAACCAAAATGAAGAGAGATATAAGATGCCTAAGGGAGAAGAGTACGAAGAGAATGGAGAGTATGAGAACGAGGAGGAAGAGCTGAAGAGAAATATGGGGACGTGAAGTATGGTGAAGAGAGGGAGGAGGAGCAGGAGGAAGAGGAAGACGAGGGGTGGGGGAATATGGAAACGGGGAGGAGGAAAAGCAGAATGAGAAGATAGTTTGTGGAGATGTGTACAGGAAGGAAATGAGAGACAAAGAGAAGTAGTACAAGCAAAAATAGAGGTGAAGGAGGATAACGTTGTGTAGAAGAAAAAGAATTTGAATGGGGAGGAGAAAGGAGACACAAAAGATTAGAAGAGGATAGACATAATGAGGAAGATAGTCATATAGGTGCAGAATAGGGAAGACAAGGGATGAATAATAGTGATGAATTTATAATTGTCAACTTCTCACTAATATAAGAGAATTAGTGGACATAGATATGGACTTGCAATGTTTTTGGCAAAGAACCGAGGTTTCGCCACGATAGAGTAAGAGAGGCACAACAATCACTTCGCACATTTTATTGAAAATCTATGTCCTATACGGTGCGAGTGGATGGATTTCTTGAAAGTGATGATGCTCTGTAGCCTTTATTCCTCTTTGTGTGGTGAATCTTCGGTGCAGGTGCGGGTTAGGGGCTATTCTTCCGTGGGATTAGGGTTATATCTTCTCCGTCTATGGGACAGTAAGGCCAGTGAAGTATTCCGATAGTGACCGGGGAACTCTTGAATTCCAATAGTGGCGGCCGTTTGGATCAGGTAGACGACCGCATGTGCGTGCGGAGAACGTCCGTTTCACGTCTCAGGGTAATGTATGAAGGGATTTGTTCTATCGCTTAATCCTGACATATCTCCACACTTGGAAGGTTCCAACCTGCATCGAACGCTTTGACGACTAAGCCCCGCTATAGACTGCAGGTTTTACTGAGATCGATCACAAATGTGCTAGAATACCAGTCTCAAATTTCTTAGTCAACGAAAATTTTAACGCTTCGCGGGCTTGCGTATACTTTTTTTTTAATACACATGGGAAGTGTGTTAATAATGCGGCCGTAAAATGAGACTGTCGACGTATTGTAAGTCTACGTCTAAAAATTTATAATTTATGTTTTTATATACAGATAAATCAGTTATTAAATACAATAAATAATGTTAAAACATTCGATCTTATGACTTATCAATTTAATATTAACATTTGTTAATACATGTTATGTATAAATAATCTATAAACGTTTTCGTCTTTTACGACATCATCAGAAACAACTTGCTTCTACGATATCTAAATTACATAGCGGAATTTTTGCTTCCTCTTATAGTAAACCATCAAATTGGTGTTATAATAATAGGTTATAATATGTACTGTAATAATGACTCACGAGTTTTATGTATTTTATTGTTGGAAAAAAATTAGATTATAAATAAGTCTACAATATAACTAATTAATTTGGTATTGAAATACATAAAACTCATGTTACAATGGTTTCAGCCACATGTGTATTTTAAATTGTCATAATTTTAAATTAAAAAACGTTTTCCAAACTTACGTTTTACTTAAAAATATGATATTGTGCTTGTAATGTATAGCTCAATTTATGTAAAGCTTTTTTGATGTAATTTATATTCTTCATTTTATATTTGTCATAATTCATAAAATTAATTATTCTTAATATTACTTTATTGTCGTGGTGTCTGTTGAGATGTGTAATGAGTCTACGTAATATAAATGAGTTAATAGCACACCAATTTCATCAAGCACAAATAACCTTAAAAACAACAAACAGAAGACGAAAATTTCATTTCATATTATCGTAGTAGCAAGTTGTATCTGATGATGCCGGAAAAGGCGAAAACGTTTATACATTATTATTATTATTATTATTATTATTATTATTATTATTATTATTATTATTATTATTATTATTATTAATTATTTATTTAAAATGTATTAACAAATGTTAATATTAAATTGATAAGTCTTAAGATTGAACATTCTAACATTATTTATTGTATTTGTTATTTAAAAAAAAACTTACAGTGTTGGCATATAAGTCAAAATAAGATTGCAATATTTTTATATATTTGTTTCTGCATTCACATAAGTAAATAAATATATGGTACAGTACTAGAAAACATTTGTTGTGACTGTGATGTACAGTCGAGTATGACGATTTATGATGAATGAGACAATTTATTACTTAACCCTGAAGAGTAATTATGCGTTTGTTGGAGCACAACTAATAAAACTGCAAGCAACACTACTACTGCTATTCATATAATCACCATACTGCCGACACCATCTCTATGTAGACGACCTTCAAATATACATAAAATTCCACACTGACGAAATAAATGATGAAATAACTAAAATTAATGACGATCTGGACTCAATCTGGACATGGACATGGAAATTCCGACTTAAACTAAATCCAGAAAAATCACAGTCAATCATTGTGGGCCATTCTCGTTTGTTAAGCACTATTACCATACCAAATTTGTCCCCGATTTAAATGTACGGCGCCGAAATTCCGTTCAGTGAATCAGTAAAGAATCTAGGTATTTATATGGATAAAAGTTTAAATTGGAACATTCAAGTTGCAGAAACCTGCAAAAAAGTATTCTCATTAATCCAATCGTTTAGGCGATTAAAGAATTTTCTACCCTTTTCCATGAAAAAAATTGTTAGTGCAAACACTCGTGATGCCCCACTTCGATTACTGTGATATTCTGCTTCCTGACCTAAGCGTTACTTCGGCGCAGAGACTACAATGTGTTCATAATTTGTGCGTCCGTTTCGTCTGCAATATTCGCCGGGCTGATCACGTAACACCATCCCTCGAAATGTTGTCCTGGCTCCGTCTAGAAGATCGTAGGAAAATCCACTGTCTTTCCCTTCTCTTTCACATATTGCATTTCTCCACTCCTGTCTGTCTTGCGTCTCGTTTTCAAAATTTATCCACCCATCATAACCTAGACATACGATCACAACACTCCCCAATTTTATCCATTCCCTCCCACCGAACATCCTCATATTCATCTTCTTTCACTGTGGCTGTTCCTCGGCTTTGGAATTCCCTACCGAGCAATGTCAGGGACTGTCAGACATCAAACCAATTTAAGAATAAACTAGCGAATTATTTTTCTAACAATTCTTGTTAATAATAATAGCTGTTTCTGGTTTCTCAATGTTTAATGGTTATATATATATATATATCACAGATAAATATCTAAATTATCTCTTTATTATTATTATTATTATTATTATTATTATTATTATTATTATTATTATTATTATTATTATTGCGTCCTCAGGTTGCGGATAGAGGAGACGGCCTCCAGATATGGAGGGTAGCTGCGAATATTTTGAATAAGCAGTCTTGGACAGCCGATAAGGGGTGGTCCTCCAGCTTGGGGGTTGGGCGAAGGGCTAACAACCCATCACCGTAAAAAAACAGCTTGTTACGAATCCCTACAATAAGCCTCGGAATAGGACTGATTCTCTGGCACGACCACAGCAAAGGAATAAGGTTTTGAGATTTAGCACTTGGAACGTAACTAGTCTATATAGAACAGGAGGGGTAACATTAGTAGCAAAAGAACTAGCTAGATATAGAATAGACTTCGTGGGAGTACAAGAGGTTAGATTAGATGGGAATGGCATATCACAAATAGGAGATTACTTGTTGTATTATGGGGAAGGAAACAATAATCACCAATTAGGAACAGGATTCTTTGTTCATAAAAGAATAAAATCAGCAGTAAAAAGGTGGAATTTATCAGTGACAGGTTATCATAATTAGTACTTAAGGGTAGATGGTGCGACATCATAGTTATAAATGCTCACGCCCCTACAGAAGAGAAAGACGACCATATAAAGAATAGCTTCTATGAGGAATAGGAACATACTTTTGAGCAGTTCCTTAGATATCACATGAATATTTTACTGGGGGATTTCAACGCTAAAGTAGGACGGGAGATATTTTTAGACCAACTATTGGAAAAGAGAGCCTAACGCAATTAGTAGTGACAATGGAGCTAGACTAGTCAACTTTGCTACATCGAAAAATTTAATTGTCAAAAGTACAACATTCCCCCATAAGGATATACATAAATATACTTGGACTTCTCCAGATGGATTGACACACAACCAAATAGATCACATCTTGATAGATAAACGGAGACATACTAGTATAGTAGATATTCGAACTTTCAGGGGTGCAGACTGTAATTCTGACCATTATTTAGTGATTGGAGAATTAAGAGAAAGATTATCAGTACCCAAGCGAGTAGAACAACAAGTTAATATTACTAAATTCAACATTTTGAAATTAAAGGACGAGGAAGCTAAGCAAAATTATCAGGTCGAAATTTCGAATAGGTTTGCCACTTTAGAAAGTTCCGACGAAGTTGAGAAAGAATTAGATGTTAATAGCGTGTGGGAAAATATCAGAGATAGTATCAAAATTGCAGCTGAGCAGAACATAGGTTATTATGAAACTAAGAAAAAGAAACCGTGGTTTGATGAAGATTGTTGCATGGAGTAGAAAGAAGGAAACAGGCAAAATTGAAATTCTTACGGGATCCAGTTGAGGAGAAGAGAGATAATTATTTCAATGAAAGACGGGAAGCAAGTCGTACACTTAGGAATAAAAAGAGAGGTTACTTGAAGGAAAAAGTGAATGAGGTAGAAACAAATAGTAGGAATAAAAACATTCGAGATTTATATGAGGGTATAAAGGAATTTAAGAACGGATATCAGCCAAGGGTAAACGTGATCAAGGATGAGAATGGTGACTTGCTTGCAGACTCTCCATCAATCCTAAACAGAAGGAAAAACTATTTTGCGCAACTACTAAATGTACATAGGCCAAAAAGAAATGATCGGGACGAAATTCAAATACAAACTGCTGAGACATTTATACCCGAACCCACGCTTTCAGAAGTCGAAATTGCGATAGAAAATCTGAAAAAGTACAAGTCTCCAGGTATCGATCAAATTCCAGCAGAATTAATACAAGAGGGTGGAAGTGCATTATATAGCGAAATTTATAAACTTGTACCTGCTATTTGGGAAAAGGAAATTGTACCAGAACAATGGAAGAAGTCCATAATTGTACCTATTTTTAAAAAGGGGGACAAAACCAACTGTGGTAACTTTCGAGGAATATCACTTTTGTCGACGTCGTACAAAATTTTGTCCAATATTCTTTTGAGGAGATTAACTCCGTACGTACATGAAATTATTGGGGATCATCAGTGCGGTTTTCGGCGTAATAGATCGACTATTGATCAGATTTTTTGTATTCGACAGATAATGGAGAAAAAAGGGAGTATAAGGGTACAGTGCATCAGTTATTCATAGATTTCAAAAAGGCATATTACTCGGTTAAGAGGGAAGTATTATATGATATTCTTATTGAATTTGGTATTCCCAAGAAACTAGTTCGATTAATTAAAATGTGTCTCAGTGAAACATACAGCAGAGTCCGTATAGGTCAGTTTCTATCTGATGCTTTTCCAATTCACTGCGGGCTAAAGCAGGAAGATGCACTATCACCTTTACTTTTTAACTTCGCTCTAGAATATGCCATTAGGAAAGTTCAGGATAACAGGCAGGGTTTGGAATTGAACGGGTTACATCAGCTTCTTGTCTATGCGGATGACGTGAATATGTTAGGAGAAAATTCACAAACGATTAGGGAAAACACGAAATTTTACTTGAAGCAAGTAAAGCGATCGGTTTGGAAGTAAATCCCGAAAAGACTAAGTATATGATTATGTCTCGTGACCAGAATATTTTACGAAATGGAAATATAAAAATTGGAGATTTATCCTTCTAAGAAGTGGAAAAATTGAAATATCTTGGAGCAACAGTAACAAATATAAATGACACTCGGGAGGAAATTAAACGCAGAATAAATATGGGAAATGCGTGTTATTATTCGGTTGAGAAGCTCTTATCATCCAGTCTGCTGTCCAAAAAATCTGAAAGTTAGAATTTATAACACAGTTATATTACCGGTTCTTTTGTATGGCTGTGAAACTTGGACTCTCACTCTGAGAGAGGAACATAGGTTAAGGGTGTTTGAGAATAAGGTTCTTAGGAAAATATTTGGGGCTAAGCGGGATGAAGTTACAGGAGAATGGAGAAAGTTACACAACACAGAACTGCACGCATTGTATTGTTCACCTGACATAATTAGGAACATTAAATCCAGACGTTTGAGATGGGCAGGGCATGTAGCACGTATGGGCGAATCCAGAAATGCATATAGAGTGTTAGTTGGGAGACCGGAGGGAAAAAGACCTTTAGGGAGGCCGAGACGTAGATGGGAGGATAATGTTAAAATGGATTTGAGGGAAGTGGGATATGATGATAGAGACTGGATTAATCTTGCACAGGATAGGGACCGCTGGCGGGCTTATGTGAGGGCGGCAATGAACCTTCGGGTTCCTTAAAAGCCATTTGTAAGTAAGTATTATTATTATTATTATTATTATTATTATTATTATTATTATTATTATTATTATTATCATTATTATCATTATTATTATTATTATTATTATTATTATTATTATTATTATTATTATTATTATTATTATTATTATTATTATTATTATTTCTTACCAGTGTTTATTATTGTCACACTAACATTACTTATCCAACTTTCATTATTCACTTTCATGTTGTTTTATGGTCTAGATATTAATGTAATAACTATGTAAGGAATTGTATTCAATTAGAATTAGAGTCTGGGTGGGCGGAAGAGAATGCCTACTGGCCTTAGCTCTGCCAGATTAAATAAATAAATAATTATTATAACTGGTATTAATCCTATTCTATTACTACTGCTTATTCTGCCACTAATACCGTTATTACTGCTACTGATCAATAATCACTCATATACAGAGTGAACCGTAATTAATGTCATTCATTTTAGAGAGTTATTCTTTGAGATATTTGAAAACAAAAAAGTTTGATATAATTTTTCTCGGATTTGCTTCCTTTTCAAGATAAAAATGATTTTATAAGAAACATTTCATAGCGTGTTTTGGGAAAACGATTGACTTAATTCTCAATATGCTCAGTGAATCTAAGAGGTCAGTGTATTATGATATTAAATTAATGAAATAATTTTAGTTTTGTCCCTTAAGTGTTCAGAAATTCGATCCGAACAATTGTAACATTGTAAAATTCTTTGGCTGAACAAGAACTTACAAATGTTCGGATCAATTTTTTGCACATTTAAAGGACAAAACTACAATTATTTAAATAAATTATTATTATCATAATATACTGCTTTCTTAAAATAATTGAGCTTATTGGGAAATAAGTCAATAGCTTTCCCAAAACCATAATGAAATATTTCATAAAATCTAACCGCTACTGACATTAATGTTGTCCTACTATTGATACAACTACCACCATCATTACCACACAATCATTATTACGAATTCACTACTATTACTGCCATTGTTGGTATATACATTTTTTTCTTTTGGACTAGTTTTTTTCAATTTAGATTTCCTATAATTTTAGTTATGTCGCTTAAGTTCTAGTATTATATTATTTAAACGAAATTGGCCCAAGTATGAGCATTTGTTCTTTTGTGTGTAAAGTGTAGGCCTATACCGGTATTTAAATGTGCATTATGTAATTAGTAATTTCACTTTCAATAATTGTAAATTGTAAATTCTGTTACTGAAAAATTGGTGCTTATGCATTACTGTTTCTTTTTTATTTCTTCACTACTTTATTGACACTTCCTGTAATCATATTTTTGCACTACTGTTATTGTTATTCTTAGCATTGTAATTGCTAGTGTACTATTATTTTTACTACCTGATTAATAACCCTGAGCTACTAATATTGCGGTGGTAACATTTCTGTACTACTAATATTATCACTACTACCGCTGAATTTACGTAGGCCTACCACTAATATTATGATTCTGAATATTGATACTGTCCATTGTCCATAGGATTTCTTTTAGCGCTCTTATTTCTGCATCACTAACACTATCATTCTTTGAATTAGTACTCTGTACTACCAGTAAGATCACTTTCAGAATTTTTATTTCAGAACTATTAATACTATCACGTCTAATATTACTGCTTCTAGACGAATTATGTTCTTCTTATTTTCATTTCTGCATCACGAACACACTTTTCGTAGCATTTGTAGACTTACTCGGCATTACTAATATGGTCAGTACTGGATCTTACGTTTTTTCATCACTAATACTACCATTCTTGGCATTGACATTTCTGCAACACTAATAGGATCACTTAATATTTTTATTTCAGCATCACTAATACTGTCATGGTTAGAAATTATACTTCTACACTAGAAATAATCACTCTTGGCAACGTTATTTATGCAGCACTAAAATATCACTTTAGGCAATGATCCGGTAGTTCGGAATTACTAATACTGATGAAAGGGACAATAAGAGATTATTTAGAAGAGGCGTAACTTGCACTTCTTCCATTCCTGGTGAAGTATGAAGAAACTTAGATCTTTAAGAAGATTATAACTATTTTTGTCTCTAAGTAAAGAATAACCTTATAAATCTACCCTACTTATTGGGGTCTAATATCTATGTAAGTGATGTGAAGTTAGCAACTTTTAGGGATTCCAACGAGTAGGATATCCTTTTGACACTTAGTCACCTGAAGACGAAGGTATGTACACTGGCGCTGAAAGATATCTGTCCTAGAATATTCTGATCGTAAAAGCCAGTCCTGGGCGCTATTAACTCTATTAAGTTATGCAGACCATTCTTTAATTCCTCACTCCACCTTCCCGGACTGAGACAATAAAATCTTGATGCGGTAGGAGCAAACAGAAATTAGTGACGGATTGTATCAGTTGCTTTCACGAACTTTCGGCTCTCCTTGGTCGTCTCAAATCCACCACTGATACACAGAGCCTTGTTTATAAGGCGGTGTAAGCGAAAAGGACATGGGCGGAGATATCTGCGTCCGTTTCACTTTCCTCTTATGGCCAGGGCTGGTGTAAGCGAACTTTTCAGCCACGGGATAGCCAGAATCAAAGATAGTCTAATAAGGACAAACTTTGAAATAGTTCCGTTAGTTCTCAGTAGGTGATATTAGTCTATTGTTGGGTTGGGTAAAATTGCGTTAGGAAAAATGATGATGTAGATTAAGTATAAATTCGATGGTGTTCGGGTAATGGGAGTTAAGTCGTTTTTTGTGGAAATGAAGTTTTGTGCCCTAGGTGAATATAATAGTTAAATTACAATTGGGTGTACAAAAAGGAAAGTAATACTAGCATTTGATGGTTTTTGTTTGTGTAGAAAATTATTTGCAATAATTGTCCGAAGTTTATTTTTCATTTATCTCAAAATTTATTTTTATGACATCTCCTTTTTCTCAAACACCAACTAATTATTCACAGAATTGAAAATATCAACGGTGTCTCGCTGAACTAGTGCTTTTCACAATCACCAGAGAGGGATGAAATTTTGAATTGTATAATGTGGGTATATTTATGTATACTATTCGCGACACTGACTGTTACCTTCGCCACATATTCACTGAAGTAATAATAACTAAAGAAGCACACTTACACGAACAAATTACCGATCCCTATTGATTAGTAGGGGTCAGGCATCTTTGAATGCCAATGTACAACCTTCAAAATGTTATGATTTTATAGATAATACATACTTAACCATTAATAGGAAGGGTTCAGAGTTACATTTTCATCCCACTTTTGCTCCAATAAGATGAACTTCATTTTAGGACAACAATAATTGTCTCATTAGTAAATGCTGTATAGGGAATGTAACACAAATTACTTAGAACCAGTAGTAAGACACACCCATCGTTAAAGTCTGACATAATTATTATGCTTGAAAGTAGGCGACTTCCTTCTAGCAGTCCACACCTGTGGAGTAACGGTTAGCGCGTCTGGCTGCGAAACCAGGTGGCCCGGGTTCGAATCCCGGTCGGGGCAAGTTACCTGGTTGAGGTTTTTTCCGGGGTTTTCCCTCAACCCAATACGAGCAAATGCTGGGTAACTTTCGGTGCTGGACCCTGGACTCATTTCACCGGCATTATCACCTTCATATCATTCAGACGCTAAATAACCTAGATGTTGATACAGCGTCGTAAAATGACCCAATAAAAAAATAAATCCTTCTAGCAATTTTTTCTTGACTGTCAAAACAACACTGTCGGTTATACTGTAACACAATCATTAGGCCTACTGCCGTTGGAATTAACTTCTGTTACAACAATAATTAATTTGCAGTACTTTTATTGACACTTCTATTGCAATTGCTATTAATATTGTAATATTGCTAGTACTACTACTACTATTATTACCGGTATTATTATTATTATTATTATTATTATTATTATTATTATTATTACTACTACTACTACTACTACTACTACTACTACTACTACTACTACTACTACTACTACTACTACTACTACTACTGCTGCTACAATTATTACTACAATTCCTACACTAATGCTCCATTTGTCACTATTACTACTACTACTATTACTACCACCACCACCACCACCACCACCACCACCACCACCACCACCACTACCACTACTACTACGTTCGAAAAGTTATTAATATTTTTAAAATCCTGTCTTAGTAGCCTACCGTACTGTGTGGTGTAAATTCGTAATTCATACATAACTGAAGCGCAATGAAATGGACCATTACGAAAGACAGTGAAATATTGCTCTGATGATATGCCGTGCAGGTTATATCTTAACAACAAAAAAGAACATTATTAGCAGTCACGCGACCCCTAATCCATTTAATAATGATTACTCAAGAACTTTCTTTTAGAAGCAAAGTACTTCGCGAATGAAACATTTATGGGCGTGTCCTCGAAACTTTCAACACGTCGATGGACTTTTATAACGCAATCTAATAAAACTATATCGTTCATTCGATCAATTAATATCTTCAAGTTAACATGATAAGTCTAGCGTTGGAAGAACGGCTAGGTCCGGGTTCAAATCCTGGCAAGTGCAATTGGTAATTACAGCGAACAAATAACTTCTTGAGTAGAATTTGTTGGGCCTTTTGCTTTCCTCCTTGTAATTCTTCCAAATTTCGACGATTGTCTTATCATAATCTCCCATGAGAAAGAATTGTGTCTCAAGGGAGAATTAAAAACTTTATTCTCCGAGGAGCTATTGGTGTAAACTTCATATCTGAACAGAAATTTTGACTTCATTGACGTGTCCACTCTATTATCCTAAATTCGACGGACCATGGTAATTTATATTACATATACTTTAGAGCACTTAGAATGTATGATACATATTTTAATTTTACTGTTAGGCCTATCTTTGTGTATTATTATTATTATTATTATTATTATTATTATTATTATTATACGGCTGGAGGGATCATCGTGCTAACCACACGATACCTCCACTCTGGTTGGATGATCGTCCACCTCTGCTTCGACATGTGGGCGTGAGGCCAACAGCCGACTGGTCGATCTAGGGCCTTCACGGACTGTAGCGTCACGGATTATTATATATATATATATATATATATATATATATATATTATTGTTATTGTTGTTATTATTATTATTATTATTATTATTATTATTATTATTATTATTATTATTATTATTATTGCACAAAAAGGAAAATTCCACTTATTTGTCTCTTCCTAGTGATCACGAACTATAATCATTGTCATTGGCTGTCAGAGTTTTTCTTCAATTCGTTAGTGTATCGTGTTTATCTTCCCAAATTTCTGTTGCTTATTTTTGTATTTATTAATTTATATTCAGAAATAGACTTCTGGATATTTCACTTTGAAATTTTACGCCTCCAATGTTTCGGAACTAGACTAAATTTGATTGTCATTTTTTCCCATGCTGAGTTTCGACGCTGAATAACATCTTCAGCTGAAGGATTCTTTAAACAATGTGAAATCAAATACATAAAATACTACTACGTACGTAAATCACATTTATAAGATAAAATAACTATTACTTTCATTGTGACATGGAGTGGAAAGAAATGCTTATTTTTTAATATTTGGCATTTCAACCTGCCAATTTTAGTGCTTGGCATAGCAACAAACATATTTCTCTGTGGCATAAGTAAATAATTGAAAATTTCTTCGGCCGTCTGCAATAAATGGAAACGCAGCACACCTCCAGTGGCTTGATTCATAATGGCACTGAGCCTATATATACGATAATACGGAACAAAATTCGGACCATATTTTATTACAGTATTTCAGAGCCAATTAGTTATAGGTATCCTACAAGCAAAACTCAGCTCGGATTCCTCGCGGCGCTCATGCTATACTCCTCTTACTCCCCTGCAGTATGCGTGAGAGCATGCTGGGAATCGGGAGCATACGTCATCTGCGCGAGACAGTTACTCCCGGTGGTTTCTGCGCCCTGAGTTTTCCTTGTTGGATGCCTATAGTCTCCTAAATTGAGACAACTCATCCTGCCTGTGGTTTTCCGTGATGTTCCTAAAGCTCTAAGTCAAATTCTGGGATGAGCCTTAAAAGAATTGGATCATGAACCTTCATCTGCCTCCCCACACAATTTCCGGAATTTTTCCAAATTAAATACTTTCGAATCTTAGTCCTGGCTTTCGCAAATTGCCTTCGGTACACTGGAACGAGTTTACTCGATCGCCACTCGTACGGCGCAAGGCTTCTGATCCCTCCGAGACACGCTCGACGATCCTGACCCGTTGCTGTTCAAATAAATTCGAATTATGGTTTATTTGACGACACTCGCAATTGCAGAGGTTATATCAGCGTCGTCGGTGTGCCGGAATTTTGTCCCGCAGGCGTTCTTTTACATGCCAGTGACACGAGCCTTTCGCATTTAACCACACTTAAATGCCATCGACCTGGGCTAGGATCGAATCCACAACCTCGAGCACAGAAGGCCAGCGCTATACCGACTACGCTACCGAGGCCGACTCGTTGCTGCTCTGTAGTGCTTCTCCCTCCCTCATGTGTTAGTTATTAGGTTACGTCCATTTTCGGCTTTTTTCCTTCAAAATTCTACAATGTTCCTTCAATGAAACAGTGAAAATAGTGAGTCAAGTGGCCAACAGGATTGGAACTTACAGGATATAGACACATTCTCTCAGTCACAATTTCCCTCGCAAAGGACGCGTTTTCGCATACCTTTTTAATTTTTCTCCTCTCATTCTCCCCAACGTCATTGATGTTGCCAATTGCAATTGACAGTAAAAAATATCGATATCCTAGATGAAATTACGTACCTAGGATTACAACAAGGGCTTCTGCTTAACAATGATATAAAGTAAATACTCTTGTACTACCTTGATCATCATCACGAACAGTGAAGTTTAGGCTTGTTACGGGTTATAATTATATTAAATTGTATAATTTTCGTCTTTCAGCTTCTCCTGTTTTACATAACCTTTCTTAATAAAGTATTACTTCTAGACGAAAATAATTGTGACATGATTATACTGAATATCTGTTTTGCCTTTGTTACAGCATTTCCGTCAGAGGATCCGATGATTGAAGGAGTATTGTCGGCATACATGATCGGAGATTACGTCACTGCAAACTGCACTTCTGGAAAATCCCACCCTCCAGCCACTCTTACTTGGCAAATTAATGGCATACGGGTAGGTGCTCATTCTAACTTCAATACTTATATACTTATGTAATTTGTTCTATGCTCTTAAACTATACCCTAGATCACATTATACCCAGATTGCTCGGCCTTACAGGCTTTGACGGTAACAACTTTTGTCAGGTTTCTATGCTGCCATCTAGTTGTTACGTAAGGAGTCACATTTGAATTGCATATAGCGACTGTATTGCCATCTCGTATTCGTTTACGGAGGAGCGATCCTGGCGGTTGTTCTCTTCAAAGTACTATCGATTTTAACATAGGGATGAGCAAACTGTTATATATGTGATCTGGGACTATACTTTATAGAAGTCGGATATATAATATGTTGCGCTGAAAATTGGTCCTGGACTGAAGGGACACTAGGATTGAGTTTTTTGGTCAATAATAAAATTCCTAGCGGTTTCCATTTCCTCCGATTTACTTGAAACTCTGGAAGAATACTCAGCATACTTCAATACACAAAACTGTGCATGAAATCAGGTCATCACACTGAAAAATTTTCATGATATGAATTTTTAACTTTTAAAAATTAAAGAAAATTATCAAGCAAATATTATGATTTGTGAGAAAGTGTTTATCTCATGAACCACTTCTCACATTTATAAATCCATGTGAAGTTTTCTTTACCATGAAATGCAAGTACTTCACATAAAATTTTTAAAAGAAAAAACAATTCTGAAGCCGTGAGGGATGTTTTGAATTTACACATAATTTAATATAATTAAAATAAATTAAAATTAATATCAGGGGAATTAATGAATGAAACGTGATTAAATTTGGTACCGTTATTTAAATGTGCAGACACGACAATCCCGCATACTTTAAAAGAAATTAATCGAAAACTTTAAAAGTTTCAAAACTTGGTCTCAGTGTCTCTTAAGGGTTAGATTTTTCCTGGGGGCAGGCCGATTGATTACAGCATGCATTCTAAATTTTTACTGTAAGGTTGTTATCATCGGTTCACTTGTCATCATACTTGTCAATAGATTCGGGGCTCGCATTTCCAACTCGCTATAGGAAGAGAGATTTTAAAGATTACAAACAATCTGCATAACTTGTTTTTGGGGAAAAAAGTAAAGGTGGGAATTTCATGTATTCAGACTTACAGCACGTACAAGTAATCTCTCCGTGAATGATAGCGTACTGAAAAATATATCTAATGTGTCGTACCTACGTCAAAATATATAGGAGAGTATCACTAGCATAATTGCACCTGTAATCCATGTCATATTGGAACAAATGCCAAACAGAAATACTCTATATACAGTATAGAGGACAGCGGTAGCTTCTTTTCTCTGGACTTTATTCAGCCTCTAGCAGAAAAGAGTACCAGGGGCAGTTCTTTGGAGTTAAAGGCGAGAATCCAAGCTCGTAAAAATTGGCATTACTACTGCTACCAATGGCGACTGTCTGCAAGAGTGGATCCATAACCTCTCGCTGCCCTGCGGGTCTCCAATTCCTGTAATATATACTGCGTCACATAACATTTGAGAGAGCCCTATAATCTTTGCAACAGTCCTATAACTGGCCTATTTTAGTATATCTAAAATAATTATTTGGTACTCAATCCGTAAAGTGTTGCTTTAGAGACATAACGGTCCGTAAAATCAACCGTTATAAGAATCAATTCTATAAAGTTCTCATGACAACATTTTACGGATTGAATTTGTCGTAACCATAACACATTATCAGTTGGTATTATTAAAATGTATTTCCGATATCAATTTTACAAAGGCCCTTCATAATGTGTTGCGACATTATTCGCGAAGAATGGAATGCAAGGGAAAGACTAAGACAGATCACGAAATACATTGATCACCATACAGCTCTTATGTTTTATTATGTCGAACGCTTTTCTTAAATCTAGGAATACTCCTAAACATTTCTTGCCTTCTTCTAATGCTTTTATGATATTATTTGAAGTCACAGCCATTGTAGCATCTTCGGTGCACATATTCTTAAAAACCAAATTGAAATTTTGATCCAAGTTTGTTCTTCTCTAAATAATTAACGAACCTTTTCTTAACGCATTTTTGTCAAATAATTTTGGAATGTTTGATAATAGAGATATTGGCTTATAATTACTTAGAATGTTTTTGTCACCTGATTTATATAAAGGAATTATAGTGGCACATTTGAATAGCATGGGGAATATTCCTTCAGATAAGCACATATTATATAAGTAAAAGGATTTGAGATAAACGTAATAATTGATTTTATTAAATTTAAAGAAATTTCATCCTCCCCTGGAGAAACATTGTTTTTTTAAGTCACCTGCTGCAGTAATTAACTCATTTTCATGAATTGGAGTTAGGAAAAATATAGCAGTTGTAATAGAAGTAGTAGTTATGTTGTTTACATATTCAATGGTGTGCGTTGTTATATCGTTGGTAATTTGAAGTCCAATTTTAGAAAAAAATATATATGTATTAAATTCATTCGTAATTTTATTTTCATTTCTGATAGTTAACACTTCTTGTGTTTTAATTCCTTTTTTAGATAACTTATTTCGTTTAATTGTATTTGTTTTCCAAAAACATTTCGGATCATCAGTATATATATATTTTTTTTATTTTACTTCGTAATACTTTACACGAGTGAAATAGTTGCTGTATTTTACCTACGGTCATGTTTCACTCATATAGGTCTACATATATTTTCGTTGCCCAATGGTAGGCCACTTAGTGAGCACGGTTTACTTTTCCCGTGATATCGGGGAAATTGGTCTCAGACAAGTACCGTATAGCCTGGAGCTGGAATAGGCTACTATCTCGTTGTTCAAGGTGTTGGCGTGTATGAACACAAGACAGCAATTAAACTCCGTAACGCTCGGGTTATTGCGAGCAAACCACGCTAAATATAAACAAACGAGCAGGGTGCAAGACAAGCAGACGCCCTCAGCAGGTGGGACAACCAGATGCACCCGATCCGACCTCGGCTGTCCTTTGTGTGGCAATTTTCACCGCAGGAACAACAGTGCAAAAATCTGGCGACATAATACTCGTTTTTTCTTCATTCTGTTCTCAATTTTATAATATTATTAGTTCGTTCATTTACTATAAATTTTTAATGAAAACAGATAGATAAAATTTTCAATTTCAAGAAAGTTATTTAACAAAATACAGTGTGCAAATTAACCCTTAAATTGGCAATGTGACCTGTATGATACAACAGGTTAATAGCCTATATGCTATAATTTTAATAGAACAATAGAAAAATATTGGTAGGAAAATTAAAATTTCACAATACTATAAAAACAATTGCACAACATATAAAATATGGACACTGCGATAGTTGTTTTCTTTACAGTCCGACACGGTTTAATAAACTAGTGTGAGAAATGAAGTTTTACCAATTTAAGGGTTAAAATCAGTTGTTAAAATTAAAAATAAAAAAACCGTTGAGCTAGACATGTTAGGGACGAGAAAGAAAAATGAAGTTATTCCAAATACCTTACTATAATAATACCGGACAGCTGTAAATGGCGTGGAATTACGTCCACAAATACAAATATTAACATAGAGGGATTCGGACTACTGTTTAAAACGTGAGTTACTAATGTGAAATAATATATGAAACACTTAAGAAATGTTGAATAGTACTTAATGTAATCTTCAAAGCTGCTTATTATGAGAAATATTGCATATTTTATATTACTTTCTGTAGCTCTGTAGTAGCGTGTCTGTCTCCAGACTAGCCGGGTTCGATTCCCGGCGAGGTCAGAAGAGAGACTAAGAGAGATGGCGGTGTACAACTTCTAATCACTAGATTGTGCACCAATATGCTTGGGTTAAATCCCAAATCTCTCCGCAGTGCATATGAAGAGAAGGCATAATGTCACTGTTGATAGTGATTCGTCCGTCGGATGGGGTCGTTAAGCCTGGCGGCCCCCTTGGTGTTATTCGACAGGAGTAGGCTACGTGCACCGTGTTTCCCCTTCTCCCTTTCTCATCTTCATCATCATCACTCATTCCAGACACTACACTTACACATATACTCACCCTAGTAAACGACATAACTCTCCACAGATACACATCACGTACAGTGTGACCCGCCGAAGTGGTGTACAACTATAAAATGGGTCACAGTTCTGCCATCTATCCGCAGTATGCGGAACCTAATCACGCAAGTGAAGTGGGTGGGCATTGGACACACACAGATAGGCCTATTACTTTCCGTAATTAATTGTTACATAGCCTATTGGTTTACTGAAACAAAATCAATTCTGACATTAAGAATGAATTTACAATAACGCTTTATATACGCATTGCTGACAATTGCAAAGATAAAATTGATAGTAATCTGATGCTTGTAATAATTAGTAAAGGCATGTGGAGAACAATAAAACTTAATTTGATAAAACCTTAAAATTTCCATTACATTTTAACTTCTTTCATTTATTAGGTCTGAATAGAAAAAGGTAATTTGTATTTTTCTATCAACACAAAGACGAAGGAATTAGGCCTGCTGCAGAATGTTGTTGACTCACGTCTTATGATCCCTCGGAAATCGAAAGTACGATTTGGAGCAATTTGTAATGCTGTAATTTTGTAGCAATTATAAACAGGACTTATATACTCTGACATTTTAACACAGCACTAATTAATAGAACTATTAACTAGCCCAGCAACAATATACATTGCAGTTGATTACAGCTTGTTTCGCGAGTATCGCTACACGGGCCGCCTAGGTAGCAGCACCAGGGTCGTTCGCGCGCAGAACTGCTAGCTGTCCGGTATTATTATATTATAACATTTGGTTATTCGTGTAAGAATGGAATGCAAGAGAAAGACTAAGACAGATCACGAATTGCATTGTGATCACCATACAAATTAAACTTTTCAAATTGAAATTTTTTAATGATTCTGTATGAAGCTTGCGTTTATTTAGCGTCGGCGGAATGGGTGCTACCTAGATTGTATTTGGCCAGATAAGTCCTAGTTTTCGACTCGGGATAACATTATCTAATGAGAATACTTAGCCTTTAATTGTATAAGGTTAATATTATGCTGTGCCCTCTCCATGTCTTATATACATACGAGAATTTAGCATCAGTGTTCAGCTTTACCATGTACAGTTTACCTCAAGAGGCACGAAATGTATATAATTGTAAATGCCAGTACGTGCATTACTTACTATGTTATTATTGCTAGATCAACTTATCACCTATTTTTAAATATTGTTTGCATCTCATGCACCTGAAGATGACTTTTTAATGTCGAAAATATTAGTGACTTCGTATTAAATATTGTGATGTAACAGATATCTGACCTCACAAATTGAAAAGTGTATTTGACTGAAAATTCATTATGTATAATTATTAAGCGGAAAATATTGTGTAAGGTGAAATAATTATTTTAAAAACGTTGGCGAGCACAACGCTACCGGCCATCTTGATGCTGGGTGCAACGTTGCCAACGTGCAAGAAACGACTGCAGAAGCATGTGGTGTGGGATTGAGAACCGTGCAAAGAATATTGTTAGTGAAGAAAAGAGGGTTTGTTTGGTGTCGTGCTTACAGTAATCAACGGCTAAGGTCATTATTGTCTTTTGATAATTTGAATTCTCTCCTGCGCAATTTGCATCGCACGTGCGCGTGAAGTACTATGTGGCAATGTTATACGCTGCCTTGCCCTCACTATCTGTCTCTCTCGACACAAATGCTAGCAGACTACCGCCTTCCGAATTGCCGTTGACTCCACCTGGGACCAGTCTGCATAGGAACTCTTTGTACACACAGGCTATTTATTCATTCGTTTAGTATTCTGCCAAGGGCAGGTCTTTCACTACAAACTCAGCTTTCTCCAATATTTCCTATTTTTTGCTTTCCTCTTTGCTTCCTCATATGATCCATATATCTTAATGTCGTCTATTATCTGATATCTTCCCCGAAATCTTTTTTCCGTTCACCATTCTTTACAGTGTATCTTTCAGTAGGCACTTTCACATCAACCAGTGACCCAACCAATTCCTTCTCCTCTTCATGATCAGTTTCATAATCATTCTTTCTTCACTAATTCTTTCCAGCACAGCTTCATTTCTTATTCTGTCTGTCCACTTCACACGTTCCAATCTTCTCCAAATCCAAATTTCAAATGCTTCTATTCCTTCTCTTCACTTCGTCGTAATGTCCACATTTCTGTCCCATACAATGTCACACTCCATGCAAAGCACTTCACTAGTCTCTTCATTAGTTCTTTCTCCAGAGGTCCGCAGAAGATGCTCCTTTTTCTATTTAAAGCTTCCTTGGCCGTTGCTATCCTCCTTTTGACTTACTGACAGCAGCTCATGTTACTGCTTATAGTACACCCCAAGTATTTGAAGCTGTCGACTTGCTCTACTGTCTCATTTAGTATTCGTAAGTTTATCTTCTTTATTGCTCTTCCTATGACCATGGTCTTCATCTTATTTGCATTTACCTTCATCCCATATTGTTCACAGCTGTCATTTAGATCCTGTAATATATCCCTTAGTATCATACTCTCTTCTGCTAACAACGCCATATCATCAGCAAATCGTATACACTTTATTCTTCTACCCCCTAATATCACTCCTCCCATGTTCTGAAAACAGTTCTTCACTAAATCCTCCAAGTAGATGTTGAACAGGGTTGGTGATAAAGGACATCCTTGACGTACTCCTCTCCCTATTTCATTTCCTTCTGACATTTCTTCTCCTATCCTGACTTTGACTCGTTGTTTCATATAAAGATTACTGAACAGTTTTCTCTCTTTCCAATCCACACTTATTTTCTTTAGAATCCCCATCACTTTATTCCAATCCACTCTGTCAAAAGCCTTTTCTAAATCCACAAATACTACATAGTCTACACTCTACTCTTCTCTACAGTAGGTGCCTTTTACCGATTGCCGTAGCAGTCCAATTGCATCTCTCGTACCTTTTCCCTTCCTGAAGCCCAACTGCTCTTCTTCCAACTGTTCTTCCATCTTAGAATATAAACGTCGATTCAGTATTCGCAAGAGAATCTTCGCCGAGTACGATATCAGGCTTATAGTCCTGAATTCGTTACATTTCTTTATATTATTTTTCTTCGGTATTGGAAGCAACACTGTCTCCGTAAAATCTTCAGCCCATTCTAATTTTTCATATGTTTCGTTGCATAATGATGGAATTTCCTTCTTGTCCTCACCCAAGCATTTCACTAATTCAATGGGATTCCATCAACTGCTGTTGGTTAGGCTATAGTACTTACAATTCCGAAGCACTGTCTTCTGTGTTTAAGATACGACTGTACTGCAATATGTGGCTACCTATGGAAAGCAGGTAGGACCGGTTAACATACTATGCTGTACTCCAACCAAGAGGAAGCTTCAGGGGAATGAGACGCAGCGGGGTAATGCTATGAATGACTGTTGATGTTATAAAATTTCATAAGGTCACACATGTGGGTACGCGCATCTCCATTCGCTAACTCTCAGAGCACAAACGATAACACTGATACACATATTTATACTACCCTAGTTACAAAATTAGATCACGGTTAATCTCCTGGTCTTTTAATCCCTCCATACAGGAAATAACATATGCAGGAGAGCGCATGTTTTTTAAACTGACTTTATAACGGTAATATTATCTATCTACTTCGCTGCAATAGATGACGCAATAGTAAGCACATTTCTTTCACGATTAATCTCCTGATTGGAGAACAGTATCTCCCTACCTCTCCAATCGCTCATTTCCTTTTTAACTCATCGTGGCGCGAGAATAGCATAATGCAATTTTTTGTAATTTTCAATTCCATTTCTTACAAATTTTCTCAAATATTTTTAAAATGTTTTAAGTATTATTTCATTAAAATTATGTTTATTTTGTACACGATTTAAGACCTCTTTCGTAACAACCAATGATATTCCATTTTCCGAATATTTCAATTTTGTTGATGTGAATGTTCGCCCCCAACTCTGGTTCACGGAATGTGCAGACACAGCCTTCAGCACCCCATATCGGTTTCTGCTTTTAAATGTAATGGCAACCCACTCCACCTTGAACTCAGGATGAGTAGACAAACAGAGCGAGGGATTTGTGCTGGTCCTACAATCTGGACGTATGGCGCACCCTCTCCACCCTAGGATAAGTCGAGGGATGATTTTCGTATAAGATGCGGGCTGGTCTAATGGAGCTCACTCCCACGTTCCCAAGACGTAATGGGATCTCAAACACTGCTACTCCACGCAAGACCCGGAATTTAATCGTGTGCTTTCTGCCATAACCGGGACCCACAGTGTGCGATCGGTGAACTACCACGAGAAATTTTCTGTTATAGAGGAATATGGAAACCTCTGTGCTGGCACAGCATTCGACTCGTCGACACTTCATCAGTTCATTTTCAGATCATTGCACTTTAGACTTTTCTGTGCAGCTCGCAGGAGTTTAGTCATGGAGGAGCTTTGTTTTGAAAA
This sequence comes from Periplaneta americana, assembly GCF_040183065.1. Classification (NCBI taxonomy): domain Eukaryota; kingdom Metazoa; phylum Arthropoda; class Insecta; order Blattodea; family Blattidae; genus Periplaneta; species Periplaneta americana. Next base: position 125,058,465 of record NC_091118.1, on the reverse strand, counting down.
TCAAAATGTCAAATAAAAGGATCTAAAATTTTATAATGTAAAGTAATGCTTAGTGAGAACTTGCACTTGTGTTACATATTTGAATTGAAACAAGCAAGCAAAAACAAGGGAAGAAATTGTCAATAACTTCCACAATGAGGGTTGTCTCCGGAGCCCATTTTCGCAACCTAGGGCCTATACCAGCTGACTACACAGAAGTTCGCTTCTATAGATTGACAAATCGAACTGAAATCCTGACCGAGTTACTACGTGAGCGCTGGCTGTCTTGGGGAGGAGCAAGTGAGAAAGCACGGGGGGAAGGGAGAGAGCACTATGCACTATGTACTTTCAGGTCCACTCACAGTTTGTCAAACCTGCTAACAAAAGCATTAAAAGGTTGACTAGTTGCCTGCAATACTAGCATAATGGAACCTTCCTAGCCGACAGTCGAGGCAAAAATGAAGAATCCGTTATTTTGATAATACTGGAGAGTGATTCTTCTATTGGTCGCGATGCCCGCCCACACACACACGCACGCACGCACACACACACACACACACTCTCTCTCTCTCTCTCTCAGATATTTACGTGGTGATTGGTGACTGAATGACGAGGAGCGAGGGAGATAGAAAAAAGAAAGAGACAGAGATATTCCAGAAGTTGGCGTGTTTTACGGGGTTTCACTTGAAGTTGTCAAACTATATGTAGCTGATTATATTTCTTATAAACCAAGGGGCGTTGATAGCGAAAAAATATTCAGTTATATGTACAGGATGATCCACATGGGTATAGGTAAAATAAAAACACCGTAAAACATTTACTACTGAACTTTATTTGTTGGAACTTTGTGCATACAACACTGAAAGATGGGAGATTCCTCAGAGCTTAACATGACCGCCATTGCGCATCTTGCACAGCTCTTAACGATAATGCAATTCAGCCCATGTGCGTTGTAACATAAGAGTGGTGATTTGTTGAAAAGCTTGGGTAATTTTTTACTCTCAGATCATCAATGTTCCTGGGTTTCTGTGAATAGACAATGACTTTAACAAAACCCTGCACGAAGAAGTCAGGAGGGGTTAGATCTGGGGAGTTTGGGGACCAAGCCAAGAGATAGCTGCTTCACGTACTGGATTTCGCCTGCGACCTCCTGCATATTTTTTTAAGGCAGAACTTGTTTCTACAGATGTTCGATACCACAACATTATGGAAATTCCCTTTGAACTCTTTTAACACTCTCAAATTTAGCATACCAAAGAACACATTGTGCTCGCTGTTGATTTGTAGTAGCCATTTTAATCATCTACGATTTTCATTTGTCCTTTCAGATTATCCATTGTTGATTGTCGTACATGGAAACTCCCATCTTTTAATCATAATATAACCAGCAAGAAATTTTTTGTACTATCATTATAGCTTTATAATAATAAATTAAAATTATCCATACCCAATCGGATCAGACTGTACAGTATTAACAGTTAAATAATTTCCTTTTGGAATGCGGGAATAATCGTGTGATTGCCAAAACTCGCAACATTATGTTTCCCTTGAGTAGTAACTTCTAAATATTTACCATAATAAATAAAATTAAAAATAGTTAAAAAAATTCCCAGTTTGGGATTATTCCCAACAATCATTCGGGAATATTCTTAGATAAATTTCTTCCCGCGAAAATTTTCCTAGATCCCAACACAACTGTGATGTCTCCCGCAATGGCCCGCATGTCGCTGACCCTCGTTTTGGGATAGTCTGCTGTGGGTACAAAAATAGCTTCTTCCCCACACCGAATTCGAGTGCAAAATGATAGAAGGGGAAGGTTGTTTGGTACTGAAAAACGATAGAATTATGTGCAATATAACTGTTATTTGTGTTATTATATCCGTAACGAAAGCGCAGTGCAGCACATGCGTTTCCAAATCAAGCAGTTCCTGATTTGGTACTCGGCGTGGACAGAGATTTACCTCCATTCCACAGGACTGGATGTTTATCTGTTGTTTTTATTCGTCTTCTGATGTCTCCGCAACAGCTCTGCTATCATTCTGACCACACTATCAGGTGCCTTCAGTGTGTGAGAGTTTAGTGTTGGTAAAATATACTCGTACATCCTCTCTCGGACTGCATTAAAGTGTAAGTCGGTAAAATAGAGGAGGTTAGATACAAAAGGCAATCCATCATAATTTTATACATTATTAGACTCTCTGCTTTGCACCATGGCGGCTCGGGTTCCATCCCTGCGTGAGTCACGAAGGAATTCGTAGTGGACAAAACGGAAGCGACATTTTCTTCTCGGCGTTCTCCCGTTTTCCCTTACCATTATTACCATTCCATCATAATCCACAATCACCCTCACTCTGCAACGTCTCGAGCCAGACCTCCAGAACAAATAAAAAATGGTTAAAAGTTGTACACATTGTATTAATAAATAATATAATAATAATAATAATAATAATAATAATACTAATAATAATAGTTATTATTATTATTATTATTATTATTATTATTATTATTATTAAACATTTAAGAAAATTAGGAATATTAGGCCTATGATCTATATTTTGAAATATGTCCGTTTTTCTCCCAACGTGTGTTACGCACGAGAAAAATTGAGCCTTACAATACTAATCTTTCACCATTAATATTAGACAGTAGGTTGGTGACAGTTATAACCTTACACTGTCACTTCCATTATTGTATGTAACTTATGTATGTATTTATTTACACTGCAAGTGGGCAAGCACCTGGTGCCAGTGGTATACACAATATAAACAATACACAATAAAATTACAATACACAATACAATTATACAATACAAATACAATTATACAATACAAATACAATTATACAATACACAATACAATTATAGACACAATACAATTGAACACAATAATTACAATTAATAATAATACGTAAAATAACCTAATTAATAAGTGAACCTAATTTGACAATATAACCTACATATGTATAAGCCCTACATAATTTTCACATTGGTACTGATAATATTCTTTCACTTTACTCTCATCTCACTCACTGTAGTGGCACTATGACGCATTTTACTGACACTTTAGGACACATTTCACTGACCCTCTATAATACATTCCACTGACACTATAGAACACGTTTCATTTACACTATAAATTATCACTGATCGGAACTATTCACTGCACTGTAAAACCATAACTTCACTGACTCACCTCGCTTCACTGATACAACAGCCCAAATAAGACAAATACTGTACTTACACCCTTATGCATACTTGTAAGTAGAACTACATTTAAGCTAAACATTTCTAGTCCAAAACCCTCTTACACACTATATTTAAATAATTTACAATTCAAACCAAGGTAATAACTCGTCAGGCTAAATAAATACATGTCACCTTAAAAAAATTAAATGTTAAATGTTATCTTAATTTTAATTTACACTTTATACACAACTTTTTAGATTATTCTTGAATCTCCTTAAGGAAGGACAGCCCTCAAAGACCGGTGCAGGTAGGTCATTCCAATCATTTATAGTTCATATCACATGTTACGACATAAAAATTGTCTTTTACACGCCCATAAAATCTGTAAAAATAAGAAGTAAGGCAGAGAAAGTCCGTCTCTTTGGTCTTGAGGTAGCGTGCTGGGCTTCTGATCAAGGTGGCCGGGTTAGATTCCCGGTCGTGAAGTCAGGGTAATTTAATTCGGACCTCTTTACGGAAATTGGTTGTCTGTCCATTGTTCCAGTGTGTGTGTGTTGTCTCGCAGTGGCCCCCGGGTACTCTGACCGAGTAAACGGGAGTGTCCTGCAGTGTGTGCGTGTGTTCAGTAGAGTTGCCCTTTTAAGTTGTCAAAGCGCCCTCGGAGGTGCTCTTAGGGAATGGACCCTGGCAGAGATATTGCCAAAGGCTCAGAATCCAGAGACGGTTTCGGGGAGGACGCCCCTCCTGCAAGCAGGCGAAGACATGCGTCATGACTTGAATATGCCTATGGCAGGCGTGGCGAAAATGCGATCGTGCGCCGAGCCACTGTGTAACCTGCAACGTGCATAGCACCTATGGAGGGAGGCGGACACCCGAAGGGGAAGTAAAACAACTGTCTGATTTATTAACGGTTTTTAATTTTCCTTACGTCAAGCACTTAAATAAAATTTTATACAGTACACGGCTACAAACTAATGTTTAGTACGTGTAACGAAGAAAGAAATGAACAAGGAAACATAGGACACATTATCACAACCTAAAATTAATTGTCTTCAGAATGTCTCTGCGACAGAGTTTCAAAATCAGGAATTATGTCACTTACTGCCAGTAGTAGTTGATCACGAAGGTATTTGTCTGTCAGTCGTGATCTAAATTTGGTTTTTACTACTTTCATTCTTGAAAATAATTTTTCACGTAAGTTGTAGCGAACGTAGCTTCAAAAGAGCAAGCGAAAGAACGAAGGTTCGGATAGTTCGGATATTGATTTTTTGGCAAAGATTTGAAAAGTTCAACATTTGTCAAGTCTTTACATCTAGCTTTCATTTAACATCATGTTGTAAATCTATGAGTTTAAATTGAAGATCTAACCACATTATTCGTACATTTACTGAAAAAGGATCGACGTACAGAGATGATGATTATGATGATGATAATAACAACAACAATAACACTTAACCTTTTAATGTTTCATCAGTAACATGTAGTATAATGCCGTTTTCCTCGTAATACTTGTGAACAAATCATACATTTAATATTCTCATCTTATTGACAGCAAAAAATTCGTCCTCCCATCCTACTTGTAACTTTAGTTTTTGTAGAGGTACATGGTTTCGAGGGAGACATTGCGACGATACGCTACTCGCAGGTCAGAGACAAATACAAATGGAACGGACTTTGACTCCAGTGAGTGAGAGGGTGGGGGTTTGGGAAGGTAGGAAGCAAAGGAAATGCACAGCTATCATTGCGAGCCACAATGTGCTCGTGAGTCGCATTTTCGCCACGGCTGGCCTCTGGAATGAGATGATGAAGATGAATGATATGATATGAAATCTAAATTCTTTTTCTAAAGGGAAGAGGAAGGGAAATGCACCGTGACAATGAAAATTCCAAACCGGCACTTGCCTAAGTAACTGTGAAAAATCACGGGAAAATCCACAGTCAGGTTGGTCCGTCAGGGGATTTGAACCGCGGACCTCCCGAATGCGAGTTCCGTGCGGAATGCATGAGTCACGTCGCTCGGTAGTGTACAGCTATATAATTAAATTTGTAAATTCAATTAACGCAACATTGTAGCAAATACAACGCAAGTCGACCACCAGTGTACAAAAATGTTTCCCGGTTGTCACTCGAAAACAATTACACCACAACAAGCAATATTTGGCTATGTCATGATGCCAAATATTTGTAGAGCGCGCGTAATGCTTACAACTAGTTAATAGTGGAAGCAGACTGTGCAGTGAACTCGGTTTATACCTTGCTTTGTTATTTCAATAGGTAGGCAGCTAGAGGACCAACTATGTAGGCTACTTGACAATTTAACCACATTGTTTCAGAATAAATTATGGTAATAATTATGATGACAATAATGTATGCGCAAATTTATGTTTTAATCCGTTATTTAACGGTGCTGTGTCAACTACTACGTCATTTAGTGTCGAAGGAATTGAAGAAATCGAGATAGTATTTCGTGATATGAGGCCGAGGAATCGCTATGAATTACCTGACATTTCTCTTATAGTTATGGAAAACTTCAGAAAAAATTAAACCACATAATTAGACCAAGCCGGAATCGAACCCGCTCCCGAGCGCAGCTCCGGATCAGCAGGCAAACGCTCCCAACTCGCCAGCCATGCTGGTGACTCGCGCATAGTTTTAGTTTGAGCTCTGATCACAGATAGCAGACTGATAAGCCTAATAGACTTTCAAGTCAATCAATATGCTACCACCTACCGACTGCAAAAAAAGTCATGTTATAACTCAAGGAATTGCATGGACCAACTGTACTTTCATCTAGCGGTCGTTGCGAAAAAATTCCTTTCCGACAGTGGCGGCTGTGGTGGTTGTTCTCATTTTATATTGCCATTTCGTAACATGGGAATGGCCTATCTGATATACACAATAAAGAGTAGAGTAGGACGATTTCAGATCGATTTTGGGGAAATTGTATCTAAATTAAATATTGTAACATATTTTCAAAGAACTGTGTTGTGAATTGAAAGGTTACTCAATTGCCTCTAATATATAATATAAAAATATTTCTTTAAAAAATTCTAATTTAGATTTTTCGTGTTTCTTACAAGTCTTGCAAACGATCGGATTCGCCCTCCAAGTTCGGGTGAATCCGATCGCATGTCGGATGCTTCTGATCGTTGAAATTATACACGTGAAAGACTCACTAGAAAACAAGTTATATTGTCCAAATACAATGACAGACATTTATCAATAATTAATAACACAAATAACGTTGTATAAACTGTTTCTGGGCAACTGACTATTGGCCTTGAAAAGATTCTGTAAACTGACGCCTAAGAACAAAAGCTTTCATTGCTCAGCATGGCGTCATATATCCTACAATCTGCATTCATTTTTCACAATTAAACTGTTTTCTCCCTTTGGCTCCCATATAGATCTCGTGGTACCACTCTTTTGCTTTCCGTGGCATTAACAGATCGTGGGAATCATAAGACAGAAAACAAAACTGACACACAGTTTCGTCTTTCAATTGTAATTAATGATCTTCATCAACACTTGAATCAATATTTTTTCTAAACACTGAACGCATTTGCTTATTTCCTATATTTGATATTTTCTGCTTCTCCATGTCACTACTTTTCTTCCTTTGCATTTGCAGAAATTCAGATGATGTCGAAATGCATGTGGATTGCTTAGGTCTCCTTGATTTCTATATCGAAATAAGTCTGTAAATTCCTTTATTTAAGTCAAGTCCATGGTCATCATTAAACATTTCAGAGACCCCTGCCTTTTCTTGTTTTCTGGCGTTATTAGGATCCATGCATTCTCTGTTTCTATTCCGAAGTGTAGTATAAGAAATTTTAAACCGCCTCGCAGATTCTTTAATAGACACGAAACCTTACTGCACAAGGACCTCTTCCATATCCTTTTCTGTCCACATTTTCTCTTCATTGCTTTTTTATTTTCCCATCTGTAACAGGAGAAAATATAAAAACTACGTCGTTAAATAAACGTGAACAAGCGATCGGAATCACCCGCGAAACGGATCGGAATCATCCGTCGGCGTAGTGTAATTTTCAGCATGAGGTTTACGACACTGGTAACTTATTACACCAGATTTCATTGTAGGTTATGTCCACAGAACATTATTTTATTTCATATCAATTAAAAATCTACATGAACATTTTAATATAAAAATTCTCAAATTAATACATATAGAAAACATGGAAAATAAACAATTCTGTGGTATACTAGAGTTTGAAATAATTTCGTAGCTATTTCAATACAAATTATAGCGACTTACACTCGAGCTGCCACAATAATTCTCAATAGTAAACTTCTCCCAATGGACCAGAAGTAGCCACTTACGAACACAAAAATTCCGCGTCTTATCCGTGAAAATCAAACACGATCGGATTAACCCACCTTGAGAAGGCGATCAGAATCGCCTTACTCTACCCTATGTGATCAGGGGTTGAAATTCCTGTTGTATGGAAATATTCCGACATTTGATGCAAATGTTAATGACTCCATTTTTTTTGTTAAAATCAGTCTTTTTAATTGGTTTCTTAACGTAGCTGTATCAACTACTGAGTTTTTTTTAGCGCCAATGAAATTTGGTAAGATGAAGCCGAAAATTTGCCATAGATAACTTGACATTTGTCATACGGTTAGGAAAAACCTCCGAAAATCTAGCCAGGTGATCAGCCGAAGCGCAATCGAATCCCCACCCGAGCGCAACTCCGGACCACTCTAAAATCGGTTGAGAACACCATTGTATTCGTCTAAATACAACACACTTTTCAGTTTAAAAAAAGAGCATTATTTCATGCGTTTATTAATATCTACACAGGCTTCTTAATATTTACAGTACATTTGAAAGGGGGGGGGCAAAGTCTAATTGGGATTTTCCGGTCTTTGATGGGGTCAAAAACCCTAATAGAACAGATATTTAACCTTTGGGATGAATTTGGGTGAAGTTCGGAGGGCCTAATTACTCTAATCCACTCTCCTCACCTCCACGCTGGGGCCCCCTGGGATCTTTTAAGATGCGAAAGAGAGAGTGGTGTGCGGAAATCAAAGGACTACCGCTTTGCCTTTCCCAAGAAAAAAGATCATATGAGGAGACAAAGAGGAATGCAGGAAATAGGAAAGACTAGAGAATATTATTACAATGTACCGAAGTACATTATGATATTTTCATGCAGAAATTCTGCGTCATCATATGATTAAGGATGGGTGGCACGGAGAAAAATTTTCTCCGGCACCGGGATTTGAACCTGGGTTTTCAGCTCTACGTGTTGACGCCCTATCCACTAAGCCACACCGGATTCCCATTCCGATGCCGGATTGAATCCTCTCAGTTTAAGTTCCACCTCTTAGGTTCCCTCTAGTGGCCAACCCTCATGCACTGCATCTCAGATGTGTGACAGTGGCACAATGTCCAACACATTAATGTGCGGGGGTGCACTCATTACGAGTGACTAAGTGGCCGGGATCCGACGGAATGAACGCCGGAATGGGAATCCGGTGTGGCTTAGTAGATAGAACGTCAAGACGTAGAGCTGAAAACCCGGGTTCAAATCCCGGTGCCGGAGAGAATTTTTTTCCGTTCCACCCATCCTTCATCATAAGAGACTAGAGAATGCTGGGTTTGCAGTGAAAGGCCTACTCTTGGGCAGAACACTGTGAATGAATGAATTTGAAAGGGCTCCATTCCTAGGATAAGGCAATTTTTATGGAGATCTGATTGCTGTTGTAATTTTGAAATGAAATACTTTGAGAAGTGATCGATTCGATAAATTGTTACTGCGCTGTTTCAGGACGACGCGTGCTTGTGTTTGTGTATGTATAGGAGCACCAAGATGACTGAACCAATTATTCGTACGGTACTCTTGCTATGATTGAAATTGTTGTCACGTGTGGGTACCGCGATAGTTGCAGCAAATCATGACAAAGTACTCGTTAATTCATGAAATATTATCGCGTTGTTACAGGATGATGCTCGCGTGTGGGAGTACCGCGAGGGACCCGACGAGACGGACCCGCAGGGTCTGCATACGAAGACTGTGGGACTCCACTTCAGGATCCAGGACTCGCACTTCACCAACAACGGAGGAAGTCTCAACAACAGGATGGAGATACGCTGTACGTCCACCGTTGGGGGTGTGAGCCGCCACAAGTCGATGTTTCCCACCCTCGCTAGGACCCTTACCTCTAACAAGTTGGCTCAGGAGAGGTACGGAAATTCAGCAGGTGAGTTCTTACATTGACTTCTATTTAGTTATTTAGAGTAACTCAGAAGGAATAGTAAATGTTTTAGGGAGCTATATAGACTACTATGAGTAAAAAAGTACAGTGAGTGTGGAAATACAGCTGTTTGAAAATTATTCGTAAATAACCTTAACGAATGGTATGAAACTTGGTAGTCTTAGGAACTTAGTACCAAAACATTGCTTTCAGGCTGAGTGCAGCCTGACATTTACATTTATTGCACTAGCATATTATACTCTGTTCACATAAACAGCTCAAAAGTATATCGACAACTATGGGTGGATGACTTGTCATTAAATTATGATAATATGCACACTAGAGAAGAACTTTAATTATGCACTAACGTTCGCAGTGGAGTCGTGCAGTTTAATGAGCGGTTTTCAAAGTAACACAAGTTAAATCCTCCAATCGCAAGAAGTATAGTGCAATACTTCTCTGGTAACAATTGTAACAAATGGAGGAACATTTTACTGGAAATTATGTAATGTGAACAATTAATATATAAAACGATTAGTAGTTCAGGAACACTGTGCTATGAAAAAATACCTCTATTTACATGGGAAATACAGCAATGAAAAGAAACCATGTTCCTCAAAATTTGAGTCAAGTGTACATAATGTATACATATATAATATATATATATAATATATATATATATATATATATATATATATATAATGTTGGTATGCTGCAATATCCCTTCAAACAATTGACTGTAACAATCATTCTTCTGCAATCCATAATTGTGGAAAAGAGTGAAGCCGTGAGATATGTGGAAGAACACTATTGTTAGATTATATATATACACCAATCCAAGTCTCATTTTGAAAATAATCATACGTTTTATATGATGTGCCACATAACAAGATGCACTACTAGATTAACAAAGTTACTGTTAACTTCATGATATAGTACGAAATACTACAGTATCATATTTTATATCTGCTCTAGTTACATTCTACGACGTAGAACGAACATGTTTCGCGTACAAATAGTTTTTCTGAACGTAGCAGGAGGTTTGCCTTTTGTTGAACTTAAAAAGTACATTATTAAATATTGTAACATGTCTAGGGAGATATCACTATGTATTTGATTTGTTACTTTTATACGTACCGTAAATTATTTTAGATTTAAATTTACGAACTTTGTAATTTGACAATTAGTGTCTTTTATAAAACAGTTATAAGCCCTATTACCGGTTCTTCTGTATGATTGTGAAACTTGGACTCTCACTTTGAGAGAGGAACAGAGGTTAAGAATGTTTGAGAATAAGTTGCTTAGGAAAATATTTGGGGCTAAGAGGGATTAAGTTACAGGAGAATGGAGAACGTTACACAACGCAGAACTACACACATTGTATTCTTCATCTTGCATAATTATGAACATTAAATCCAGACGTTTGAGAAGGGCAAGGCATGTAGCACGTAGGGGCGAATCCAGAAATGCATATGAAGTGTTAGTTGCGAAGGGTGAGGGAAAAAGACATTTGGGAAGGCCGCGACGTAGATGGGAAGATAATATTAAAATGGATTTGATGGTAGAGACTGGATTAATGTTGTTCAGGATAATGACCGTTGGCAGGCTTACGTGAAGACGGCAATGAATCTCCAAGTTCCTTAAAAGCCATAAGTAAATAATGTATTTTTATATTAATTTCATATAGTGTTTCGTGGCCTATGACCATAGGCCAGTGGTCGGTATTTCTTGACTCGTGAGTCAAACCCTTAATAGCCTACACAGGCAGGGTGGAGGGGTAAGGCATGATCTCCCTCCCCTCAGCCATCACTTGTTCATTCGAAGTTATGCAGGGTGGGTATTCAACCTCTCCTAACTTCCCCTTTGCTGTGTATTATGGACTGCATTTTACAGACCACTGCCATAGACCATTGGCACAAAGACAAGTTTCGCTACCATACGACTGTACATATTTATTGTGCTGGTTTGTTGATGTTTAGAGCTGCGTTACTACTGGTCATTCGGTAGAGATATGGTCCAAGCTCACACAACATAATCGTTTTGGTACCAACTTCCTAGCTCTTGTCACAAAAACTACTCGTACTTCTAGTTTGTACTCGTGTCATTAGAGATGCAGTTTTTAAATAAAAGCAACGTTTTTCTTGAAAGTTAAACAATAAATTAACATTAATAGTTACTTTCTGCCATTAGATTTCTGGCAACCCTACTGCGGTGACTAATGGACTGAATGCAGCTTTTGAGACCGGAGTTCGTGTCTATTCTAGCCTATTTATTTATTTGGATCGAATAAACTATGCTTGTTTACATTTTCCTAATTTTTATTAAGTTACATTAATAATTACCCATTATACAGGTTGAGCCGTAAGTAATGTCATTAATTTCAGGGGGGTTTTCTTTCAAGTACTTCAAACAAAAGTGTTTAATACAATTTTTCTCGGTTTTGTTTCATTTTATAAATAAAAATTATTCTATCTGAATCATTTGTTAGTGTTTTTTGGGAAAGCTATTCATTTAATTCCTAATATGCTCAGTCAATTTAAGAGAACAGTGTATCTAATGTAATAATGAATAATTGGAAGAATTTTAGGTTTGTTCTTTAGATGTGCAGAAATTTGATCCGAACTAATGTAACTTTTCGTTCTGAAAAGAAATCTTTCAATGTCATATTTGTTCGGATCAAATATTTGCACATTTGAAGGACAAAAATAAAATTTTTTGAATCATTTATTATCATAATACGTTGTTCTCTTAAACTAACTGAGTATACTGGAAATTCAGTCAATGACTTTCCCAAAACAAGCTATGAAATGTTGCATATAGAACAATTTTTATCTCGGAAAGGAAGGAAAACCGAGCAAAATTGTATTACAGTTTTTTGTTTCAAATATCTCAAGGAATAACGCGCTGAAATTAATTAAATTACTTATGGTTTAACCTATATATTAAGGGAGAGGAGAATTGTTTAACGGCCAGGGATTAAGGACGCCTCAGCGTCGTACTAGATATATTATCTATTACTTACAATTAACATACATATACATACACTGTCCTGTGTCTCCCTTTGGGGAGCATAGGACCAGAACAAAATAGCGCCATTCTGACCTATTTGTGGCCGGGGTCTTCAATTCTCTCCAGCTCTTCCCTAGATTTTGGACTTCTTCTTGAACAGACTGCCGCCACGTTATCATGGGTCTTCGTCTTCTCTTACTTCCCTGAGGCTTCCATTCGAGTGCTTCTTTAGCAATGTTTCCTTCTGGGTGTCTTAGGCTGTGTCCAATCCAGCATCATTTTCTTCTTTCTGTCTCCAGATCAATGGGCTTCCGTTGCGTCTTCTTCCAAAGTAATGTATTTGAAATGACGTTCGGCCACCATACCCCCGATATGTTACGTAAGCACAAATGTTTGGAGTTTATGCGTGAGGTTTGTGTCACTTTTCTTGTCTCATTGCCATACCAACTGTCCAGATACGCAGCTGAGGACCATTGAAACCTTTTAGCCACCGCCGTAAGTCAGTCGGCTAAGGCATTTGCCTGCCCATCCGAAGTTGGTTTCGGGCGTGGGTTCGTTTCTCACTTGGGCTGATTACCTGGTTGGGTCTTTTTCGAGGTTTTCCCCAACCGAAGGGAATTCAGATAATATATAGCGAATCCTCAGCCTCATCTCGCCAAATACCATCTCGCTATTACCAAGTTCATCGACGCTAAATAACCTAGTAGTTGATACAGCGTCATTAAATAACTAACTTAAGAAATGAAGGTGTTATTCTTCCAGTTATAAGTGTAAATGACTCTGGACTAGAGAAAAATATTTAGTGTTTGTAAAAGTTATACAAAATCACATAACATATAAATACTTAATGGTTAATTAAATTATAGACGTAAAATTAAAATTTATGATTTATGGAAAATTCTAACATGATAGGCAAGAAGTAATTTCTTGTAAAACTTGACAAAAGACACTGTTCAGTTTCTAGTCAGCAAAAATCATTATGAAAGACGAAATCATTGCTAGTTTAGAAGATAGCCCCTCTTTGGCAGAGAAGGAATGTTATAGATACTCTTTTGATAGTCCTTGAATCACATCGTTATGACTTTAAAATACTTAAATAAGTTCACTCTTCTCCCCTTTCGTAAATTTATAAAGTACTAACTTGTTTCTTCTTCTTTACAGGTTTATTGATGATGTCGTCTCTGAACATTCTCTTTGTGTTGTTGACATCGATCCAGATGGTGTATTCATCCTGACGTTAGAGCACTTGAAAGGTGAGAAATACGAACTGCGAAAGCGACAGTGGCTGCAAATAATATATACATAATCAACTAATTCCATTCCACACCAAAGAGTGAGAACTTTTTTTTTAAGAATGAAGGTGTAGCAAGATATTTTATTGTTCGAGAGTGATACGTTTACGGTTTCAGAAACACGCAGTGTCGGAATTTGCGAACTTGTGACTTTTGTGAGAAGTAAAACTGGGTGCGTCTGAAATAAAATACGCGGAGATGACAGAGTGGAGAAATTTGTTGACATATTTCTGATTTGTTGTTATTTAAGATAAGTGTGAATTCGTATACAAGTGACAATCTATTGCCAAGTCTCGTGGTTTGTTGGTTGCACAGTTTATCACGAGAACAATGATGTTTAATGGTTTCAGTTCCGCCTGTCGTGTTAGTCCTAGGCCACAAGAAATATTTCTGATGTATATAATACAATAAATTACAAAACAATGTTTTTATGAAAGGAGAGGAATGTATGAAATCCATGGAGGAATTGTCTTACACAAACATAATAATTATAAAGTTTATCTCAGCTCTATGGTGTCAGTGTACATAAAAATATTTATCACAAGTGTCATAGTTGCCTCGGTGAATTAATACCCAGCATCATACAAAGTGGACGCTTTCCTTTAAAGGGTTGAGAAAAGAGTTTATTGATTAGGCCTCATGAAAAACCGCTCCAATCACAAGAAGCTGTAACACATGTCTACGAATAATGCGCTAACATTTTCAAATATTTGCATGTCAACTCCACGTTGTCATGTTCACGAGGTGATTGATGACGACTGAAAAGGTTAGTGGTTTTAATTTCGATTTTAATTTAAAGTCATATAATATCTTAAAATTTAGTCACTGTGGATGATGATGATAAAAATTAACTATTAATATCGGTAATTGTAAAATTTTATATTTATATATATATTTTTTTTCTATAAATACAAATAATCTTTACAACGAAAACATGACAACACAGCTGAACATTACAAGTATTGTTGCGTGCATAAAAGAGATCTATTCAACACGAAGCTTGCTGCTAGGGTACTAATTAACTGCGACAACTCTACTAGTTGTGGATTCTCACACGAGCATTCATTCTTTTTAACAATAAAAAATTATATAGATAAGTCACTAATAATGTACGTAAGTTTGAACGCCGTGTTCATTTTAGTAGATCTGATGGGTTCCACGGAATCGTTCTTCATAAAGCAAGCGGTGTACTGAGAGATAATTTTTTGATGACTCACTAATGATGGGTTGTAGCTCACGCTCTAGCGCTATTTTTTTTTACTTGTACGACACAAAAAACTGAAGAGAATAATAAGGGTAGCATCGCTTCTTTTGTGTTTCATGCAAGAGTCTTCACAAAATATTCTCTCTCAAAGTTATGTACGTAATTATTGTTGTTCATAGTATAGGATGAAATAATGAATATCTGACTCTACTCACACCTCGTTTGAACTGAATATACATTGTGGAAGTGAATTAATCCTGCAGATTGAAAGAGGCATTATAATACACTTAAATGAATAGAAACCCTATATTACCTACATTTTATGATTAAATACACAGTTAATTAGAAAACTATGTTGGAATTTTCAACACTCTGGGAATATCGCTGCTAACACACTGCTCTTTCTTTTCGTAACACAGATATAAGGCCAACGAACTCACGTCTGTCTCCCTAGGTGAAGTACCTTCCACCTCTCTCACTCTGGCTACCGCCTTCCAATCTACTCGCATAGTTCAATGGTTTAAATAGTAGTTTTTAAATTAAAATTACACGAAAACCTCCCACGAAATTGAAATACAGCACAGAGATAAACGACTCTTTATTAGATTTTCTATTGATATGGACGAAAATCACGATCCTACTCCCAACAGTTACTGAATAAGAGGGTGTTAAACATGTATGAAAAAAACATTGTTTCTTTTCACCAATATGGTATTACACTTTTTTGTTATATAAAACATGAGCCATTCGCTCTGAAAACCTGCAAGATTATTTCACTTCCACCCTATATCAGTCGAAATTTGATGAAGTTTTCTTTAGATATTATGAATTTTTCTTGTCATATTTTTTTCTAGAAATTGATCTCTTCGTTGCAAAACAATTTAACATTGAGATTGAAATTAATTGAAATGAAACAAACCACGAGCGACGATGCCATCACCAATCACTTGAAATTATAGATAATCGCAATCGCGATAAATGCGAAATATGACCAAGTGCCGTCGAAATAAGTTACTTCATTTTTAAAAACATAATTCAGTAATTGCATAGATTACTGTAGTTACTTAATTCGCGATACAAAGCAAAATTGAGTACAGATGCGAAATGAACGTGTTTCTGTGAAATAAGAGCGAAATTACATTGTGGGCCTATGAAACGTTTTTGTGTTTTTTCTATAAAAAACAAAAATCTATCTGAAAGCCCCACTGCATACACGTTCTTACATTCTTTCAAATACTTTGATCACCCCTTCACGTTAGCTTTTACAGTATGAATAACACAGAAATGTCACCTAACTGATATCCTCTTTGTTGCTACCTATACGGGATCCTATTTCGACTTTTCGACTAGTCTGTAAGTGGTACCGGATGATTGAGATTGAATAATAAGTTGAGTCGAGATAAAATCATACCATAATTTTTTACATGTTTCGTAACGTTCAAAATTTGACTCCAATTTGATATGTTCCATCTCTTATTAATTATTTTCAATAATTGTAACTTGAAAATCTACAGGGTGAGTCAGGAGAAAAGGTACATGGTTTGAGGAGTTAATAGTGGTGATTCTGAACAAAATAGTTTATATGAATATATGTCCTGTTTTCAACGGTTTCAGAGAGAACTAATCGAAACAAAGACGAACGGGAGAAGTACAGATGATAGTAAATTACAACATTGTTACCTTATGTTCTATATAATTGTGTACGTCCCTTTACAGAACATGTACAAAACCTTCACCGTCAACTTCAATGCACTTTGAAACTCTTGTAGACAGCTGCTGCGTTGCTGATCTGAGCTGATTCAGACATCCCTTTACTAGAGCAAAAGCATGTAAAATGCGAGCGAGAAATTGCTCCCGTGTTTCCACTTTGCACTTGTAGACGTCGCTCTTAAGCCAACCCCACACACACTAATCCAATGGAGTAAGGTCGGGTGACCTCGGTGGCCAAGAAATGACTCTACCGCGACCGATCCAACGCCTATTGCGCATTGAAATAGCCAATAAAGACAATACTACAGCCTAATGTCGTTTTAGTTGCGTAAGCATGTGAGTTCTGATGAAGGACATGAGACTGACGCCCGTGATATTAAACAGCTGTATGACAGATACTGTTGAGAACAGGGCATATGTTCATATAAACATTTTTTTTTCAGAATCACCAATATTATGACTCCTCACACCATGTACCTTTCCTCCTGACTCACCCTGTACAAATTATACCTCTTAACACATTGATGACATTGAATTTCTACCACCAAACGTTCCATAAAATATGTCCCATACCAAAACGCTACAAAATGATAAATTCTTACATGAAAAATGCTATAAGATGTCAAATTTGGTTTTAAAGCGCTTAGTTTTTAATTTTAAGTTGCTAAAACCTACCACCTTTGCTAATGACTTGAACATTTTGAACAGTCAGTTCATTGACGTCATTCTCCATATAGCCTATTATGTACAATTACTTTCTACGTACGTAAATTCTGCAAAACTTGGCCTTGGGGATATAATATGGTACTAATTCTTCGACTCCATTTTATATTAAAACATTTGGGTGGAGACCTTTAAAAGTATTCCCATATTTTATATGTTTAGAAAGACTGCCAATATTTCATATAGGCCTACGAATTTCTTATGAGAATTTTGCGATACTTTTTCTTTTTACTGAGATCTGTTGATGACTGACCTATAATGGAAAATTGTTTTTGAAAACTATAGACAATTATCACTGGGGCCTTAGGGCCTGGAAGTTCATGCATTTGCATATATTTTTTCATTGGCTATAATTAATTGGTGATTAACTATTTTTACGAATCATGAACATTTCAGCTAATCAAACCAAATTTTGTTGCATATATTTGGATATTTTTGTTTTTTTTTTATAAATGCATAATATTTCATTATAGTTATAATATCGTGGCATATTTTCGCGTTTAAGCTCATTAGAACTGATTTTTATGTTGCATAAAAATGCATAGGTTGGAATTTTTTTAATAAAAGCATAATATTATATTTTTGAAAACTGGTATTGAGAGAAATTATTATAATTATTTTTACCAGAAAAGAATTTAAAGTTTCGTGGCACACCTAGGGAATTTCACGGCCGCGAAATACCGGTTGAGAACCAGTGATTATAGAGCGTGGGAATATTTGTCACGTCAATGCTCGGTTGGGGAAGGTTTGGACAGTCATTCACATGCTTCAACTTCTCAACAATAATGAACTATAAATTTAATTTCATCTAGTTTGAACTATAATATTATTATATTTATTATTATTGTTATTATTATTATTATTATTATCATTATTATCATCATATCATCATCATCATTATTTATTACATGTTATTAGTGATATATCAAGAAATATAGAAGCTTATTAGTGCACATTTACTGGCATACTTCAAGGGTTTTTATGCTCGACCATGCCGAAATGTAGTAATTATATACCTGGTAGCAGTCCTTTAATGCATGTCATTAAAGTACACCTACTCTTTAAAGTACAGGTGTTTTCAGCCAATGACAACTCAGCTTACAGGTGTTCAGCCAATGACAAGTCAGCTTTGTAGCGTTATAAAACCGCAAGTATCGATTATTCTCGGATATGCAATCGAAAGAGAATTAGCGAAAAGTCATGGAGGCTGGAAATCCAATACTGTCGCAGAAGGTTATGTTCTTTTACTATAATAATTAGCGTTAATTGTAAATAATATTCAAATAAATTCAATTTATCATCTCGTTTTTCAATGTCGAATTCAATAATCAAGGTTATATCAAGTTTAACGGGATTACATCGAGGTCAATGACATTATTGTTCGGCAGAAAAAATCAATACTTTCGCGTCTGCGCACATCTCACAATTCACGACCTAGAACAAAGGTCACTTCCGATCTTGTCGGATACAAATAAAATGTATACATCTGAATAATTTCAAGTTACAAATATGGTCGAGCATAAAAAGTTGTATGAAACTTTCCTATAATGGTAATTAAGAAGCTCGTATGAAAATTATGAAACGAGCGCAAGCGAGTTTCATAAACATCCATACTCGCTTCTTAATTACTATCATTATAGGCTCGTTGCATAATGTACTATTAAAGGCATATTTGCATGCATATATAGTAGCTTTATAGTGCATGAACTTCCTGGCCCTAATTATCACAACTACGCGACTACACTTCGATTTCAGACTTACGAAGAGAATTGTGAAATTTATCTAGGATTTGTTGAGGCCGCAGGAAAAAAAGAATGCAAACTTATACTGTATCAATTGAGAAAAAAATCGCACGAAGGAACACAGTCTCTAAAATCCCGTAGTATTTGCCAATTAATTAAGAGAATCCGAAGTTGAAAATATGAAATAAGAATTTCATGGTCAGAAGTTCCATCTTATGCGTGCATTAATTCTAATTTTGATGCAGTGTTCAAAGGTTGACAAGCTTACTAGGATATCTATCCATTATTGCTGGATTAAGGCGTTTTATGACGCTAGCTGACGTCCATATTGTGTTGTGTAATACTAGGGCATTCGAAAAATAATGGCAACATAGTTACTGTTTCACACTAAATTTATTTAAGTTACTTTTGACATTACATGCTTAAAATATAGTCTCCTGCCAAATTCTTGGAAGACGGCGGACTCCATCTGCAGCAGCATTTCTGGATATCTTTCTCACTGATCAGTCGGATGTCAACTCTTGATTGAAAGCGAATGCTTCGCTTCCATCCAATTTTCAATTGTTCTGTAAGCTAGGACTTCTCTCCTAGAGATTTCTTGTAATGCCCTAAAGCACTGAGTTGCATGTTTTTCTCTTGCAACTTGGATTTTTATGAATAACCTTTGTTCGTAATTTTAGAGCTGTAGTGTTTACTACAAATCAGAAACACCACTGCATTTACAAAATATGGCTACTTTGAATAGTATTGCAAAATTATTAAACAATCGCCACTCTGAATAATTTCAAGGGAAAAATTCTTCCGGGGCCGGGTATCGATCGCGGGACCTCTGGTTGAACGTACCAGCGCTCTGCCAACTGAGCTTCCCGGGAACTCCACCCGACACCGTCTCAACTTTTCCCTTTATATCCACACAACTCGCGTGGGCTGACGAAGCGCCAGAGACCCACATCGAGTGCACACAAACTCTGTGTGACTTGGAATTGTGGTTTTCTGTTAACGTACACAGTGACGTATATATTATGCAAATCTAGTCTTCCAGGTAAGTTCCCGGGTAGCTCAGTTGGCAGAGCGCTGGTACGTTCAACCAGAGTTCCCGGGATCGATACCCGGCCCCGGAACAATTTTTCCCTTCAAATTATTCAAATCTGCTTTACAGGGAGCCTTACCTGGAAGACTAGATTTGCAATAGCTACTCTATTACGTAATACAAGATTTCAACACTGATTTATAACTTTGTTGCCATTACTTGTCGAATGCCCTAGTATTTGAATTTTATTCCAAAGAAGCTAAATACATTTCAGTACTGAATTTAAGATCTTAACGAATTAAAAATATTTCGACGTTTGTACTTTAAATTGTTTGTTTTTCACGAATGGATTGTGAGTCTACTCAACGGAACTTAATAAAAGTGCATTGAAAAGCTGCTCAGACTTACTATAGTACTGTTCACGTTTAAACTTAAGTATTTATTGATAGGCCGATCTTCGATTATATATTCTCCTATAAAGAAACACTTTTCCTTAGGAGACACTGTTGTCTAATATTATACAGGGACATCATTTTATGTGTACTAACATTTCTAATATTAACCTGGCTATACCTTTGGATTAACGATTGAGAATCACAAACACCGTTCGCTACCCCCTTCCACGACTGCAGTTCGATGACACTGGCGTAAAATACAAATCACTTTACTAGGTACAGAAGGAAAGAAAAGTAGTTCATCCATTTAGGCCTACGTGAACTAGGAAATATTGCAATTTTGAGTTTGATAATTTTCATTAGGTTTTTCTTTAATCAAAATACAATAGTGTATTAACAGTAAGTGTTTTTATTCACGAACTGAGCTATCCATTAGGACGTATTCATTATGCAGTGTATGTTATACTGTCTACAGCACATTAACGTACAATATAGAGACCGAAGTTAATGGAAAAATAATCATACTATGGATAATTAAACATAGTTTTGAAAATGGCGACCATTCATTTCGATATAGCCTTCAGTTTTTTTGTGCATATTATCGCACTATAGACTATTGCACCTAATTCCAATTACCAGTTTCTTCCTTCGTACTAGTAACTCATGTTGAAATAATTCTGTACCTACTCTATGAAAAAGTACGTTACGTACTGTAAATTCAGTCTACACTTCTGCCCGATCCGAAAAGATAAAATTATTCAGACATACTATTTACTGTCCGTCCAAGTGGTTTTGTCGCAGGGTCGTAGAAAGGGGGGAATTCATGTGACAGTTAATTACTTAACGAGGTCCTTTTATTTAAGTTATTTTAAACAGCGGTAGAATATTACGTAGACGTCCAATTCCTAACAGAAATTAATGTTTTCAGAAAATAGTTTTTACAAAGGAGCGAGCAGAAGCGGATAGGGGACCGGGATGCGACGTAGCCAAAAGGACAACAGTACCTGTGCGAAAATATGTTTCAATATTGAAAGCTCTTTCGTCACTGGAAAAAGCGAGCATATTTCTGGAACGTGCTATTCTCACCAACTCAGTACTGTTTACTATGTCCGTACGGCGACTTTGATTGTATACGCTTTGGTTCCGTGTGGAGGACGGTTGCAAGTTTACTACTAGAGGGGATGGGAATGAGGTACATTAGAAAACTCAGGTACAATAAAAATTGAAGTAGAAATAAAATGATGTCCCTGTATAAGCATCTGAACTGAGACTACCTGTAGAATGAATATAAACACAGCATACGTTGTTAAGTTTTAAAGAAAATGGGGATCTCTCACTGTATTTTACAGTATACGGTGAATTACAATTGTATATATTTAAAGGGCAAAGTAATGCAGCGATGACAAAGAGAAACCGAATCACTTGTAGAAAACTTGTCAGTAGATTTTCATCTTCCACATATCGCACTACTGTATGTATGGTGGGAATTTATTCCCAGATTTCGTCATTGAGTGGAATGTAGTGTATGTAGAATGGGTGAAAATTTTAATTCGTGGGAATTTTTATATTTCTGTTGTGCGAATACGTTACTGTGGAAAAGTATGTTGATATAAATTTATTATATTTTATGAAATATGTCGTTATCTCGGTTTATAAAAGAGTTGTGTATAACTACAAATCTGTTTTCAATTATCAACACTGTATATATGATAATGTTTTATAAAACTTATGCATCCTAATCTTGCATAGTATCCAATACATCGAGCTTTCAGTATGAGCGATAGTCAATCTACATGGATTGATGTATGTGTCAGATCCAGTTATTGTAAATTACACGAAAACACGAATATCAGATTTCATGTATTTTATAGAACTTCACTATTCATTAAACTCGTATATTAATGATAGTAAAGTTGTATTTAAGGGAGGGTTCTAAAGTTCATATTTGTTGTGTTTTGTGGCTAATTGTATATGTAGTTTACAATTTAAATCTCAATTCGAGTGGTTATCTTTCTATTATTCGTATTTTTTCAAATTTCTCTAGTTTTTATTTTCATATGTTTCATCGTCCTTTTTTGTTGTTTGTTTACGCTTTCTTTATAAGGTTTCTCTCATCATCCTTTGGTTTGTGTCCCTTTGTATCTGTTCTCTTTCTGCTTATTTTCTTATTTTTCTACTTTTTTCCACTTCTCCTTCTCTCTCTTTGAATATTCGTTCCCTGGTTTAATTCCATATTTTTATTTGTACAGTGGAAGTCCGATATACTGCAGAGTGATATATTCCAGACGTTAAAATTTAAAGGGTAAGGGTAGTGTGGATCATAGTGAGAGAGGTTTTTATAACTTAAAGATTCATTACCCCTGCACAGATTTAAATGACGTTTTACAAACGATTCTAATTATATAAAAATTGAGCACGAAATCATTATATTTATGTTGCATACAACAGATTTTTTGTAGTCATTACTACGAAAAATATGTCATATATCATATTAGCCGAGATTAAAAATCGAAATTCCCTACACATATTTTTCCAATTTTCCTACATGCACTAGTAAAAGTTGCTGTATTTAGATTCAATGCAAAAATTAATAACTGTCATAAAAAATAAACTACAATTTATTCATACTAATTTCATCATATTGTATGAATTTTTGCGCTATACTCACGCCCAGATACTGTATATACTGGTTGAACAGTATAGAGCAGAACAGGTTTCACGGCCTCGCGCGGCCTTGAGTCCCCCACCTCCGCGCGCATAGCCAGGCGGCCGTGAAACCTGTTCTACCCAGTACTATGACACTTAGAAGACGTTTAAAACAATTAAGAAATGTAGCTTTGACTGTTTCTGAGAAATTGAGGTATACGTTTCTAAAAATAATAAGTACAAAAAATATAACTTAATTTAATTATTCTTATGAAATATGTAAATAAATGCGCAACCTATAAAATATAATTTTAGGACCTTAAGCCTTCGTAGAAATATGAACGTACATCTATTTTGATCGACAGGAAATACTGAATGTCTAAAGCCAAAAACTGAAATTGTTGTTATTGTTGATCTATACTAAATCATTTCCCTTAACCCGGTGGAAAATACATAAATATGTCCCACGATATATTGCAATCCACTGATATAAATTCAGAGGTAGGTCTACTCTTTCCTCGGTGAGGACATTTTATTTTTTTCTTGAATTATTTGCTTACTATGTACAATGTAGAATAATTAATTATATGCAACCCGATATAATATTTGAAACTCCCTCTCATATAGGCTTTTATAAAATAATGTTGAAACAGCTGTATTTTATGTGTCTTAAAAATGAACGTGTATAATTGGTAAGTTTTTCTGCTAGTGTGGTTGGTGACAGAATTACGTACAGCCGGGCAATATGTTGTGTTGTCTTTCTCCCTTGTTCTTCTTACTTCCGTTTGTGACTTCTAGGTTACCTTGAGATGTATCGGCGATAAGTTAATTATAACGCCGCATTATATCAGGTTTTTACATAAATGATTATCACATTTATTCTATTGTAAGTTCGTTTTCCTCATTTTACATTACACCATTTTCCTCTGTCCGCTCAGTATTAATTCTATTGTAATATTTTTTTGTATGTCGGTATTAATCCTATGCTTGTTTGTTTCCACTTTCCTTTAAATAATTTATTAATCGTTCGTTTCGTTATTGCGGATTGTTTTTGGCTATTTTTCTTCACTAATGTATACCGGATGGCGCAAAGGTCTCTTTACAATTATGACTATAAACCACTTAATTTTGTATTTTAATATGGTATCACCAAGGATGATAATTTCAAAATAATAGTATTGTCTCCAGAATACTCGCTGATTATTAATGTTTCACCTTTTCATAATGCGTAACAGTAAATTAGTATTGTAGTGTCAAGTGACTTTTGCACCACTCTATATTTTATGGTGTTGTTCGTTTGTTTAATGTGTTCTTACTTCTATAATCGTTTATTTCTTGCTACATCCTTTGGTTGTTTATTAGTTTCTATTTAAGTCTGTACATTTTCGTGTTCTGTTTGTGCGTTACATTATTATTGTTAGTTTGTTTTATTAATTTAATAGCGTGTGCTTATTTCGACGTTAATAACTTCCTTCTTCTTTGAGCTTTTTTCGTTTGTTTCGGTTCTAACTTCATATTTTGTTACTTAAATTGTTCTGAGACATTCTCTATGTTCGCGTGTTATTTTTATTGTGTTCCGTGTCTATTATTTCCGCCTATAGTGTCATTTTTGTTTTACTTTATATTATATTCCTTTCTTGTGTCGTGTGTAGCTATTTTATTGTGTATGGTTGTTTCCTTATGCCTTCTCTCTTCACACTGAACTTCACATATTGAAGTAAATAAAAAATTAAAAGCAATTCAACGCATATGTGGGTCGTGATGTAAATAAATATATATGGCGGAAGTTTTATTAATTCGTTATAATGCCTTTCAACAATCTAGTTCCTTTATGCACTATGAAAATAATCCAGTAGAACGTAAGGAAATGTACTGTTGTTCAGTGTTTGTAAAACAAGATTTTATTTATTTCATTTGTGTTGTATGTTATTAAATTTCTTTCGCATATTACGAAATACTAGCATAGCATATGACATGAAAGGAATTCTCAGCAACAATAAATAAAATTACGGATTTCAAAATGGCTGAATGCTGCGAATATATTATAGAACATACACAAAGACAGCCCCTTAACTTTTTGCAGCATAGTGGTTGTTCAGAAGAACCACTGTTTTCTTTCATTCTAAATTTTATGGCACAGATATTTCACCAAGGAACCACCTCTTGAGTATATATAGAAGTTCCACCTGTGTTTTGAAATTCTGTGCAGAGTTAAAATGTTGAAAAAAATTGATCGAAGCTTTGTTATGATCCATGAAATGAAAAACACAAAAAAATTAATTTGTGCTGCAAAGGGTTAAAAGTGGTGAAAAGTCGACTAACCTGAATGTATGTTATAAATTAGTGAAAAGTATCCCACGCTATTCAAGATATTACGAAACTGATTGCAGAGTTTACAGCCGTATCTGTGAATATTGCTGATCGCTCGGAAAGATCAAAAACAGGAAAATCAACATCGCCAGTGAGCAAAATGAAACACAAGAGAAACTTGTATTAGGTCGTTCGTCCACGAGGCGTCGCTTCGTGGATTCGTCTTAGACGCGACATTGTTTGCTTGAAGTTTTTATGCAGCGGCTAATGTTATTAAATGAATATTCATACACGAGGCTGGATCGTCACGCTTTTGTCATACATGTAAGCAAAATGCAACCAGGCATACTGCAATGTCGCAATTAGGGACATGCTTATACAAGGTGAACTATTAGGTTTTGTTTTCTTAGACCATTGCGGTTAGAGATGAACAACCATCGAGAAAACGAGACTAACAGCGCCCGCAAAGCCGAAAACGCGCACGACATTGTTGTATTACGTCGCGTCCTTGACGTAAAGACTGGTTGTGAATCTTCCGGGACTCGATATTCATCATCTCCCATAGTCCCGAAATCCTGAAGTCAGCAGTTGTTTATACCTTACTGAACTTTTATCTACTTTGGCAACTGTTATTGTATGTATAAACAATCAAGTAGCCTATTTGAAACATCTCTACCCTTCAGTGTATAATAATGCGTTCCCCAGTCTTTATTTAATTACTAGACCCTTATTAAAAGGCTAGGAATTTTCTTTTCATAAGTTTAAGATCAAGTGTGCAATCTCAAGTAAAAAGGTATTAATGTCATGTTTTATATTTTTTAGAAATGCAAATTTATTTGAGAATTTTTTTTTTAAATTTATATAACCATAGGTAATATCATATAATAGATCCAGAACATTTTGATACTGTTCTGTTTTGCCTTTTTGTCTCATTTAAACATTTATAATGTTATTTATTTTAATGATGTATGTTATTCAAAGTTACGAAATCTTTCCACACTGACCAAATGCTATTTCGAGAATGACGAACGAGACTCGAAGCGCAGCGAGAATGACGAGTCGAGACTCGGAAGACAAATGCAGCGAACACAGCGAGCGAGAGCGACAGTTAGTTTTGTTCATGTCTAATTGCGGTAGGCGTGTTTCATTTGTTTTTTTTTTTTTTGAGTAATCAAAAACAGAAATTGGTCGGAATCTTCACTTTTTGCCCAAGTTGTGAATAAATATCCCTGTCTCTATAATAATCCTCCTGCGCAGGATTAGGTAGTCTCCGGAGCAGTTGTTTGAGTGCTCTCACTCGGAGACCTCCGATTACTTCCGATTGGAGCCACAGCTACTTTCCTTTGGATTAAACAGCACATTGTGTGTGTGCTGTGGCGCAGATGTGCACTTTCAGCTGAGCATTCCTTTAATCGAATCATGTATCAAATCAAAGTACTTTTTTTAATAAGTGTGTAATTGTTGTATATTCTCTCATTTCTTTGGCTCTGTCTTTGTTCGCTTAAAGTGCTACTTTAGAAAACACATTTTTTTCAGCATTTGAAATTCATAGCATTTGTGGAAGAATGTGTTAGTTTTGTTATTGATCAAATTAATGCCATTAAATTCAATTATTGCGAAATCTACAAAAGTAATATTTTTCAGTAACTAATTTAAACAATTATAATTCACCTAGAAACAGTCGTTTATTCACAAATAGCTACTACCAATTAGTGTAATTGATTTACTTTAACGTAAGATATATTAAATGGAATCTCAGAATGGAACCGAAGAAACGTGGGGTCTGAATGTGTTAAGGTTTACTATTCAAAAATAATATATTCAGGCTCTTCGTTACTTTTAACTCTAGAAAACACTTTTACATAATATTCATGAATATGTTCTATTACAACATAATATAATATTAATAAATATACCGTAACATAATAATAATAATAATAATAATAATAATAATAATAATGCACAAAATTAAAAATATGGATAATGTAAATTGTACACAATTTTAATAATAATCTCCTTGACAACATTCTGCTTCTTGAAACTAAATGAAAGAATTTCAATGTGTCGGATCCCATCTTCAGTGTCATTTTATCCCACTGACAACTACCGCCAGTCCCGCCGGTCTGTCGTCCTTGAGAACTCCGTCCTTCTATAGTCGCTTCCCTCCGAATCTCCGCGTCCCTCTGTTTAGCCCCCTCTACCACCTACGGTAGTACCGGAGATCACCGGAGGGGAGCTTTATTCGTAATATTCGATTCCTCCGTCAGTTGTATTCGCTACGCTGAGCAGCACTGCTCTATAATTTTAAGATACCAGATTATGCTAGGAGAGATGTTACAGAAAGAGCTTGGACTGAAGTCTCAAATTATTTTTTTTTCTGGAGTAACTGATCCCCGCATATTTCTATTTTGCCTTTGTATAATATTCCCACGATATCTGGTAAGTGTTTTTTCTCGTTCTGTGTAATAATTTAAATTTGTCATTGTCCTCTGATAGTTCCTTAGCTCCTGCTACAAGTCTGCAATTAATAAGTTGCTTCTTTCTTTGTACGGATGAACCCAGGCCTTTCGTCTGCGATTCCGAATTAGAAAATAAGTATGCTTATACACTTATAAGACCAGAACTTCTCCATCGCTCGATATCTTGCCACTACATAAAGGCTGATTATACAGAGACATCATTCTATTTTTACTAACGTTTCTAATATTAACCTGGCTATACTTTTGGATTAACGGTTGAGAACTGGAAACACCGTTCGCTACCCCTTCCGGGACTGGAGTTCGACGATACTGGCGTGAAATACAAACAAATCACTTTACTAGGTATAGGAGGGTAGAAAAGTAGTTCATTTACGTAAACTAGGAAATATCGCGATTTTGAGTTTGATAATTTTCATTAGAATAATTTCAAGGGAAAAATTGTTCCGGGGCCGGGTATCGATCCCGGGACCTCTGGTTGAACGTACCAGCGCTCTGCTAACTGAGCTACCCGGGAACTCCACCCGACACCGTCTCAACTTTTCCCTTTATATCCACACAACTCGCGTGGGCTGACGAAACGCCAGAGACCCACATCGAGTGCATACAATCTCTGTGTGACTTGGAATTGTGGTTTTCTGTTAACGTACACAGTGACGTATAATTTATGCAAATCTAGTCTTTCAGGTAAAGCTCCCTGTAAAGCAGATTTGAATAATTTCAAGGGAAAAATTGTTCCGGGGCCAAGTATCGATCCCGAGAACTCTGGTTGGTCACACAGAGATTGTGTTCACTCGATGTGGGTCTCTGGCGTTTCGTCAGCCCACGCGAGTTGTGTGGATATAAAGGGAAAAGTTGAGACGGTGTCGGGTGGAGTTGCCTGGTAGCTCAGTTGGTAGAGCTCTGGTACGTTCAACCAGAGATCTCGGGATTGATACCCGGCCACGGAACAATTTTTCCCTTGAAATTATTCAAACCTGCTTTACAGGGAGCTTTACCTGAAAGACTAGATTTGCATAATATATACGTCACTGTGTACGTTAACAGAAAACCACAATTCCAAGTCACACAGATTGTTTGCACTCGATGTGGGTCTCTGGCGTTTCGTCAGCCCACGCGAGTTGTGTGGATATAAAGGGAAAAGTTGAGACGGTGTCGGTTGGAGTTCCCTGGTAGCTCAGTTAACAGAGCGCTGGTACGTTCAACCAGAGGTCTCGGGATCGATACCCGGCCCCAGAACAATTTTTCCCTTGAAATTATTCAAATCTTCTTTACAGGGAGCTTTACCTGAAAGACTAGATTTTCATAATTTTCATTAGGTTTTTGTTTAATCAAAATACAGTACTGTATTAACAGTAAGTGTTTTTACTTACGAATTGAGTTATCCATTCGGACGTATTGATTACGCAGTGTATATTGTACTGTCTACAGCACATTAGCGTACAACATAGAAAATGAAGTTAAATTGAAAAATAATCATAATATGGATATTTAAACACATTTTTGAAAACGGTCGCCGTTCATTTCGATACAGGCTTCAGTACTTTTGTGCATATTATCACACTATAGACTATTGTACCAAATTCCAATTAGGCCTACCAGTTTCGTCCTTCGTACTAGTAACTCATGTTGAAATAATTCTGTATGTACTCTGTAAAAGAGTTCCTTATGTACTTTAAATTTAATCTTCACTTCTGCCCGAGAAAAGATAAAATTACTCAGACATGCTATCTACTGTCCGTCCAAGTGGTTTTGTCACAGGGTCGTAGAAAGGAGGAAATCACGTGACAGTTAATTACTTAACGAGGCCCTTTTATTTAAGTTATTTAAACAGTTGTATAATATTACATAAACGTCCAATTCCTAACAGAAATTAATGTTTTTAGAAAAGAGCGAAGACAGCCCAGCCACTAGCCTTTACAGAGGGGCGAGCAGAAGTGGGTGGGGGAAACTGGGATGGGACATAGGCAAACGGACGACAGTATGCGAAAATGTGATTCAATATTGAAAGCTCTTTCGTCGCTGGAAAACGCGAACATATTTCTGGAACGTACTATACTCACTAACTCAGTACTGTTTATTATGACCGTAAGGCGTCTTTGATTGCATACGCGGCCTTGGTTCTGTGTGGAGGAAGGAAGGTTGGAAGTTTACTAGTAGAGGAGGTGGGAGTGAAGTGCATTCAGAAACTCAGGTTCAATAAAAATTGAAGTAAAAATGAAATGATGTCCTTTATTAAATCGAAACTCTTATTTATACCTGCTGATATAGTATTAAGCACGTGTGTCCGTATTTATGAAATCATATGTTTCGCATAGGCCTATATTAGGCACTATACTCAGCGCATTTTGAAATGGCGGATCAAGGTCAAGCAATGGACTGCATTTGTCATGTGTGCTTACCTCCAATCCTGGACCATTCTCCTCAACTAAGGTCAACTGGACAGACGGAATTACCAGTACTTCAGTTTAAACTTCAGTTCAGTGACTCGTGCGTGGTTTGTACGTTTCTACGTAACCTTGTTTCTCCAGTTCGAAATGCGCTGAGTATAGTTACGGCGGATTAAAGTACAATGTTATTGTTTACATCAGGACCCAAAGATTCGTTATATTATAATACATTGATTTATATGCTACAATGTTGAATCGAGTTCTAACAACACAGATGTAAAATCTATCTATCTCTGTTGTCTACTAGTGATTCGAATGTCAAGAACAACAGCAAATGCACCAAGTCAGGCGAAAGAAAGTGGTGCCAGGAAGCGAAGATACTTCCATGATCGGTTATCTAGATGGGAAAACATTATCACCAGTGTCAGTGTCGTTCAATAATTGCGATTCATCGGCGATGGGCTTAATCAGGTAAATAATTCTAACTGTAAAATGTACGTTATAATTTTTTAGAACTTTGTAAACCTACATTCGAAAACTGCATCTTTCAGCATTACGCGCTGATAATAAAGAGCGTGAGTGGAATTCATTTACTGGTAGTGTCGTCATCCACAGTACATATTTGAGATATTGCAAATTCGTTCATATTACTAAGAGATCCTTTCATGAAAACATTGTTTATAATATCTGATAAGAAATGAAATATCTGTAATATAATGCAACGTTGAAGATTGTGAGAGGAAATTTACCTTCACAACTTTCAAGTACATCAATTTATATTTTTAACGATCTTCAATTACTTGTGAAGATTTATGAAATGTGGCTACATAATATATGTGTAAGACATTGCACATTGTAGTGCTCTGCTATGAATTACGAGTCCAATGGTAAATGTATATAAGTCTACTTGATTTCATTTCTTTTTTTTTTTTCACTTTTCTCTTTTCGCACATTCTGCATATGTGTTCGGAGTACACTTAATCTTTCCATTTGTGACTTATTACATTGTTGTATTTCAGAAAACTGCACAAAATATATGTTATTCAATCTGATGTTAAGTTATGGATATTTTTTTTTAGACTTTGTATCACCTCCATTGAACTTCAATTTTGTTTTAAAATCATCGAGAATTAAAGGTATCCTGAGGAAAAACTGTGTTATTGGAAACGTGTATTTCGAAATTTCAATGCAAATGAACGTTTTCTGCATTTTTGCTACATAAAATTTATTTTGGTGTGCTAATTTTCTTGTCAGTGTCCCTGCCTGTTGGCTATACATAACATTTTCTCCGTAGCCATTGCATTCTTTTGATATTGAAGATACTTATATGCCAACACATCCAGAGAGTATGCCTGTTATAGAAAATATTTTAATCCTGAATCAGCATGAAATGGCATGATCATAAAATATCAACGGAAGATTTATTTACTCCGTACTTCTTCTCAAATTTTAACTGGCTTTAAAATAATGTCATCTTAAGCAGCATGCCATAGATCTATGAAGTTATTTGATTCAAGGCAATAGATGTTTTTATGAAACATTATATGTAAAATAGGAGTCTCATTAGACACAATTTAGGTTTTTGAATGTACACACAAATTCGGTGAATTCAAATAAAAATGTGATATGTCATGCCTACTGCTTTCCAGAGGCGAACATTTAAAGTTTGAGCGACAGAATAAAAGCATAAGAATCATGTTTGATAAGAACGGGTTACAGCGAAACGCACACTGCAAAGCTTCGCTCCCGTGTTATCACCCGAGCACGGTCAGAGCGCGACAACCAATGGTAACCATAACATAATTCTATAGGAACAAAAAATTAATCTTTACGTAGATTATTCGCCCAACAGTGTATAAGTATATACTGTGCAGACTTGGCCACCAAGTTACTCAAATGAGTGCGCTCCTTGTGTGATGACTTATACAGGGACATCATTTTATTTTTACTAACATTTTTAATATTAACCTGGCTATACTTTTCTATTAACGATTGAAACAGGTAACACCGTTTGCTACCCCTTCCACGACTGGAGTTCGATGATACTGGCGTAAAATACAAATCACTTTACTAGGTATAGAAGGGAAGAAAAGTAGTTCATCCATTTATGTAAACTAGGAAATATCGCAATTTTGAGTTTGATAATTTTCATTAAGTTTTTGTCTAATCAAAATACAGTACTGTATTAACACTTAGTGTTTTTACACACGAATTGACCTATCCATTCGGACGTATTAATTATGCAGTGGGTATTGCACTGTTACAGCACATTAGCGTACAATATAGAGAATGAAGTTAAATTGAAAAATAATCATAATATGGATATTTAAACACATTTTTGAAAATGGTGGCCGTTCATTTCGATATAGCCTTCAGTTCTTTTGTGCATATTATCGCACTATAGACTATTGTACCTAATTCCAATTATCAGTTTCGTCCTTCGTACGAGTAACTCATGTTGAAATAATTCTGCACCTATTCTATAAAAGAGTACCTTACGTACTGTAATTTCAGTCTTCACTTCTGCCCGATCCGAAAAGATAAAATTACTCAGAAATGCTATATACTGTCCTTTCAAGTGGTTTTGTCGCAAGGTCGTAGAAAGAGGGGGGGGATCACGTGACAGTTAATTACTTAACGAGGCCCTTTTATTTATTTTAAACACTTGAAAATCTCCCTCAAAAGAACGTTGTATATCAACGGCTTTTGCATATGATATACAACGTTCTTTGAGGGAGGTCTTCACTTGTATAATATTACGTAGACGTCCAATTCCTAACAGAAATTAATGTTTTCAGAAAAGAGCTAAGATAGTCCAGCTACTAGACTTAACAGAGGGGCGAACAGAAGCAGGTGGGGGAAACCAGGATTCGACGTAGGCAAACGGACGACAGTACCTGTACGAAAAAATTATTCAATATTGAAAGCTCTTTCGTCACTGGAAAACGCGAACATATTGCTGGAACGTACTATACTCACTAACTCAGTACTGCTTACGCGCCCTCGGCTCTGTGTCGTGAATGGTTGGAAGTTTGCTGGTAGAAGGGGTGGGAGTGAAGTACATTCCAAAACTCAGGTACAATAAAAATTGAAGTAAAAGTAAAATGATGTCCCTGTATATGTCAAACATGGAGTAAGGCCACTAAGGGAAAGTACCAAAGGAGAAAGTTTCGATTCGGTGCTGTGGATTGAGCCTCGGGTAGCTCACTGGTTAGAGCACCCAATGCGTAGAACTGAGTGTCCCGGGTTCGATTCCAGGAGCCGAAGCGAATTTTTCTCCATTAATAACCAATAAAAATAACGTGAGATTAAAATTTCAACTTTCTCTTTACCTAAGTGGTAAAAATTATTTATTTACTACACCAGTGAAATATACTGCATGATGTAAATGATATTACTTATCTCGTGAAGCAGTATTTAGAATTTTCCTGCCTGAAAATCCACAGCTCTTTACCAGGAATGGATCCGCAATACTATAGCTCAAAGCATGTCTTATAACTGCTAGATTACAAACCCCGAATCTAGTGTATTGGTAAGAAGTGACAATAAAACTCACTTTTTGTTTACTCTTATATTGTATACAGCTTGGCTCATAACGAAGGCAGTTTACCTCGTAGATGAAAGAACGGTGGAATTTCTTGTTGGAACAATGCCGCGATATTACGTACCCTAAATTAACCAATATGCGAAGGACTTCGTGAGTTAAAATTTGGGTAGTGGGTGGTTTCTCGCCCACTAAGAAGTTTAATAACGTCTTTTGTTTGTTCGCAAATATGTGCTTTGATTTTGATGAACTTGGCGTGGTGTCTTTAGCAGAAGTAGCTATAGTAGATTTCACTACATAGAAACTAGGAAATGAAACACCTGAATGAGGTCAGATATTTCCAACCTCATCAGAAACAAGAAGAAAGAAGTATATTCTGAAAATCTGTAAGTTCATTTAAACTAGTGCATTGTTCAAGAACTTAAGTCAGAGAGAAGAATTTTATTACAGTATAAAGCAAATCTGAATCACTTTTGCGTTCACTCAGCAATGTAACGCAACAGTAAATAGTCAGAAACGTTCGTTTCGTCTAATACGGAATAAAGCCTGTGATTTGTACAATTTTTTCACGACAGTGGAAATGGCTAACATAGAAAGTCTTAACGAAAAAGTTCACACGTACTAGAAAACTTGAAATTGAATTGTTTCACTATAAATTTTACAAGCGGAATATAGTTTCCTCCAATAGTAAAGAAACGCCACCATTGTCACGCAACATGGAATACTCCAACTGCACCACCTTTTCGCTATATTTATCTCAACTTTACGAAAGCCATTGAAGAACCGTATATTCTAGGATTGTCAACTGTCAACGTCAGCGCTACGAATAAGTAATGGTAGCATTTGTAGCAGAGGATAAATTGAACGTGGCTGTGCGCGCAAGCAAATGACGATCACAATCGAAGTCTTGACTGTGTACGAAAGTGGTTAACAAGTCTGAATAATCAAACAGTTTCCACCGAATTGATAGGCCTATATTATATAATTGTATGCAGGGTCATTCTGTGACTTCATTACAATTTTTTGAGGATAATACAAAGGATCATTATGAACAGCTTTCATATAGGAATCCCTGTCGGAAAACGCTTCCTTTGGTAATTACAGAATATAATGTGTGTGCTAACCTAAGTAACATTGGATGCTTATAGTAAAATAAATGATTTTGTTTTCTTTAATGTATGTCATGATGTTGCCCTGGTAATTTTTGTAATCATTATAATGTTCATACGAATTGGTACAGAACCTTGTTTACAGCGTAGGCCTACATTAAAATAACCATCTCGGCTTGGCTTTTTGAGGGTTTGATCCGGGTCGGGTCCGTACACTAAAGACTTGATTTCAAAGAGCAACGCATGTCCCGCCAGATAATACGGAACGGAATTTTGTTTCCACGCGAAGACATCTCTTATGGACAATATACGTTATACTGATTTCTAATGTTACGCCGCTACTCACACTCGGTCTGCACAAGATTGCGTCACAGTCCGCTTGGATAGTCGGCAACTGTTCCGACATCGACGTGACGGCGAGATTTTTGACAAAAATGGCATCCGAGTTACGCAACCATGTGAAAGAAAAACGGATAGATTTAATACGGAATCATCCCATATTCCACAATTTATCAAATAATAATGTTTTTAATCTTAATCTTTTTCAATTGAATTTTCATTTTTCATTTAATTTATTGTATACTATAGATCTTACATCAGCATTCAAGCTATTATTTTCTTCTACTCTTTTGCAATAGTGTTGCTCGATAATCAGAAGGAATCGAAGAGAAAATATTTTTTGTCATACTTAGTAATACATTTTTAAATGTAACTCTCATCTTTAAATGAATGGAATTACTAAGACAAGACAAGAACTATTTATATATTTACATTAAAAATATACAGTAAGAAACTATTATGTACATAAAACACAAATACAAATTAAGGAATTTACCCCGTATGAGCAAAAGCTCGTGGTCGGTAGTAAAATGAAAGGAAAGTACTGCGTGTTCAGTTCAAAGTGTGTCATGGCTCGCTGTATGCCGTCATATGGCTAGCCGATGAGCCTAGAGAATTCCATCTTCCTACACTTCCGCAAAGGCGTATTACATATGTGCCAGAGAAGTTGCCTAGCAAGTACGGCGTTCATTCAGAAGAGAACTTACCGATACGTACCGTAACGCTGGTAGTGGCAGGAATGTGAACTGTTTCGAAACACGTACTGAGGTGAGTTTTTTTCTTACTGTCGGGATATGGGGAGAGGATTAAGACGATTACTTACGTACAGTATTTGTTGACATTAACTTCGACAGTCAACATGGACACGCAGCATTTGATGTTGCCGTACGCAACCGATGATAACAAATACCCTGGATACGACTTGCCCGCGCAATACACAGTTCGAAAGAGGTTATGGTAGCACACAGACCATACAGACCGCCATCTGTTGCTACGACGTTCAAGTTATACCGTACACGTTCACAAGTTCAGATTGAACGCCTTGATTAATAGGCAACTTCTCTGACATAAAAGCTGAAACTCGCTTCAAATCGCTGACTCACAACAGTGACGTCATGACACACTTTGAAATGAACACCCAGTATAGGACGAGTCCATATCACACGAGGACATTATCGTTAAAATAAAATGAATGTAAAGGACGAGTACATATCATACGAGGACACTATCGTCAAAATCAAATTAAAATGAAAAACAAGCCCCTATCATACTACAAGTGTATCGTCAAAATCAAATGGAAAATATAAGACGAGTCCATATCATACGAGGAGAGTATGAAAAACAAATGAAAGCGTATTATTAGTCCATCTCGTACGAGGGGAGAAGGATTAAGTTGCGCAATAAGTAACGTATAAATGAGTCAAATATCGTGCGTGAATTTAATATTTAAATACACTTGCAGTGCAGCTATAACATATTAGTAGTAAATAATTTACGAAAATGGCATTATGTCAGTAAGTTTTAAACCTCACAGTCCTTTCATTGACATTAAATGAGGCATGTAATTGCAAAATCAGATACATCACTTTTTTTTTCGAAATGAGTTAATGTTACATTTCATATCTTCATATGATTCTACAATTGCTATAGCGCTGTTATGCTTTAAACCTAGATACATCACATGGATTTGATGGATTTGTATGATGAGAAATAGTATTGGTTGCAAATCCTTGGTTCCTTGGTTACTTTTTTGCTTCATCCTGAAAAATTATGTTTTAGTGATTTATCTGATTTTGCAACTAAACGCCCCAAATATAAAATGAAATTAATAAGATGGCAATCCAGAAAATGAAGATTTACTTAAGTAATATAATTCCATGTCACTTTTCTCCTATCTTTCGAATTCAGACGAACCTTATAATATGATCCTGTATCACAGCATACCATCTTTGCATTGTTTTCCTGAAAGATACATTTCTGTAAGTTTATATTTCTATTTAAACAATTTCTCAGAAGCTAACCTTTCCTGCATTAATGAAAAGTTAATCCCTTGTCTTCCTTGTCTCGTAGAAGGATCTGTTAGTATTTTGACCGAGATGTTTGACAAAGCGTAACACACTGCGGATCGAATGGGCAATCCACCTCGTCCATTTTCTGTACACAGAACAACGCAATCAGACCGGGACAAACATCCGAGCTTGTGATGGGATCTGGCCAAACAATGCAGAACAACCGACCCGCACCTTTGACCGAGTGACCGCAGAGCTTGCATCTGTAACATATTGTACTCGTATATGAACTAGCAATGTGCACTTGGCAGAGCGACCACAGGCTGTATGCACTGGCACCTCGCAATAGTACACTTTGCGACGTCTCAAGAAAACCGTGCTTCTATTATAATGAAATAACTTCGCGGTTTTCAAATCTATCCGAGGGCAATAGGTGTTAAGGGTAATGAAGTCCTTGGCATTACTTCTCCAGGAAGAAAGTAAAGACATGAGATCATAGATTTGCAGCAAGTAAAGATATTCTTTTCCTGATAGAGAGCTGCAGACAAAATCGGTCTACCTATTATATCTCGTGCACAATGAATTTCGACACTGAATAACTTTGGCAGTTAAAAGTTTCGTTGAATATACAGAGTGTTAAAAAAGTATCCAATACTTTAGGAGGCGATAGTATGCATCAAAACAAGAAAATAATGTCTAAAAAACATGGGTCCTACAACACATACTTTCTGAGATCTGAACACTTGTTCATAGGAGGTTCTCAGTGTGACGTCCATTCATGGCAATGTATTTCTCTACCGTACAATACAGCAGACGTATTAAAACAAATTTCAAAGAGTGCGTGATTCCTTACATCGAAAGACAGAGGAATGCATTGCCATGAATGGACGTCACATTGAGCACCTCCTATGAACAAGTGTTCAGATCTCAGAAAGTATGTGTTGTAGGAGCCATGTTTATTAGACATTATTTTCTTGTTTTGATGCACACTAGCACCTCCTGAAATATTGGATACGTTTTTAACACCTATATAGTACTTATTTATAATTTAAAATAATTTACGGGGTCAAATTAAGCATCGTTGTACATTTTATGCTAATCTGTAAGATTTAATAATCTCTAAAAATCTGGAAAGTAATCTGTCTCTCCATTTGACACGCTCCATTCTTCTCCATATCCACATTTCAAATGCTTCTTGTAGTTTATATTTTTCCCTTCGTCGTAATGTCCATGTTTCTGTCCCCACAGAATGTCACACTTCATTGTTCTCTTCCTTAGTTCTTTTTCCAGGGGTCTGCAGAAGATGCTCCATTTTCCATTATCACAATGTTCGAATTGTGCAAATGTATCTCATCTTATTCTCTTTATTGCTTGAAAATGTACATTGAATTCTTGAACGTTATTAATTGTTATCATGTTTTTTCATCATGTCTGATTAGTGGAATATGTAGATAATCGGCGATGTATGCATTGGAGGGGGAAAGGAACTGGCCACCCTAACCCATTATCGGGAGTGCCGCAGGGCTCCGTATTAGGACCACTACTTTTCTCTATCTACATTAATGACGTATCAAAGAACTTAACAGTATTGCCGATATCACCTCTATGCCGACGACCTACAAATTTACATACATTCCAGACCCAATACGATCAATGAATCGATTGACAAGTTAAATTGTGACCTAGCCACTGTCTCCACTTGGGCGGCCAATTTCGAACTCGCACTTAATCCAAGTAAGACTCAAGCCATAATTATTGGACATAAGCGTTTAGTTAACTCCCTTAATAACAGTAATCTTTCAGTTGTTACCCTTAGCAACACGCTAATCCCTTATTCATCTGTCGTAAAAAAATCTTGGCTTCTTTTTTGATAATAATCTAAGTTGGAATTTTCAAGTTAAAGAAACGATAAAAAAAAATCTGTTCCTCCATTCACTGTTTGAGTCGCTTGAGAAACTTCTTGCCCCAGCAACTAAAACTTACCCTAGTAGAAACCCTAGTAACGCCGCACTTCGATTATTGTGACGTTTTGTTAAGTGACCTAAGTTCTGAATTGTCAGTCAAGTTACAGCGAGCTCAGAATATGTGCGTCAGATACGTGTGCAACATCCGACGATATGATCACATATCACCGTCCTTCGCAAGTCTCTCGTGGCTCCGACTTAAAAGAACGTAGAACTTTACACTCTTTGTCTTT
Source organism: Periplaneta americana (assembly GCF_040183065.1). Classification (NCBI taxonomy): domain Eukaryota; kingdom Metazoa; phylum Arthropoda; class Insecta; order Blattodea; family Blattidae; genus Periplaneta; species Periplaneta americana. Next base: position 125,018,954 of record NC_091118.1, on the reverse strand, counting down.
ACTCTTTCGAATTCTGCACACTTCAACACCAAATTACCTTTCGTCTCGTTTCTCTTATCTATACTCTAACCACGACGTAAATACCAGATCACTTATCTGTGGCACGCTAAGTATACCTCTTCATAGAACATCTTGTTATTCATCATCTTTTACAATATCCACCTCGCGTCAATGGAATTCCTTGTCACAAAGTATTAGGGGCTGCAAGACAATAAACACCTTTAAGAACAGCTTAAAAGATAACCTTATTAGCATTTCACTCCAATCATACTGATTTAAACTATCACTGACTACATTGTTACTTTTTTCTTTAGACATCATCCTGATTGTGCTGTATTTTAATTGTCTCATAATAATCTCTTTCTATTATCTAATATTATTTGAAATATATTAACATTCTATGTATTTTAGTTTAATTCTGCTACACAATTTATTTCAGTGTTTAATTAATAATTCATAGTATTTTGTTGTTTAATTTGTAAATAACTTTTGTATACATGTAACTCTCATCTAAATCATATTGTTGAATTCTTTTTAATTTCATGCATATGTATATACACTTTTTGCTGGTTGAGTGGAAGAGAAGGCCTTACGGCCTTAACTCTGCCAGCTAAAATAAATCATTATTATTATTATTATTATTATTATTATTATTATTATTATTATTATTATTATTATTATTATCTACTGGCCTAGTTGCCTCATGAGCAATGTCTTATTGGTGTTACTTATGAGGTTCAAACCTGTCTTCTGACAGTTGACTAAACAACAACATCATGTTTTTTACATTTACTACTTGTGCTTTCCGTTCAGTACTGTGACACAACTTCTAGCAACACAAAATATTGCAAGATAGGAGTTTTAAATAGAAAACGGAGATGAAAAGGAGAGTTTTTTTATGATAACCGGGGTGAAACCCCGCTCTCCAAAATTTCTTGTCTTTCTTAAATATCTGAAAATAAAATGGATTCTGTTGAACACAGATAGAAATAAATAATCTGTTGCGTGGAGACGTATTATTAACATAAGAAAGTAAACAGGCGCAATAAAATATCCCTTTTACAATTACGTGATTCCATTCCCACTTAAACTTCGTAGTTTTCACTTTGAGTGGCTGAATTTGTCACTAATCTAACCCATCGTCAAACCCTATCTAATATTGTCACTGATAGTTTGGCTATATGTTTGAAATAGTGAAGATACAGTGAGACTATTTGTCACTGGCAATGTGGATACATTTCATAGACAGTAATGACATGGAATAAAGAAGAAATAGTGCTTGAAAATGAATGAAAAGCAGCTCTGCATAAACGTTACTGACAAGAAATAGGATCCAGATTTTACTCAGAATTCATAAATTGGAATTATGATTTCCTTTGGCACGGACTATCTAACATTATTAATATTACACAACTGTTTAAAATAATTTTAAAAGTTCTCCATTAAATAAATATCCTTTCACGTGATTTCCTCCTTGCCACACAACCACTCGGACGGACAGTATCTGCCTTGATTATGGAACCTGTAAGTACTTCCGGAATTTTTTTAATTTTAAATTCCAGGACATGATGGAACAACCAAAAGTCAATTTATGTTTATATTTACCGCAAAATGCCTAAAAAGGCTTATAAGTAGACTTTGAAGTTCAGTTCACAGTCGGAGAGATACAGGTTAACAGCGGAGTATTGGGCGGAGATGAGGGAAATAGACTAGGGTTCGTTTACTTCTTCTATCTATCGAATCGTCCACACCTGTGGGCCGTTGTCAGCGCGTCTGGCCGCAAACCCAGGTCGGGGCAAGTTACCTGGTTGAGGTTTTTTCCGGGGTTTTCCCTCAACCCAATACGAGCAAATTCTGGGTAACTTTCGGTGCTGGACCCCGGACTCATTTCACTGGCATTATCACCTTCATCTTATTCAGACGCTAAATAACCTGAGATGTTGATACAGCGTCGTAAAATAACCTAATAAAATAAAAAAATCTATCGGATCTATCCACTGAGCTGTCTGTCTACGACTGGTTCGAAGTTTCTTACGTACCCTAGCACTGAAGTTGGAACAGTTTGTAAAAGCCATTGCGATGTGTATAACAATTTAATCGCAACACATTTTAAAATACAAATTATTGAATTCCTTCCACAAGAAAAAATCTTACAAGTAGAAATAAATATATTTTATTTGAAAAGACAAAATTCTTCACAACTGCTGGCAAAAAAATACAACCTTATTTGTGGAATAAACCTTTATAATGACACGATTTTGATGTACCATTATCTATATTAACCTCTTCCCTTACTATATATTTTACCAGTTTTGTAAAAAAAAGTCATATTTTTTTATTTTCATAACGAGGTCTTTTAATATTGCAGAATCACTGTACATCACTAATTTTCTTACATACTATGAAATAGACATACATTCATACCTGAGTTATTATCCCGAGTTATCTCGTGCACCTTGATTCCAGCTCTGGTAGTTGTCCCACTTTTATTTTCTCCTGAACTATTTACCAACTTATGTTTTTTTATGGATTAATTTATGAGGTACAATACCAGTGCTGTTATCAAGGCGTTAAATGTTGCTTGTCGTGTGATAGACTCGAAAGCAGGATATTATGCACAGTGGCACATTGCATTCCGGACAGTAGTATCTGCTCTCCTATATGAGAGAGTTTTGGGAAGAATGGTGTAGCAGTCATTGAATATTTGTACCAGTACATCTGTTCTTCAGGTTTATGAATAATGTTCTGCAGTATCACTATGCCCAAAAGTACACATATTTTAGAGTCTGTAGTAGGCCGCCACGAATTATTTTCAGCATTCTGTGAACACTTATTAGCATGCCGAATCGTCTCCTCGAATATAATGTTGATGAGGTCATCATTAAAGAATAATTTAAAAAATTGAGAATTATCGTTATCAGAAACAATGTTAAAATTTCAGGGAATGGGGACCTCGGAGGTGCAGAAGAAATGGTGCCAGATGTCTCCTATTCAAACCACTGTCGAAAAGACGCGACATCAACTGATCAGAAATTGTTTGTTGGTCTATAACGTCGTCTTCTGATACCGATATTTCAATTCCTAATCTTCTACAGGAATATATTCCTGATCAAAAGTTTCGGAATCACTGACTTGATCCATCTTTACATAAAACAGCATAAAAAACACTAAACACAAACAGAAACCGCCAAAACTAACTAGAATCTACTCACTACTGTGTGTGAATGCTATATGAGCATAGAATTCCACTCGCAAGGAAAAGTACAAAAAACACGACCAGATATAGCAATATCACTAACTTCTGTAGCCATCTAGTGAGGGAAAGGTTAATGAGAGAATGGAAAGTATATTCGGGATATAATCCTTAGCAGCGAAAATGGGACTCAAACGAGTTAACTCGGGTTAATAAATTTTGACACAAGTTAGCAACCCGAATTAACCCAGGTTAATCAGGGAAGTGGTTAAAAGTTATAACGTATAAATCCAAATTAGAAAAAGCAGATATTTAGAATACGTAATTTAAACTTGCACTAATATAGTCTATTAAATTTAACAAACTGTGTAATGATACTCGAGAGGAAATTAAATGTAGAATAAATATGGAAAATGCCTGCTATTATTCGGTTGAGAAGCTTTTGTCATCTAGTCTGCTGTCAAAAAATCTGAAAGTTAGAATTTATAAAACAGTTATATTATCGGTTATTCTGTATGGTTGTGAAACTTGGACTGTCACTTTGAGAGAGGAACAGAGATTAAGAATCTTTGAGAATAAGGTGCTTAGGAAAATATTTGAGGCTAAGAGGGACGAAGTTACAGGAGAATGGAGAAAGTTACACAACTCAGAACTGCACGCATTGTATTTTTCACCTGACATAATTAGGAACATTAAATCCAGACGTTTGAGATGGGCAGGGCATGTAGCACGTATGGGGGAATCCAGAAATGCATATAGAGTGTTAGTTGGGAGGCCGGAGGAAAAAAGACCTTTGGGGAGGCTGAGACGTAGATGGGAGGATAATATTAAAATGTATTTGAGGGAGGTGGGATATGATGGTAGAGACTGGATTAATCTTGCAAGGGATAGGGACCGATGGCGGGCTTATGTGAGGGCGGCAATGAATCTCCGGGTTCCTTAAAAGCCATTTGTAAGTAAGTAAATATATTTTAAATAAATACCTTGTGAATTTGTGGTGACGGACGTACTTTATTTTAATCATTTCATTCTCAGGTTACTGTATTTTGTTATCAAATTAATCTACAAAACTTTCATTCCGACTTCTTAATAATATTAAATGCTCACTAATACAATACTTGATTTATTTTCATTTTTAATTATAATATTAAGCCTATCTTTCTTTCTTCGTACTCTATGCTCAGTTGTCCCCCGAACACGAGTTTAGTCACAAAAGGGTTAGATTTATATTAAGTAAAACATATTATTTTCTAAATGTTTATGTAAATGTTATTTCTTTCATAATAAACTTATTATTCTCAGATAAGTCTACTTCTGTGACCTATAATTTATAATTATTGTAGAGTAGACTAAATATGTTGGTTCGATTCCTTACATTGTAATTTATGTACAGTTACAAATGATGTGTGTTCTGTTATTCTAATAAAAATTATTATTATAATTAAATTATTTTATTATTATTATTGTTATTATTATTATTATTATTATTATTATTATTACCACCACCAATACTACTATGAAGTACCTTTGTAAAAACACTATTATCCTGTATAACTGTTTATAGGCCCAAGAGAAATACAGTAGGACTCCAATTATCCGGACTAATAGAGGGTAGTATGATCTGGATATGTAGGAATCCGGATATTTGGGTCGGATGTGAAAAGAGTCTAGAAGCAACAGTAGTTAGCAACTGCATGTATTAAAAGTGCAAAATGACTATAGACTATAGTTTATACTGAACAAATATTCAAACAAAATAGAATTATAAATGGCTTAAAATTATAAGAATTCCTCATATTCCATACAGAACAGAACTTTACTTATGTATGGTAGTACAGTACAATAAATTAAAAAAAACTTAAACATGTGTAACTTTCTTCGAATAAACGATTTCAAACTGTCCTGAAACGTGATCCGGATAATTGGCGATCCGGATATTTGGAGTTCGGATAATTGGAGTTCTACTATAGTATATTTCTACTCTCGAGAGATGATAATACAATGTATTATGACCTACATTTTTTTATTTATTATTTAAATTTAAATATACAGAACACAGAATATACTTACAACAATAGAAATAGAAATAAAATAATACAATCAATATAAAAAAGAGGATACAGTAATATTAACAAAATCTGAGGACCGAATGAGCAGCGCTCGTGTTCGGTCGCAGTTCAGATATATTATTAATAGACCTATATAAGAGAATATACAAAATGAAATAAAATAGGAACTAAAATTAAAATTACAGCTGCAGTGAAATTATATAATGTAATATTAACATAGAGAAGAATAATATCGTACTTGAATAAAGTAGGACAATTTATGAAAAAATATATATTTCAAAATTGTAGAATATAGGCTTATAAATTCATACACATAAGCTATAAATTGATTTAATCAAATTGAAGACATTAACACGTTTCTAATTATCCGTTATATGTCAGTGGGTTACATTTTAGAAGTTATGGGTGTAATTTAACTAAAGAATTATACAACCGAGGGACAAAATTAATGCTATGCCGTAGACCAGCAGATATGAAACATTTTGGTTCTACTAATGTTGAATTATTATTTCGTCTTGTGTCATGATTATGTGCCTGTAATATAAACTTGTTACGATTTTTATGATAAAATTTTAACAGAATATATTTATAAATTTGTTCAATATTAAATATATTAAATTCAGAATAAATTAATTTAGTTGGATAATCAAAACGTTTCTTCAAACAAATTTTAATTATTCGTTTTTGTAGTAAATTTAACGGACTAAGGTTAATTTTTGTACTTCCACCTCAAACAATAATACCATATTGAACGATAGACTGAAAAATGGCCAAATAAACATTTCGTAGAACTCTAATGGGTAAGTAGCATCGAAGATTAACGAATTTACAAATTGTTTTACGAAGCCTCTTACAAAGATAAGTAATGTGATGAGGCCATTTTAAATTTTGATGTACCCAGATATTTCACATATGTGGCTTCTTTGAACGGTGGACATTTACAACTTTTGGGATCTAAATAATTTTCACTGTGTATTATTAGTCTATATTCATCGCTAATTTTTTTTTAATTTTGAACACTGGCAATTGTTAACGAAGAAGTAACTAAGGTTGATTTAGATATATTTAAAGAAAGTAAGTTGGAATAAAGTCATTTTTTAAACAATTTTAGCACCTATATTAGCATTTCTTTTTGTTCTTGCCAAGAAAAACCACTGAAAATAACATAATATTATATATATATATATATATATATATATATATATATATATATATAACATAATATTTACGGTTGTCCCTCAGGCGAACGTTTTATTTTTTTCTTTGCTCGGCCTGTATTGCAAAAGCCCCATCTAACTGACATGATGTGTGTATGAAGGGAGAGGACTACCTTGCCAGCTCCTTTCTAACACTGTGTTACTCTGTGTGTTAACCCTACTTAACTTCAGAGTAAATGTGCGTCAACTTCGAAGTCTACTTACGAGTATAAGTACTATGTACTGCTATTGTTGCTGCCAGAACTACTGCTGTTAGTACAACTAAAATTCCGAATGACCCAAAGAATAGCTCCTGGAGTACGCACATGAAAGTTCTCATACTGTTACAGTTGCAGTTAGCAAGATGTGTGGCGTTGTATCTGGCCAGTGATCCATCCTCTTTATATGGAAGCTGTGCGATGTTATAAGTTCTTCTATTTCTTCTGCTTTTCAACGCCTTTTCCCGACTGTTTTTTAACGGTTTCCCATTTATCTGCAGATCAAGTGACAGCTCCATTAGTGGATATCGATGACTGCTTCCTACAAGGCGAGTCGTGTGTTCGCGAACTTCCTTCATGCAGCGGGAAGACATTACTGGAACTGATGATATACGATGCGTTGCATGTACAGACGGGTCAGCAAATAAACAGGTGTGAGAGAGATTGCTTCTCAGCATTTCGCTCTATCTCGATAGTGTCCTCCCATATCAGCACCTCGGAAACTTAACCTCACCTCGATTTTCAACATAATTTTGCCTATAAAGAATTTTTATTTAAGAACACGCTTCGAGTATGTTACTAAGGCTTTGCTACCGCAATTCCATAACTTTTCATGTAAAACGTTTCTAATAAGCAGGCAGCGCATTTTCGTTCCCAAACAAGTTAGGAAAGTTATCGGTTAATATATCCTGGAGTTTTAGGGTTCAACCAGGGGCGGCTCGTCCATAAGAGCTGCGGAGCTGCAGCACTCCCTACTTTGACAGGAAAATAAAAATAATATTTATTTTAATTTGTAGAAGAATTGTTACAGCTTTTATTGGTAAATTGCTTTATATTTCATCTGGCCAGGAATATGTACTATTACCTTATGTATAATCTTTTTGCGCGTCGACTGTACTGGAATTGACACTGCATTCAAAGTCGTCCTGGAATCTCCAGGGTGGGACAGATCATAGAGTGTGTGTCTTGCTAGGTCAGGGTGTAGAGAGGTGAAGGGAAGCAGAGGGAAACTGCCGCTTTTTAAAACCCATATTTCGCTGCAGTGGCTTGCAGAGCCAGGCGACAAGGGAAGATCTTTCCTCCCCTCCCATACCGCTATTGTAATGCTACTTCAAATGGATTCTGTATTCCCTTGAAACTTAATGACAAAATTTTTATTATCTCTTCACATACCGTAAAGTGGGGTGACTTTGAACGTCGAGGTGACTTTGAACAGTAATTTAGCCCTTTCTAAATTAAATGCTGTACCCTATTGCGAAAAAACTGAACTAATTTATTGACAACTTAAACAGTTTTTTCGCAATTGGGTACAGCATTTAATTTAGAAAGGCGCTAAATTACTGTTCAAAGTCACCTCAGCGTTCAAAATCACCCCCTTTACGGTACTTATTATTGTAGAATCTTATCGAGTTAATATAAAGAAATTAATATTCTCTTTTGCCTTATGATCACGTATATATCCAGTCTCCAGCAGAACCTAATATTTGCCTTAACTCAAAATGATTGCACGGGTATAATCCTTTTGATATAGCACGTAAAATACGAAAGAGACTTCTTTTCCAGTTTTAGAAAATTGTTGACCATCAGTATATCTGAGTGTTGCTTTGGTGTGACGTTTTAGTACCGTAATTTAACCAGTGCAAATTGTCAAGCATGAGTGTGTGTGTGTGTGTGTGTGTGTGTGTGTGTGTGTGAATTAGAGAATATTAATTTTATTTTTCTCAACTTTCCCTTGCGGAGAAAATTGATGTAATGAAGTGAAATTAAAGGGTCGTTCGTTACGCGACTTAAATCTTACTCAAGCTTCATCCAGCCGAAATAGTGCATATATGTAAGGAAGTATAACAATGAAATTTACGCCGAGCATTTGTGGTTGCCTCTTTTTCGGTGGTGATACTGCATAGACTAGGAGTGGTGTGACAGATTTAGGACATTTGCCCCTAAAAATTAAAAAGCACGAATCTTCGCAATCTCACCTGAAAAATGTTGTTTCATTGGCTATGTTAGACAAAACTAATATTGCTGGGCAATTAAGTGAAACTAACAGAACAACATTCTCAAATATAATCAAGAAGTGAGAAAAAATCGTGAAATTATTTTAAAAATTATTGATTGTATGAAATTTTCTGGCCAATATGAACTTCACCTTAGGGGACATGATGAAAAAACGATTCGAAGAACTCTGGTGTATTTCGTGGGTTGCTACAGTCCGTGAGTAATCTAATCGAGCCTCTCAAAAATCATTTGGAATATGCCATTGTTTAAAGGTAATTATAAAACAATTCAGAATGAACTGGTAGATTGCAAGTTGAGTGCCTGCCGATCAGAAATTCAGACTGAAATCGATGGTATTAGTTTCTTTTTTTAGCGATTAGCAAATGATGCCACAGACGTCTCCCAACTGAGTCAGAAAGTTTTGGTTTTTCGATATGTAGTGCATTTATTTTTGTCCTATACTTATTAGTAATGGTATCAAGAAGTGAAATTTGTATGTACCAAAATCTACTGCAGCTCTCCCAATCCACAAGTTCACGAGCCGCCACTGGTTCAAACTCTGATCCTAAATGCTTATATCAGGACGCTAGGAAAGGTATAACCTAGTTCGGTACATAATAATAATGGAGCATGACAACTGTAATTGAGATTGCTACTAAATTGAAATGGTCTGTCCAGCTACTTTTTAACTATAGCCTACCGTATTTCGCTTAGAGGGATCGAGAAATAAGTGATCATTTCAATTGTAAGTAATGGTTTACGAACATTCTTTTACATAACTTGATGTAAAAGCAATCCTAGTTTCAGAGAATGCTCAATGAAACTCGATGTGTGCGCCTTGAGTTGCACTGCAGACATCTAAACAGTATTCAACCTCCCGCCAATTGTTCTCTGGCATTTGTGGAGTCACTAGCGCAGCTGAATTTGTGATGCGTTACCTCAGTTCCTCCAAAGTTTCTCCTGCCTCTTTGGTACAAAGCATCCTTCAACAAAATCCCAGAAAAAAGTCCACAGGGTCAGATTTCGGTGACCTGGATGGCAAGGCAAGAGGTCTTCGTCTTTCGATCCACCTATGGGGAATTTTTCATCCAAAGACTCATGCACCCTTTGATGATAATGGGGTGGGGCTCCATCTTTCTGAAAAACAGGTCCTGAGAGAAGTTGGTCAACAACAAAGTTCTGCAACTTATCCAGATACACATTTCCTGTGACTGTAGTTTCTATGAAGAAGAATGGTCCAATGACGGAGTTCCTCGTCAATCCACACCAAACATTCACTGCTAGCCATAGCACGCACTGAACTTTCTGTTGTTGTGTCCACATGTTTGCCATAGCGTGTATTCCTACAAAATTGCGTAAGGCTTGTTTTAGTGCCCTAGCAATAAACAAAGGAAAGCTACGCATGCAGCTGTTTTCAAACTTTGTTGCATAAACTTGGACAGTTTCTCTATATTGTCAGATGTAAATCACAACGATATCTTTATCTGATTTTAAGTGATGAGCATTTACTTCTCGATCCCTCTAACCGGGACAGGGTGCATATAAATACACTAAGACTGCGAAACTAGCTTTGTACAAAATATTTGTGCTACATATGACTGAAAATATAATTAGATTGATAATAATACTGAACTAGTATAACTGTAAATACTCTATATATAATATATACAATTAATTCATTTAACGAAATCAACTCCGTTACGGTGAACAAAAACATATATATTTTGATATTATGAAATTCATATATTTTACTGTAACTGCCAGTTAAAGTTTGTTTAAGCTAAGTAAATGTTCTTTCTACGTCACATGACGTTATAGGAACAAAATAACAACAAAAATCAATACAAAAATTAGCAATATTTACATTTTACACAATATGTACAAATAATCTATTTATCAAAACCTATCCCGTTGCAGTGAACGAAATTAAAATCTTTTATGAACATCACATAAAATTTGTTTAAACTAAGACAATATTGTTTCTACGTCATATGACGTTACAGAAGCATATTTATAATACATTACATCATGGTTATTTAATGACCTCATGCGTACCTGCTTGCCATTCTTCCTGCTTATGCAAACACGTGACGTATTAGATGTAACAACAGAAACTACTCGATCCGCTGTACGTTTGGGAACGAAAATGCACTGCCTGCTAAAAAGTGATTTAATCGGATATAAAATAATATCTGTAGTGGTTTGCCTGCTTCCTGAAGCAGATGTTAGAAAACGTAGACGACGATGACTCGGACAGAAGTCTAATGTTCATTTTCGGAAACAGTTGAGGGGAAGAAGCAGAAGTAATTTTGAAATTTTTGTGGTTGCAAACTACTGTAGTTTGAAGGGACAAAAATTGTGCAGCGACAAACTTTGCTACAATTCTGCATCGGCTGTTTTTCCACTGTGTTAACGCAGCAAGAACTATTCCCATTATTATAGACTATACCCACCCCAAATAAAAATCCTTCATCTGAATAAATTTCAGTTATGGCATTCCACACCTAGCGATGAGATATGATACGTACAAAGGAAGGAATTTCAAATGAGAAATATATTAAATATTAAGCCACTGTTTTAATATAGTATCTAAAAGTTTAAGAATGTATCGAGTAAATAGCAGATCACGAGCTGCTACCAGGAAGTAAAAATGAGAATAGCAATGACTAAGGAAGCTTTAAATGGAAAAAGGAACATCTTCTGCAGAATTGTGGAAAACGAAGTAAGAATTAGACTGATTAAATGCTTTGTGTGGAGTGTGGCATTGTATGAGGCACAACATAGACATTACGACAAAATAGAAACATTTTAATTATGGGTATGGAGAAGAATGGAACGTGTGAAATGGACAGACAGAATAAGAAATGAACCTGTGTTGGATAGAGTGGGTGAAGGAAGAAGATGCTGAAAATGAAACTGAAATTGAAATTGGTTGGGTCACTGGCTGAGAAGAAACTGCCTACTGGAAAATGCACTGAAAGGAATGGTAAACAGTAGAAGAATTCGTGGCAAAAGAAGATATCAGATGATAGACGACTTTAAAATATAAGGATCATATGCGGACACTAAAAGGGTGGGTAAAAATAGAGAAGTTTGGAGAATGCTGAGTTTACAGTGAAAGACTTTCTTTTGGTCAAAAAGTATGAATGAATGAATAAATGAATTAAATAGTGAACAGACAACTTTTAACGTCCGAGTTCTGTTTATTTCTCTATCTCTTCAACATCCTAGTACACGAATTTGGTTCATATTCGTACGCCAGGTGACAGGAAACTGCACAAGTCAACGCTGTTGTATACTAGTAAGAATCTATCTAAACTTACCGCTCCCTGCCATAGAGTTTACTACACGTAATAGATTAGTCAGTCGTATTAATGTGGAATGAATTTCAATCCATCGTCTCCTTTGATAAATGAAGACTATAATAAACGAAAAATATAATCTTAATATATTATTTCAAAGCTATTTGTTGTACATTAGTGTTTAACTGTGGGCTTCGTCTTCCTTCAGATATCAAAGTACAGTACTTGTGTTTTATATTTGCATCTTTTATTTCGAGTGGTCAATAGCCTTGTAACTCACATTGATATTCCAGTCACTCCCGAAAATTCTTACAAAACAAGTGAGAACGTGCATAATGCTTGATTCTGTTCCATTTCCATTGTTTAATTCTGGTCGGTCTCTTCAGCTGACCTCGTACGGTTAGAGGTGTGATTTTATTGACTTCGCTGGAAGCATCCCTTGTTCTAATGTGTGCGTTAATATTTTTTAAGGTCGTAAGAAAAGACTTCCTGTTTCTCTGTTATATAAACGCAACTTCATTCGGTGTATGTTTCCTCTATCACTTTTTTTCTGATCTCCCAACTTCTCGAAAAACTTAGACCATCCCAGCACGAGTACATAGAGCAACTTTTCTTGCCACGAAAGTTTATATTTATGCATGTGGCAGTATATGAATGCATCTGGAATTTTAAATACGACCTTGCCACAACTCTCTTGTTCTGTCCGATGCTGGAATTGTGATTCCTCAGAGATTTTGCAGTTATACGCACCCCTTTCCAGCGGCTGTGCTAATTCAGTATCAGAATCAACGTGAGGAAGAAAATACGGCAACCTTGCATAGTTTGACAGACATGCACCGTATGATATATTTCGTTTCAGGTCAGCTACGAGTCTGGGTGAGTAGGTTTTCTACGCTTGTAGAGAACTAAAATCTATTGTGAGTTCTAACCATTGGTGACATGTGCCGGGGCTATGTTACAACGGTGGCTGGAAATGTCTGTGATAATTACTACAGTAATTCCCGCATTTAAGCCTATTATGAGCTAAAATTATATTTTAATCTATATAGTTTATAAACAACATACAAACCTTGTTCCCATTCCTTTTAGATGGCATTCAGTCCCTTTGGTAGGTACAGACGATAGCGCTCTGTTCACAACAAGCGTTCTTTAATCATGTTATTCAGTTCTCTATTGTTAGATTTCGAACACAATATGCAGTCTCGTGGCCACTATTAACCTTTATGGCATATAAATCGAACCCTAAATGAGGTAATAATGAAGCATTGGTGGAATTATGGTGGGAGAACTGGGCGTATTCAAAGAAACGTATCTTCGAATACTGTTTCATTAAAACAAAAATCGCAGTTACTAACGCTCGAATTAAATCTCCTCCCTGAAAAAGCAGAGCTCTTAGCTATACTTCAGATAATCCAGAATTCCTTCTCATTTGCACATTGAAGCTGCCGTCTTCAGATATAATCTTGTCGAAACTTCTCATAGGTCTCGTAAGCATGCGCCATGAATTCGTTAGCCAGAAAGCCCAGCGAATAGAGATTAATGAGAATGGACACTGACCGAAATTCCAGGCTTTGTTTTTTCTTCTTTGCTCTAAATTAGCGTTTAATTTCACTTACAAACGGTAGAGTTCAGTGTAATCTAGCATCCACGAATGGTGGAACAACAATTCCTATTTGCTGTCAGGTCTGTTAAAATATATTTCTGCTGTCTATTGCGAGTGCGATATTAGTGCCAACTCTAAGGAAAAGGAGAACCTCACGCTGCTGTAGGTATAGCTGGTTTGAAGGTCATTGAAATAAGTCACTGTTACATTAAAGGTATCGACGTGCAGTGTCCATACTTATAATTCCCTATAAGCCGGACAACTCATCCATAAAATAAGTACAGAGCTTTCAAATAGACATTCATCTGTGAGTGCACGGTCGCGCGTGGCGGCTGGAAGCGCGCTGTTTGCCGGCAAAGTCGGATATTCATAGCCCCTTAAGTCAGTGCATAGGCTGCTCATGCTAATTACAATTACAACAACTACCTACCTTTGCAATAAAATATATTGTCTCAAGGATTATGGCTAGGAATCAAAACGAACAAACCAGGTATTATTTAAGTTAAAACAAATTTAAGCGAATTAAATGATTTTTAAAATCATTTTGTTTTCAACACAGGTAATTTCTTTGATAAGATTGCTGTAATGACACTTGATGGCTTGCATCATGTTCTTCCACAGTGAGAAAGCAAGAAAAAAGATTTTAACAATCTGATTATTTTGTGTATCACCTATACCAAAAGTCCTATGAAGGTGTTACGAAGTAAGGACTGAAAAGCGGGAATATTTTGCTGGCCTTAGCAATAGTAAATTTGATTCACTATTTCTTTTCTGTATTTTCATAATAAGCTTCTTTATATTACACAGTAAGAAATATTAAGGACACTCAGAATTTTGTTGATATTTTGTTTTGTGTTCAAGAAAGGTTAATAGTATTATTCAGTTGTAGCAAGATTGTAATAAATAAATTTTTTAAAGAGTATATAACATCAGTCTTTAAACTTTTCACCTATTCAAAACGCACACACTGGTTAAAAAACATAGCTCGTTTGATAAATTTAAATTATAGTTTACTTAACGACGCTCGCAACTGCTCTTTTGATATGAAACGACAATATTTACTTATCTCTTTTTCAGATGATCTACACAATATATTTTTTTCTCTAAATACTTGTGAGGAAAGCTTGTATAAGCAACATATATCACAGTAGCTAATCTGAAGTTGATTTACATATTTCTTTAAATAATTTTAACAAGAAATTACAAACGTTGAACAGTTTTTATTGAATATCTCGAAAACTTGATTTTTGGTGCTTGGCTCCTTTAGAATTTTCACTCTTCATTTAATGTGGCTTGATGAAAGATCACGTGATTCAGGAAGTCATTGTGACGAATTATATGTACCGGACATGTTCACCGAATATTTTGTACTTCAATTAACTGGTGATATGTTGTAGCAGGACGGAATTCTGCTCACCATGCTGACGTTGAGTGGAAATTTTTAAACTACCATTTACAGAACAAATGTATGGGAAGAAGTGGGTTCACAGCTTTGGCGCCCTAGGTCGCCAGATGTAACACATTTAGGCCCGATTGTATAAATCATTTAATCTTAGATCAGAGGTTAAATTGATCCTTGTTTCAGTTGAACTTGGAATTTTGTGTTGTTTAAAGTCTAATCTGAGATTAATTTGTCTCAAACTAAAGTCAACTTTGACTGAAGAAATTTCTCCGATTAAGTTAGATGATCCAAGTTCAGTTATTTCTTTTCTGTTTGAAATATACGAGTGACAGATTGTGCAAATAAAATATCCATTATTATTAATATTAATAGATATGATAGGTACATTTATATATATATATATATATATATATTTATTTCAATTTCTTACCTTAATACATAATCTTGTATTTTATAAGGCTCTATCGTGTTCAGCAGTATGAAATAACATAACCTATAATTATATTATGTTTATAACAATCATTAATTATTCATGGATATGATAGGTACATTCATGAATTTTCAATTAACTGTATTACTAAACGAAAATTGTCGTTTTATAAAGCTTTATTATGTTTAGCAATATCAAACACCATAACATGATAACAACTCGGAGAACAGTCAACCTTCTTCTTATTGTCCGCCATTATTTACATTTCACAAAAAACCAGTGTCTCCAACAGAGTGTACGGAAAGTCGCCAAAAAGTAGTCGTAAAGTCGCTAGATTTCTCATTATCAACAAAGAAAGATTAAATTTTGTCACTATGGGGTGCTAAAAAGGTCACTAAATCCATATTTAAGCAATATAAAAGTTAAAAGAAATTGTTGTTGCAAAAGAGTTAGAGTCGCTAGATTGGCAACACTGAACAAACCTGTCCGCGCATCACGTATTTCACCTGTTTATGCGATGTCGCCAAATCCTTTTCACGTGAACTTAGATTGCGTTTGAACCAAGGTAATTTGATCGCAGAAAAGTTTTATACAATAGAAGAAGTGTCTGAACTCGGTTCACTTTTCGATCTTCGATCAAAGTTGATCTTTAGTAAGAGAGTTTTATACAATTGGGCCTTAGACTTTTTTCTGTGGGGCTATGTGAAGAACGTATTCTATCAAATCGGAATTAATTTATGAAAACAAATGAAACTAGGTACTAAGTGGAATGAACTATAATTTCTTTGTGTGTCTTGCAATTAATGGAGCACTTATCGAAATTTACAAGGGACGGTATGTAATTTTAATTTCTTACTATAGGAAATATTTTACATGATATTTATTTTTCTTCATTGGACACATTCTCGGACACATTGTGTATGCAATGAGGTGAATACCAAATAATCCACAAAGTGTAAATAATGTCAAGCAATGTCACTTGTGCATGTATTTCAGAGCGTCATCCGCAATTTAAAATTATGCATAGAAATACGAAATGTAATGATAATCCATTTGTGGGTTTGTTGTGATTGATAACAGTATATTACAAATATTATCTCCTGTGGCTGTTGCAGACATTTAATTTCAATTTTACACGTCAAAATTCACAACGTATTTATAAAATCAATCAATCAGAAACATATAATTCAATTGTTGCCAATTTGAGTGCGTTCCAACCGTTGCCAAAGGTTTAAAATCCTGACCACGAAACAATGTGGAGCTCAATCGGATGTGGCGACCAAAAGAACCACAGATGATTGCGTGCGGTGTCCGCTAACTTACACCACTTCAGCTGGCCATGTGCCCGACGCGGCGTCCAAATGCCACGGATATAGATGAATCAATACTTCATCGAAGCAGTCTGCGAATTTACTGTTTCGTGTTTAGAACATTGCAAATAATGTTTTCTTTTTCCACACTTACTATTTTCATACTAGAACGTTAATGAGATTCAAACCCAGAACAGAAGGATAGATCTTTTCTAATCTTTACAGACATTTTTAATATTTCTTTCTATGCTAGTTGGGACCCTCGCGTATTGGATGCTGATCGTATGAGAGAAAATATGAATAATGTCTCCTTGATATTGCCAGTGATTTCGAGGGGATGAAATGAAGTTCTTCACAAAGTATAGGCCTATTACTATTAAGGAAACAGGGGTGGATTATATCGATTTTAGAAACAATATTACCGATAATTAAAACAATGAAAGCATACCAATTCTCATACCCCAGAAAGTTTCGAAGGCAGAAACCAATTAAAAAATTATGCCATTAGTTTTTCAGATGAGGAAGGATTGATTCATTCATAATGTACTGCCCAAGGGCAGATCTTTCACTGCAAACTCACCTTTCTCAGATATTTTATATTTTCTGAGTTGGTTTACCTCTACCAACTATTCCTTTCTTTTCAACTAAACTTCGGTTGGAAAAGGGATAACTCAATAAGTCCACGATTGTGGCTGAGGGATTAGCGAGTCTAACTCTGAACTCAGCGGTCCCGGGTTCGATTCCCGGTCAGGACAAATTGCCTGGGTGAGGTTTTTTCGGGGTTTTTCCCTTCTACATTTATCAGGCGATTGGAACTTCATCTGCACCACTTCCTCCCCCATCATTCTTTCCTCATCATCCCGTTTCTGGTTTTTCAAATGACTCTACCGGCGGCCTCCAGAAGCTGCTGACTCTCTCGACCGGCCTGCGTGGAATGTAGTTCAGCGATGTTGGATGGATTCTGCAATGGCACTCGAGGCGGACCCACTGGTGGGGGGAGGAGTTTCGCCTTGGACCTACAGGGGGGTCTTGGGGGAATTTTCCGAAGCAGGAATGGTATATGGATTCTGTCGGCTGTAGGGACAGGTAGTTAAGGGAGTCATGTGTAGAGCGGTGCGCGTAGGGGATCTGTGGCATGCAACTCATTCCATATCGAGGGATAGCGCAATAGATCTCAATAGATCGCAGTGCTGGGCCATCCGTGCCCCCCTCAGTTAAATTCCATTCCAAGTATTTTATAATATGTGACGCGGGCATACCCTTATAGACACGTCCATGGATCGATTACATCATGAGGAATGGAGTAAATCAGGAGAAAATCTATTAGGTTGTCTTAAAAGGATATTCTGCATTCTTCTTTTTCTTCGCATATGATCCATATATCTTAATATCGTCTATCTTCTGATATCTTCTTCTGCCCCGAACTCTTCTCCCGTTTACCATTCCTTCCAGTGTATCATACAGCAGGCAGTTTCTTCTCAGCCAGTGACCCAACCAATTCCCTTTTCTCTTCCTGATCAGTTTCAGCCTCATTCTTTCTTGCGAACCCCAAGATATAAACTCCTTGTCAGTGGCCTCCGAGCGGAGAAGTGAGAAATATATTCCCAAATTGAAGCAGCGGAAAGCCGCCATTTGTTTGGAAGAAAACGCGCGGGATTTCGAAATCGCTTGGAGCGTTATACATTGTATTTATTGTGTTACATGTTAAGATATTCTAGTAATTCTTATTTTAAGTTACTGTGTTACATTGTTAGCGGGACTAACAGTGCTAACGCAGGCATCCGCCTCTGATTTGTTGATTTATGTAAATTCACATGGCATGAAAATAGGTATCAATTAAAGACATAATATTTCCTCCAAGTACAACTTTTTATTTTTCAACATGACGCTAGGATTTCAATTGACAATCACTGTCCAGTGGTGCCTATCAGGTAATTTCACCCCAGTGGCCTGTATTTCCCGTCTTAAAGAACCCCGCGCGGAGGAGCCGTTGTTGCAGTATTAAAGTCCAATGACCCTCCCCAGTCTTTTGTCTTGGATAGCGAGCAGAGTTAAAACTGTGGGGAGCCATTTCTCCTGCTTATTGCTAGCATGTTGCAGAGTGCATTCTGCCATAAATCTTAACGCCGAGCCAAGAGTCTGTCCGGTCTCTGTCACAGGAACACGGAGAAAAGACACTAGAAATGCTAAAAATAGGGGATTTCTTTTAAACTTCATTTTGCTCTCCATTAATTCATACATATTTGATTGCAATAAGGTACGTATCTTACATGATTAGAATGATAATGCTTGCATAACTTATTTAACTCTAAGTTAATGTGTATTGTTCTTAGAACACTTCATGCTCTTTCATTTGAAAGGCTAATTATAATTTAATTTTCGTCAAGAAAATTGCCATCACCCTCATCACTAGAGTCCTGATATTTGGCAAAATGCCTTTTTACTGCGTGGAAGTAAATCATTAATTTCATAGATATAAAAGTGATTTGGAATAAATCTAAGTGATAGGGCTGATTTTTATTTTGCCTTTTTAAGCTGTTTCATACTCATTCCATAATAAATGCCTTTTTTGTCATTTTAAAGCAGTATTTCTTAGAGAGCATGATGAAAATTGTTCAGATTGTCAATTAATATATATAAATACAATATAATATTTGTTACTCAGTCAAATGACAAATCAATGTAAAATAATGACTTATATTATATGGTCATTATTTTACATTGATTTGTCATTTGACCGAGTAACAAATATGATATTGTATTTATCTATGCAGTATTTCTTGTTTATTTGCAATTTTCTAATTAATTATAATGTAATGTGTATGAAATTTAAATATATGAAACAATGACTCACTTAACTAACAATAGGTCCACACCTGTGGAGTAACGGTCAGCGCGTCTGGCCGCAAAACCAGGTGGTCCGGGTTCGAGTCCCGGTAGGGGCAAGTTACCTGGTTGAGGTTTTTTCCGGGGTTTTCCCTCAACCCAATACGAGCAAATGCTGGGTAACTTTGGTGCTGGACCCCGGATTCATTTCACCGGCATTATCACCTTTATTTCATTCAGACGCTTAATAACCTAGATGTTGATACAGCGTCGTAAAATAGCCCAATAAAATAAAAAACTAAAAATTAACTAACAATAGATAAAAGTAATTTATTTCGGTTCTTAATTTTCTAATAATCGTGCTTTAATACTGTTGGTGTAATATGAATAATGATCGACAATCGACAGTTACAAATATGTCATGTCTTCATTATACTAACAGTCAGCTTTACAATTTAATATCTTAACCCGTTCTCATAGAAGTTGTCACGTAGCATTTTCAATTGTTTTCTTTCTTATTATCAAATCTTACTATTATAATTTTGTGCTACACGTGTTTATTATTGTTGGAGAAAGGAATTCGAGTGAGGGACAGTCAGTGATTTTGGAGTGACAACGGATAAGCTCGGTTGCCTATGATGCCTAAATCCAGTAAACCATTGAAAAGTAAACTTCATGCTTAAATTAGTGAATATGATGCACATGTGTTTTCAACTGCTGGAACAGGTTTGTGAAAAGACAGTTAATCACGAAAAAAAAAAAAAAAGTATTTTATAAGTCATCATGTGTCAACTACGAAGTACAAAATGTGAGTTATGTTGATATAATTTAAATTTATTGCTGATATATAGCTATAATGCCTTTTTAAAATGTATAATGCCTTTTAAAATATATTATGCCTTTTTCACGTTTTTATTGCCTTTTTTGCCTGCTAATTTTAACTGTTATAAATGCCTAAACATCCGGGCTCTACTCATCACTATCAACATGTTTTAAGAAATCTCACACTATAGGTTCCTTCGAAATTCTACTACCGTCCTTTCCATAAGTAGGCCTATATAAACTGTCCAAAACGTTTATCGATTTCTACGACAGTATTCACAAAAGTTAGTAAGTAACTTCTAATATTAGACTATTATATAAGTCAGTCAAACTATTCGTCTGACCAGGAGCCTCGCATTCATTCCCGACTTTGTCATGGAGTTTTTTTCTGGTTTAGGAATGTGTTACTTCATGTAGCCTATGTGACCTTGCAATCTATGTTAGATTTCGCTAGATATAATCGTTAGGAAGAGACTCGAGCACACTATCTAAAATATTCTGAGAATATCAAAGCAAGTGATCAATCACTAGAGTTAGAAATTGAGGCACATTTCTTTAAAGTTATGTGCACACAGGATAGAACGTGTTTACAAAACAACTGCAAGGTAGTCCTCTGTCCTCATATACATACCATATCAGTCGAATGGTTTGGAGCCGTTGTAATACAGGTCCAGCAAGGTGCGAAACCTTCTATTGAAGGGCAAACGTAAATATGTTGGACTGAATACAATGTACAGTATTATCGTTTCTCAGGTGTAGAAAAATAACATTTTTCTTAGGCCTAAAACAGTTATTTGGAGCAATACTATTTACAAAGGTACTTTGTAGTACTACCGATAGTAGTTGTTGTGGTAGTGGTAGTAGTAGTAATAGTAGCAGCAAAAATAGAAATAGAAGCAATAATAATAATAATAATAATAATAACAATAATAATAATAATAATAATAATAATAATAATAATAATAATTTATCAGAATATCAGTACCTGCATTTGTAAATGTACATGAATTACAGTACAAGGAAAAGAATCGACATAAATAGAGTAATTATGAAGTATACGTCACAGAAATAAACTTGTCTTGTTTTAATTGGGTTATTTTACAATGCTTCATCAACTGCGATGGTTATCTAGCGTCTGAACGAGATGAAGGCGATAATGCCAGCGAAATGAGTCCAGGTTCCAGAGCCGGAAGTTACCCAGTTATAGATTGAGACGAAAACTTGTCTTAAAAGAATAGCATTAATATTAAAGAAATAAATTTTAGACAATAATATGTTCTACGTTGTTTCAATATGATAACATTCTGATTTTTTCAATCGATTAAATCTATTTTATTTATTTTAGTAGGCTATTTTACGACGCTTTATCAACATCTTAGGTTATTTAGCGTCTGAATGAGATGAAGGTGATAATGCCGGTGAAATGAGTCCGGAGTCCAGCATCGATAGTTACCCAGCATTTGCTCATATTGGGTTGAGGGGAAACAACGGAAAAAAACCTCAACCACGTAACTTGCCCCGATCGGGAATAGAACCTGGGCCACCTGATTTCGCGGTCAGACGCGCTAACCGTTACTCCACAGGTGTGGACAATCGATTAAATAACTTCTTCATCCAGTGAATTCTTCCTGATTCTCTTCTTTGTTGCCAGAGAAATTAGGTCTATCCTACAGCACTGGTTGCACACTGGAGATTAATACGCCACTCCGCCTAGGAGAGAATTTAAGAACGCACTAAGAAGGAATGCAATTATTACCTTTAAAAGTTGTTCCAGCTTCAAGATAACGTAAGTTTATGTAAGACTGGAATGGAAGTGAAAAACAGCTCTCTGTTATGTAAGGAACGGCCTTGCAACATCCAAAGTGCAACGCAGAAGTCGCATTTTGGGAAATTTGGGGATTTCGAATCAAAAGAATTGTGAGGCAAGAGGTTTTTCAATTCAGCTGCATTATCCATGTATTAGTCTTCCTTGAGCAGAGGGACACGGGCTGGAGACTGTCCTCGCACGTAGGCCGTTTGGGAGAGCTCATTGCACTCCCCAGGATGGAATAATGTGCATGTCCTAAGGCTCACCGCGATTCTCCTGTGCGTCGCCCATGAACTTCCTTGTCTGAAGAATCCCATTCACCTTTCCACGTAGTCATGCGATCTCTTACCCCCCTGATCCTACGAGATACATTAAGCCCTAGGGGAGAGCCCACGGTACATAGCACTACCACCAGCAACTAATGACCACATACGACGGGGTTCAAGTTCGGTGACTGCCCGCATCTGACTCAAAATCAGAGAAAGCCCGAAATATGGAAAAGAAACTGAGATGAAGATGAAAGAGAGGAAATGTAATTATGATGGCGAAATGAGTCCGAGGTCCAACGCCGAAATTTAGCCAGAAACTCTGCTTGAATTGGTGGAGGGAAAACCTTGGAAAAAATCTCAGCCAGGTAACTTGTTCCAACCAGAATTTGAACCTGGGCCAGCTCGTTTCATAGTTAGACATGCTAACCGTTACTCCACCAGCTGCATTACATAAAGAAACATAGCTCCATCTTTCTATACGTCACCTTGTTCACACTCCTGACCTGATGTATACACTGATTAGTCGAACTATACCATAATGTAAGATTTAGATTGCTTCTGCACATTAATTACTTGATCTCGTAAACAAATTAGCCGCATAAATTTTACTGTGATTATTGATTGACATAACTGATCAATTGTTGAAATTTTCATCCGTATTATTTCGCTTTTAAATGAATGTAATATAATAATATGGTATTATTATACAGAAAAGTTATAGGACTGAATTTTCTGAACAACGTTTTCGGCACAGATTACAACAAAATATTTGTTTCAATAAATATGAACTAATTGAAGCACATTTCGACGGCCTAGTTCAAAAGGGAACAACTCAAAATTTAAAGTTTTGAAAAACTGCATTTTAAAGCTTTATGTTGCTGTGATAAATCCAGTTAACATACTCTTATTTGAAACTTATAGTATTGTTCTCTCCAAGCTTAGACGAACTCAGTCACGCAACAATACTGACTCGTGCCTTACCCAAAACATAATAAATCATACGGTACATGCCTGTTAGTTATGCAGCATTGTCACATTATGACTCTGAATTAGACCAGCCCTGGGCTGAGGCAAGTACGATTTTTTTTAACAGAGAAGTTAGTAGTCATCTCTTGCGGCAAGATAAGCTGACCTCTCTACTCGGGCTGAGGCTGTCTATGTTTGGCAATGCTGTTATAGCTCGTGCAAGAAACAATTACCGAAAACTAATGGTGTCGTTGCTGTCTGTTTTGACATGTGTATGTAGGCACGCAGAGGAGGGAGAGGTGCGAGCCGATGGAGGTACTGTCTCTTCTTCAGTTATCGGACGCGGCCAACAGCATAACATAAACATCGAGAGCATGTTGATGTGACTTCTTTGACTTCTTTCCTCTGAACTGGGGTCGTCTAAGTTTGGCGAGTACAATATATATGAAACATCATTAACTGAATTTGGAGTACTTTCAATGATACTTTGATTTTCCACAGAAATATACAGCTTGATGAAAGTTTCTCAAAACTTTGAATTTTGAGTTCTTTCCATTTTGAACTCAGCCGTCAATTTTTTTCATAGAGAAGAGCGTTATATTATATGACTAGAACTCTAAAATTTACAGTAGAAACTACCATGGTTGGCTTTGAGTGCGGTATCATATAGTATAAATAAAAATAAAAACATTGCTTTAATTTGTCTCATTAGCTGAAGGCATTTTTTTGTAAACAATCAAGCTTTACAACTAGAGCCCGAGGGAATCTCCCTACGTCGACACTCGACAAGTTGTGACAGAGGACGTACAGTGGCTTCGAATAAAAATGTTATAATTATTGTGTTCATTCGCAGTGTATAAGCGAGACGAAGAATTTATACCACAGAAGAAAATGACGGCCGAGCCAAAAATAATACCTTTCAGAAAATACAAATAGTTGTTCATCGGATTAAGTCGTCGATCTGTTAATGTCTCATATATTACGATTGTGTACTTGTGTAATAAAATCCGAAACATTTTGTGTGTAGAGTATTCAGTATAGGATTTGCTTTGAACTTTTTGGAAACGTATTTTATTTTACTTTTTTTGTGCGTACCGTTTTTCACCGTTTAGTCAGTTGAAATATATTTAGAGGATGTTTAACCAAATACCTTACTGTAATAAGCATTGAAGTGAGTGCGAAATGTCGCAGAGCTGGCATCTAGTGATATAGCGGGAATCCGAAATCGGACTATTGTTTAAAACGTGAGGTACTAATGCGGAATAATACATGAGACACTTAAGAAATGTTGAATAGTATTTAATGTGACATTATTTTGTATCAAAACTATATATTATGAGAAATGTTGCATATTTCGTATTACTTTCCATAATTATTGTTACATATTTTTTATTTGCTTTAGTGAGACAAAAATAATTCTGACATTAAGAATGACAGATGACAGCTGTAAAGATAAAATTGGAGTAATCTTATGCGAGTAGTAATTAGTAAATGTATGTGGACAACAATGATACTTACTTTGATAAAACATTAAATTTTCCAATACATTTTAAATTCTATTCATTTGTTAGGCTTAAATAAAAAACGCTAATTTTTATTGTTCTATCAACGCAGAGACGAAGGTATTAGGCTTACTAAAGAATGTTGTTGACTCACGTTTTATGACCCCTTGGAAATCGAAAGTACGGTTCGGAGCAGTTTGTAATGTTTTAATTGTAGTAGTTATAAACAGCACATATACACCCTTATATTCTAACACAGCACTAATAAATAAAACTATTTACTAGGCCAGCAACCATCTACATTATAGTAGATTACAGCTTGTTTCGTGGGTTTTAACACAGCTTGGCGCCTAGGTAGCAGCACCTGCGCCGCTCGCGCGCAGAACTGCTAGCTGTCCGGTATTATTATACTGAGATATTTGGTTTAACCATCTCGCAATGCTTAAAAACCAAGAAGATATAGCCCTCTTCTGTTGGTTATTTAACGGCATTATATCAACTACTAGGTTATTTAGCGTCGAGGAATTAGTGACAGCGAGATGATATTTAGTGAAATGAGGCCGAAGATTACCTCAAAAAGACCTCAACTAGGAAAATAGCCTAAGAAGCAGGAATCGAATCCATGCCTGAGTGTAGCTTCAAACCAGTAGGCAAAATAAATGAGTTATTGCCTGGCAACATCATAAGAAATTGTAAACTTAAAATGGAGAGATTTACTACATACCTTATGAGAAATTATTTTTGCTGTTTATAAGTCATCAAGTTATAGCAGCAAAGATAGAGATATTTTACAGAATATCAATTTGGAATCACTGAAAAGGAGAAAAATAATAATTCCTGAATAATTTCGAGGGAAAAATTGTTCCGGAGCCGGGTATCGAACCCGGGACCTTTGGTTTAACTCGAAATTATTCAAATCAACTTTACAGGGAGTTATACCTGAAATCTTGATTTGTATAATAATTCCTGGTCAATAATTGAAGAAGTAATTTATTCCCAGACTGGCACAAATCTTTTGTAAAATATATGATCTAGCAGAGACCTTCAGGTGTTTACTTTCTGCGTGGAACAATACGGAAACCTTGAACAATAAATTTTGGAAAACGAGACAGACTGAAATCTTGTTTTCCAATAAAATCACGAGAGTACTTTTCAAAACATCTGCAGTGACATTTTGAATGAAATCAGCTCATATAGCTTAGAATGCAATAAATAAAAACGTGAAGAAAGAAAGAAAGAAAGAAAGAAAGAAAGAAAGAAAGAAAGAAAGAAAGAAAGAAAGAAAGTAAGAAATCAAACAAAAAGAAAGAAAGAAGGAAATGGTGTTGTCAGAAAATTCGCAAAACATGTTAGAAGATTGCAATATGATGGCAAAAGCAATTGGCTGAAAATGTGCATTGAATGGAAGAAGAAAAATAACACTATAAGACAGTCATTTCACATGCTGTCGGTCAGTATCGTTTCTCATTATTGCTAACATTAAGATAGTCGTCACTAACTCGCAGCTGACACATGTAGGCCTTCGATGAAAGAAGCAATGGAAAGAAAATTGGCGGCTTTGTCAAATTTTGTAATCCAATATTATGTAGTCTTGCTTCCATGAACTATAGAGGGATAACAATAGTCATAACAATTCAGTTCATGCTACAATATTATTTTATTTAACGATGTGTTAGCTAGCTTTAGGTTCTCCCAGAGTCTTTACATAATATATCTCAACTCAAGTTTCAGCTAAGAGCTTCTTGAACAAAACTGCTAAGAGGTTGGTCGGCTTCTGTTTCCCGCTTGAATAGAATTGGCGACGTTGTCAGTTTGGAATCCACTACTATTAGGCTTGCTTTTATATACTATCTACAGATAATTACATACATAATAATTTAGTTCATGAAGCAGCATTTTACTTCATTCAACGGTGTGCTAGCCTCAGGAGTCTCCCCCGAGTTTTTCACAAGCTTTCGCTAAGTATTTGGGAACATTGCACAAAGATCAACCGACTTCTGCTTCCCGCTCGAATAGAATTGGCGAAGTTATATTATAGTTAATTTTTTGCTCTGTTTCACATACTATCTATAAATAATAATCTCAAACATAATAATTCAGTTCATGTAACGGCATTATTTTATTTAACGATATGTCAGCCTCACTACACCTTTTCCAGTTTCAGAAAATGTCAATTGTATTTCAGAAATTATCAAATGTATTTCAGATCAGTCAATTGTATTTCAGATGGTATCAAATGCATTTCAGATTTGTCAATTATATTTCAGATGGTACTGTATCAAATGCATTTCAGATTTGTCAATTGTATTCCAGATGGCATCATATATGTATTTCAGATAGTATCAAAAGTATTTCAGATTTTTTATCTTCAATTTTTTTGTTTTATTTTTATTTTTCTGAAGTATATTGGGTTTCATATAAGGATTTAAAAAAATGTACTGTACTGTACGGTAAAGTACTTCGTAATGCAGTAATAAATTCCAAAGTTATTTATAGCATTATTATATACGAACATTATTCATTTGACAATTTCTGAAATACAAATGATAGTTTTTGAAATACAATTGGCAAATCTCAAATACTATTGATGTTTTCTGAAATACAATTGATACTATCTGAAATTGAATTGACTAATCTGAAATACAAATGATAATAATAATAATAATAATAATAATAATAATAATAATAGTAATAATAATAATAATAATAATAATAATAATAATTTATTTATTTAATCTGGCAGAGCTAAGGCCAGTAGGCCTTCTTTTCCGCCCGGCCAGACTCTAATTCTAACTGAATACAATTGCTTACATAGTTGTTACTTTAATATCTAGACCATAAAACAACATGAAAGTAAATAATGAAAGTTGGATAAGTAATGTTAGTGTGACAAAAATAAACATTGGTAAGAAATAGTTATAATAATAATAATAATAATAATAATAATAATAATAATAATAATAATAATAATAATAATGATTAAATAATTTAGATATTTATCTGTGATATATAACCATTAAACATTGAGAAACCTGAAACAGCTATTATTGTTAACAAGAATTGTTAGAAAAATATTTCGTTAACCTATTCTTAAATTGATTTGATGTCTGCTGTCTGAAATTAAATTGACATATCTGAAATACAATTGATAATTTCTGAAATTAAATTGATATTGTCTGAAATACAACTGGAAAAGTTGTAGTATCCCCAAAGTTTTTATATCCATCTCAATTTGAAGCTTGAACTAGGCGTTTTCGACCTTTGGTAATATTACATACAGATCGGCCGAATTTTGTTTCGGGCTTGAAACACTTGCTCACTTCATAATCCAAGTTCCTTGTATATTTATGTGTCTTGGTTCTTGTTCTCTCACGTCAGATTAACATACATGCTGTAAAACTCAGAAATCTGAATTTTTTTTTTTTTTTTGGCACGTGGAACAGAGATGCTGACCCAATGAATTTTAAAATCTCATGATTCTCAATAGTAAAGTCGCATCCCAGTTCATCTGTCATTATTCGTGAAAAGAAGAGCAAACCATTAATTTAAAAGGAGTCTTTCTCAAAATTGCAGTGGTTCACTTAGATTTCATTTATGTCTCGAAACCTAAAGCAATGCTATGCTTGCAGTGATAATACTGGGAACTTCCACTGTCTTAGTGTCGGTTTGTTTAGTCAACTGTCCGAAGACACATTTGAACCTCACAAGTGACTCCAATGCTATATAAATAGACTACAAAAAGACAGAAAAGATTTGGGTCGGCCTGCGAAATGTGGAGAAGTGAAATTTAACTCTTAATTTAATAATAATAATAATAATAATATTATTATTATTATTATTATTATTATTATTATTATTATTATTATTAAATACTATTATACTCTACTATTTTCCTGCAATAAAGAAGTGAAATTGAAAATGTTTCAGAAAACACTGTGCATTATCTAGAAGAATATATATTTCTTTTTGAAGTAGAACAATACATCAGAATGCTAATAACAATTTACAGTTGCCATTAATTTATGTCTACAGTGAAACGGACGAAGAGCTTTTCTTTTTGTTAGTGTATAGAATTCATTAGTACTGAATCAGTAAAACGTATACAAATAGACTAGGCCAACAGGGGAATATTTAACATCCTAGTTAATTGACGAAGACACGAGTACTGTTTATGGACGCCCCGTTTGAATATTCATGACACAAGAGGCTCCCTTACAACTTCGGTTAGAAAACCGATTGTCGCCAAATTATCATTCTTGCATTCGCCCTCTAATGCGTATACATTGCTGCTTCGTATATCCAATTAAAGATTATCTGCCTTGAATATATAGGCCTAACTATGTTCATTGGAATGCCTTCTTGGTACCGATGAATTCAATGTTTGATACAGCTTCCCCAATCCAATTATATTCTCTTAACATTGCATCCTTCAAACTGAAAATATGTTGCTGTTAATTCTTAACTTTATCAAGAGCTCATCTATCTGTAACTGCGTTTATCTCAACTTCGATGTCTTCCAAAGCGATCATTTCCCCTTTTCATACCACCACATACGCGGGGAAAAGAGGATGCGCTCGAAAAACTGGCTGCAGAACAAAGAAAGAAATCGCGGAAGATGTAAGCACAGTCTAGTATACAGTCACGAACCTCAATATGTAGTAAATATGCATCCATAGATAGTTTGTAGCCACTAGGATCGCTAATCATTACAGACAATGCGAAATAGTACCGGCACAGTCTATTGTTCCTAGCACTCTCACAACTCAAGCTTCGTGACTGTATATACTAGACTGTGGTGTAAGTCTCCACATTGAAAGGAACTTAATTCTTTTGCAGTGCAAGTGGAGTCGAGAAAACTCGCTCGTGTAACAAATGTGATGTTCGATGACTAAGGCAACGGAAGAAACGCCGGGAGTTCTAAGTTTGCAAATCGAAAGGTTCTCTGTCCTTTCTCAATGCGACTAGAGACGAATAACCTCCCTCATGTAACGGGTAATATACGGAAGCTGAGTCAGGGTATTTGTGTCGAGAATTTAAGACGCAAAATTTCGGGAACTTTATAGGGAAGGGCATGTACATCCATGGCCCATTTATTTTAGAGCTCATCCCGACGTATGTCTTAGCGCCTTAGGAAAACCACGGAAATACCTTAGGCAGGATGAGTTGTCTCATTTTAAGAGACTAGCGAATTGGCTCTTAGGAAAGAATTTGAATTGATTTGAATTTAATTATGACTTGAGTCTGTTGAATCCTCTCAATACAGAGATCAGCCAATTGTTTCTATGATGACTGAATTAGGACGCGATCGGCGAGAGGGCATTAGTGAAACGATTATTATTAAATGTTGAAAAAAATACCGGGTACTAGATGGGAAAGGGAATGCAGGTCCGTGGCTCATTTCTTTTAGGGCTCATTCCGACATTTGTCATAGCGCCGTAGGAAAACCACGGAAATACCTTAGGCAGGATGAGTTGTCTCAATTTCAGAGATCGGTCAATTGGCTCTTAAATGAGGTGACTCTATGAGTCGACGGGTGTAAACTAGCCAATTGGCTCTATGGTGATTCCATCAATAGGCGAGAGGAAGGAGGAAAATATTCAGTAATATTTTAGAAATAAATATGTAGCCATCGTTGGAGAGTCCACCGCCGTGGAGCCGATTGACAGGCCTGACAGTGAAACGAGTGGGCCAGGGGTCAAATCTTGGATGGGACTAGTTACCTGGTTGAAGTTTTTCCGCAGGTTTCCCTCTATCCTGTAAGATCAAATGCTGAGTAACTTTTGGTGCTGAACCCTAGACTTATTTCGCTGGCATTATCATTTTAATTTAATTCAGAAGCTTGATAAACATAGCAGTTGATAAAGCGTCGGAAAATAATCAAATTAAAAGAAATGGGAATGAACGGAAACAACAACATTCCAAGACCCCTCTTACTTATGATTAAAGATAGGAATTAACTCACAACGACTACAAGATTAGGTATGCATAGAGTGTTCGTTGTACGCACGAGAAACATATTCTCATTCAATTGCTGCGATACAAAACACATTTCAGTTGTAACCTGGCCATACCTCAGTCTTCACGTCATTCATGACGCAACGATAGTCTAAGCACAACTAACCTAATATCGTCATGTTGTACTACAAATTCCTACCTTAACTTATGATTTATGAACCATGTGGAAAAAGAAAAGTGGGTCGATCTGGAAAGAGATAAACAGGATATGTACTGCAGATGCATCTAGAGCAGCGGTGACCAAAACTCGAATGGCAGTGATTACACACGAGAGACAGTCTAAGAAGTAAAGAGACGGGAGAGGTACTTGGCATGAAAACTACAACCAGTGGTGGTTCGTGCGCTAACATATATATATATATATATAAATTTTCTTTGTTTTTTTTTTAATATTCGTCATGAACATAATCAGAAATCTCCTGAATTCTCTTCTGGATATTTAATCGAGAAAGCGCAGTTTTTCAAAATTAATTAACAACTTTCATTGGACAAATTATTTCAGCCACCTTGATCATTACGCTTTTAAAAAACTCCCCTTCGTTGTAAGGCTTAAGAGAACGAGCTATTTCGTTCGCCACTAGATAGCTGGCTTCCTTACATTTATTTATGTCATCTTTCTCTTCATGACGATGATTTATGACTGATTTCAGTTCTTGGAGTTTAATAGCTAGTTTCATTACTATGCTAGCACGTAATATTCAATCAGTTTCTCTATTATTATTATATTTATAATTATAATAATAATTATTATTATTGTTATTATTATTATTATTATTATTATTATTATTATTATTATTAAATCAATAACGAGTAAATAACTGATAATAGTAATCAAAATATTAAAAAACTAAATAAATGAAATGGAGATATAGCGTAGTCTAGTAATTATTTTATCCTTCAAGGGAAGATGTAGGTCTATATATTCTGGCACGTATATAAGAATTATGGTAACAGTTGCTGATAAATAATGATAATAATAATAATAATAATAATAATAATAATACTTGTTATGCCTGTGTATTCAGCGTAATGCCCTGTAGTGTCGCTTCTATATACTACTACTAATTGAGCCGTTACATTTTCTCCTACAGAACAGCGAATAAATTTCTCTTTCCATTCTGTAGTAAATAACTGATAACAGTCATCGAAAGATTAAAAGAAAATAAATAAATGAAGTGGAGATATAGCGTAGTCTAGTAATTATTTTATCCTTCAAGGGAAGATGTAGGCCTATACATTCAGGCACGTATATAAGAATTATGGTAACAATTGCTGATAAATAATGATGATGATAATAATAATAATAATAACAATAATAATACCTGTTATGCCTATGTGTTCAGCGTAATGCCCTGTAATGTCGCTTCTATATAATTACTACTACTAATTGAATCGTTAAGCAAAGCAACATATTACATTTTCTCCGACAGAACAGCGAATAAATTCCTCTTTCCATTCTGTACGAAACCTTCTGTTCCTGCTCGTAGAGACAAAGAGTTTGTAGAGCGACATGGTACCGACACTGCTTACCTTCAGTACGTGAGCGAGACTGAGAGCAATGTACAGAAAACTCCCCTTACTAGTATGAATGTCTTTGATTACACGATGTAATCACGATACCCAGTTTGGTCACCGCTGTTCTAAAGAATGGTGACGATAAAGGCTCTAAACTCATTGGAGCGGTATTTTTCCAAATTAAATGTAAATCACTTGTTATCTGAATAAGAATCAACATGCATTAGTACTTCTTATGAATCAGAATGAGAAAAATATTTTAAGATTATAATAGATGTATTGCATAATTTTCTAAAGGTACATTTAATTATGAGACTGAAAATAAATTTTCTTTATCAAGAAAGGCATTGCAGTATTGAAACGCTTGTGAAGAGTCGCAGACTTCATATGATCAATGAATGAAATTGGGGTAATGTGCGAGACTGGGAAGAAATGGCGACTTGATTCTATCATTTATATGGATGAAGCGCGATTATAAAGAGGGGAGACACTCTCGAGGGCAATTTGTCGGTTTGAGAGATGGAGGAGATTCCCTTCTCAAATTTATGTAAATAAATTCATAGCATTAGCAGACTCATACATACGTGAGTTTGTATTTGTCATGTAAACTTTAGTCACAAACATACGTCGTATTTGTATAGACACGATTTAGGTCAAAGTCGTTATAGCTGCTACCCAAATACTCCGGTGTGCAGTCATAATTTTGCCGTCGTTATGGTTCTGAATGGAGATATAAAGTTCTAGATTACTTAAGGGACATTTAAACCCAAAATATATGTATCAGATTTATATACTTAGATGTATATTAGTTGTACCACTTCTTACATTATGACAGTGGAAATTGGTTTTTGAAAATCTGAAGAGAGAGGAAAATTTTATCGGCAGAAATACGATTTTTCAGACAGACAACTGGGTATAACTTAAAAGGCCACATTCAAGAGTACTAATGTCTTATTAGATTAAAAATTAAAATTTTACTGTTACTTTTTAAGCCTTGTACACTTTTTATTAGAGGTTGCCTTGTAATGCTGTTCGCCTACTTCTCTGATCTTCCTGTATTCCTCGTTCCGTCAGTGTTCCAGCAATTCCCTCTCTCTAAGACAGCGGTGACCAAAGCGAGTATCGTGATTACATCGTGTAATCACAGACATTCAAACGGGTACGAGGAGTTTTCTGTATATGGCTGTGTGTTTCATTCATGTACTGAAGGTAAGCAGTGGCAGTATCATGTCGCTCTAAAAACTCTGTCTCTACAAGCAGTAAGAAATGGTTTCGTAAAGAATGAGAACTTTTTTCCTTCTGTTGGACAAAATGTAATATGTTTACTTTTTTCAACGGTTCAATTAGGAGTATGTAGAAACATTAATTTCCAGGCTAAATATTATTATTATTATTATTATTATTATTATTATTATTATTATTATTATTATTATTACTACTACTACTACTAACCATTAAGTATGTGTTTCTATAATTTTTCTGTACGTGCATGAATACTGATATCTTTAGATCTTCTCCCTAGAAGGATAAATTATTAGGTTTTATCTCAATTTTAATCTTCTTAATCTTTAGATGAGGGTAACTATTTATTAGTTATTCATTTAATAATAATATTGTAGAAAAACTGATTCAGTAATATGTGCCAACGAAGTGTTAAACGCCAGGAATTGACATGTGTTAAATCATAGCCAGGAAGAGAAAAATGATATAAATAAATGTAAGGAAGTCAGCTACCTAATAGGGTTTGAAATATCTCGTCCTCTAAAACCTTTTAATAGAACAGAATTTCTCAAAAGAGTAATGACTAAAATAGCTTAAATAACTTGTCTATAAGAAGTTTTTAATTTTAAAAAATTACGAAATTCTGGACCAGGTATCGAGAGAAGAATTTAGAAAATTCTTGATTATATTCGAGAGGAAGGTTAAAAAAAGAAGCAAGAAAAATCGTATATTATTCACTGGCTCTTGATGACGGCAGTGATATTACTGTTACAGCAAAGCTTGAGATTTTTATCCACGGGAGTGAACAAGATGTTAGTGTTAGTACAGGAACCACCACTGGTTGTAGTTTTCATGCCAACTACCTTTCCTCCGTCTCCTTACTTCATAGGCTGTCTGTCGCTTGTAATCACTGCAGCTCGAGTTTTGGTCACCGCTGCTCTATGACATCCAAATACAATTTGTCACTCTTCTTTCTGGAAGGAATCACTGAATGATTTGTTTCGGTCATCTCTCCTTGTAGGTGGACATTTACCTTCTTTTAGTACGCTGTATCACATTTTAATTTATACTATAGGTGGGATATAACTGCGTTTCGCCGTCACAGCTCCGAACTCTGGCAGCTCCAGAAAAATCGCTGTGAACTAGATACCAGTGATGTTGTCACAGTATGATTTTTGTGTTCGGATGATTCTTGGCGGTTGTGGGTTCCGTTTCCTGTCAGTAGATTTCCAAGTCGTCTAGAAATAAATTTCACTTCCATCTACTTATCTCTGAACAAACCACGAGGAATAACAATGTTTCTGATCAAGAGCCGACAGATGTTTATGTTTATCGTTATTGTGCGAATTGAATTTGATATACCGGTGCCATGTCTTATATCAACAAAAGTGATTAGCACGGTGAGTACGAATATACTGAAGAAAAATCACGCTCTGACCTCTCAGCTGTCATATCGCTATGTGTGGGCGCGTACATTTGTCCACAAAAACCATCTGAATCAACAATCTACAAAATAAATTAACCCAGATCAAGCAACACTGTTGTGATGAAAGTTCGAAAAGGAGAGATTTGTGTCCAGTCGTAATGTGAAGTGGTACTGGGGAAATAAAAACACTGGATAAGAATGCTACACAATAATCTGCAATGGCAGTTTCACTTCCAATAAATGAGTAGAACTAGTAAAACCTATTTAATGTATTTACATAACAGGATATGACACAAAAAAATAGATAGACTTTATTTACTGTAGCAATATGTAAATACATACAAAGCGCACTGCAAATGTGAGACAAGCTATGATAAGAAGTGCAAATTCTAAATTAACACTAACAATAAAAATACAAAATGTTTTAATTAAGGGTAAACCGAGGTGAAATTGCAGTTTTCTAAAAGAAAATAATGGTAGTAGTTTGAAATTTTGTACTCTTATTGTACCCTTATAAATACGTTGTATACCAGATTTGGTTAAGAATGTACGAATTATATTTTTTATTTAAATAATTTTTCGCTAAATCGCTATTATTCCTACAAATTTTAACACTTCTGCATCAAATTTTATTTATAAATTTCAAACTGCTGCAAAATAGAACTTACTTCCGAGTGCTTTCATTTCTTTTGCTAAAAAAACGTATTTTATGTTGTCAACTATAAAAACTGCCGAAAATTAGGGTCGCTTCCGGATTGCATGCAGGGTCAGTGCAGGTCGAAAAAGTAAACATTGAATTGCATGCGGGGATTTTTGACCTTACAATTGAATTCTATGCTGGCGTGCCCGTGTACGTCTCCTAGGAGTCGAATCTGAAACAGACTATCGAGTACATACTGTTGGTTCGTAAGCATGTCAACTTCGTCGCTTTCAGTGGTGTCTTCAGTCTTGTAATAGAACAGTGAGAGTGAAACAATGTACGAGGGTGCTTAAAAGACTAAGGTAACAAGAACTCTCTTGGACAAACTTTATTTCACAGGCAGATATACTGATACACTGTAGTAGGGCACTGGTACGCATTACTTTCCAACGTAGTCAACATAACGCATCGATGACGGCATAAAAGAAATCTGCATTAAGTCCCTGAAGCCAAGCCATGATCAGAGAGCGGATTTTGGGTCCCCATATTGAAAGTTAGGTGTACGTCAGTTGCAGGGAGGTCATTGAAATCATTGCTACGCTCCCTCCATTCGCCAAGGGACGTGTTGTCTTGTTGCTGTGTAGGGACCGAAATTCCGCTGTCTGGTTATGACGGCTTGCTGAACGGTCGTATCAGTGTCTTGAATGGTCCGAAGAGATGGAAATTACTGGGTCCCGGGTCGGGGCTGTAGGGACATTGGTCCAGTACATCTTACCAGAAGCGCAGTGATAATTCACGCTTGAAAAATGAGAAGGGAAACTTTACATGTTTTGCTCTGTTTAGTCCTGTTTATACATGTGAAAATGATGGCACGCAACTCGGATACCTCCTAGAAAACCTCGGC
The DNA here is from genome assembly GCF_040183065.1 of Periplaneta americana. NCBI lineage: Eukaryota > Metazoa > Arthropoda > Insecta > Blattodea > Blattidae > Periplaneta > Periplaneta americana. Next base: position 124,982,323 of record NC_091118.1, on the reverse strand, counting down.
ACGCAACTCGGTCATTTTTGTCCGTTTCCGCATACAATTCGTAAATACGGAAAATGACCAACTCCTGCAAATTAAATTAAAAATATATATGAGATTTGAAGCAAATCCTGATACAACATTAATGTTTCGATCTATAAGAGCTGAAATCATGGGGAAAAATAATTCCTAATTCCCCTGTATTCGTTCCCTTAATTCAGAGTGAAGAGAACAGAATGTATCCCACGGAACAAGCGACCGACTAGAATTCCTGGAATTGGGTCGTGGGTCAGATATGAATCTATTTTTAATTCGGCGAATTGAAGCTGGGGCAGAAACTGTAAATCAAAAGTGGCTCCAAACACAATGAAACCTCTTTCATATTTAATCCGTGTGTCGCTAATGGCAGTCAGTCATTCGCACATCGATTCAATTAGCCGGCATTGTACGCGCGAACAATGCCTGTCCGTGAATGGTTTTCGTTTAATTCTCTCATTCAATTTGCTTTCTGTCTGTGGCGAATTGAACATTTTTATGTTGGACTGCATTATGGGCCCCAAAGTTGTAAACCATTGATATCCGTCCTCCCAGACAATCGTGTTTCAGCTATCAATAAAACAGAATTGATGCTGCTAATTTCAGTCGTTTTGTTTTCATAGCCTAATAAAATAAAATTTTTGTATCTTATTTCATTTTATTAAATTCCACTGTCTACCAGAATGCTCTATTTTATGTGAAAATGACCCATTCGATTTAAGACTGTGAAATCTCTGCGTACCAATTGAGTCCCAAAACTTACGACCAGAATCTATGTCATTTTTGTGTTTATTACTAACTGAGTCCCAAACTACGATAATAACAACTGGTTCGAAGTAGGAAATTCAAGAATGCCAAATGAACAACATTCAAATATTAAGTTACTAAACACATGAATTAATGAAGATAAAAATTAAGTAATCTACTAAAATTGAACTGGTTTAAATTTATAAGATACGGGTTTAAAGAATTGTAAGATATATGTTTCTTGTCTCTAATAGTTTCATTTTTTCTGCCATATAGCCTTATTGTTCTTTCCTTCTAATGATTTTCCTCCAGCGTTCATTTCTATCAGTTATGATGTTGTGGTACTTATATTTATGTCCATTAATGACTAATAAATCTTTTCCTCTCGATTAAGCGAGTCGGGTTTAGTAAACATCCCTTTACAATATACAGAGTGATTCATGAGGATTTACCGCCACTAACGGAGCTTATTCCCGAAAACATTCTGAGCAAAAAGTGTCATATAAAAATATGTCCTGATCTCAATATTTTCAGAGTTACACTAATTTCAAGTTCTTAATAAAATTACTTTTTCTTTAGTTTTAATGGTAAAAGAATTTTTCAGATTGAGAATGAACTATTCAGAAGTATCACATATTTAATTGGCTAGTGTTCTGAATTTTGCAGTTTATTTATTTATTTTTTTTTTCAGATAAATCTTAAAGAGATCTTTAGTTGAATAAATATATTGTTTATTTTTCAGTCAATGACTTATAGCATAATATTTAAGGATTTATTCCTTTATATTACATTTAATGTTTTTTATTAACGTTTTCGTCGCCCAGCGACATCAACATATAAAACATTATGAATAGGCAATATTTTAACTGAAGTTTGTCAATACATGTACAGTAATGGCAAAAAAACCGGACCGACCCTTGTAGCTGATTTCAGAGCCTTGTTCACTCCAGACCACGATAGACTGGTAACTAAGACTTTCGTGGTTCGAATCCTGCCTGGGAAGGAAATTTTTTTTGTTCCTTATTTAAATTGATTCCCAATACTTTTCGATTGCAGCGATATTTTACTATTTAACTACCTTATTATTCCCAGAACATGAATTTTACCAGCAGTCGAAAAGTATTGGGAATAAATTTGAATAAGGAAGAAAAAAAGTTTCCTTCCCAGGCAGGATTCGAACCACGAAAGTCTTAGTTACCAGTCTTATCGTGCTGTGGAGTGAACAAGGCTCTGAAATCAACTACAAGGGTCGGTCCGGTTCTTTTTTACCACTACTGTGCATCAAGCATCAATTATCACTAAATAAAATAATAAAACTATAAAATAAGAATAATGAGTTTAATTAAAATCTAGATAAAATATGTGAGAATACAAATATTTACAACATATACATATTACGGGTTTGCACTTACATTTTGAAAGTATGCATGTAATTGGTTAATGTAAGTGAAAGCTCGCTTACAATGTGATCCATTTTATTTAAAATGTGTAATGTTTCGATTTGTTGTTTACCCTAAGTAAAATTTTGGCATATTATTCTAAGTTGAAGTCAAATGATCAATGTTTACACTGAATTGGATACACAACTTCAGTTTAAAATTTATGTTAAATTATTTTATTATTATTATTATTATTATTATTATTATTATTATTATTATTATTATTATTATTATTATTATTTCTTTAATGTAATATAAAGGAATAAATCCTTAAATATTATGTGATAAGTCATTGAGTGAAAAATAAACAATATAGGCCCTAGTGTTCTCAAGCTAAAAATGTGTTGTTAATTGCTTTGTACAGATGTTTTCCAATATTTAACTAAAAATTACATCATTATTACGCATTTATCGCAACAATTGTTACAAATCATACGACTTTAAGAACTTGATTCTTTACAGTTTAATTGTGCATCCTAATGTACAGTCTTAAATAATTTACAAGAGTGGCGTGATTTGTAACAATTGTTGTAACAAGTGTATAAGAAAAATATAATTTTGTAGTTAAATTTGTAAGAAGCAACTATGGAATTCACAACCTATTTTTGGCTTCAGAATACTAGCTACTTATAGAAATAATATTCCTGATTAGTTCATACTTTATCTGTAATAATCTTTTACCCTAATTCAAATTAGTGTAACTCTGAAAATATTGAAACTAAGACCCATGTTGATATGACATTTTTTGCTCAAAATGTCTTTGGAAATATACTCCGTAAGTGGCGGTAACTCCTCATGAATCACCCTATATATTAACCTGGAATATATTAAAAAAATTAGTCTGTAATTACAATTATTTGATATTTTGATTTATATATTGACTCAAATGGCAACATTGTAAAATGGGTAACCCGCAGATATATAGTAGGCCTAAATCTATAAGGTAGCTCAACTGATTGCCATAAGTCAACTCTACTTGCAAGACGATACTTCCTCCAGTTCTACTGCATTTTTGATCGATACGTTTCAGTACCTTGTTGCTGCTCTCGCAGTTAGTAAACAATGTGTGTTTTAAGTGCGTTGAGTGGCAAAAAAGTAGTGTTTTGATATCGTATTTTACACTATTGACAGACACATATAATTACATCAATAAACATGGATTCATCGTTAAATAGTGAAAATGTTGCAATACCTGTTCCGAAAAAGAAAAGTTGCAGAGTTAATTTAGTAGCTAATGGCTCAGTAGTTTTTAATAAAAGGGAAAACGACTATAGTGTTCACTGTCTTGTGTGCCCTTCGTATTTTAGTGTTTCTAACGGAGACGAAAATTACATTAAAAGCACGTGAACACTGCTTTGCAGAAGACTAGAAATCTCATGATAAAGTCGTATTCATAGACATTTTTAGCGCGAGCTTTCTGTGGATTATCAGCGTTTTTCGTATTCATAAACCAGTGTTAGGGATAGGATATGATTTGAATTCTGTACTAGTAACCAGTGGATAGCCGGGGCTAGCTTAGTACGCTCGTAGAGCGTGCTGCGAAATGTCTATGAATAGCACCCCTAATGTCTTAAGTTAGCTTCTGAAAACCCGATTTCGCTTGGAAAAAACCTGGAAACTCTGTTGACAGCAGAAACACGATATCAGAGGTATCTCACAAAGAAAGTATTGTTCCTGTAAACGAAATCATTGAACTTTCTGATCCATAATACAACACATATTCAAATAGCGGTTTCGAAATTCCTTCCCAGCAAATGGCGGCTTTCTGCTGCTTCAATTTGGGAACATATTTCTCACCAATGACGTTATAGTTACTTACCTAAACGCACAGCGAGCGCTGCTGTGCTGTACAAAATTGAATTCCTTCGCGCATCGTCATCATTGTAGCAAGTGTGGCATTTAGCGGCTGGTTGTGATAGGGATATCCAGTGTGCATTTGATAAATCTGTCATAATGATGCATTCTTGTAAGGCTTATAACTGCACAAATCGCTTCAGGAAAGGCTCCAGCCACTGCCATCGTGATCTAGACCAGGCCGTAATGCAGGTTGTGTGACGTCACTCGATGAGTCGGGCTTTTCTATTTGAGTATACGGAGCTGAGTGAAATATATTACTTTATAGCGTGTCGGCGCTCAATTTTATTTAGTGTAATGTGTGTATAAGACCCCTTCACACTTCTTATTGCATAATATGTTGCAGAAATAATTACAAAACTGTGTTATTTTAATGTGAACGGAGTTTTACATGGTAACATAACCTGGTTGCATCAACATTTTAAGTTTGGAATGGAAGCTATTTTGAGATTTAATAAAGAAGAATTATTTATATTGTGATTTTAATTTAGCACATCTACCTTCCTTACTTGTAGGAACAAAATTTACCACAGTCCCTCCTATGAAATTAGTGTATGTACAGTTGTGTGTTAATCTGGTAGGTTAGATAAATACAATTCATTACAACCCAGTATAGTAAGGAACAAATAAATAATACAATTAAATTTTTATTGAATGTAATATGTGCATAAGTTCCATTAATGTGTTGCATAATGTGGCAGGAATAATAAATAAAACTGTGTTATTTTTATGTGAAGAGAATTTATCATGTTAACATAACCTATCTGCGTCAAAATTTTAGGCTTAAGTTGAGAACGAAAACGGTTTTGAGATTTAATAAAGAAGAATATATTTTTAGGATAAACTTCAGAACACGGTTACCGTCCTTACTTATAGGTAGAAAATTCACCACAGTCCCTCCTATGAAATGTACATACGTCATATTACTTAGTAGCGCTGAGGTATAGTTCCGGTAATTTCTGAACTGAAAACAGTTGAATTTATTTTTTGTGGAGATGCATTTGATCCTATAAGCAAGGCACATTAAAATCCTGAACGAACCGAACTAATTTGTATATGCAAGATGTATGAATACGAAGGGAACTACCTCAGCGCTAGTTTAGCCCTAGTAACATATTACTGGAGTACCGTCTGAAACGAATAAATACAATTGAAGCGTAGACATATTGCATTTATAAGTTATACGTAGCGTTATGCTTAATTATAATGCATAATTGCGAATATGGAAATAAGGCAAGTACTGATAGAATAAACATAACCTATAACTTCAATACATTAAAATATGCGTGCGATGCAACTGAAAATTGTTGAAACGTGCATAAGTGAATGTGCAAGAATTTCGTAATGAAGCATGAGTGCTTTATTTCAACTAATTACAATTCTAGATACTGTAACAGTAATGAAAACTATAGGGTATAATTTTTCGTAATATACTATATGTATCTCGTTTTAAGTTCAAATTGTGTATATTATCAAACGTCGTATTATTTACTCGTATAATGTAGGTTATTCACAAATAAAAAGGGCGCAATAATTTAAATTTAATAAGACAAATACGGTAAACTAACAATAATGGATTAGACAAGAGTAACATCGGTAACGCTGCACTTAGGCCTAATCACAACTTACTTTACATGCCAGTCAATGTTTCACTTTCACGTATATATTATTACACATATTTAGCCTACTGTTTATAAGACCAAAATTTCACTTAACCACATAAGGGCGCAATATTTAATCGAAATAAAGGCAGGTATTACACATACTAACTTTGCCTGCAACAACGTAATTTTCACACCAAAAATAATATTATACCTTAAATTGCAAGTAAATTGTGTCTCAAGTGTCTCACAATCACTGTTTAAAATTTACCGACGCAATTACACTGCATTTCAGAGAAATATATGTTATTCTTCATGCACTGCAACTAAGTCATATGGTTGAAAGACCGCCTTTCGCGATCAGCTGTTAAGGGAGTCACGTGGTCTGCCTTACGGCCTGTATTAGATCACGATGGCAGTGCTCCAGCATCACTTTTCATGCCTACATACCGATATTTAAATCTGTCTAATAGTTTAACGTTCAGTTAATCCGGACACTAAAGAGCACTTCCATGTATATTGAATTATTCTATCAGCGTATGGCAAGGAAAATTGCCGCTAAAACTATTTCGGCGAACATATTGATATGATAGAGGCATTATAATAAAATACTGTTATTTCCAGCTTGATCCTAAGAAAAAAGCCCTCATCTCTGTTGAAATTATTGCCATCTAGCTGTATTTCGCGGCTAAGCGTCTTATACGGTAGATCTGCTAGTAGTTTCAGGATCTTCGCATCATATGTGGTGGATGGTGGACTCCATGACGACCGAGACATTTCCTTTATCTGCAGGTAGTACCACAATACTTCCATCTTCGTATAACGAGCGGAGTTCTTGGTATTCTGCCTTTGTGATGTTGGGTTTGGCATTACCGGCCTTTCTGAGGGCCACGCAGACGTCCCTGCGAATCACTTCTGCAGTGTCGGCAGGGAGTTTTTAGATGGCTTGTTCAACTCACAAGCAAACATTCTCATGAGGGCAGATAAAAAAGTTATTTTTTTTTTCACCATGTTAATAAAGTTAAAACATGTGCTTATGCAAATTTTGGCCACTCGAACGCAATTACGAGGGCCAAAAAAATAAGCTTACCTGGGGCAGTTTATAGAAAGAGAACACAATTTCATAGAAATATTTATTGGAACAGAAACAGCAATTGTTGGGCTATTTCACAACCTATTCCCCACCGGAACTGAGACATTTGTTATACTGTGAGATCAACTTTTGTATCCCTGTGTCGTAGAAGTCAGCCGCCTGGGATCGGAACCAGTGTGTGACAGCCGTCTGCACCTCTCTGTCGATTCCATGGTATGACAAATGTCCAGGGTGAGAATTAACGGGGGGATGGAAGGGGGGAATTTCCCTCGTGTTGGAAAGTTATCCCCCCTCTCATAAATTCATATTAACATCCCTGCTAGGGATACTTCTATCTCCCCTCACCTCGTCACAAAATATAATTGTTTTAATACTTTATAAAGTACAATAATAAGAAAATAATATTGATGTATTATCATCACCGGCAAGCTGATAACAATCAATAACTTAGGAATTACATATCTTATCGTAAGCCTGCACATGGATATAATTATTATTATGATCAAGACTCAAGACAAGCAACTCAGTGCGACCAAGCGTTCAGCCGTATTGAATGAGGATAACAATAATTTTATGTACTTATTGTATACTTTATCTAGGATTCTATCCCCCCCTCCATCAGAAATTTTAATTCACACCTTATGTCTCAATTCCAGGAGGAATATGTTGGAAAACAGCTCAACAGTTATATCTGTTCCAATAAATTTTTCCAATGAAATTTTGCTTTCTTTTTATAAATGGCCCCAGGAAATCTTATTTTTACGGCCCTTTTAATTGCGCTTGGGTGGACAAAATTTGTACAAGCACTTGTCTTGACGAAAATCGTGCATAAAACTAGAAGGGACAAGGTTAGAAGTGAAGAGATTAGAAGACAGTTAAATATCCAAGCAATAGGTGATTGAATGGAGAGACGAAGAACTGAATGGCACCAACATGTATCAAGCATGACATTGGATAGAATTGTACGCGTAGCAAAGGACAGTTTATCTGTGAAGGGAAAGAGATCGCCTGGAAGACCGAAAAAGAGATGAAGAGACTCCTAATTTCTTGGTGGAACAGGCTGTAGGCCTAATATAAGGAGGAGAATACTACTTACTTACTTACTTATCGGCTTTTGAGGAACCCGGAGGTTCATTGCCGCCCTCACATAAGCCAGCCATTGATCCCTATCCTGAGCAACATTAATCCAGTCTCTACCATCATATCCCACCTCCCTCAAATCCATTTTAATATTATCTTCCCATCTACGTCTCGGCCTCCCCAAAGGTCTTTTTCCCGCCGGCCTTCCAACTAACACTCTATATGCATTTCGGGATTCGCCCATACGTGCTACATGCCCTGCCCATCTCAAGCGTCTGGATTTAAAGTTCCTAATTATGTCAGGTGAAGAATACAATGCGTGCAGCTCTGCGTTGTGTAACTTTCTCCATTCTCCTGTAACTTCATCCCTCATAGCCCCAAATATTTTCCTAAGAACCTTATTCTCAAACACCCTTAATCTCTGTTCCTCTCTCAAAGTGAGAGTCAAAGCTTCACAACCATATAGAACAACCGGTAATATAACTGTTTTATAAATTCTAACTTTCAGATTTTTTGACAGCAGACTAGATGACAAAAGCTTCTCAACCGAATAACAGGCATTTCCCATATTTATTCTGCGTTTAATTTCCTCCTGAGTGTCATTTATATTTGTTACTGTTGCTCCAAGATATTTGAATTTTTCCACCTCTTCGAAGGATAAATCTCCAATTTTTATATTTCCATTTCGTACAATATTCTGGTCACGAGACATAATCATATACTTAGTCTTTTCGGGATTTACTTCCAACCCTATCGCTTTACTTACTTCAAGTAGAATTTCCAAGTTTTCCCTAATCGTTTGTGGAGGAGAATAATAATAATAATAATAATAATAATAATAATAATAATAATAATAATAATAATAATAATAATAAGACTTGTTTTGACATTATTAACATGGTGGAAGAAAAAAATTAACTTCTTTATCTGTCTCCATGAGAATGTTTTCTTGTCAGCTTAACTTCCATTGCAATTTGATTTTACCGGAAAACAGCATGATCATTGGCGGATACTTCATGCAAGGATTATTTACCTTAGCTGTTAACAAAATAATCACAATTTCCTTAACACTGCCGTAGATTGTAGATATTGGCGGATAATTAACCTTTGTCACATAGAATTACGTCTTTCTCCGGAGTAGGTGTGTGTGTGTGTGGGGGGGGGGTACTTGGGAATTGACTGTAACGAAAAAAGAAATGCAATTTACTCTCGCCGTCTAGAACGGAAAGACAATGAGAAGAAGACAAAGACAAGGGGAAAATGCGAAGACAGAGGAAAAGTGGAACACAACGAGAAAGAGAGAAATATAAGGAGAAGATATGGAGAATAAAGGAAATGCTCGCAGAACAAGGAGAACACATGGAGAACAAGGGGACCAAATTGGGAACAAAAGGAAGATAAGGAAAGCAAACTTTACACTTATCGACAGGTGATCGCACCCACAAGTTAATGTATGCAACATGGTAAAAGCTGCTTCTAACGGAAAATTCTGTAGATCATCAAGCATTTTGTGTGCTCTCTGGATAATTCTCCCTTTCCCTTATATTCATTTATGTCAATTCAACAATATTAGTGATATTATACACGTCATAAAACAAAACACGAACAAAAAATCGACGTGCATAATTGACTATAATGCTTTACGAGGGCTGGAACAGGGGCGTGTCCGTACACTCAGACACGCTTTGGCCCCTTGTGCGCCCTTATATATACGAAGATATCCAAGTCCGACAGGTGGAGTGGAGGACATTCATGGCTCCGACGCTGACAGGTGGGCCATCCTGCCTCAACCCCTCATAAAGCTAGATGCCGTTTCGTAGAAGACATGGAGAACAAAGGGAACAAATTGGGATGATGATGATGATGATGATGATGATGATGATCATAATAATAATAATAATAATAATAATAACAATAATAATAATAATATAATCATCATCACAAGAGGATAACCCTTAAATATTGTTGTTGATGTATATTTTTATTTTAATAGGTTATTTTACGACGCTTTATCAACATCTTAGGTTATTTGGCATCTGAATGAGATGAAGGTGATAATGCCGGTGAAATGAGTCCGGGGTCTAACACCGAAAGTTACTCAGTATTTGCTCATATTGGGTTGAGGGAAAACCCCGGAAAAACCCTCAACCAGGTGACTTACCCCGACCGGGAATCGAACCCGAGCCACCTGGTTTCGCGGCTAGACACGCTAACCGTTACTCCACAGGTGTGGACGTTATTAATGTATATCTACCTGTATGTTAGTAATGCAAAGCTTGTGTTAACTTTTCTATAATTATGCATGAATTGTGCATCCGTGTGTTTCATGTCCATGTTAAATCAAAAGTTAATAGCATTAGCATTTTTAAATATATCTATTCCAACTATCGTCGTGCATTACAGGCTCTACGTTCTGTTCAAATTTGTCCACTATGGCGAAGTTCGATATTCGCCGATGTTTGCTCTGCAGGAGGAGGACTTTCGTGTTTGTTTCACCTTATTACAAAAATATTAGCTGTCCTCCACTCCCACTCCTTCATGTTTCATTCGATTAAGGATTTTAGCGATTAGTTTTTCACAGGAAATACGATAAATTTTGTAATGTCTTGGTTGCGTCTCTCATGTTCGAACATTGCACGGCACGAATTCCAGTCCACACCTGTAGAGTAACGGTTAGCGCGTCTGGCTGCGAAACCACGTGGCCCGGTTTCGAATCCTGGTCGGGGCAAGTTACCTGGTTGAGGTTTATTCCGGGGTTTTACCTCAACCGAATTTGAGCAAATCCTAGGTAACTTTCGCTGCTGGACCCCGGACTCATTTCACCGGCATTATCACCTTCATCTCATTCAGACGCTAAATAACCCAAGATATTGATACAGCATCGTAAAATAACCTACTTAAAAATAATTCCAGCCCCTCCCTTGGATATTGGTTTATAATAAATGCTTTCAAGTAGATTACGTATACGGAGTGTAAACGATACAAATTGCCAAAATTATAAGTATAGACTGAACATGTTGGTCAACTGAACAAAATGTCCGGTGAAATTGAATTATTTTTATGATATTATTTTTAATTTGTAAAATTTAATGTTTTTAAGATTGATAGTAATCTAATTATTTGTTTACATTTCAACTGAACGTGAATGGCATTGACAATGACCTTGCTCCCAACCAACACATTATCAATACACAACGGCGCAGAGTAACAAACGACTGCTTTAGCCTACGTATCGAGCAAAGTAAATACTGATTGCCTATTCTCTTTTTCAAAAACGTTTAACTCACAAAACATTTGAAGAGTTCGCGGGAAAAACGAATGTCACAGTTTTGTTAAGGTTTATGTCATTATCTAATTCAATGGATCATTACGAAATTTAATGTTGTTCTTATGAAAAATGGTAAAAAGGAGAATTATCACCACGAATACAGTAATCCTTTCCTTTATTTTCCATAGAAACAGCACTACATCTTACAGTTATAGACTCAATTAGGTCATTATCTAATCCTTAACAGAAATGTGACATTCAACATTTTTCCCGCGAACTCTTTATTTTTTATTCTGGGAAAACCATGCCATGTACAGTAGTGGCAAAAAAAAAAAAAACCGGACCGACCCTTGTAGCTGATTTCAGAGCCTTTTTCACTCCAGAGCACGATAGACTGGCAACTAAGACTTTCGTGGTTCGACTCCTGCCTGGGAAGGAAACTTTTTTTTGTTCCTTATTCAAATTTATTCCCAATACTTTTCTATTGCTGGTAAAATTCATGTTCTGGGACTAATAAGTTAATTAAGTAGTAAAATATCGCTGCAATCGAAACGTATTGGGAATAAATTTGAATAAGGAACAAAGAAAAGTTTCCTTCCCAGACAGGATTCGAACCACGAAAATCTTAGTTACCAGTCTATCGTGCTCTGGAGTGAACAAGGCTCTGAAATCAGCTACAAGAGTCGGTCCGATTTTTTTTTTTGCAACTACTGTACATAAACATTGTTACTTAACATTTTTCTTCGTTGAGTTCATCGGATATCACATAAGGATTTCAAATACACCCAAAGTCCAATGAAATTAGTGTTATTTCCGTTCCACAAAATCGTTTAATTTTTTTCTGTTAATGTATGTTGAATATAGACGTTCCACGTTAAAGCTAAGAAATTTATTTGCAATTCTTGATTTTCTGTACTTTACTCGCAAAGAATTCCGCTTTCTTCCAACAACTTTTACAGCTGTTACCTGCTCTTTACTTGAACAATTGAAACAACGCATGAAGGATTACATCATGCACACACTACGCATTTTTATACCAGATTAAGTTACCAAGAAATCTAATTCACTTTCCAGTTATAATCCCTCAACACGAGGGCAGCTGGCGGTTGAGGCGGAGATGGGGGTGTGGGAATTCCCACTGCACTCATTTAAGCAATTAGAATTCCGTGTTCATATTATGATTTTGAGCTGACAATTTTTTGCGTTCAAACTGTAAAATTTATTTGGTTGTTTTAACGGTCAGACACGTGAGGAAAATTAAAGCTACAAATTCTATGCAAGGGTAGGGGCAGGGGGAGATCCAATAATGGAAATGTGGTTGTGTTACATGTTATATCCTTGCAAACTGCCTCGCTCCACACTTTGTGTAATTTGTGTTGGTTATTCTGTGTCATGCTTCCTCGTGCAATGACGACCTGAATTTTTATGTGCGAAAAATTATGACTAATTTGTGCGTTGCAAAACAGTTCATGGTTATTGCAGGTGTCAATATTAATTTAAAGTAGACAATGTATATGAGAATTACAGGGGGGAAACAGTTAGAGCCACTCGGAGACGGTTTTCTAGCAGAACATAATAAAGGTTTAGAACAAGATTGATATGTACCTATTATTAATAAATACATAAAGCTTTTCCACAATTATTAACATTATGATACCTTATGAGTGAAAACATTACAAGTGAAGAGTCCACTGCAAGAATGATGGATGCCACTTTCTTGTCGAAATTGAACCAAAACTGTCAATGGATAGCTTAAGACATATACAATGTACATAGAGAGTTATATGGCATTAACACTGATAGTCATTGTCCAGTAATGATCGGAAAATCACAGTTAAGCTTTGAGCGCTAAGCATTTCAAACTTTCAATTGCTTCTCTTGAAAAATGTATTCCAAATGACATCCATCATTCTTGTAGTGGACTCTTCAAATGTCTTTATTTTCCAACATTAAGTCTCCTAATTTCACCTTGTATTCATATAAACTCCCCCTAGTATTCCATTGCACAGCATTTCTTTGAATACATTTCACTAAGTGATTGTTAATGTTACCCCAGTACCCGTTATATAGGATTCTGCCTGGCAAGGAAACTTATTTGTGGCAAAAAAGTATCGCTCTTCTCATTTTTCCCTGTACCGCGACTAGTTGGTTGACAACACCTCCAGAAACACTCGAAAAATACCTTCCTGGTCTCAAATTCCTTCATAGTGTAAATAATTAATTTTCTAAGATGGCGTATTTCTAATTCGTAACTCATTTCTCCGAGTGATAGAACGGAAATGCACCGAACAAATGCGAATTCCTCTGTCAACAGTTTAAAAATTTGCTGATAAAACTGGTGTCTGCAGTCTTGTCTCCAAAAATGACGAAAGGAAATCAACCTGATAAGAGTAAAATTCAATGAGAAGTGAAGAAAAATCGCAGTGTTGTGCGTAAACAGGGACTGCAGGGACTGCAGAAAACAAAATTTTGCCACAAATTTGTGTAAGAAAGACAAAACATTGTTTTCGACACAAAAAAATACATAACAAAAATGGAAGTGCAGTATATCCTAGTCCATCCCTGGGCGTAAAGGGAAAGAGAAAATGAAAGGAGATACTCCCGCCCATGTCCTTTCCGATTACTCTCCTTTAGATACAAACCTACAGAAAGGTCCTGTGCATTATTGTGGTTTTTAGGCGACCGGCGGGAGCCGAAAGCTATGATGCCTGACTTTTACAATCCGCATTCCGTCATCAGGGACTGGATTAATCTTGCTAAAATTCGGGACCGATGGTGAGCTTATGTGAGGACGGTCATGGACCTCAAGGTTCCTTAAAAGCATATGTAAGTAAGTAAAGTTGAAGTTGTTACTGTTGTAACTAATTTGGTAACAAAACGAATGTTACTAAGCTGTAATTTCACTGTGATTTTTGTAGACTGATTGCTGACTGACAATGCCATAATAAGTTTGGTACTACAGTGATATTATGAGTAACATCGTGATATTGTAATCCCGTTTAAGGACAAGCGGCATTTTTTTGTGAGCTGCCGATCTCAGTTGCATTATTGACTTGTAAAATTAATAATATTACTGTAACCACCTGACTCACTTCATTGCGTCATTGACACGTCTAGTTTTTCTCAGTGGTGTTTAAATCTAGAAATAAGTTATTGTAAGTAATGGTTGTTACCATTAACTGAGATCCGGCAACAACGAGGCACTCCAAGTCAGTTGATGAAGAGCTAAATAACAAGTTAAATGGAGGCATAAGATTTTATCTTCCAATCTGCTGTCGAACAATCTGAAAGTTAGAATTTATAAAACATTTATATTATCAATTCTCCTTTATGGTTGTGAAACTTGGACTCTCACTTTGAGAGAGGAACATAGGTTAAGGGTGTTTGAGAATAAGGTGCTTAGGAAAATATTTGGGGCTAAGAGGGATGAAGTTACAGGAGAATGGAGAAAGTTACACAGCACAAAACTGCACGCATTGTATTCTTCACCTGACATAATTAGGAACATTAAATTCAGACGTTTGAGATGGGCAGGGCATGTAGCACGTATGGGCGAATCCAGAAATGCATATAGAGTGTTAGTTGGGAGGCCGGAGGTAAAAAGACCGTTGGGGAGTTCGAGACGTAGATGGGAAGATAATATTAAAATGGATTTGAGGGAGGTGGGATATGATAATAGAGACTGGTTTAATCTTGCTCAGGATAGGGACCAATGGCGGGCTTATGTGAGGGCGGCAATGGACCTCCTGGTTCCTTAAAAGCCAGTAAGTAAGTGAGTAAATGGAGACATGGTCCCGATTTCAGAGATCTGAACAACAATAATGACGCAATAACGAAAATCTTTTACATACCGTTTGTTCATAATGGCATCAAGACTACTAGTCGCGTCGCTGTTATTTCCGGTGTGGCTCTCCTTTTTGTTTACGTCTGAAGCTGGCCGCGTTGTTGCACCTTCTATAACTTCTTGCTGCCGAGCAGAACAGTAGGCCTATAAAAACAGCTGTTTATTAAATGTAGCAGCAGTGGAAGTGCATAACGTTATCAGCGGCAAATGACAAGATGGTAACGTTTAAATGTAGCCGAGATGCAACGTGATTGGCTACCGGAAATAACAGCGACGCGGATATTTGTACTGTGTTCGAGAGCTTATCAGGGTTCTAATGAGCGAAAGAAAAGGAAATTTTGCGCAACAACGTGTCAAGGAACAATCCCTTAAGGGGGCACTATAGTAAAATTCGCAGTCCATATTTTTTATTTTACGCTATGATATACTTAATACCTTCCATATTTGTAGAGCTATAGTAACAAATATTTATGAGTGGTATATCCTATTAATACAGACAAATGTACAAAATTTCATCCGCATATGATAAGTTGATTGCATTTTATTAAGATTTTAATCAAATATTTTGTCGCTTTATACAAAACGTTTCTTGCGTCAGAATTTACATTATTTTTAACTGATATTCATTTATACGAGGCGCATCCAGAAAGTAAGTTTCCCGATTTTTTTCCCCTTGAAAGTAAACGTAATTAGCCGTGTCAATTGCGCATGCGTAACAGATCTATGACATATCAATCATATGCCAGCCGGACAGGTCCCGTCTGGTGCCAGTAGCGTGGCAGCAGTGGTCCGAAATGAATGCTCTTATTCCTTCTCCCGCCGCCTGCGAGGTTCGGTCGGTGATAAAGTTCTTTAATGCACAAAGCATTGCGCCAATTGAAATTCATCGGCAGCTCTGTCAGGTCTATGGGCCGAACATCATGAGTAAGCAGATGGTGCGTCGCTGGTGTAGGGAATTTTCCGAAGGTCGTCGAAGTGTCCATGATGAAGAGCGCAGTGGGCGACCGTCCTTCATCAATGATGATCGTGTTGAGCTGATGCGGCAGTGCATCATGGAGAACCGTCGCTTCACGATTGCGGAGCTGAGCAGCCATTTGCCGCAGATATGGCGATCCTTGTTGCATGAGATTGTCACTAAGCACCTGCTGTTCAAAAAAGTGTGCCAGGTGGGTGCCGAAAAACCTGACACCCGAACACAAAATGCAACTTTTAGGAGCAGCACTTACATTTCTGCAACGGTATCACGATGACGGCGACGAGTTCCTCGACAGGATCGTCACGGGCGATTAGACTTGGATTTCTCACTTCACCCGGAAACCAAGCAGCAGTCAATGCATTGGCGGCATAGTGGATCTCCGGTCAGGACGAAATTCAAACAGACGCTGTCGGTACGGAAAGTGATGTGCACGGTGTTCTGGGACAGGAAGGGCATTCTGCTCATTGACTTCCTTCCAAGAGGTGAAACAGTGAACGCTGACCGTTACTGTGAAACACTGCGAAAATTGCGACGTTCCATTCAAAACAAGAGGCGTGGAATGCTTACTGCAGGTGTTGTGCTCCTCCATGACAATGTTCGTCCACATACGGCTCGGTGCACAGCAGCTGTTTTGACGGAATTTGGCTGGGAGTTGTTTGATCATCCACCCTACAGTCCTGATCTTGCTCCCAACGATTTTCACGTTTTCTTGCACCTAAAGAAATTCCTGTCCTCCGGTGAGCTTTTTGGCAACGACGAAGAGCTGAAGACGTCTGTCTCACGCTGGTTCCATTCACAGGCGGCAGAGTTCTACGACAGAGGGCCACAAAAGTTGATCCCACGATACGACTAGTGTCTCAATTCTGATGGTGGCTATGTTGAAAAATAGCTGAAACATTGCTGTACCTGTTGCCAATAAATGTTTTCCTGAAAATGTGTGTTCTTTTTTTTAAATAGGGAAACTTACTTTCTGGATGTGCCTCGTATGTTTCCTTATGTGCATGGGAACAAAACTTGGGTTTTGCTGTAATGTGAATCAGTAAGTAAGTAGAATATTTAATTTAAAAATAATAAATAAATTAGCAACAATAACAGTAATACGAGTAATTAAAAATGTATAGTTATGTACCGATTCATTTTACAGCAAAACATGATAAGTTTTGTTCCCGCGTATATAAGGAACCACATAAGTAGTCAAAAATAATGTAAATTTTGGCGCAAGGAACTTTTTATATAAAGCCATACAATATTTTATTAACATTTTTAACAAAACACAAATTACTTACCATATAGGGATGGAATTTTATACATGGAAGAGTAGAGGGGGAAAAGTAGCTGTTTTTACACTAGAGCTAATTAAAAGTTTCAAGAACCATAAGGGTAAACATTGGTAATTTCGTGGCAGTGGTTATTTCGTGATACATTTTCTTTGCTCTTTCGTGTACTAACCAATGGTGTTACTATATTCAAATTTCCGCCAAGGGATTGCATATGTTGTCCAGTTTCCAGAAAAATACAGCTACGCTTTGTGTGACTATTGTAGCTGCTTCAGTGAGCTTTTATGTTTGCAGAGAGCAAGACGTTAGCGTCGACTTCTCAGGCGTACAAATTTTGTGGATGTTTGTAATTACATTACAAGCTTATTACTAAAGGTAAGCATATGATATTTGGTACAATGGTTAATTATATCTTAATGAAATTTTAGGAAATGTTTTTGGAATTTTAGATACAGCTGTAGTAGCCATATAGGCTTAGCTTTACTGATAGAAATTTTAGCTGTTTGAGGCGAAATTTTGTTGAGCATTAAGCGTTACATTTTATACTCTTTTAAAAATTGTATTACAATACGAATTTTAGAAATCTGAAGATAAGATGTGATAACAAAAAAGGAAAGGGGGACGCAGTTGGTTCAGTGTAGCTTTTGTTTGATTCGTTAAAATCCTAAGTGCAAATGATAAGTGCTAGATGACTTACTTGCAATAATTGTGATAGAAGATGAAACATGGCTCCACCATTTCGGACCGGAGACAGAGGCAGACAATAGAGTGGCATCATGCAAATTCACCAAAGAAATATAAATTCAAAAGTGCACCTTCGGCAGGAAAAGTTATGGCTACTGTGTTTTCGATTCAGAAGGACTCTTGCTTGTGGACATCATGCCACACGGAACCACCATTAACTCTGACGCGTATGTGGCAACTCTCAAGAAACTTCAAGCTCGACTGAGTCGTGTCGACGACATCGGGAGAAGCAGGATGCTCTGCTATAGCACGACAACGCACAGCCATATGTCAGTCACAAGCCCACAGACCAGATCAGAAAATTCGGATAGACAACACTGAAACATCTGCCTTACAGTCCTGAACTGGCATCGTGCGATTACCATCTCTTTGGTAAACTGAAGGATCCCTTCGCGGAACGAGGTTAGAAGGTGACTCCCTTGTGCGCGCTGCTAAAGAGTGGCTCAGACATGTTGGTCCAAACTTTTACCGTGCCGGTCTACAGGCCCTCGTTCCTAGGTTACGTAAGGCAGTTGAAAGGGACGGGGATTATGACAATGGAAAAATGGCATTATGATCCTAAATTATGTATCTACATTCTGTGAAAACAGCAAAGCTGTAGGATAAAAATATAATTTTTAAATAAATATTATGCATTTCTTTTGGAGTTACCCTAGTAATATAGGTTAGTAAATTCCGTAATAAAAGTGTTCATTCTTTCAGGGCAAAGAAGATGCGTTTTCAATTTCAATTTTTACTTTGATTTCATTCTTATTATGTGTTGATATGTATTTCTATGTTTTCTTGCTATGAATATTAGTCGGAATTACTATGTTTGAAGTCTCGTAACAATAAATGAGAATTTCATTTGACTTTAATGAATTTTCCACAATTCTTCTATCTCTCACGAAATTCTCAATGTAATATCACGAAATTACCAAGGTTATCACGAAATAACCATCCTTCTAGCTTAAGTTGTGAAAATGCTTTATGGCGCTTGTTCAAGAATGTGTCCAATCTTTTATGTCTCCAGATTTGTACAGCAAATTATCGTCTTTTAGATGAAAAAACGGAATAAGGATATATTTACACATTTGCATTTTAAATTAATTTTCATGAAATTATCACGAATTTACCAATGTTTACCCTATATTCTATTGTCTTCGGGTTATCACTCTTCAAATTTCTTTGGACTAATGATGTTGTTATTCTGTGCAGTTAAACTACATATATATTATCTACACTACCTGAGCTATTACATGACATCTAGAACAGAAAATCGACAATATTGGACATATGCTTGTTACGTTTTCCACTGTGCTCTTCATATGTTATTATTAGTCCGATATACCAGTGTTAAACATTAGGTGAATCTAGCTTTAAAACATGGAAGTTAGTAATTTCAGTATAGTGTCCCCTTAATACGTTGACGCACAAAACCGATCTTTCATTCGCTCAGAAAATTGTCATTCATTCTCAAACTATCACCATATTACCAACCAACAAAAGGAGACTTGCAATATTTTCCCCTTCCATTTACTTACTTACAAATGGCTTTTAAGGAACCCGAAGGTTCAGTGCCGCCCTCACATAAGCCCGCCATCGGTCCCTATCCTGTGCAAGATTAATCCAGTCCTTATAATCATATCCCACCTCCCTCAAAGCCATTTTAATATTATCCTCCCATCTACGTCTCGGTCTCCCCAAAGGTCTTTTTCCCTCCGGTCTCCCTACTAACACTCTATATGCATTCCTGGATTCGCTACATGCCCTGCCCATCGCAAACGTCTGGATTTAATGTTCCTAATTATGTCAGGTGAAGAATACAATGCGTGCAGTTCTGCGTTCTGTAACTTTCTCCATTCTCCTGTATCTTCATCCCTCTTAGCCCCAAAAATTTTCCTAAGCACCTTATTCTCAAACACCCTTAACCTATGTTCCTCTCTCAGAGTGAGAGTCCAAGTTTCACAACCATACAGAACAACCGGTAATATAACTGTTTTATAAATTCTAACTTTCAGATTTTTTGACAGCAGACTGGATGATAAAAGCTTCTCAACCGAATAATAACAGGCATTTCCCATATTTATTCTGCGTTTAATTTCCTCCCGAGTGTCATTTATATTTGTTACTGTTGCTCCAAGATATTTGAATTTTTCCACTTCTTCGAAAGATAAATCTCTAATTTTTATAGTTCCATTTCGTACAATATTCTGCTCACGAGACATAATCATATACTTTGTCTTTTCGGGATTTACTTCCAGCCCTATCGCTTTACTTGCTTCAACTAGAATTTCCGCGTTTTCCCTAATCGTTTGTGGATTTTCTCCTAACATATTCACGTCATCCGCATAGACAAGCAGCTGATGTAACCCGTTCAATTCCAAACCCTGCCTGTTATCCTGAACTTTCCTAATGGCATATTCTAAAGCGAAGTTAAAAAGTAAAGGTGATAGTGAATCTCCCTGCTTTAGCCCGCAGTGAATTGGAAAAGCATTAGATAGAAACTGACCTATACGGACTCTGCTGTATGTTTCTGTGAGTCACATTTTAATTAATCGAACTAGTTTCTTGGGAATACCAAATTCAATAAGAATATCATATAATACTTCCCTCTTAACCGAGTCATATGCCTTTTTCAAATCTATGAATAACTTATGTACTGTACCCTTATACTCCCTTTTTCCTCCATTATCTGTCGAATACAAAAAATCTGATCAATAGTTGATCTATTACGCCTAAAACCACACTGATGATCCCCAATAATTTCATCTATGTACGGAGTTAATCTTCTCAAAAGAATATTCAACAAAATTTTGTACGACGTCAACAAAAGTGATATTCCTCGAAAGTTACCACAGTTGGTTTTGTCCCCCTTCTTAAAAATAGGCACAATTATGGACTCCTTCCATTGTTGTGGTACAATTTCCTTTTCCCAAATTGCAAGTACAAGTTTATAAATTTTGCTATATAATGCACTTCCACCCTATTGTATTAATTCTGCTGGAATTTGATCGATACCTGGAGACTTGTACTTTTTTACAGATTTTCTATCGAAATTTCGACTTCTGAAAGCGTGGGTTCGGGTATAAATGGCTCAGCAGTTTGTATTTCAATTTCGTCCCGATCATTTCTATTTGGCCTATGTACATTTAATAGTTGCGCAAAATAGTTTTTCCATCTGTTTAGGATTGATGGAGAGTCTGCAAGCAAGTCACCATTCTCATCCTTGATCACGTTTACCCTTGGCTGATATCCGTTCTTATTATAAAAAAATATTCTTTCACCCAATCTTCACGGGATTTCCGTTTAAAGATGAGGATTATTTTGAAAGTATTGCTTCTAGCTTAATCCACAATTGCTTCTTATGAAGTTTGTTGAGAGATTGAAGACTTACAGCAGTGGTCGGCATTTCACGCGGCAAGCGGCACCTTACGTCATACTTTTGCAGGGGCAGTTCTAAAGGGAGAGTACATAGAGAAGTAGTTGTAACTGACGATCAGCATGTCTGTTTCCAAACCATTAAACGAATATTTGTAAAAGAACGGGAAGAAAATTATTTTGTTGTGCACAGCAAGAAAATGTAATATGTTTATTATATTTTAAACTACTTAAATGATTTCATATTACTGCTATAAAGAGGCATTATACAAAACTCCGTTAAGAAAAAAGTGTTGCTGAATATCATTTTCCGATATTATAAAATTTTGAAACTTTGCAAAGAAGCCTAAATGAGGGAAAATTGCTCAGATTAAAGAATTTCCCAATAATTCACTACAGTTGAAAATATCCACTCCTTAGGTCATTTTGTGCTATGTTTATTTCAATGTTAGGCTTGACATATATATATATGTAAGCAATTTAAAAGAAAAATGAAACCTGTTAAATATAAAGCGCGCTCCCGATTGACGGATCAACATTTATTTGAATAATTAAAACTTATGATGGAGAAGCAGATTTCATCGTAATTCGGTTAATTATTTCCAGACTACGGGCGAGGTTCAGCCCTCTCCTCTCCACAGCGTATTGCTTTCTACAATCCTTCGTCTTGCAAGGCGCGCTGGTTTCATACTATGACGTCACCTACATTGACGTTTGCCGATGCCTGACTTATAGGGTAGCAAGGAGTACATCGACAGAGGCTACAGAGAGTAACGTTCAAAGACTTTGAGCCATACTTCGCATGATAAATTAAGGAGAAACAAAGTAAATCCGTGGCTCTACAGCCCATGAAGGGCCAAGACCGACCAGCGCAGGCCTGCAGAACTGTAGCTCTTGAGAGCGACTCCTTTCCTCCCCTCTTTTACCCCACCCACCTTTTCTACCTGTGCGGTCACGGCGTTCTAGTTACGCTCGCCTGCATCAACATTCATTCTCGGGGCGGAAGTCGATCATCCCCAATAGAATGGAGTGAGGCTGACGTCATAGTTCCCCTACTTGGCGAGTTCTGCAGGCCTGGACCAGCCGGCTGCTGGCCACACGTCCACATGTCGAAGCAGAGGTGAACGATCATCTAAACAGAATGGAAGTATCGCGTGGTTAGCACGATGATCGCCCCAGCTGTTATAGCTGGTTTGCGAAACCAGATTTTCGCTACCTATCGTAGCTCCACAAGTGCATCACGATGCTGGGTGGGCACCGATCCCATACACTGGCCGAAATTTCATGAGAATTTTTCCCCCATGAGGACTCGAACCAGCTCGTATTCCATAACGCGAGTCCTAGACAGAATGTCTTAGAACACGATGCCACGGCGCGCGACATCAGATACGTTCACTCGCTTATCCTAAGCTGCGTTCAGCTCTATGTTTAATTCCCGCGTGGTCTGATTGCCTGGTTGGGTTCCATCCGGGATTTTCCTCAAGGGGAGGCAAATGTCAGGTAACATATGGCGAATCGTTGGCCTCATCTCGCCAAATACCATCTCGCTATCTCTAATTCCATCAACTCTGAATAACTTGATAGTTGTTACAGAATCATAATTAACCAACTAAAAGGCAAGAATAAAACTTCATTCAATTACCCTAACGTTTGGGGTTACAAATATACATCAGGCATTAGTGGCAATAATATCAATAATATCAGCTTACTTATACATAATATGATGTCCAAAAACTATTCCGTGCTCATTATTGCTGGATTACTTCACATCTACGATTTGTATTTTGCTATGCAGTAAGCGGATCTGTGTCACTGCAGTTTTTGGGTCGTAATGTCATTATTCCTAAATCACTTTTACTCTTTGTTGCTTGTTATTTTATTCAAGTGTACGAGTCCCTCGTAGAGCGTGTTAATTGCATTTCAGTCCATTTGTCTCTCCGCAACTAACAACTCTATTTCCAGAATAAATTTACATGAAAAATTTTATCGAGCATGCGCAATAATTCAGTTAATTTGTGCAAAAACGTTTAAAGCAATTCCAGAAAAAAAAAACGTTTGATGATACAATTCTGTACTGATATTGAGAATTAAATTTTTAATGACACCTGTAAGCGGATTTTACTGTGAGGATTTTAATTACATTTCACAGACTATAATGACTCTTGTCACACAATCCACAAAGAAGAAGGTCGAAGTTTACTTAGCTAAAGCTAAAATAAATAAATTAATTAAAGAAATCTGTCATTCGAGATAGTTGTCTTTGATCTCCTTCTTACTCACAAACACTATAATATTCTACGTCATAAATATATATGGTATATTATTATAGTCATTATTATTACTATTATTATTATTATTATTATTATTATTATTATTATCATCATCATTATTACTTTGATGTCTTAAATCTGTACCAATAATGATGATGATGATAATAAAAAAGATGACGATGATGATGATGATAATAATAATAATATCTTTATCATTTTTTTCTAGAGGAAAAGGTGGTGGAACACTAAAGTTATGGTAGGTATTCGTGTCAACGATATCAAGCGACGAGGTAGCGAAACATACATTATATCGTCATATTCTGGACAGCTGTCAGAATTTCTTACATGTTATTTTTCTGAAGTGAATTAAAATTTTATATATGTTTTTCGGATTCAGAAAATATTATTAAAACGCAGTAGTAGATCCTCCCCTTTGTATCTAGTCCCCGTTCGTTTACATACTTTCAAACCATCCTGTTAACTTTTGTGTTGTCTATCCCTTCTACAACGTCTCACTAAGAGACAGTGCTGCAATCTGATTGGTTGTTGAGGAATTATTTGTTTAGTATGGAATATGTCCGTCATTGTACAAGGAGTGGGAAGCGTCCTCGTATTAATTTTACGGTATCAATTTGTGATAACGGTATTGGATTTTCTGTTTGTATATAGTATTGTAATTCTCGTGTTCTTGTGAAATTTCCTGTTTGAGAAGACTTTTCAATGTGAATTAATAAGAAGATGGATGGGCAGAGACTTCCAAACATAAACGTACATCCACATTAGATGGACGGCAATTCAAAGGTAAGTTAGATTTTATTTCTTTCTATGTGAATGCCTGCAAAATACATAAGCTTACATCTTTCTACATAATTTATTCCGTAATTTCTGTCAAAATTGCCTATATATGTTTAAAAATGAAGCATAAATTTTAATTTGTAATTGCAAGATACGGTGGTCAATTCCCTTGATATTCTTGCTGAGCTTTTTCGTGGTTTCCTCATTTAGTTTAAACAATACACATAAAGGGCGCAAATAGCCATAGTAGCTGACGCGCCCTTCTTAAACCCTACTACTACTACTACTACTACTACTACTACTACTACTACTACTACAACAACAACAACACATAAGCCACTGTAAACGAATTTTGGTTAAACTAGAACAGAGTTAGTTACCTTCGTACTGACTTACTCCTCTTATACAGTACGGGTGCTATTCATAGACATTTCGCAGCACGCGCTACGAGCGTACTAAGCTAACCCCAGCTATCCACTGGTTACTAGTACAGAATTCAAATCATATCCTATCGCTAACACTGGTTTATGAATACGAAAAACGCTGATCATCCACCGGAAGCCCGCGCTAAAAATGTCTATGAATACGGCCCTACATCTTCAAGTGTTAGAGCTCTTTCCTCAGTTATACCAATATAACTTTGGTAACATTACGAAAAATTCACGCTAGTGTACACTCACTGTGTTATGGTAATTGGGAGGCCGAAGGGAATAAGACCTTTGGGGGGGGGCCGAGACGTAGATGGGAGGATAATATGAAAATGGATTTGAGGGAGGTGGGATATGATGGTAGGGACTGGATTAATCTTGCTCAGGATAGGGACCGATGGCGGGCGTATGTGAGGACGGCAATGAACCTCCGGGTTCCTTAAAAGACGTAAGTAATTAAGTAAGTAAGTAAGTGTACACTCACTATGCATTGCATATGCGAATCTGTGAGAGGTTAGATTAGCTTTTACTTATTTTATGCTTTGCATATACGAATCGTGTAGGATTTTCAAGCACTGGGCAAAGACTGGTGATTCTTTGTTCTGTGATGCTGTCAGTACTGGTCTGTAATAAGGTAATGTAATGGTGGATTTTCACTTCTGAAATCCCCAGAACTAACTGTGCGCTAGTTTCATCAACGCATTGACTATTGCACAAAGAACAAACTTAAGGAACGAAATGTAAAAATTATAAGCAGTCGTTTAATCAAGTCGCCATTTTGTCTTCAACCTTACTCCCGCTTCTTCCACTAGGTGATTCCCGACTCTGTGTTTAGCAGGGATGACAACGTCTCAAAACAAAATGATACTAAACGTGGTGCCTAAGTTAGAGATTAGTGACGTTAGATTCGAGATTAGTGAAGGTTAGTTTAGTTTATTTGTACAGTATTGTTGTTGCTTTTATTTAAGACGCTTCTGTCATCGATGGTCTTCCAGCGTCTGAATCAGTGAAGTAACGTAGTAGAAGAACAGCTATCCAGAATTATAAATTGTTTAACGCATATTTCCAACGTATCTTTTGGTTGTACTTTAAATGTCACCACTGCGTAATAATTTTGATTTATATTTTGAAAATGATCTTTACTTCACCATATGAGATTAATTAAATATTCCATGATCTTGTAAGGTCCGTGGACTAGAAATGCCATGGTTACCGGTGGTTGAATATATTATTTTTTCACTTAACTAGAGAATAAGGTACTGTACGGCAGCTTTCAACCGTGCCATTACGTTGATAACTTAATACAACGAAATACAAAATGTCGACAACATATAGGTATAACTTTTGTCTGTGACGTCGTTACCAGGAGAAATTTGCTTTTTTTCTCTCTATCTACTTGGTTCTGAACATTACTGAGAGGTGGCGCTACTATTAGCGACATAGTAGGATTTGTTGAGGAACGATATTAACCTAAATTAGACGCAGTGGCACTCGTAAGGTTTCTAATATTTAGAAATATACGCTCGTTCGCATTATGTTGTTCTTCATTAATATTTCGAAATATATTCTCGTTAGAATTATGTTGTTCTTTATTAATCTTTTGAAATATATTCACGTTAGCATTGAGTACTGTTATTTTCTTATTAAAATGAGCGCCGTTTTCGACTATGTTTCACTGTCTACCGCAGTAGTACAGAGTTGTAAGCTCCAATACCGGTTGTGGAGCTAGATCGGAGCTTGAACTTGCTTATGTCTGTGGAAACACCGGAGCACGCAACCAGTCTAATGGAGCGCTTCGCTCCGTTTAGTCCCTGTCTGACATCGCTGGTCTACCGGCATGTTTCTGCGTAAACTTTACGAGTTAAAGGTTACGTGGTTTAGGTAAGGGAAGAACTAAGTAACATGGGGCCTAGTGATGTGAGAAGGTTGGAGTGGATTTGATGACGGGATAGTTGAATGACAAAGGTTAGTCATCGGTCTGTCTCCGTGAAGTGCAGGCGTGTTCACTGTCATCGTTTATCATCCACAACTCATTCATGTTTTTTTTTAAATAGTTAGTCACCGGTCGGTGCGGTACTTCGGTGCTATTTATTCTGTACATAAGAGAATACAATTTTACATTAGAGAATTTAGCTGGCTACATGGGATCATTGAATTGAACCCGAGGCCAAGAAAGAGAACAAAGAAGAAGAAGAATGACAAAGGCCAAGAAATGTGACATGATTAGGTTAGGTTGGGTTGGTTGAAGGATAGACACGGGACATATGAAGGGTACACGGGAAAAACGAATAATGCCACATTTCCATTAAGGGTGAGATAATGAACTATTTCAGTATATTACTGAAAAAATTATTAATGTTTCTACTTTAAATGAAGGAAATGATGAGTGTATCCATGGTTTTAATTCTCCTTTACCAATTTTGGTAAAAATATCACTAAAGTTTGTATTAATACAGTGAATTAGATATCGATATCATCCTTAAAGGAATTGAGACTGTTCGTTCTTCCCGTGTACCCTTCATATATAAATAAATGTATTCACTACGTCAACTAATCTAATTACATTTTTATCTTTCCCCGGCAAGCTCATATTTAGGATATCAAGGTGATGAAATAGATCGGTCGAAAAAGCAAGGTCACACAGCCATTCTTCCTGAGTTATAGAACTTCGTGGTCCTACAAAAAATAAATATTATAAATTATAAAAAATGAATTATATTTTAGGAGTGCCTTATAATAGATATTAAATACGAGTAGTTTACATTTTAATGTTTACTTGTTTTTTCATAAAGCTATTTATCTCACATCGTAGCTGGAAGAAACGTCTCAACAGGGCTTCACTACTGAGCCACCTAATATGACAATAATATAGCAGATTTTCACAATGAGATCCTAACTCTTCTAGTAACTCTTTAAATATTATGGCGAGGGAGCTTGATTTAGTGAAATTCACGCAGTTCACAACAACGGATATAACGTTATTTAAGGGAATTGACTTTGTACATAAAGCCTTCCTATGAATTATGTAGTATATAGACAAAAAATCAGAGGGCACATCCATACTCCTTAAAAATTTCCTTAGACAGCCAGTAAAACCATTTTCATCCCCTTTCTTCGACGGGGCCCCATCGGTCGCAACACCTAACGAGTTTAGCCCAAAGAAGTTCTAACAACTCGCACAACACTGAAATTATCTTCACCACAAATGTGTTTTAAGAGAAACTACGTTTAGAAGCTCTTGAATAATGTTGAATTCACTAGTAACCCCCCCCCCCTCAAAAATACAACCAATTGAGCTTTATTAGTTATGTCCGTGCTTTCATCCAATGCTAGAGAAAAACATGTTAATGATTTTATTTTGACCTGTAACTGTCTCATCATGTAGATTTCAATGCTAAAGTAGGACGAGAGGATATTTTTAAACCGACTATTGGAAAACAGAGCCTACACGTATATGGTAATGCAGTTAGGTTAGTCAACTTTGCCACATCAAAAAATTTAATTGTCGAAAGTACAACATTTTCCCCCATAAGGATAACATATAGGCTACATAAATACACTTGGACTTCTCAAGATGGAATAACACATAACCAGATATATCACATTTTGATACATAAAAGAAGACATACTAGTATAGTAGACATTCGGATCTTCAGAGGGGCAGACTGTAATTCTGACTATTATTTGATAATTGGAGAACTAAGAGAAAGACTATCAGTAGCCGAGCAAGTAGGGCAACAAGTTAATATTAGAAGATTCAATATTCCGAAATGAAAGGACGAGGAAACTAAGCAACATTATCAGGTCGAAATTTCAAATAGGTTTATCGTATTAGCAAGTTCCGACAAAGTTGAGGAAGAGGTAGATGTAATAGCGTGTGGGAAAATATCCGAGATAATATCAAAATTGCAGCTGAGCAGAGCATAGGTTATTATGAAATTAAGAAAAAGGAACCGTGGTTTGACGAAGATTGTTGCATGGTAGTAGAAAGAAGGAAACAGGCAAAATTGAAATTCTTACAGTATCCAATTGAGGCGAATAGAAATAATTATTTCAATAAAAGGCGGGAAGCAAATCGTACACTTAGGAGTAAAAAGAGAGATTACTTGAAGGAAAAATTGAATGAAGTAGAAACAAATAGTAAAAATAAAAACATTAGAGATTTAATAAGGGCATAAAGGAATTTAAGAATGGATATCAGGCAAGGGCAAACGTGATCAAGGATGAGAATGGTGACTTGCTTGCAGAATCTCATTCAGTACTGACAGATGGAAAAACTATATTGGGTAACTACTAAATATGCATAGGCCAAATAGAAATAATCGGGACGAAATTGAAATACAAACTTCTGAGACATTTATACCCGAACCCACACTTTCAGAAGTCGAAATTGCGATAGGAAATCTGAAAAATTATAAGTTTCCAGGTATCGATCAAATTCCAGCAGAATTATTACTAGAGGGTGGAAGCTCATTATCTAAAGAAATGTATAAGCTTATACTTGCTATTTGGGAAAAGTAAATTGTACCAGAACAATGGAAGGAGTCCATAATCCTACCTATCTTTAAGAAGGGCGACAAGACTAACTGCAGTAGCTTTCGTGAAATATCATTTGTTGACGTTGTACAACATTTTGTCGAATATTCTTTTGAGAAGATTAACTGCATATGCAGATGAAATTATTGGGGATCATCAGTGTGGTTTTAGGCGTAATAGACCGACTATTGATCAGATATTTTATATTCGACAGATAATGGAGAAAAAAGGGAGTATCTGGGTACAGTACACCAGTTGTTCATAGATTTCAAAAAAGCATATGACTCGGTTAAGAGAGAAGTTTTATATGATATTCTTATTGAATTTGGTATTCCCAAGAAACTAGATCGATTAATTAAAATGTGTCTCAGTGAAACGTACAGCAGAGTCCGTATGGGTCAGTTTCTGTCAGATGCGTTTTCAATTCACTGTGGGCTAAAGCAAGGAGATGCATTATCACCTTTCCTTTTTAAATTTGCTCTAGAGTATGCCGTTAGGAAAGTCCAGGATAACAGAAAGGGTTTGGAATTGAACGGGTTACATCAGCTGCTTGTCTATGCGGATGACGTGAATATGTTAGAAGAAATCCACAAACAATTAGTGAAAATACGGGAATTTTACTTGAAGCAAGTACAGAGATATGTTTTAAAATAAATCCCGAAAAAACTAAGTATATGATTATTTCTCGTGACGAGAATATTTACGAAATGGAAATATAAAAATTGCAAATTTATCTTTTGAAGAGGTGGAAAAATTCAAATACTTGGGAGCAACAGTAACAAATATAAATGGTACTGGGGACGAAATTAAACTCAGGAAAAATATGGGAAATGCGTGTTATTATTCGGTTAAGAAGCTTTTGTCATCCAGTCTGCTGTCAAAAAAATCTGAAAGTTAAAATGTATATAACAGTTATATTACCGGTTGTTCTGTATGGTTGTGAAACTTGGACTCTCACTCTGAGAGAGGAACATAGGTTAAGGGTGTTTGAGAATAAGGTGCTTAGGAAAATATTTGGGGCTAAGAGGGATGAAGTTACAGGAGAATGGAGAAAGTTACACAACACATAACTGCACGCATTGTATTCTTCACCTCACATAATGAGGAACATTAAATCCATACGTTTGAGATGGGCAGGGCATGTAGCACGTATGGGCGAATCCAGAAATGCATATAGAGTGTTAGTTGGGAGACCGGAGGGAAGAAGACCTTTGGGGAGGCCGAGACGTAGATGAGAGGATAATATTAAAATGGATTTGAGGGATGTGGGATATGATGATAGAGACTGGATTAATCTTGCTCAAGATGGGAACAAATGGCGGGCTTATGTGAGGGCGGCAATGAACCTCCGGGTTCCTTAAAAGTCAGTCTCTTCATATGGCACCCCAATTCTTCCATACGCCTTGTCACGGTATTTCGAGATGGGCTTACTAATTGAAAAGCAGGTATTAAATTGTGACGAACTTCCTCGGCTGCTACAATTAAACAATCTTTTACGAATTCCCCTTCATTAAAAACTTCATATTCTTTGCAATGTGTTCAGAAATTCTATACGAAACTTCAACAACATTGTCAGTACTACGGCCGTCAGGAGTCGGCGCTTTCGTATTGTTTAGTTTCAGTAATCTTGCTTCACCTGCAAGTGAAATATATTAATTAAATAATCGATTGAAAATTTAACAAATAGATTCAAATTCAAAATATAATACCAAGTGTCGTTTAATATTATATCGTGAAACCCACGATAAATGTGTATTGCAAATAAAATGCTTGATTGTCGTTTCCTTTGCAACACAAAAATATTTTTCCTCGAATTATTCTGATTCGGATATGTTTGGTTACAATGGAACATGCCATTGCAATCAGTCGTTACTGGTCAGTGGTTCATGCACTGTCATGCCTCCAAACGAAGGAGTTGGGGTAAAGCGGCGCTGTGACGTCATTAGCTTTTAAGAGAAGAGGTTTGTAATCACCTTAAATATTTTTATAATTTTCTTTGTGATTTTTTCGTAATGTCTTTCCACTTCATATTTGTTGGTGATTTTTTTGCTTGCATGTTATGCATTGTGTCTCCATAACACTTTTTTTACTCAAAAATAAAGCTCCATTCTGAGTTAAATTTAATGTATGTTCTCTTGCATGTACGTGTTGAATACCCCTAACCTAAGGCTTCCACTAACCCCTATTAGTAGACTAGCCCGTTCGTTCAGTATGTTCTTGTCTAATCTCCCGACGAGAGCTGCGGGCACACTGAGCTCTAAAGCGAGTGCTTGTGCCTATAGGCATCAATTGACATGCCTGATCTAGTGTATAGTGAAGAATGAAGGAAGGGATTAAAGAGACTATATCAATCCTATAGATCTCCTGTATCCACTTTCACAAATTGAAGGATTTTGACAGTAACTGGTAACAAATAGAGGGAATCAACCTAACAGTGACTTTTAACGAACGTTTTGCTTTAAATTTAGTGACTTTTTAAATTCAAACTATATAAATCATTAGAATTCATTCTTAGCAACCAGTATGTGGGCATAATTCAATGTGAACAAAATGGTCTTTAGGGGGTTTTGAATGTAGAGGATTCATGTCAACAGACCCATGGCGAAGTGTATAAACTCTGTTAAAGACGTAGTAACACAGTAACCGTGATCAGAATATAATTTCATCCCACCATTCATAACCACTGCTTACTTAAACGTGATTAGCTTCAACGTAAATTCTGTGGTGTTACAACCTTTACTGCAAAATGATACGAGGAATGCATACGTAGCACGAAAAAGGTGATACTCAACATTTAGCGACAGAGCTTTGTCCGTTGTACAGTACATCGAAACTAACTATCCAATACTTTCATGTTACGTTTGTTTGTTTTCCGGCGCTGTTAATGTTTCGGTCTTGTATTTATTTGTCTTTCGATGTTGTTAGCTTGAAATCACATAAAATGGAAAATGTAACTTGGAAATATCGTTACCTTTTTCCAGTTTTTATCCGACGTTCTGATAGAAATAATTACTTCATAAAAAATGTAATACGAAACGAATAAAATGCAGGGGTATATTTCAGGCCTGGCGCGCCCTGGCGCCGCCAAGAAAGACTACTATTTTTCGTGGCTTGGCGGGACAAGGGCGTATTTCTGATTTTCACATTATCGTCAAATTTTTCACTTAAAATAGTAATATTTTATTCGCAGACCTGACAACCCGTTTATCTGTCCTGTCAGGAAGTCAATCCAATTTTATTTTCTATACAGGCTGGATGGTAACCTCTGCACTAAAATGAAACTGGTAATAGATCATGAGGATAGATTTGAAAAATCTAAATAAGTTTCTTCTATAACATTCACCGTTTTAGAGGAAATCGTTACGTTCCTATGAAGCATTTGGCAACATCACGGCTACTGCAATAACTCGAAGCAAGCGCGGCCTGCACTCCTTACGTTCCCAGCCCCTTCTGCTGTACTCAGTCGGTGATGCGAGGCAATGCGCTGCGTTGCAAGATTTATTTTAACGATTTTCGCAATTATTCAATTTCAATTCAAGGCTAAGCGGTTTAATTTGCAAAATAAGTCCCAAGACATAAACTGTTCAGATTATTTTTACCTATCTGCTTGTATCTTGAGTTCTGGAGGACAAGAAGATGTAAATGTATCCTATTTTGGACCTGACCCTTACATGCCAGTACCAACGAATACTATGGTATACGATGCAATAAGGTAAATGAAAAACAATAGAGCACCAGGAGAAGATTCGATTAATGCAGAGTTAATCAAAAAGGGTGGAAAGGAGTTGTGGAAATGTATTCATAATCTAATTGTGGACATATGGAATCAGGAACAAATGCCTAGTGATTGGAGTGTAGCTGTCATATGCCTTATACATAAAACAGGCAATAAACTGGAGTGTAAGAATTATAGAGGCACATCACTGCTAAATACTACATATAAAATTTTCACTAATATCTTAGCTAAGTATTTAGAACCATACATAGAAGCAACTCTTGGAGAATACCAGTGCGGTTTCCGTAAGGGTCGATCAACAACAGATCAAATATTTTCTTTACGCCTAATTTTAGAGAAGTTTTGTGAATTTAATATACCTTTGCACCAACTATATTGACTTTAAAAGCTTTTGACTGCATTAGCGGATATTATATTCTAGAAACTTTAGGCGAAATTGGAGTTCCCAATAAACTGATCAGTTTAACTAAAATAACTTTAACACAAACTCAAAATAAAGTTAAAATGCAAAATAAACTCTCCGAAAGCTTTATAACTTTTAATGGCATTAGACAAGGTGATGCCTTATCAACTATGTTGTTTAATGCTGGATTACATAGAATTGTTCAAAAGATAACCATAAACCCAGGAGGTACAATCATCAATAGAACGGCACAATATATGGCATATGCGGACGATATTGTTATCTTATCACTCAATGTAAGTACAATGGATGAAATACTCAAACAAATAGAAGCTGAAGCAATCAAACCGGTCTGGAAATTAACAATGATAAAACTAAATACATGTATAATATGAATCATGACAATACTAATAAGATTAATTTGAATGATACTAATTTTGTTAGAGTTTCTTGTTTTAAGTATCTGGGTTCCATGGTGAAAGACAATAATGATGTTATACTGATATAAAAGAGAAGATTTCAGCTGGGAATCGAGGTCTTTGGGCACTGAATAAAACTATGAAGTCCAGGTGTATCTCAAGAAAAGCTAAAATAAGAATATATAAAACTATTATTAAACCAATAGTAGTACATGAAAGTGAAACCTGGACTCTATCACAAAGGGTAATAAAGATCTTAAATGCCTGGGAAAGGAAAGTATTACGGAAAATCTTTGGGCCTACTTATGAGCAAGGGTTTTGGCGAATCAAAACAAATGCTGAGTTATATGAATTATATAAAGATATCAACATTGTTGTTGACATAAAACTCAGAAGGTTAGAGTGGCTGGGACACGTAGCCAGGATGGAGAACAATCGCACACCCAAAGCTCTACTAGATGCATTGCCAGTAGGAAGAAGGAAAGTCGGACGACCTAAATTGAGATGGCTGGATGACGTTCAGGCTGACCTAACAAAAGTTGGAATTAGAAGATGGAGAACACGAGCATTAGACAGGAGTGATTGGTCGGATGTTCTGAGGGAGGCTAAGGCTAAACTATAAGGGCCGTAATGCCAATGATGATGATGATGATCTGCTTGTATAGCAATCAGCCATTTTTCTCGTGTCATTAACGCAACAGAGCGCTACAAACATTGGGAAAAGACTTTTTTTTTTCCTAAAAGGTGTTTCAGCGACAAAAAATGTAACAAAAGTTTCGTTGTCACCCCTTAAAATTTGGTGAATTGGTCCCCTTCCACCCTGTAGTATGTCCGAAGACAGGTTTGAACATCTTAAGTAACACCAATAAGACATCACTCATGAGGCAACTAGGCCAGGAAATAATCGGGTAAGGTGCCCAGTTCCTTTCCCCCTCCAATGCATACATCGCCGATTAGCTACATATTCCACTAATCAGACTTCAGATGCATACAAACAATTGTTCTTCCTTTGACACATTTCGTCAAGTGAGATGTACTGGCTGATGATAGATATACATATTAGTCAGAACCTCAATCAGAGGTACGTCTAAAATTGTAAACCTTAATAAATAGTTAAATAATGCAATTAGAAAAAAAGTTGTGAGAACATTTTGTTTTCCTTATGACATGAATAATAGTCAGTTAAAATAATGGTACTTATACCCCTTACACCCTGTACTTAACTCTCACTTGAAATATTATAAACTAAGTTAAGTTTGAGTGACAATTCTGGTTTTTGGATTTTTGCACTACAGTAATAATAATCGAACGTTATGACGTGCCGTAATTAACGAAACGCCCTGTGTAATATACTCTGGCAACGAACACCAGTGTTGAAGCAATATATCCATAGCACCATTTCTTTTAATTAATTCGTAGTTTCAGGATTTCTGTCATATAGTAATTATACCTTGAGTATAAAGGCTATGCGAGAAGGAAAAATTACAGTATGAGTAAATGCGGGGATGTACGAAGAGAGGTGGAGGAAGCAGGATAGAATAAATCCATTAGGATTGTAGAGAACTAATGAAATGCAGCGGATGGAACGGGGAGTGGGATGAAAACGTGCAATGTCCGCAGGGGTTGTAACAAGGCTGGGGGCAGTCATATGAACACACACAGTCTATTACCCTCTAGTCTTGTCTCGCTGGTGGATGGATATACGGCAGGGGTGTGCATTTTAAGACTTGATTCTGTTGCGTGTGGCGGCGGTGTTTGCTGTATTTCTAACAAACTCGTCGAAAAGATTTATGTTCTTAATGTAATGTGTAATCTTTCGATTATTGGTGAGACATAATAATAATAATAATAATAATAATAATAATACTTTATTGCCAGAACAAAGATACATATTGACCTTTATATATAAGCACTCTCTAGCACCCTCAGAAAGAGTAAGTTACATACTCGTGCTGAGGGAGCATTCCGCATTAAGTTAATGTTAAGACATTTTATTGAATAACCTAGTAAAAAGTAATAAAAGAAAAAAAGAGGAAGAAAAAAACACATATCACAATAATTGAATTTTATAAATTTTCTCTGTTAACAGCAATTTTTAATAAATTTTTAGAAATAAGGAGCATTAGCAAATTGTATGTTTGAAAATTGATCTATTATCATGTTATAAAGCCTTGGATCGAAGTTGCTACTGTGATTAACTATATGCTACAGTTGTAGCATATGTTGTCTGATCTTTTGGTTTTATATTTATGTGAATATTAATTAAATATGTTTCGGTTTTTATGTACGAAATTCAGTAATACATTGTTATAAACTTGATAGAAGTTAAGTACTTTAAATCTATAAGCACTACCCCATCCTATAATGCCGTATTGTAATATAGCTAGTTCTAATGCGAGATAAATCAGTCGTAAAGTATGGACAGTCAAGTAATTTCGTAGGACGACAAAATAGTGAATAATATTTCTTAATCTATTGCACAAAAACAGAACATGTTTATCCAATGTAAAATGTAATGTCTGTAGTAAATACTAACAGTTAGAGGTTAGAGCAAAGGCTGTAAAATAAGATGAAATGTGTGTACTGTAATTTATAGGAAGGAGTGCGGTGAGTTTAGTATGGAGAAATACGATTATAGCAGAATTTCACATTCTTTCTTATAGAAATTGTATTTTGATTGAATGTAGGCTATATCACGATTTCAGAGTAGTTACTACAGTTGGATGTGTTGCGTCGTGGTCTAAGGCATCCTGCCTAGGACTGTCGTTGCGGAATGCGCGCTGGTTCGAGTCCTCCTGGGGGAAGAAATTTTCTCATGTAATTTCTGCCAGTGTATGGGACCGGTGCCCACCCAGCATCGTGATGCACTTGGGGAGCTGCGATAGGTAGCGAAATCTAGATACGAAAACCAGCTATAGTTGCTGGGGGGATCATCTTGCTAACCACATGAAACCTGCATTCTGGTCGGATAATTGTCCATCTCTGTTTGGGCATATGAAAGTGAGGCGGCCACTAAAGGGCTGTAATGGATTATTATTATTATTATTATTATTATTATTATTATTATTATTATTATTATTATTATTATTATTATTTCCTACTTTTGGGTTGTTAAAAGGAAGTACTTGAATGTTGTTTCCTGATGTCAAGTGAAATAGGTAATTTTCGCACGGTTGCCAATTTGACATTACATGTTATCGTGGTAGGTAGCCTGGCTCAAGACTTGTGACCAGGCAGCGAAACTTAGTGCCCGATGAAACAGATTTGCTGTTCCTTTGCTATAGCTACGGGTTTGTTTACTTGCGCGTGAGTAGAGTCTTAGCATTGGAGAGAGATTTTCGCGTAATGACCTGAAGTTACGAATGAAGTAGAAGAGTAGAATGAATATAGTAATATCTGGTAGTGTATTCCACCGAGTTAGTTCATGTAAAATTTCTACCTCGGGACTAGTAGAGATGGCGATGTACAACTTCTAATCACTAAATTGTGCACCAGTATGCCTGGGTTAAATCCCAAATCTCTCCGCAGTGCATATGAAGAGAAGGCATATATGACTGTTGATAGTTATTCGTCCGCCGGATGGGGTCGTTAAGCCTGGCGGCCCCTTTGGTGTTATTCGATAGGAAAGGCTACGTGCCGGCAACGGGTTTCCTCTTATCCGTTCCTCATCATCA
This sequence comes from Periplaneta americana, assembly GCF_040183065.1. Taxonomy (NCBI): domain Eukaryota; kingdom Metazoa; phylum Arthropoda; class Insecta; order Blattodea; family Blattidae; genus Periplaneta; species Periplaneta americana. Next base: position 124,944,767 of record NC_091118.1, on the reverse strand, counting down.
TCATCATCATCATCATCATCATCATCGTCGTCGTGTCGATCTGGTTGGCGAGTTGGTATAGCGCTGGCCTTCTATGCCCAAGGCTGCGGGTTCGATCCCGGGCCAGGTCGATGGCATTTAAGTGTGCTTAAATGCGACAGGCTCATGTCAGTAGATTTACTGGCATGTAAAAGAACTCCTGCGGGACAAAATTCCGGCACATCCGGCGACGCTGATATAACCTCTGCAGTTGCGAGCGTCGTTAAATAAAACATAACATTTTAACATTCGTCGTCGTCGTCGTCGTCGTTGTCATCATCATCACCTATTCCCTACATTACACTTATACGAACACTTACACGTACACACAGTCCTCATCAGTGGCTGTCTACTTCCGAATTTTGCATACCTCTAAGAAAGAGTTAGACAGTTTTACCCCCAATGATAGTACATTAAACTTCACGTAGCCTAAAAAATTGCGTTAGCTGGCTGACTTTTCGAGGGTTGAACTTCAAATGGAACAATGCACATATGCTTACATTGGTCCATTGTGCGCCATACAGGGTGGAGAGGATATAACTGTGCATCTTTTAACAGCTTATTCCATGGATACAGTACAACAGAAAATTCTAAAACCATATCAGTCTTAAATGAAGACTTTTGTGGGAAAAACAATTCCCCTAAATGTTAACACTGTTTTACTCGATGAACACTATCCGTACAATTCTGATTTTTACTATTATCACTACAGAAACTGATAAGAAATTATTTATCCCTTTGCAGTTCTTTATATTTGCAGAATGGACGGTTTCTTACAAATTGAATAAAAAGATTAACACGTATCGTTATTTCCTGGCACCTAGATTATAATTATACAGCGAGATTGCTTGGCGTTATAGGCTTTGAAGGTAACAACTTTTGTCAAGTTTACTATGCTGCCATCTAGTTGTTACGTAAGGAGTCACGTCACAACTCCCATTTGAATTGCATTATCGACTGTACTGCCATCTCGTGTTCGTTCACGGCGCACGGGTGGCGATCCTGGCGGTTGTTCTCTCCAAAGTGCAACCGATTCTAAATAGGAATGAGCAATCTATATGAGATCTGGGCCTGGCATTAGGAAGTCTGGCAACCATACTGGAGTGACTAAGGAATAGAACTCAGCTGTTCAGACCGAGTGTGTGTGTGTGTGTGCTTTCGTACGTGAGCGTGTGACCGCTGTTGCCAGACTATGCAGACTTTGTCTTAATTTCTAATTAGCCATGCAGTTCATTACAAAATGCATAATAGGTTTCTTATATATTTTAATGTATTCTATTGCCACATGCAATCTGCACAGTTATATCATTTCCACTCTGTATATGCAATGATTATTTGAGTCCAACAGATGACACGTGAATCTGATGCTGAAAGGTGGGGTATTCTTCCTTACCATAAGAGATACGTCCCATCATTAAACGAATACCTATTTGATAAATCCAAGGACTCCTGAATCTACAGTATATCATCTTAAGCTTATACTAACCTAAAACTTTCACTCTTGTCTATAATTATTGTAGATGATAGATTCAATGGCGTGGTTGTGGAGAGTGTTGGTAGAATAATACAGGGAAATGGGGGTACCACGAAAAGAAAGCCTATAATCTGATTTGTGCATCACAAATTCCATCATAATCTGGCCTGGAGGTCAAATCATGCCGCCTAGATAGAAGATACAATCGCTAGCGCTGAGCGAAAGATGGAGCTAGTAAATTCGTCCCAAGTGAAAACTTTAATTGTAAGATCTGAGAATAGTACGTATACATTTTAACTGATCGTGCAACATCTATGATATGTTGTAAATGTACTCGTACTTACCTATTCCAACACATGACATTCGATTTGCCTGCTGATCAAGAGCTGATTAGTTGCTTCTGCATCATCTCGCTAAATACCATTTGGCTATCACCTGTCCATCGACGCTGAATATCTTAGTACTTGATACAGATTCGTTAAATAACCGAGACTTTTGAATTACATAATTGTCATAACTAGGGAAATAATTTTTGGAAAGTGAGAGTTGTAAAAGCAGGTACAGTCCATCCTTCCAATTATCAACATTGCAAGTATTGAGTCATCCAGTTATCATGTGACCAGAGCTGAAGCAGGGATTGTGCCGAGTCCATGGTTCAGCGATTACTTGTGTTAGAGTGATTTTTCTAATAAATTCGAATGCACTTTAAAAAGTTATGTACTCATCCATGGTATGGAAGGAGATGCTGGAACTACCTGCCTCCATTTTTTACACATTTCTAGCATCTGCTTAGGAAATTACCCATCACCTTTCTCAGTTATCTTTCAGAAACTGAACTGATCTCTTGGCGGATATTATCCTTCAGTTCGTCTAAAGCAGTGGTCGTCAGCACTCGCTGAAATGGGTCGAGTGCGTGGAGGATAAGGAACGTTGCTCCGTCTTGCACAAGGGATAGAGAGACAGCATACCTGCCAGCAGCGACGATTGCACGCTAGGGCTGTGTCTTGTCCGCGAGTAAGAAACGCTAGCACGATCGTGCAGTGTTTTGATGACCGCTGATCTAAAGTGTGTGGATTCGTCTTGTACACTTCCCGTTTCCCGAAATTTATTAACGGACATGCGTATCTTAAATAAACACCCGATGTGGAATAGAATAATTGAGCCTGAATGAATGAATGAATGAATGAATTAATTAATTAATTAATTAATTAATTAATGATGTCCAAAGATGGGCACAGCCCTCATGTGATGGTGTTAGAACCCCCTCGACAGGGATGGCTCAAGTGTACTCGCTTGGTGAGCCAATCCAGGCGAGCTTGTTGTGTATAGCCTACTGTCGTGACATGGTTACCAACTCTGTTAAACTTAGCCTCAGCATTTTGTTTTTTGTTCATTTTATGCACTGTCCACACAATACTAACACCAGCACTTTGACAAACACTGATTGCTATTTACACTATTTAACTAACACTTTCTCAACACGGACTTTACTATTTACAAAATTTATCTCACATTTTCACAAATACTGATTTTACTATTTACAATATCTTACCACTGATTATGTTATCTATTTACCATTATCTTTCGTAGTTCTTTCCATAAAATTGTGTTCTTCGCTGTCATTGACTATTGTTTCCCCGCCTCTTTGGCAAAAATGTCAGACCATCTGACTGTACACGTGTAGTTTCTTTCATTGTATCGCGTGAGAAGTCAAAACCAGTTAACCGCTCCCGCTCACTTCCCCGTCCAGCCGTAGGCGTTGCCTTATCGGCTGAGGCAGATTCCGCCGCAGCTATGGTCAGAAGATAATTCGATGACCCAGTATTTTGCAACATTTCAGAGTATGTAAAATATGTAATGCATGTTGCATATATCAATGTTGGCGTTATAATAGATATGTGGGGAAAATAAATCATTTCTGGAATACATGGTGTCCAATTACTATACTCAGATAGATTAGTTCTGGAATTTTATTGTAGGATTTTTTAAGGCACCCTAAGATGATTAGTATTTGTCAAAAATTTTATCAGTATTATTGAGAATGTGCTGGAATAGATTGACATATTGTCAATACTGAAATTAGGCCTTTTGATGGGGTGATATGATGCAAACTAAAACGTTTTTAATACTGACAATTCATATACATATATTGTTCCTCTGAGGTCCATTGTAAGACAATACCAGGATTCAACGTTTCTATTAACTGACACTAGAGGTGACTGTTGTGCACCATATGGCTCGTAAAAAATTAGAGAAAACTGAAAACTCATCGGATGCAAACAGTGATTGGACAACAAATTCTGTTGCCGGAGAAGCCTTGTTAAGCTTACTGAAAACTACAGAGAGTTTCGAATGTTACGGGACGTGACTTCAAATGAGTCCATGCTCTTGTGTTTCTTTGGTAATTTTTTAGCCCTATGCTAAAATAATAGCTTCACAAGCTTTCTTTTGATCTGACTTTTTAAATTCCAGTCAGGAAATTAATATTGTCAAAAAAATACTGATCGTATGATGCCAGTGCAGTTTATAAATGTTTAATGATTACATTGAAAATATTTTGTTAACAATATATAATAGTTCATACATTTTATATTTCAAAGCTCGCGGTAGTGCACGATGTTGAGAGTGGAAAGATGAAATTGTTGAATTAAGTTGGTTAAAAATGTATGGAGAAATTCGGCTTTTATTTTTTATTGTGATTTGGCTTTAGCATTTTAGTTAGGTCTACTTTTTTTGTTAATTATTTAATGGGTTTTATTCTTGCCTATTTTGCACAATATAATGATCGTCGCTTTAAGTTTAAGAAATCATTAGTAAACTGACAATCATTTGAGGATTAGAGCTCGAGGTGCATGTTGGAACGAATTACATCAGCAGTAGGTTACAGATCCTTCCTTCGGTAATTAAATCTTGATTTGCTGTAGTCGTAATGGGGAACAGCATAACAGACTGCCTTAGGGTCTCTTTTACATGTAGATGTACTACTTTTTGTGACTGCTTCAACCATGTTGTGTCGTCCTTTAATTCCAAACGGTATAAACCACTTGATTTGCATCGAACAGCTTTTGAGTTGTTTTGCATATGGGACGATGCTCCTACTGTGTAAGTACCATGCTATCATGGATCACATAGCAAAGCGATTACTGACCGCAAAGTCATTGTCCAGTCTCACTGTCAGCACAGCGAAATTGAAAAAGATCGCCGTAGTATAGCAGGACTCTATGTTGCCAACTGGATTCTTAAAAACCCGCTATGAAACAGTAGAGAAATCGCAAAATTGCTGTATTGTCAATGAAAAATGAGATTATTTTGCCGCTGTGAGTGCAAAAAATACCCGTTAAATCTCTATATCAGCAATAGAAATTTGAAAACATTTACTCGCTTAACTAACACTGCTCAGATTGAGGTTCTGGCTGATATGTACTTACTTACTTACAAATGGCTTTTAAGGAACCCGAAGGTTCATTGCCGCCCTCACATAAGCCCGCCATCGGTCCCTATCCTGTGCAAGATTAATCCAGTCTCTATCATCATACCCCACCTCCCTCAAATCCATTTTAATGTTATCCTCCCATCTACATCTCGGTCTCCCTAAAGGTCTTTTTCCCTCGGGTCTCCCAACTAAAACTCTATATGCATTTCTGGATTCTCCCATACGTGCTACATGTCCTGCTCATCTCAAACGTCTGGATTTTAAGTTCCTAATTATGTCAGGTGAAGAATACAATGCGTGCAGTTCTGTGTTGTGTAACTTTCTCCATTCTGCTGTAACTTCATCCCGCTTAGCCCCAAATATTTTCCTAAGCACCTTATTCTCAAACACCCTTAACCTATGTTCCTCTCTCAGAGTGAGAGTCCAAGTTTCACAACCATACAGAACAACCGGTAATATAACTGTTTTATAAATTCTAACTTTAAGATTTTTGGACAGCAGACTGGATGATAAGAGCTTCTCAACCGAATAATAACACGCATTTCCCATATTTATTCTGCGTTTAATTTCCTCCCGAGTGTCATTTATATTTGTTACTGTTGCTCCAAGATATTTGAATTTTTCCACCTCTTCGAAGGATAAATCTCCAATTTTTATATTTCCATTTCGTACAATATTCTGGTCACGAGACATAATCATATACTTTGTCTTTTCGGGATTTACTTCCAAACCGATCGCTTTACTTGCTTCAAGTAAAATTTCCGTGTTTTCCCTAATCGTTTGTGTATTTTCTCCTAACAAATTCACGTCATCTGCATAGACAAGAAGCTGATGTAACCTGTTCAATTCCAAACCCTGCCTGTTATCCTGAACTTTCCTAGTGGCATATTCTAGAGCGAAGTTAAAAAGTAAAGGTGATAGTGCATCTCCCTGCTTTAGCCCGCAGTGAAATGGAAAAGCGGCTGATATGTACAAATCGGAAATAAAATTTGGAGCTCACTTATTTTATGTTTCGCTTACAACACACTGCGCATGTGCAGTAAACAAAAGTCCGTGTGTATGTACTACTTGTAGTCAGTTGTGTGAAATTGTTGCCTGCATACAGGTCGTTTTCCATCAAGACTATCTCCAAATATTAATTCCGTATCTGTACATATCCTATCAGGTAGTGTACTTCACTTAACGATATGTGACAGAGGAAGGATAATTGTTTGTATATATCTGAAGTCTGATTAATGTAATATATAGCTAGTCTGGGATGTATGCAATGGAATAAGAAAGGACTGCCCGTTCTACCTCATTATCTCCTGACCTAGTTGCCTCATGAGTTGTGCCTTGTTAGTGACGTTCAGTTCTCTTCGGAAAATTGACTAAACAATAACTAACATTGAAAAACGCCATATCTAGCGGGAAAACAGCTGAATTGGCAACACTGGCCCGGATATCGCCTCTCTGGGTGATGAATGAAACTTTTTTTGCATATGTTTAATAAGACGTTCGGTACCTTACAGCAGTAGTGTTATTCCTTTAAGGAGGTAGAAAGTAATGTAATATTAATCCCATGATGTGCCATATCGGCCCAGAGGTGGCGAGAAGTTAAAACTTCCACTTTTACAGATAATAAAATCCGTGGCGCTGCAGCCCATGAATGGTCAAGACCGACCAGCCGGCTGCTAGCCTCACATCCACATGCCGAAGCAGAAGTGAATGATCATCCAACCAGAATAGAGGTATCGTGTGGTTAGCACGATGATCCCCCAACCGTTATAGCTGATTTTCGAAACCGGATTTTCGCTACCTATCGTAGCTCCAGAAGTGCATCACGATGCTGTATGGGCACCGGTCTCATACACTGGCCGAAATTTCATTAGAAAATTTCTTCCCCCATGGGATTCGAACCAGCGCGCATTTCTTAACGCGAATCCAAGGCAGGTACCTTAGACCACGACGCCACGGCGCTGGACGTTTACAGATACTAATCGGCATGTAATGGCAGCAGGGATGTAAATCCTACGTGCCCGCCGCTGAGTAGACTCCAGGGCCATAATTCGGCTAGAAAGGATTAGATCAGTGGATAAATTCTTCACGCTCATCGGAAATCGAACCCGGGATCTTCCGGCTTGCAGCGTTACGCCTTAACCGCGACGCTACCGTGCGTCCCCCCAAGAAGGTAGAAAAGTTCATAATTTAATTGAGTAACATGAATTCCTTTAATTTACAGCACAGAGACTACAACAATAATGACATAACTGTAGGATCATGTAACTTACAGACTGGCGGCTAATCCGCTTTTAGTATGTCACTGTTGATGTTGATTGTGATTCGTCTGTCGGACCGGGACGTTAAGCCTAGCGGCCCACTTGCTGTTATTCGACAGGAGTAGGCTACGTGCTGGCACCGGGTTTCCCCTTCTTCCTTCCTCATCTTCATCATCCTCACCCATTCCCTGTACTACACTTACACGAACATTTACACATACACTCTACTGTATGACATAACTCTCCACAGATATACATCATGCATAGCCTGGCCTATCGAAGTGATGTGCAACTTGAAAATGGGTCACAGTCCTGCCATGGAACCCGAATCATGCAAGTGAAATGGGTATGCATTGGATACATACATACATATATACATTACAGTAACCTTACGCCTAAAATCTCCTACATTTTATGAAATTGACTTCTCAGCTATTCCAGTTGTCACGGATGTTAGGTTTTTACTATTTTTAAACTCTATATTGAAAATGAAATAGCTTTTGTCAACTTTTATTATTAGAATCATTTTAGAAAGTCAATATGATTTTAGAGAAAAAAATTGTTTGAATAAAATTTATTATTATTATTGCAGAAAATAAAGGAAAGATTTCGTCACGGATGTTATAAGATTTGTGAACTAACTTCACACCTTATTAACAGAAAGTGTAAAACACGTCTCTGTCTCAAACAAAAAAAAATCATTCTTATGGTGTCCATGTGAAAGCTATGCAAATGTCATGGCACCCAATTTGTGCACAAAAACATAATCGGTAAATACTTTATGCAGTAGCTGTTTCTTCCATGTCACGGATGTTACACACATTTTGTCACGGATGTTACAGATGAGTTAATGTTCTTCATTTTTGCAGTTTCAAAACTGTCACATTTCTAATTCAAAATATTCACTTGAAATGTAAGATTGCTAATGTTATTAACGAAATTACTTAAAATAAATGACAGAAAGAATATAGTACATAATAAAAGTTCTTTGATCCTGGAGCTCTGGAATTAACAATGCAGGCTCCCAAAATATTTCTTCAACAATAGTTTCTTGAAAATCATACATGATCAGCTGATCTCTATGAGTAAGTGTACCAAACTTTAGAGAAACAAAAAGTACCCATTACCTAGCCAAGACCACTTACATTTTAAATGCCCATAAAATTTTCCATTTGAAAATAAAATGTTAGAATATTTACATTTACAGCCTTATTTATATCTTATACTAATAATAAACAAATATTTCCGAAAAAGACTTTTCATTGAAATTCCCAGTTTGCCTGGAATAGCTGCTCTACATTCTAGGTATCTAGGTCCACTTAAGAGGAGAAAAAATTAAGAAATAAATAACTTGGACCCTAAATACAGTATGTACCTTTAAGACCACATACGATAAGATCAATAACTTTCTTCCGGACGATGGAAGACATTTCTTATCTGGAAAGGTCTTCTCGATATCGTGACGTTATTCTACTAGGTCTCTAGAGATGTCCTCCTGACCTGGTTCTCCACGGATGATAGAATATTTCAGTGACATATTTGCATTTTTATGGGAATCCAGTGGTTTCTGATCGACATGCGTTGTGTTGACTTTTACAAGTGGGCCGAGACTCTTGGCGAGCAGGCGATTTACTTGACAAACAGCAATTGTATATCCTGTAGCAGAAGTCAGCTTATAAGGGTTCACTGAGTGTTTACTTTTAAGATGTATGGTTGCCTTGTGAAATGTATACGAAAAAAAAGATAGGGAGTCGTTTTCGGTGGTTTTGTGATTATATTTTGGTAGTTGATCGGAAGTTCGCGGGTTTTAACCAGGCTAAGGGAAACAAACTTTAAAGACAGGTATAGACAAAATTATTTAAAAAATGAGTTTCTTAATTTTCACATTATAAGATAGTTATAGATCTAATTAATAACTATCCAAAAATTTAAGTCCTGAATCTACTAGAAGTGCCCTTTAAAATTGAGAAGACACCACTTATGAGGCAACTAGGTCAGAAGATATATTCCTCTTTTTATTCAGTATGCTCCATTACAGTAATGCAATACTACACACATTTGTTGCTACATTGTTTTTACATTCTGTCTGAACTTAAAACAAAAACTAATAGTAAACTATTTGTAACAATAGTAGTGCTTTGACTATTTACAATATTTGCAAGGATGTAAAGTCAGCTGACTGAATAGAGTTTATGAATTACTTACAATTATTATTACTTACAATTATTAATACTAATACTAATTTTAACTGGAGTATTATTTTCACTATTTACAATATAATACACTGCCGTGAAGTCTATTGACTTAATAAAGGTCGTGAATTGCTTATAATTATTTTAACATATCTAACTTGAATAGTAATATTAATACTAATTTTAACTAGAGTAGTATTTTCACTATTTAAAATATTTACAGTGCTGTGAAAACTATTGACTGAACAAAGTTTCTGAATTCCTTATAGTGTTTTAACAATAGTTTCTCATATGACACTGGCTATCTTTATTTCTATATATTCCCTTCTTCAGTATATCCCTTTGTTTATTCAATTGTTCAGGAGATAATGCGGTAGGGTGGCCAGTTCCTTTTTCCCTCCATTACATACATCGCTGACTAGCTACATATTACACTATTCAGACTTCAGATGCATACAAACAATTGTTCTTCCTCTGACATAATATCGTCAAGTGAGATTTACTGCCTGATAATAGATTTACATATCAGCGAGAACCTCAATCAGAGAATAATTACTAATAAAATAATGGAATCTTTAGTAGAGATTAACATGACGTAATACTGTAGTAATATCCTTTATTTAGCAGAAAGAATGATCAAGCCATTGCTATAGTTTATAATTTGTATAAGTCACTGCACTTTCACGTGATTAACACCTGTCGTGGTGTGAATTGCATTATGGTCTAAGATTATTGGAAACGGAAATAGTTCCGAAACAATATAATATTTTGGTGATTATTACGTTGTGTCAGATGCTTGCTATTATTTGGGAACTGTTCTTTGGAATTAGTACTTTCTTGAAACCAGAACACACGGAAAAGTTCCGGAAAGAAAACGACTTTTCCCAACACTACGCTTTGAAAATATTGAGATCTGACTTTATACGTTCAAGATTTTAAAATTTATTGCGAATAAAATTCTTTCCGGAGCAGACGACGACCGCTGAGACATACTACTTCTTTTCAACATTGCAGCTAGCTTCTGCCAAGAGTCGCTACTGAATTGGAGATATGGTTGCATAATGCCGAGGATGAGGTAATGCCCGCTTGTCCTGCAAGGGAGCGTGTTGAGCGCACATGCTCGCTTTCGGTCGAGTTGATGATCACTGCTCTTGAGCTAAGCTAAAAAATAAAGGTAATAGTGCATATCTTTGCTTTAGCCTGCAGAAAATTGGAAAAGCATCAGATAGAAACTGGCATATACAGACTCTGCTGTACGTTTCCCTGAGACACATTTTTAATTAATCGAACTAGTTTCTTGGGATAACAAATACAATAAGAATATTATATATAAATTTCTCTCTTAACTGATTCACATGTCTTTTTGAAATGTATGAATAATTGATGTACTGTAACCTTTATACTCCCATTTCTTCTCCAATATCTGTCGAATACAAAAAGTGGATAAAGGAGACAGCCTCCAGATATGGAGGGTAGCTGCGAATATATAGAATAAGCAGTCGCGGACAGCCGATAAGAGGTGGTCCTCCACCTTGGGGTTCGGGCGAAGGGCTAACAACACATCACCATTAATAACAGCTTGTTACGAAATCACTCAATATGTTATAGGGCCTTTGGTCCACTACGTTTCGTCCACTTTTTGTTTTGTCCACTGACACATTTGTCCATTTTATGATTCGTCCATTAAGTTTTGTCCACTGACCATTTAGTCCATTTTCATACTTCGTCCATTATGTTTTCGTCATCTACTGTGGCAAAAAAAATAGATGACATGAAACATAATTCATTTGGTCAAAAAGTAATTTATTTAAATTTAAAATATGTTGAATAATTTCAAGGGAAAAATTGTTCCGGGGCCGGGTATCGATCCCGGGAGCGCTGGTACGTTCAACTAGAGGTCCCGGGATCGATACCCAGCCCCGGAACAATTTTTCCCTTGAAATTATTCAAATCTGCTTTACAGGGAGCTTCACCTGAAAGACTAGATTTGCTTAAAATATGTTGTTGAATGTACAGCTGTCAAAAGAAAAAGTGGCCGCTCTCCTGAAACAAAGTTCCCTTCGGGTATCTTTGCTATAATTCGGAGACAGGCGATGTTACATGTTGTTGGACCACGTTGCCTGATATCTACAGTTATAATTGAAGTATTCTCTCTGTGATTCGATAGCGTAATGGTAGCGTTCAGGCCTCTTATTCATGAGCTCCTGCGTTCGACTACAACCTCGTGCTTTTTATGTTCTTTTTTGTTATGTTTTTGAGAGAGACAAACTATACATAATGGCTCCTTTCTCGTTTACGATTATTTTAGTAATTAGCATCAGATTCATTAATATATTATGCCATGACTTTATCATTATGATATTGTGGCTGCAAATGGAAAGAAGAAAGATTTTATTCTCAATAAAAATAACTTTCGTGGGATAAACAAAACAAATTTACTGGCGTCGGCCTTAAAACATTCAAACAATTAAGCGTTCAAAAAACAAAACAAAAGCCCACAATTCAATATTTAGGCCCGTATGCACAGTCGAGTTTGAGACCGGTCTTGAGATTGTCTCGAGACAGCGACACAGAATTCGTATGCATAGTCTAATTTCCAAGACGCGCTTGAGATTTTCTCAGGATTTCGTTGAGACTGGGCCAAGACTGCCAATGACCGGTCTTGGGACGATCTCAGGCAACTGTGAGGACAAAAATGGCGGCTATTGTACAGCTGACGACGATTCCGTCGAGTTTCTGAGGATTGGAAATTAAGGTACCATTGAACTTAAATCACGGTTGTCAAGAAAATATTTGATAAACAATGAAAATTCGTTAGATTTTTACTGTGATGAGCAGTTTTAAAAACGTTACAGATTCACAACTGTCGTAAATGGTATTTATGTTACTGGTACTATTGCTGACTGAAGAATCAAGGACAGGTCGTGATCTTCCTATTGCAAGAATTCTGCAACTCTTGACTGTCCCAGGATTTTAAGCAACAGGAGACTTTCAAGTGAGTATAAGTTGAAACTTATCATAATTACGCAAAGCACGAAAAATTATCCCAGTGTGTTTTTTGTTATAACCTAATAACCAAATTAGTTTCTTAGAAGTTGTTTAGGCTATATTTTAATATTATTAGTACGAAATCAGCTGTGTTCTTAAATAATATCTTAAGTAAACGATTTTATATAATAGTAGACTTTTAAATTAGTATAACTGACATCTTATCATATTATTAGGCAAGTCAAGAAACTTTATCCCAGTGTGTTGTTAGGTTATAACAAACAAATTAGCTTGTTACAAATTGGGTAGGCCTTTATTTTAATATGATTGGTACCAAAGCAGCTAGATGATCTTAAATAATATCTAAAAATATCTTGCATTATGTTCTAACACAAATCAACAGGATTGTGATGCTTAGTAATAATTTACATTACTGGTAACTACATTAGTTTATAATTCTTTACTATAGCGTTACCTCGTTACTATACAAATGTATTTACTCCTTAGGTTTAGAAATTTCCTATAATATACCATACAGCAATAACAGTACATACTGTAGTTCCAATGAAATAGTCTTCATGTGAGAGTTGTCTTATTGTTTATTAAATTAATTTCATTAATATTTATAGGGGATGAGTGGCATAAATGGGACACAATGATTACTTCATTATTAAAGTTTGTGATTACAAATGGTGATATTTTTCCAGAACAACTACACCAAAGGAGACGCAATATTCTTTTGCTCCACTGACTTCTATGAGATGTAGGCTATATAGTGATATAAACACATGGCATTAGTTTGCAGCCAGAAATATTTTCATTAAAAAATCGTTTCATACTTACTTGCACCTGTATATTTCAAAGCACTCTTGTGGCTCCCCCTGCTTATTATGAACATAACATGTGGTTCAGGAAGAATTACTACGAAAATGATATATAAAGTTCAGAATACATTCATTTCTTAATGCAGCTGATACGTATTTGCACATAGGCCTAACCAAAAACCCCATAAATTAACTACGTCTTTGCTGCTATTTAGGCCTACAACCATTATCATTATTGTATTTGACATTAATGTGTCACTAATGGTGAGAAAAAAATCTGTTAACATTCTCCAAACTTGTGGGTATCTTTTGCACAATAGGCCTTCATATATTATAGGCCTCTCTCTCTCTCTCTCTCTTTATATATAAAATTTAAAAAGCTGATAACATAATGTTTAAAATTGCTTATATTGAATTTGTGTGTTAAATACAGACCAAATAAAATAAAATATACCATTCATGGCACTCCTCCCAGTTCTGTATCTAGCTCCTCAAATATTTTTCAAGTTGTTTTTAAAATGTGTCAACTTTTTCAGATTGTTCTAAGAGACTTAAGGAAAATCCATCAAGGCACAAACTGTTATCTGTCAGAAATTTGAGAACGACAGAGTTAAAGGTATTCTACTTGGTGAAAATGTGTACCTTTTCACCCCTGTGTTGGACAATGATTTGGGGACTGGAGCTGAAAGAAGGTAAATGAAATTGATTCTTATTGGTCAGAACTCTTTTGGAAATAATGCATATTAATATTTAATACTGGTCCTCTTATTATTCCTATCTGGAAAAAAAGTACTGACAAGTATTTTCCGAATAAAGCATTTATATTTTATCTTGTATATTTTTTTATTTCTTAATTTCAGATACGACATGGCCCACAAATCAACTCGGAATTTAGTAGAGACGGTTAATGGCATCCGGTAATAGAGGTTCCAGTGTCTTCGATGAAAAAAACTGACCACAATGAGAACAACGTAAGCAGTGATAGCTTATGTCATTCTGCACATTACTGGCATTTTAAAGCAGGACCTATTTGAATCTGCAGAAGAACACCCCAACGTGGTTCCTGTGCCCAATACTTCTCATGTGAATGCTATTTCCGTCATAAGCGCTGACTTTTCGGGTGTTTTGCGTTGTATCATGAATACTCCCAAAATTTAAATACTGGTGGTGCTTAGTTATGTGCTGTGTAGGCCTGTCTTGAAATTTCCAGCCTCTTCTCTAGTTACCCAAATCCTATGGCATTAGTACTATGATACACTGGCGCTTGTACTAAGGTCACACTTCTGTGGTATATATTTATTATTATACTTTCTGCAATCAGTGATTGTCATAATACAAAGTTTACTAAATAATATTGCTTTAATATACAACGTTTTTTTTTTCTGGAAGGTTTTGAAAAAAAAAAGTACAAGAGAAAGCTAAGAAAATTCCTTAGAATGAGACCTTTTGGTCCATTAAGATGTTGTTACAGGATGATTATTAAGCCATGTAAAGCTGTAAGTGTAATGCATTATATGAATACGTTGTCCAGTCTTAAATATTTACAGAACTTGGTGAAGAATCTTGCAATGGTGTCTCGTGCCCCAACAATCAGGTCAACAAGATTTATGTTGTCTAAATTTTACACCGACTTGTAATAAGGAATGGTTGGGTTGTAGATGGAACACTTTTCCTTGTGTACATCGAAGGGTTGTTTGTGGTATCTTATTATATTATTCAGAATTGGTATTTAACATAAAAATATATCTTTTAGCTTTTTTTTCTTACTTACTTGCTTTTAAGGAATCCGGAGGTTCATTACCGCCCTCACATAAGCTCGCCATTGATCCCTATCCTGAGCAAGATTAATCTAGTCTCTATCATCATATCCCACTTCCCTCAAATCCATTTTAATATTACCTTCCCATCTACGTCTCGGCCTCCCCAAAGGTCTTCTTTCCCTCAGGCCTCCCAACTAACACTCTATATGCATTTCTGGATTCGCTCATACGTGCTATATGCCCTGCCCACTTTACATGGATGTAATTGATGACAAGAAATGGATCATCATATACAAAGGTAACAAATGAAGTGCAGTGAATACACAGCAAACACAAAACATTTTGTTGAAGTTGCATTTATTGTTGAGTTATAAAAATTTGAATTTCGCAAAATTTCTGCTAATGTAATGTGTACAACTGCTCTTAACAGGATAAAAATTTGGAGTGATTTATTGGCCCAAATTACTTAATATTTCCTTACATCTATATTTTAAGAAACTTAACATTTCTTTTTCTTAAAATCATTCAGAGTTATTAATATTCTCAGACTAAAGCCAAAAAGGAAATGTCCTAGCTACATAGTAAGAATAATTTCACAAAAGTGAAGTATTCTGTGTGTTCTTTAGCATTTGTGAAAGTGTTCATGATTGTAAAACTCTAGTGGATGATCACTTTAACTTTGTAGCAGCTGATTTTATGTTTTATGTCACTTTATTGTCAATGAAATCAGGAAACTCTTAACTTTGTACATTTGCATGAAAATTGTTAAATTGAGATAGTGGATAAACATAAAATATTAATAAACAACACACAGACGTAATAATTCCCCTGTCCTAAATGAAAGAAAAGAAAAGAGAAAATATGCAATGCATACAATGAAAGATGCATTGTTATTTATAGGCCCTCCTTGCAAAAGAATGCAGTCATATTTTTTTTTTATTTACTGTATATATCTTTGCAAAACCTCTTACATAGACGATTATATATATATATATATATATATATATATATATATATATATATATATATATATATATATATATAATGATCAGGCAATTTATGATAAGTCTAACATACAAGTATATTCAGGAAAATAGATCATCTCTTCCCAATTAGAGGTGATAGATTCTTACATTGTGATAGAAATTTTCCTATTATCATATAATTCATCCGAAGTATAACCGAATTTGCATAGTTCATCAATTCACTGAACTGATAATTCAAAATTGTGGAAGTTAGTCCAACAAATGCAATATATTCAAAACTGTCACTGAAGAAAGAAAAAGTCAATGACTTGAAAAAAATGTTCCCATACATTGAAGAAAATTAAACACACATCGCAACTTGGAAAGAAGAGGGCTGCAAGTGCAAGCATTTCATGAATTGAGATAACACTGCTGCCTAATAGAGAAAACCTTTCTGTATCTGTTTCTATATGGCCACAAGCAGTAGGTTAAAATTTGGAGGCAGGGCATAATTGTGTCTGTACGGTACCACTGTAAATCAAATGGACCTATTACACATTAAACTTCAAATATCTCATTACTATAGTTTTGAACTTGTCGACGTCTTCTTTGCAAGGTGCGATTATGAAGATTTCATAATTTGACAATCAGAGGCTTTTGAACTAATGGTCATACATTTATAAGACATTGTGATAACATTTTTTTGTAAGAGTTCCCTAAATTAATGTTGATAATTTTGTGAAATAAAATTAGATGTTGTTTTACAAATTTGTGTTTTTATACCTTACAATTTTTCTCAATATGCAATTTTAAGAAAACATTTTTCTTGAAAACCTATTTTTTTTAAAGGGCGGAAGGTAAACAAAAGCCCTATTGCTATTATTATCTTAATTAGTGGAAGAGTTTAGAAACACTTTCAATAGAAGTTCTGATGCTGAAATTAATTTTTATGACGGTAAAGAAAGTTTTAAATTTCAGAATTGCTGGAAAGGTCTTTTGTCTTCACTGTAAAACTGTCATTAGACTTCCGCTTCCGCTCTTTTAACAAATGGTGATTATTCATTACATACACCTTTGTGTTGTATGATGGAACTGAAGAGTTGAACATGGATCACATTAAAGATGCACAGCATTGCTGCAGGATCATTACAAAAAAAAAAAATACCAGTACCTGTACAGTGCAAAGCAGCAAATGACTTCATTGTTAAGTGTCTAGGCACTGGAACAACAACATTTTTTAAGTGATGATAAGACCAAATTAAAATATACAAATTCTCTAATATATCAAGTAAACCCCAGAATGAACATGAACTTTAATTTTTTAATAAAACGAAAATAGAAAACCGAAATAAATATTATTGTATTTCTAATTTTTTCCCAAAAGTGACATTTTACTTCTGTGTATTTCTTCTTTTCTCCTCTCCTCTGCTTCGAAAGCCTGTTGTTTTCTAGTTTCTTCTCTTTCAAAAGATATTATCCTACGTTCTTCTGCTTTTCGTTCATTTTCTAGTTGTTCTTTAGCCAAATCTATTGTGTATTTAATTTCCTCCTTTCTGAGGCTGTGCAGTTCTTCGTCATAATTCATCTGCCATTGAAGCCTATTTAACCTTGATTTCAGCTCTGTTTCGATCACAGTTTTTCTGGGTAGAGGACGAGGGGAGAATTTTTGCTTGTTTCTGCAGGATGTTGTTGCAGGCACTTCACTTGAATCATCTAGGTTGCCTGTCATGTCTGCTTCATGCTGCTGTGGTAGGTCTTCTGGATTTGCTTCGACAACACTCACGGCTGTAAATAATAATAATAATAATAATAATAATAATAATAATAATAATAATAACAACTGAATGTTTGCTATCATTATGCATTAGACATTAGTGAACTGAAACTGAAAAATATTGAACATGACTGGTTGAAGTAACTGTATTACTTTGCCTTTGTAAGCAGAAAGAGAAATGAAGCAACTCAATGCATTTTATATTGTAAAGAGAAATTAATTGTTTCCTTTCCATGTCACAGATTTGATTTCAAAAGTTTTAAATTTAAAAGAATTCATCTTGTCTATTGTATATTATGCTGTTTAAGGCTCTTAATTAATTCACTGACCACAGTAGATTAGAATACGAATCGACTGAAAAAAACAGAGGAACTAATTCATATTAATACAAGAATGTTATATATTACCTTCAGTTGAAAGTTGTGAATTGTTGACTTGCAATGCATCATTGTCAAAAAGAAAGCCAACATTATGGCTCAAATGAGGCACTACAAGGTCTAGTTCTGGGAATTCTGTGGTGTTGTCTGGTGGTGGACCACCACCTGTCTTCAGTCTTTCCCTTGTTTCATGGGCCAATTCTTTCTTTCTCTTCGATTTAATATTTACCCAGCATTTTTTCAGTTGCTGAACAGTACGCTGAAAATGGAAACATTGAAGAAATACAAATACATAGATACTGGTAATCAATAATACCAATATTGTAACATATTATACTGATTAGTAAACTGTGTTACTAGTTAACTATAATTATGGAATGGATGGGGAAAGGAACTGGCTATCCTATTCCATTATTTTCTGTCTTAGTCGCCTCATGAGTGGTGCCTTATTGAGGTTCTAACCAGCCACTGCCACTGCTAACTAAAATACATACATACATACATTACTGTACTGTGATAACACATCATAAATACATATTAGAATCCACAGAGTTTATAGCATGTTAAGAATTAATGCTTTTGTCATTACATTTTAGCCATTTTTTTTAAATAATTCTTCTCCATAAAAAAACTGTTGGGTCTTCCATTAATTTAATTTACTTGCATTTTGACGAGGCAGAGCTTGCTCCCTTTCCTAATTATTTTGTACAAGTCTACTCCCCCCCTCCCCCACTAGCATATTCTAATGCAATGTTAAATTGGGTATGATGTTAGTGTAGATTATATTTGTGATTATTAATAGTAATATTTTAATTATGTTGGCCCATTTTTGATATTGTAATCTGTTCTCGTTATTTTAGAAGCACAAAGGACATAGTTCTATGGTATAATATATTCAGAAACTGCCCATGATGTCATTTTATCAAAGAAGCTGTACTGGTACCATCATTTCATTTTCCTTTAAGGAAGCAAAGTAATGAACTTATTATTTGCAAAAAAACTTATACTGTTATAAAAAGAAAACATGTAAGTCTACTAGTGCATTCCTGAAGAAGAAATACCCGAACTCAGGGAAGCTATCTGAACACACTTAACAAGATGTAATGCGAGTTTAAAACGTAGGGTAAAATTAACTTTGAAATAACACAAATTGTAAAAATTAAAATTAAATTATACAGATACATAATTTCACACTGAATAGCCTAAATATATATTTTTTAAAAATAATATTCCAAATGGTACTTTTTGCTTAACATTAAAAAACTTGGATATATAAAACATATTTTGTTTTACAGCCTTGAACCAAAGTAGGTTTCGTTTTAATACAAATTAACACACCAGTGGTCTTATATTTCCCCCATCCATAAATTTCATACTGGGGAACAAATTGAAATGAAGCTACATAAATATCGTACATAAATTATACGTACAATTAGGCCTAACTGGTAAATTTGACCATAGTCTAAAAAAGAAATAAATTTACAGAATCTAGAACAGATGATATGTTTATTCCAACCAATATTTAATATTTTACCAAATCTGAATAGACAAATTGCAATGAAGCTCGTTATTAAGTTGATATTATTGAAATTCGATAATAAATAAATATGTAAGAACAAAACTAAACGAAATTTAACTTACCTTCGTAACATTTGCTTCTTCGTTGTATGCATTGCATACGTCCTCCCAGGTTTTTTTCTTTTTGGACAAAGAAATTATATCTGTCCTTTTGTCTTCCAATATTTTATGTTTACCGACTAAATCAATTAATAACAATTTCTCCTCTGCTGTATACAACTTGTGTTCAGCCGCCATTTTTGATGTTTACAATCGCACACAATGCTAATTTGCGGAAACTGATCACGTGATCAGCAATGACGACATAAATGTATGAAAACATTCTGTTCCAAAGCGAATATTCTCAGCACGGTCTCAGGATTGTCTCAAGACCAAGACAGGACGGAGAAGGCGACTGTGCGTACGAAAACTGAGACCGGTCTTGACCTGTTCTTGGTCTTGGGACAGTCTTGAGACTAGCTTGGCGTTGACTGTGCATATGGGTCTTAGTCCCCGCATGTGATTCACATATCTTATGTCGTCTATTATTCTGTTCAACCAGAGACCCAACAAATTCCTTTTTCTCTTTCTAGTCAGTTTCAGCATCATTCTTTCTTCACTCACTTTTTCAAACACAATTTTATTTCTTATTCTGTCTGTCCACTTCACACGCACCGTTCTTCACCACATCCACATTGCAAATGCTTCAATTCGTTTCTCTTCATTTCGTCGTAATGTCCATGTTCCTTCCCCATACAATGCCACACTCCACACAAAGCACTTCACTAGTCTCTTCCTTAGTTCTTTTTCCAGAGGTCCGCAGAATATCCTTCTTCTTCTATTAAAAGCTTCCTTTGTTCATGTTTGCAGTTTTTCTTGGGAAGGATAGGCCTAAATGCGGTAACATCCCGTTGCTTTCCGCACACCACTATCTCTTTCGCATCTTATTAAATTCCAGGGGACCCAAGCGTGGAGATGAGGAGAGTGGATTTGACTAATTGGGCCCTCCGGACTTCACCGAAAGTCACGGCAAGGGTTAAATATTAATTCTATCAGGATGTTTGACCCTATCAGAGATCGGGAAATCTCAATTAGCCTTTGCCCCCCGCATCCTGGACTAGCTTCTACGAATCATCAGAAAATCTTAGAGTGTGATTGGGCCAATGTTTCCGAAAATGTTTCCACACTTTTGCCCTCGTAGCTCAGCGGACGAACGTCGAAATTTAGATGTCAACGTCTCAGGTTCAATTCCTCGTTACTCCTTTTCATTTTATTGTGGTTCAAGATAGTATAATGTAATAATACAAAAATAAAAACTAATAGCAGTATTATGCAACTGGATTTTTCCAAACCTAATATTAAATTTATGTTATTTATATCGCTAAAGAACGATTACAATATAAATTACTTGAATATTAATAATACAGTATCACTAAAGAACGATAACACAATATAAATGATAAATATCGGTTTGTTTAATTAATATAAGATATTATATAATACTTATTTAATTATCTAAATAAAATAACCTATTTTACAAAGAAAGATGGTTATTTGTGTTATAATAATTACTTACATAAAATACATATTATTTATGTTGCGAAAGAACAATAACAATATAAATAACTTGAATATTATTTTATAATGCTAATGAAGGAAAACAGAATATAAATGATAACTTGAATATTATCTACATCGCTAAAGAACGATAACAATATAAAAAACGTGAATATTATTCATATCGGAATTTCACAGATTTATTACAGATGTATTTAAGAAATTATAGAAGAATAGTAATTAGTAACAGTGTCTTATTTATTCTTCTTGGAGGCAAATTTGTAACTTTTAAAAGTGTGGTTACTATGTTGAAGTGTATGTGTTGTAACGGATGCTTGATTTGTTATATATGTGAGTCAGTTATGTGATGCTTGATGTCGTCGCAATGTCGTAATTATAGTTTGATTGTGTTTGTGTGACTATTGTGTATTAATTTATGATGTATGGTACGGAAAGCTGCATATTTGTGTTATAGAAGTGTTACGTATGTGTGTTTTTAATGTTTTTGTACGTTTCAAATTGATACCTGATATTTATTTTGCAATCGCAATGCCTAATTTACGGTTTGTTTATGTTTTGTTTACATCGCGTAAGCTAATTTAATTTTCTTTTCTATTTCTCTTTATGCTTATCTTTTTTGTGTATGAAACTATAGCCCTAACATACATATGTAAAATAGGGCTAACCACCATTGGAGATACAATAATAATAATTGTTATTCATATCGTTATAAAACGATAACAGAATACAAATGATGGCTTGAATTTTATTCATATCTCTAAAGAACGATAACAAAATATAAATAACGTGATATCCGTAAAGAACGATAACTGAATATAAATGATAATTTGAATAGCATTTACATCGCTAAACAACGATTAAAAAATAAAATGAAAACTTGAAGAAGGCCCAAACCCACAACCTTTGAATCATTAAACAAGCACTCTATCGCTGGCCTACGAGGCGCAGACATGGAACACTTTCATAGTTCGGGAACTGCTTGTACAAGCACATGCATCGTGTAACATCGCCGCGACCCGAAGTGAACTTTGAAAATATTCGCTGTTCACGAGTGCGGCCACTTTTTTTTTGACAGCTGCACATACTGTTTGCGTTATAAACATGATTAATTATCATTTTCTTCTTCCTGAAGAACTTCAGTAGAGTTAATTTTTAATCTGTTTGAAGTTCCTCTTATATGTTTCCAGCCGGCCCTCGTTCTTGTAGTCTTCATACGGTGTAACCATTTCCCTGGTGCGTTCATGATTGTTGACATATGTCTGACTTCGGACTCGCGTGTTCTCCCAACAATTGAATATTCACCTACTCATTTGATTTCTGTTCATGCTGGAATGATGAACAACCATGAGATTTAAATTTATTATGCCTACCTTCGGCGACATTGTTAATCTTCTGTTCCCCACTCAAGACTGCTTCGTACACATTCCATAACATGTTTCCGGTGTTGTAATTGTAGATAGGAAACACAAACATGTGTTCTGAGATGGACGAAAGGTTATGGACATAAAAGGTGTGGACAAAATGTATGGATGGATGTAAATTGTATGGATTAATAGGTTGTGGACAAGAGAACGTGGACGAAAGTTAATGGACGAAACAAATTGGGGACAAAAGGTAGTGGACGAAAGGCCCGCAAACTACTCAATATTATATATTATGTAAAACTATTCTTAATTTGCGTATATTGATTACGTCTCAAAAATGAATTATGTTAGAAAACTTCAATTTTGTGAAGACCTCCAGAAACCAAATACATTATTATTACGATAGTAATTAAATAATTTCAATTATTTTACAGATATCAATTTCAATTACAATTATTTTTATTATCAGTCTAAAAATTGTATTTGAACATAACGTAATGAAACAAACATTATAATAACCCAGTTTAAATTATTATCTTATTAACAAATATCCGTAATATCAATCTTAACAATTCACAACTTTGTAACCCTTCGTGCATATATGCCTATCTATGTTCTCCGTGTAGTTTATCTAGCCTTGTTTCAATCAGTCATCCAATACGGAAAAATAGGATGGAGTGGAATGACAAAGACTATCTTAACTCCATTAATATTACTACAAAAACGTATCATCAAAATTTGTCTGCATAAACCACTTGATTATCCGAGACAATTTATTTATTCTGAATTCCAAGTACTAAAAATTGAGCAAATATATAAACATACATTACTAACTTATTTTCACAAAAATCGAATGAATTTTATAACTGAAAAACATATACATAACATCAGAAAAAATGTCCCAACTCCTTTGGCAGAACCTAAATGCCACACTACAGCTAGATTAACACACAGTAGGAATTATGGACCAAGACTATACAATTCAGTATTGAAAAATAATCCAGACCTAAGCAATTTACACATTCTTAAGTTTAAAAATAAGGTGAAAATGTTTGTATGATATTTGATAAATTTTATTATAATTTTTTTTAAGTGTTACTAGCATTATATGGTACTAATTTTTATTGTATTTATCTGATGCATGTACCCTATAAGATAAAACATTGCAATAAATATAAATAGATCATTTTCTTAATTAATAACAGTGTATATCTCCAATAAATGATTCCTTAGCATCGCCACAGATACACTTGATTGTACTTGTCACTATCTCTTGTCACTAGAAAGTTATTGAAATTTATATTTTCCCCGCCATTCATAAAATATTTTGATATGATACCTCTTGCACAAAAGGAGAGATCTATAACTGAAACTCGATTAATATATTTCAGTATTATTTGTATTTATCCTGGTAATAATGGACAGTTTGACTCGTAGACATTTTGTTTTTCAGCATTAACTTCCCATGATTTTACGAGAAGATTCGAAGAGAACGGCAGTTACGTAGACTTTCAGCTCCCCCCTACTACCAATAATGCACAACACAATGTCAATACGGCGGTTGCTGTCGTCTGCGATACAACGAACTTTTCTGTTGATTTTCGAGTTTGGCATTTTTTCCGGTTATTAAATGCTTATTTAAGTTGTGTTAACTCTCGCTAGTGGTTTTATATTTTATTTTATTCGTCTTAGTATTTATTTTATTATTGTAAATATTTTTGTTTTATTATTATTATTATTATTATTATTATTATTATTATTATTATTATTATTATTATTATTATTATTAATGAATTATTTTGTATTACAATCATTGTATCATTTCTGTCACGATTATTCTATTATTATTATTATTCTTATTATTATTATTATTATTATTATTATTATTGTTGTTGTTGTTGTTACTATTATTTATATCATCAGCATTATTATTTGAACCCTGTAAAATTTATGTAGACTACTGGACTGTACCCGAGCACGAGCATTATGCTCCTTTCGAGTATCTATTCATATGTATTCAATTCAAATGTAAATTGCAAATAAATTTGAATTTGAATTTGAATTTGTTAAATATTTATTTTTGATATGTATGCAGTCATGTTCACATAATTATATATATATATATATATATATATATATATATATATATATACATTGTGTTTAATAGTGACTATAGAAAAACCCACGCACTTAAAGTTATATTTCACACCGCAACATATTCTCACACGGTCCATTTTATGGCTGTAGAAATTACATCGGGTTATGGTTACGACATTGTATACATCGCATTAGGAGATTTATAATTACTTTTCCATGTTTTCACTTAGAAAACATCTCAAACATTTTCAACGTAATATTTTAATCGATGTCAGTTTTTTATGGATATCTGTAATTTTATTCTGGGCTTTAGGAAATTATTATTTTATCACTTCCAGTGAATGTATTACGCACTTCCCGTCTTTTAAATTTAATAAATAAAGCCTTTATTGAAATTCACCTTCATTAGAGGTCTAGCATGTTATTTGTGTTGATTGATGTGGGGAATTATTGCGTATTTATGAGAGAGTAACACCCTTCTTTATTTCTTTGTTGTTTTTAGAGGAGTAAAGACAACATATCATTTTCAAGCAAATTTATATATTACTTATTTAGTTTTACTTCGGTTAACATCAATAACGATCATTTTTAAAAACATGATCTGCTTTAGGTCTATGAACGTAATGAGGAAATGAAAATTTATCTCTAAATTAGTTATAAAAATCTTCTCTGAATTTTTTAAATAAGCTCAGATTCGTCATCAGTAACATCACGAGTGACGTGTGATCTGTTCTGTCTCTAAAATTGTTAGGAGAGAAATTTATCTTTCAAGCATTTCATTCGACGTCTAATAACCTTCGCCCTATAGGGCTAAAATTATTTTTTTTTTTTTTAGGTATTCTGTAGATACTAATTCTCGTTACGTGATTTAAGAATTTTTCCTGTTATTCGTTCATTTTTAAAATTCAATTTTCCACATTTCAACTCTTGTGTTATTTCTTTATTGTTTTGTAGTCCAGGAGAGTAGACAAGTAGATACTATACCCTGAAAGGGTTCCAATAATTTCATTCCTCCTGCCTCCACTTTTTGTTTTATTTCGATGTCAAGAATCCGTAATATTTTCGAACTGTAGTCTATAATAACTTAGGGAATGACATTATTATTTTTTAAGTTTGAAGATTGTTTATTGTCTTGCCTTATTCAGTTGACTTTTATTTCATTGTTCTAATTATTTTTTTTATTTCTGTGTAATTTCTTGTCCATCTCATTGGTCTTATCATAACATATTCGTACCTCGCAACTCAAGAAGTTGAAGTAACATCATTTGAGGGGGTGAGAAGCAAAGGGGTACAAGTGACATTTCTAAGAACATGAGTTAAGTGCATCCAGGGAAAGCTAAAACATATAAACTTTTAATAGCAAAGAGATACACCTTTTAACCATACCACACACTAAAATTGAAATAAAAAATTTCACTGAATTTACGAAATTTTAAGTATTTTCAACCACATTTTCTCACAGATAACTTAAGTGCACTTATACCCCTTTGCTTCTGACTTCCTCATTTATAAACCTATAGATA
Source organism: Periplaneta americana (assembly GCF_040183065.1). Taxonomy (NCBI): domain Eukaryota; kingdom Metazoa; phylum Arthropoda; class Insecta; order Blattodea; family Blattidae; genus Periplaneta; species Periplaneta americana. Next base: position 124,918,585 of record NC_091118.1, on the reverse strand, counting down.
TTCCGCCATTACAACATTTTTTTCATTAATCCATCCATCCATGACTCTGCGAACGATATTCCATAAGCGCGATGGGGAAATAGTGAATGACGTTGATCTATGTATTGGTAATGCTAATATAATGCTATTTTGCGTGCGTGTGTAAAGATTGTGCTACGATGATAGGTAACTCAAGCGGGAGGTAAGGTATGTAGATGTAGAAGTGTGAAGGACTTAGAAAAGGAGAACAAGAGAATGAAAATATCACTTTTATATGTTTCAATGAAATTAATTATATGTATAGATCTACTTTAGTACATATAAAACGCTGAGAATGATGGGATTTAAATATTTTAAATATTTCCCCGATCTTTCATAAGACTTGAGAACCCTTACAAATGTAACTTTCAAGTTTCCTTTCTATAAATGTCCTAATTTTACTAACGCAACCTCATCATCTACATCAAGAGACATGACGTGCTCTAGCATTGTAGAACTTCACATGTGAGAAGTCATGGTATAGATATTGCCTGAATCCCTAACGTTCATACAGAAGATTCTTAGCGTGCTGTGAATTTACTGGGCCTATATAGCCTCCAATTTTACTTTATTTCCGATAAAGCCACGCTAAGAACTTTCACCTCCCTTAAAAATTCATTACTCTCGGCAGGGTGTAAGTTCGCGAGCCTCGTAACTAAACGCAAGCGTGAAACTTCAGCACTGTAAAGCTGAACACTGCCAAGACAGAATTACTGTACAGTATGACACCCCTGACCTCGTGCCCAGTTCAATAAACTTGCAGTTTATTCATTGTTTGCATCCTGCAATGTATTCTTGCATTCTCCACCCACCACTTCATTGTTCCACCCCAATTTCGCAATTCATCTTCATTAACCTCGTGCTCCATGCAGCCTCTGTCAACCAAACGCTGGCCTCCCACTAGTCACTAGTATTACAACGTAATATCTTGTACATGCGTGCAACATTTTCACAGAATGGTTCTCTACGTCATATTTCGTATTTTCTTCTACGTAACATATTTATAAATACTCAGGCAACGAATATAGTAAGCTACAACTAGAGCATTATCTGGGTATGATGAGTTGTTGGTGCACAGAAAACTTTATTCTCTGATACAAAAGAGAAAGCAAATATAATTATTGTGGTACCGGGTTTCCGAATGATTTAATTACATATGATATGATACCTTACAATTCATTTCGATTTTTTCAGATACATCTATTCAAGATCATAAATTTATTTAAAGTTTCTCAATCATATGATTTATCATTTGTTGCAAATTAATATTTGCTAATACTTCTTATTAAAGAAAATATATGAACGTTTTCACCTATATGGCATCATCAGATATTCAAATGTTATAACGGTATCTAAAACGTAAGTCCAATATAGTATTCACTGTGATAAACATAACAATAAATTAAAATGATTAAAATCATGAGTTATATGTAATGAGACTCTAATATCGTTGTGAGAAATGTGTTCAATTTGATTGATTTGTATTGGCCTATGGTTTTTGCTGACTTGTCAAAAATGTAAAAAATAAAATATAAATATAAAATACATAGGACTCATGTTACGTATTTTGTGTTTGTTGCATAACACTATTAATATATAAAATTGATAAAATATAAAAATTTGTACTTATGTATATGTGATACAGTTAACGTGAATTTTATCCGAGTATTACAACATTGTAAATATTAATTACAACATCAGCAATACTTGCATAAAATTCACGTTAACTGTATCATATATATAAGAACAAACTTTTTTTATTTTATCAATTTTATATATTAATAGTGCTATGCAACAAACACAAAATATGTAACAAGAGTTCTATTTGTTTTATATTTATATTTTATTTTTTTACATTTTCGGCAAATTCAGCAAAAACCATATACAAATCAATCAAATTGAACACATTTCTTACAACGGTATTAGACTCTCATTATACATAACTCATAATTTTAATTATTTATTGTTATATTTATCACACTGAACTGTATTGCACATACGTTTTAGATATCGTTATAACATTTGAATATCTGACGATAGGCGAAAACGTTCATATATTTTCTTTAGTAAGATGTATTGGCAAATATTAATTTGCAACAAATGATAAATCATATGATTGAGAAACTTTAAATAAATTTATAATGATATATGATATGATATGATATGATATGACATGACATGACATGACATGACATGACATGACATGACATGACATGACAGGATATATGATATGATATGATATGATATGATATGATATGATATGATATGATATGATATGATATGATATGATATGATATGATATATAATTAAGTATGCACCTCATACTTTATAATGATTGTCATACGTTGTCTCGTGTAATGTTCGTACTTATTGCTTCCATTAGCAATAATTCACTTCACTTTTAATGGCTTATACAAAATATAAATTCGAGCTATTTAAATAAATAGAAGTATGTTATATGTAATTTATGTATGTATGTATGTATGTATGTATGTATGTATGTATTATGTATGTGTGTATGTATGGATGCATGCATGCATGTATGTATGTATGTATGTATGTATGTATGTATGTATGTATGTATGTATGTATGTAGGTATGTATGTATGCATGTATGTATGTATGTATATATGTTCAACAATCTGAAGACCGGGTGGATCCTCATAAGTGACACCAATAAGGCATCGCTTAGAAACTAAACTGAGAAATTTAAAAAACAGAAAGCGGAAATAACTATACCAAATAGTCACAAATTTACTTACTCAGAATTTAGATGTTAAATATGGAGTTCCCCAGGAGTCAATTTTTGGTCCATTAATGTTTCTAGTTTACATTAATGATTTCAGTACTGTGGTATTCGAAGAAAACTGTTCTATTAGCATAATAATTTATACTTATATTTATGTTGTGTTTAGGTGTCACTTACCGTGGTAATTTTAAGCTACAAAGTATAATTGATTTCTTTCATCCTCTATTAAATAAAAAAAACTGAAGAAATCTATCAAAATGTCCATTTCTTTAAGAATTGACTTAGTGCCTTTCAGTAGTGTTCGATTCAATTGGTCTTCTTCTCACATATATCGGTGTTATATTTTATACGGAAGACAATCCTCTCTCTACCTCATAAAACATTTGCCAAATTAATAATTGTTAAACTAATAATTGTTTAAGTATCCTGTCTAATTCACTACATTACAATAAAATTACGAACGCTACATTTCATTGTTGTGGATAATGAAGCTCAGTCTTTCACTGGCCATAAAAGTAAATTACAAAGCGAGAAATAGTTACCGGTAAGGTACATTGTTTGAACTACATCAATGCCACGACTGTGTATTTCAGTTCCGTCTAGAATATACAGTTCCATTTTTCTTAAACGTAGTCCAGTGAAGAGCCAACTTCATGTTACATTCTGTAATATCTGGTTGAGGAAACGTTTAAAAGTGGACTTTAGAAAATGGCTTTAGAACTAAAAAAGGAGCAACATTTCAATAATTATTATACAAATGCAGGAGTCTTTATTTTAGCGTATTTTAAGAAGATAACGTGTAAAATATACATACAAACCACTATAATGTGCGGTTGTCTCTAAACTACATCTCTTACCTCGGAAACTGCCACTCTTGTTTAGAAACAAAGTCACGTTCGTTCGTTCTTGCCGCTCATTTTCGGGAAAGGAGCGTTACAGAACGATAAAGGGGGTGAATCTCGGAAAATTATTATTCTGGTCACAAGTTCCTACGATCGTTCACCTCAGTTTAGCAGAAATGAAGTGCCTTAGAGGAACTGAAAATTCTATATATATTACACTGAGAGCTCGTTTGAGGATTATTGGCTTAAGATTCGTTTAAATAACTTCATGTACAAGACGTTTATAAAGTTTAGTATACTCATACCATGATGCCTCAGAATCAAAGACTTCACTACCGATTTCTCTACCGATTTCTCTACCGATTTCTCAAGAGAGAACATTAATTATAGGATCCAGCATCTCATGCATAATTGGACTACTGTTCGGAGTCGGATTTTTCATTAGAAATCTAGTAGGTATGTACAATTTTCTGTATCAAAAACTTTTTAATGATGAGAATTTATTTCATTTATTCTCCTATATGGGGTAAAGATCTGTCTACCCTAACTCCTTGTCTTCTAGCTTACAAGCAAACATTCTGATGGGGGAAGACAAAAAAGTTATTTTTTTTTTTCCACAATGTAAATAATGTCAAAAGAAGTGCTCACACATATTTTGGCCACTCGACCGCAAGTACAATACAAAAAGGGAGATAAATGTACTATTGCTAATTACAGACCCATATCATTATTAACAACATTTTCAAAAGTGTTTGAGAAAGTTATGTATAATAGATTATATCATTACCTGGAGTCCAACAATATATTAGTTTTAGAACAGTTTGGATTTAGAAAACAAAAATCGACAGAGAATGCTGCTTTTAGTTTGGTGGATGAAATACTAAATTCATTAAATTCGAAACTACATGTAGGTGGGATTTTTTGTGACTTGGCTAAAGCATTTGATTGTGTAGACCATAGTATATTAGTAAAAAAATTGAAGTTTTATGGTATTAAAGATGAGATGTTGGGTTGGTTTACATCGTACTTATCAAATAAAAAACAAAAAGTAGAAATAAATGTACCAAATAGTCATAAAGTTACTTATTCAGAATTTAGAAATATTAAACATGGTGTTCCGCAGGGGTCAATTTTAGGTCCATTGTTGTTTCTAGTTTATATTAATGATTTAGCCTTGATCATAAACAATTCATCCCATGTAATTTTATTTGCAGATGATACAAGTGTAATTATTTCAAGCAAACAATACGATCATTTTATAAACACTTCTAATACAGTGCTGAATCTAATGAATGAATGGTTCCATGCAAATAAACTAGCACTTAATGTTGATAAAACCAGTGCAGTCAAATTTAGTACACACAATAGTGCTCAGGTTTCCTACAGTATTCGATTAAATGGAACTCATCTCAAAGAATCTATAAGCACAAAGTTTCTTGGATTAGAATTGGATAATCACTTGAACTGGAAAACGCATATAGAATGTATTACTCGTAAATTGAGCTCTGCCTGTTATGCATTAAGATCCTTATCTACTATTGGTGATATAAACTTACTTAAAATGTCATACTTTGCATATTTTCACTCTGTAATGAAATATGGATTAATATTCTGGGGTAACTCGTCTGAAGCTAAACACGTTTTTGTTTTATAAAAGAAAGCTATAAGAATAATGGCCGGTGTGCATAAAAGGACCTCATATAAAAATATTTTCCGAAACTTAGAAATCTTGACTTTACCTTGTGAATACATTCTTTCCCTAATGATGCTGTATATTAAGAACCAAGATAAATTCAGTACTAATCAAGACATTCATCATTTTAATACAAGACATAAATCAGATCTTCATCTACCCTCTGTTAGTCTAAGCTGTTTTAAAAAAGGAGTTCGCTATTCATGTATAACAGTCTTCAATGCACTGCCTAATTATCTTAAAGATTTGAAGAACAACGAGAAAAGGTTCAGAAAAGAATTAACCAAATTTCTACATACTCATACCTTCTACACAATTGATGAATTGTTTATGCTTGTGAATTGAATTATTCTACTTAAATGACATGTACAATTTTATATAGCTCAACTAAAATATGTTTTTATATTGACTTAATCTGTTTACTATGTATTGTATTTTTTGTTTAGCATAACTGATGAATTGTATGTACTGTAAATTGAATAGTATACTGTATAGGTCTACTGATGAATTGTTTAAGCTTATAAATTGAAATAATCTACTTCATATGAATTGTATAGCTTAACGAAAATACTAATTTGATTGTATATGTTTGTATAGTTTGGCTGATGAATTGTATATGTTCTTAAAATGATTACTAGTCTGTGTAGCTCTACTGATGTATTGTATATAGACCTACTGTAAATTGAATGGTAATATGTATAGCTCAACTGATGAATTGTTTATGATTATAAATTGAATTAATCTACTTGATATTAATTGCACAAATTTGTATAGCTTAATGAAAGTATGCTACTTTGTATTGTATATATTTGTATAGATTTGGCCGATGAATTGTATATGCTTTAAATTGAATAGTAATCTATATAGCTCTACTGATAAATTGTTTGTGTTTGTAATTTGAAGTAGTTTGCATGATATGTATTATCAATTTCTGTATATCACAACTGGTTGAATTGTTTATGCCTTAAATTTAATTAAATTGTTTTGTATTATAATATAGCTCAACTTATGAATGATCGTTTGCGTTTGTAAATTTAATAATCTGATTGGCTATGTATTGTATACTTTTAGTAGAGCCATCGATGTTGCTCAGTCGACAGACTCGCTGGGCTGCTGATCCGGAGCTGCGTTCGGGCTTGGGTTGGATCCCCCTTTGGACTTTGGTTTCTTCGGAGGTTTTCCCCAGCCGTGGGACTGAAGCCGGATGGTCTATGGCGAGTCCTTGGCATCAACCCCTTTGATTTGATTACCTGGTTGGGTTTTTCCGAGGTTTCCCCCACCGAAAAGGCAAATGCCGGGTAATATTTTGGCGAATCCTCGGACCTCATCTCATCTCACTACATCTCGCCAAAATGTAAAAAAAAATGTAAAAAAATTGTACAAAATTGTAAAAATTGTAGAAAATTACTAAATTGTAAAACTATAAAAATTTGTAAAAATTGTAATTGTAATATTGTAAAATGTTGACATGTTCCACATCTTAAAGCTTCATTGCTCATGTAAGAGCTATGGAATAAAATAAATGAATGAATGAATGAATTCAGAAAGTGATTTTCCCTGGGGCCGTTTACAAAAAAACATATAACTGCATGTAAAGATTTATTGAAACAGATACAGCAATTGTTGCGCTAATTGTCAACATATCCACCGCTGGAATTGAGATATTTGTTATGTCATTGGATAAATGTTTGCATCCTTGTGTCGTAGAAGTCAGCCGCCTGGGATCAGAACCAGCGTTCGACAGTCGTCTGCACCTCTCTGTCGAACCCATGATATGAAAAATATCTGAATTCCGGTGGGGAATATGTTGAAAAATAGCTCAAGAATTGATGTGTCTATTCCAATATTTTTTTTCAATTAAATTGTGTTTCCTTTCTGTTAACGGCCCCTGGTGAACTTATATTTTATGGCCCTCGTAATTGCGGTCGAGTGGCCAGAATTGTTATAAGCACTTCTTTTGACATAATTAACACGGTGAAAGAAAAAAAATAACTTTTTTTGTCTCCCCCATCAGGATATTTGCCTGTTAGTTGCCTTTTTATTTTTCATTTTCATTCATTATATTCCATAGATCTTACATCAGCATTAAAGGATTAAGAAGAAGAACAAGTCAAGGATTACACAATTTCTTGACTACATAAGATGAGATGAGTCCTGTGTTAGACGGGTGTTTCAAGTCAAAATTTTACAACCAAGATTATTGGAATATATACTTAAAAATTGCTTTAAGAGCAGTAGGGTCTTTCTGTGTTACAGTTATATTAATGTTTTAAGTTAAAATTATAGCCTACAACAAAGATTATTATTGTAACAGGGACTTAGATATTGTATTAAGAGCGGTACCTATGAAACCGTAACATTTTAAGTTAAAATTTTACATAAAAGATAATTCTAATGTAAGCTTAAACATTTCATTGAGAACAATGTCTGTAAAACAGTAAAATATTATTTTAAAAGTTCACAGCAGGGACTATATTTACTATTTTGTAATATACAACAAGCCCTACTCCTGAAATCATCCTTTCATGTGCGTACTGTGATTCTTGTCCTTGATGCGGAAGTAGGCCTACAGCTGCTTACATCGTACAGCACCAGCGCCACTACTCTTCGTCGCCATTTGGTTCATTGCATAAAATCGGAACTCACTTAACTTTAGAGAGTAGTGGCTAAGATTTCGGTCTCTACTTATGGGTTCTAATCTGTCTTCGGGCAACTGACTGAAGAACAACAGTTAAACCGCCGTATAACGAAGGTTTATATAACTATAAAACAGGATAATTGGATTAATTTTACAATCCATGCGTATTCGGGCAGGGCATAGTTGCGCCCCACGATAAGATAAAATGCAGCAGATAAAAAGGTCCCTATTTTGTGGGCATAGTTGCGCCCCGTTCCCGTCAGGTAGAGAAAAGGAGATGGCATAGTTGCGCCCCGATGAAATAGGTAGAGAAAAAGATACTACGGAAACTCGAGCCTCGTAATGAACCAACCTTATTGATTTCGTATGCGATTTAATATTCATTATCGATACGTTAAAATGAACACCATGAAGTTGGCAATATTTTATTAACTGTTTTCTTACTATTTATGCAGTGATTATTGATAGCCTACCGTTAAAATGAACACCATGAAGTTGGCAGTACTTTATTAACTGTTTTTCTACTGTTATGCAGTGATTATCAATAGCCTACCGTTAAAATGAACACCATGAAGTTGGCAGTACTTTATTAACTGACATATTGAAATGAGTGAGCCGTTGGAATATAGGGGCTTAGCAGTCTTTGACATTTTATTAATGATTTTCACACCGTCTGCGGCGTATAGTGAGGTTAATTTAAAATGAATGTTAAGTTTAGTGAAAAGGGTAAAGAGTTAATAATTCATAATGGTTCTAAGTTTCAATTTTCGAAACCCTGTACCGTAGGGTTAAGATATCGATGTACAAACAAAAAATGCAGTTCATTTATTGTGTGTGATCGATAAAAAAGTGTTATTTTAAATAGTAAATTGAGCATATGCTAGGCCTACCTGATTTCAATGCAGCTATAACTGTAATATTTGTAAGTAATTTGTTTATATTATGACAATCACTTTCGTGTGTACTATGTCCATCGGGGCGCAACTATGCCATGTCCATTCTGCTACCTGATTTCTTCGGGGCGCAATTATGCCATGCTTAGAACTCCCAATTGACCGCGGGGCGCAACTATGCCATACCGGCTTATTCAATATTAAATGTTCAAATATTATATATCTCTAGGTAAAGTCGATGTAGTTTCACCTTCTTTTGAAACAATAGGTAGGATTAAAAAATCAGTGAGTTCCTTCTTCTACACTTGGTCTGGTATAGCATCCAGCAATTACCCGCCAATAAGTAACCATTCCAGAAGCCTTGGTAACACTGCTCTGTTGACTTTATATCTTGGTGGAAACGTTCACTTTGCTCATCAGTTACATCACCAATGTTTTCCTGTGAAGAATTCTAGATGCGAGTGTACGAAATGAACTTTCAATGATTTACGACATCCAAGTACTTTGTATGAGTGTAGAAAATTCTTACTATCGTCTATAAAATCAGGGGCTTCCTTCACACCTAAGGAATATGTGCACATCCATTGGTAACTTACCCAGCCAGTTTCTTCTTTAATAGGCAATTTTTTATAAAGCTTCTTCTTTTTTCTCGGATTTGAAGTGCAACAAAAAATGTTCGTTTAATTTTACTTCACTTGTCATAGGAAATTTGTTACAATTTGTTTTAGTTGGCTATTTAACGACGCTGGATCAACTCCGAGGTTATTTAGCGTCGATGAGATTGGTGATAGCGAGATGGTATTTGGCGAGGATTCGCCGTAGATTATCTGGCATTCACCTTACGGTTGGAGAAATCTTCAGAAAAAACCCAACCAGGTAATCAGCCCAAGCGGGGATCGAACCCGCGCCCGAGCGCAACTTCAGACCAGCAGGCAAGCACCTTAACCGACTGAGCCACGCCGGTGGCTAACATGAACCTATTTTTTATGTAGTTTAAAGACGCAGATAAAGTATGAAGTATATGAAATATTCAAAAAGGCATATGACTCGGTGAAGAGATAAGTTTTATATGATATTCTTATTGAATTTGGTATTCCCAAGGAACTAGTTCGATTAATTAAAATGTGTCTCAGTGAAACGTACGGCAGAGTCCGTATAGGTCAGTTTATGTCAGATGCGTTTCCAATTTACTGTGGGCTAAAGCAAGGAGATGCACTATCACCTTTACTTATTAACTTTGCTCTAGAGTATGCCATTAGGAAAGTCCAGGATAACAGAGAGGGTTTGGAATTGAATTGGTTACATCAGCTGCTTGTCTATGCGGACGATGTGAATATGTTAGGAGAAAATCCACAAACGACTAGGGAAAGTACGGGAATTTTACTTGAAGCAAATAAAGAGATACATATATTTGAAATTAAATCCCGAAAAGACAAAGTATATGATTATGTCTCGTGACGAGATTATTGTATGAAATGGAGATATAAAAATGGGAAATTTATCCTTTGAAGTGGTGGACAAATTCAAATACTTGGGAGCAACAGTAATAAATATGAATGATACTCGGAAGGAAATTAAACACTGAAAAAATATGGGAAATGTGTATTATTATTCGGTTGAGAAGCTTTTATCATCCAGTCTGTCGTCAAAAAACCTAAAAGTTAGAATTTATAAAACAGTTATATTACCGTTTGTTCTGTATGGTTCTGAAACTTGGACTCTCACTTTGAGAGAGGAACATAGATTAAGGATGTTTGAGAATAAGGTGCTTAGGAAAATATTTGGGGCTAAGAGGGAATGGAGAAAGTTACACAACACAGAACTGCGCGCATTGTATTCTTCACCTGACATAATTAGGAACATTAAATCCAGACGTTTGAGATGGGCAGGGCATGTAGCACGTATGGGCGAATCCAGAAATGCGTATAGAGTGTTAGTTGAGAGGCCGGAAGAAAAAAGACCTTTGGCGAGGCCGAGACGTAGATGGGAAGATAATATTAAAACGGATTTGAGGGAGGTGGGATATGATGATAGAGACAGGATTAATCTTCCTCAGGATAGGGACCAATGGCAGGCTTATGTGAGGGCGGCAATGAACCTCCGGGTTCCTTAAAAGCCAGTAAGTAAGTAAAGAAGTAAGTAAGTAAGGGTTGGCAACGCTGGTCTTTGCCGTAAATACGAGAAAAATATACCGAAGTTAATATAACTTCATACGTACTCTAAGTATTCAAAAATTGACCTGAAAAACTTCAGTAAAATAAACCACTCATATTCATACAAAATAATTATAAACCTCTACAATGAGTAATTATATCCGTACCTGAGAAGCAAAAGGCCGTATGTCCAATTTTGTCGATTGTGAGTTAGTGACATTTTTGTAACCAGCATACTACACTGCATATATGAGAAAAAGGGCGATAGTCCTCTGCACACTCCATGGCATGATTACGGCATGTTGTAACGGAGGTTGTCCACACAACATTCAGAAGTAGAAGGGCGCTTATGGGTCATTCGTCTCATGATTCTGATTCGCAGTGGATTTTTGTGCGTTGCTCGGCGTATGTGGGAGATCCGCCTTTTCTTCCTTCAATCTTGAATACATTTTTGTATTTTGCTGGGCGTATGTGAGACATCAGTATTTTTTCCTCTAACGAATTTGAACATAATGCTGGAAACACGAGACACCGCGATCTTTTTTATCAAGCTATTTTATTATTTTCTGCTTCTACCATGTTTGTTCGTGAGCAATGTACAATTATAACAAACACCTTACTATAATAATACCGGACAACTGTATACTAGCAACATTGACGCGAGTGCGAAATGTTGCGGAGCTGACATCTAGCGGAGTGTTGTGGTATTACGACCACAAATAGAAATATTAATACAGCGGGAATCGGACTATGATTAAAACGTGAGGTACTAATGTGAAATAATATTTGAGATACTTAAGAAATGTTGAATAGTATTTAATGTAACATTATTATTTTATATCAAAGCTGCATATTATGAGAAATATTGCATACTTCATATTACTTTCCGTAATTAATTTTTACGTATTGTTATTAGCTTTAGTGAGACAAAATTAATTGTGACAATAAGACTGCAATTACAATAACGCTTTATATACGCATTGCTGACAACTGCAAAGATAAAATTGGTAGTAATCTGATGCTTGTAATAATAATATTAGTAAAGGCATGTGGACAACAATAAAACTTAATTTGATAAAACCTTAACATTTCTAATACATTTTAACTTCTATTGATTTATTTGGCCTAAATAAAAAAGCTAATTTTTATTTTTACTATCAATACAGAGACGAATACATTAGCCTACTGAATAATATTGTTGACTCACGTTTTACCATCCGTCGGAAATCGAAAGTACGATTTGAAGCAATTCGTAATGCTGTAATTGGAGCAGTTATAAACAGTACATAATAATTATACACCCTGACATTTTAACACAGCACTAAGTAATAAAACTATTTACTAGCCCAGCAACAATCTACATTATAGTATATTACAGCTTGTTATTTGATTATAATAATTATATGATTATAAACAGTTTTTTTGCCTCTCCTGAAAAGTTAAGGAATGAATTAATAAAAATACATTCTACAATTAACTAATTTTTTTGTCTACGTTCCCTCTTAAAAAGTCTATTACACAAAAGCAACTGCAGGTACTAACAAAAATAAACAATTACAAAATTCTAGAAAAGCATTACGAAGCATATTAGTGTGTCTATTAGAAAAGGTAGATCATTTTATAGTTAAGTGCAGAATTTTCACATGCATGGCATACAAGTTGCACCCCTACTCTTCTCGAAACCATTAAATGATAGAAAAAAAATTAAATCTGATTTGAAATCAGAAGCTGAAATTTAGCCAAGTACATGTATTAGCTCTCCTGATGATTTTTAATCGTTATTTTAGACTTTTTTTTTAGTCTCTTAGAATTGCTCTTTATTATACAAGGACATTTCTTGTAGAATTAGTGTCTAAGTTTGAAAATTATTTATTTATTTATTTCACTTATCTATTTATTTATTTATTTATTTATTTATTTATTTATTTATTTATTTATTTATTTATTTAATCTGGCAGAGTTAAGGCCATGAGGCCTGCTCTACCATACCACCAGAATAGAAATAGACATACATGCAAGGAACAAATGCAGGATATACAGTAAAATTACAGATACAAATACAAAAAAACACAAATGCAGAAAGGCTGAGAGAAATTATGTGTGTGTGTGTGTGTGTGTGTGTGTGTGTATATATATATATATATACATATATACATATAATATACTAGTAGGAAGATTACAATCGGTACAAAAGTTACTATTACAATATATTGTTTATTATACTGGTGATTAAGAAAATGATTAAATATTTAGAAGTAAGTAGCTGACTGTGCAAAGGTAAAGCGGAACCAAACAGTAACAATTTCGAAACATTTGCAATGAGTTATACTCAGTTTACTGTATTGCACTGCACTGCACTCTACGCAGTGAGAAAATGCATAATGAGTTTGTTTTTGAACGCTGTTAAATTCCGATAGTCTCTGATGTCACTAGGTAGGGTAAGCTTATTCCACAAGTGTGACAGCGAGATTGTGTATTATGATGAATACGATGATGTCTTACGTGTTGGTATTGCTAGTATGCGGATATTTTACGTGCGTGTAAAGAGATTTTGATGCGATGAAGCGGGAGGCAAGGAGGTAGGTAGGTGTAGAGGTGTGAAGGACTTGGAAAATGAGAACAAGGGAATGAAAATTTCTACGTTCGTTAAGCCGTAGCCAGTTTACAGTTTGGAAGGATAGGGTAATGTGATCAACGCGACGGACATCGCAGACGAAGCGAACACAAGAATTATGAACACGTTGTAATCTTTACGACTGGTTGACATTGCGATCAGTCAGAAGAAAATCACAATAATCAAAGTGGGGCATTACTAGTGTTTCCACTAGTACTTTTTTGAGTGATAACAGCAGAAATTTTCGAATGCTATTTAAGGAATGTAGTATTGAAAGCACTATTTTGATAGTATGAGTTACTTGGTTATTCCACTTTAAATTCGTATCGAAGTAAACTCCAAGGTTTTAACACAGGAAGCAAAATGGATTATTGTGTCGTTTAATTTTATTTGAAGAGCAGGAGTAATGTTGCATAATAGACTCTGTTGTCACACTAGGATTGCGTGTGATTTTCTGCGTTGAGAGTCAATCCGAACATTCTGGTCTATGCACAAAAAGATTCAAGGTCCTCGTTAAAATTGCGTATTGCTTCATTGAGTGAGTCAGGGTTGTATGGATATAGATTTGTAAATCGTCTGCGTAAAGATGATGCTTACAGTGCTGTAGAGTCGACGGGATGTCATTTATGTAAATAGTAAATCGTAGTGGTGATAGGACAGATCCCTGTGGGAATCCAGAATCAACGAAACGCCAAGAGGAAGTTCGACTTCCAATGGAAACACACTCCTGATCTTCGCTGAGAAAAGAGGAGAACCAAGAAACTGTGCTTTCTGGTAATTGGAGTGATCGCAATTTTCTCGTCAGTAAGTCGATATTGACAGTGTCAAACGCTTTCCTGAAGTCTAATAGTGTAAGTATTGTAATTTTACGCACGTCCATAGCTTTTTGGATGTCTTCCGTTACTTTCATCAGTGCAGTCGCTGTACTGTGTCGAGCCCGAAAACCTGATATGTGTCCAGAAGTTCATATCTGTTTAGGTAGTCAGTGAGTTGTCTGTGTACTATTCCCTCTAACGCCTTCGACACGGCAAGTAGAATCCTAATAGGTTGATAGTCGTTGGGGGTAGTCGGCGTTTTAACTTTGGGTATAGGGCGCACAAAGACATATTTCCAAGCTTTAGGAAAAATGGTTGTAGTCAGCGAAGCTTTGAAAATGTGTGTCAGTGTTGATAAGATTATGTCAATAAGTTTATCAATGCGATACTAATGTCGTCTGAACCTGTCGCTTTGGATTTATTCCATTTAAGGGGAGTGGGTAGTGATGCCTGTGCGATTAAACAAATTCAGTACAAAAGTTTAGTTCAATAGTTCTAGACTTTTATTGCTCAGAATGGAATAAAAATTTCCATGCTACACAATCAATCATTCAGAATTCAGTGGTATATAAGACAGCTAATAGTTTCAAATCCAAGTGCAAAAGAAAGGCCCTAACTGATAACCTGTTTTCCCACTTTGCTAAGTGTACCTCATTCTTCAGGTGCACATTACTTGCTACCAGAGGTCTGCATCGGACGTTTTCGCTCGAGTGCCAAGTAGTTCATAGCATAATCCGATAGATAGCGCATATGCATGATGGGTAAAATTATCGCGAGCGATAAATCCTCGAACGGTAAAAGCTGAGCGTTAGACATTCGTTCTTGTTACAGTGATGAACTGTGTAGTAACATCATAGATGTTTATCATGTCAAAACTTTGCAGTGTTTAAATTAACCTCTCCATAATACAACTACAAAACTTGCTTTAAAATGTAAAATGTTGTAGGTAAATGCTTGCTCCCCTCCACATACGCAGGAGTGATTTTGTTTTTGCCATATCTGATAGATGTTATTGGATGTAAATGTAATTATTATAAACGGAGAACACACTCACGATAATGTATATTGTAAATTCTAAAGCAAAATTTAGTTAAATATTTTACTTCTAGTGAAACAGAAAAACTTTGTTTAACATTTTTGCAATTTTTAGTGCATATATTTTATCTCGTGTTATGTGTGAGAGATTCTTAAACACGTAGGTTTACTATGTATAACATGGACTGCAGAAAACACTGTAAAATTTCATATAAACTGATTCAGTAGTTTCAGAGGACAATGCACATAAGTTTGAAAATGTCAACTTATGGAATACTGTATTTTAAAAAAAGAAATATATATAAATTACAAACATCGCCAAATTCAAGGAGGCCATTTAAAGGGCTTATCTGCAGAAATATTGCCTACAATATTTATATTGTTTTAAAGAGCAAACTTTTTACTCTCTTTTTAAACAAAATAAAAAAATCTGATTTTTGATCCCCAATCACTACCTGGTTCCCTTCAGAGTTTTCTTCACGTCAGTGAGCGTATTCCGAATCTCAGCGCTGAGCAATCTGAAGGCATCACGGTGTTCCGAATTTCACCGATGGAATCACTGATGCTCCACCGGTGTCGCACCGGTGCCATCAGTTTGCAGAGGTGGTGGCAGTCTCCATCAGCCGCCATCAGTGAATCTGATTGGTTCTTCTATAGGACGGGAATTAGCAGACGAATGACATCGTGCACTGTTGTGTCATGGCGGTGTGTTCTGCTGTATTGTTTGTAATGAGCACAACGTAAAAACAATATGTTAATGGCTTATGAGCGAACATGTCAATGGATCAGTTATTACTACCGATTCAAGAAATAAATTGTTTATGTTCTCTTTTCTTTGAACGAGATGGCAGTACGGAAATTTCGCAAAATGTTGCTAGCGAAGCACAAACAACAACTTCTACAGTCGCCATGACAGCCATCAATCCTTCCAGTAGTTTTGTTCCTATTTCGCTGCAGCGTGACGTCATTGTTATCCACCGTTCCGGTGAGATTCAGAATACGCTGAGTAGGTGTAACGTATGAAAGGTAAAATCTGTCTCTGAATGGGTCAACTATCTGAGGTTCTGCCATTGTCTGTCGCTGTGTGGTATGATCAGTACTGTTAGTTGGCCGAGTAGTAAAGTGTTCATTGAGGCGTTGTAACGAGATGCTGATTTGTTGTGTCTGTCCTTTTGTATTTCCAAATTCCA
Organism: Periplaneta americana; assembly: GCF_040183065.1. NCBI lineage: Eukaryota > Metazoa > Arthropoda > Insecta > Blattodea > Blattidae > Periplaneta > Periplaneta americana. The sequence continues at coordinate 124,901,945 of NC_091118.1, read as the reverse complement.
TTGAATTAATATTTTTCCCTAAAGTTTACATTGAATCAATTAGTCCGTGCATATATTTCAGTTCGGTATTTCGTATTTCTTGATTCGTCATATTTCTTAGTCGTTTGCAATTTCGTAGGTTGTCATCAGTTTTGTCCGTCTATATTTTCGGTAAGCAACATCCCTGTCCGTCATCAGGTATTTTATCTTATTTGTCATTCATGGCGCTGGACACCCTTTAATACGTTTAGTTTTCCGTGGAGCGTGTTTGTCGTACAGTGACACATAAGTCCGTTAAGAATGTCCACTTTGTCGTCCACTGAGCGTGCAGTTGAGACAGTGTGCCAGGGCAGCTGCACAGCATCCTCATAAAAACTAGTCTTGTCAATGCGTTTCAAGTCGCGGAATGTTATTGTATTGGGCTTCATTTTAGGGCATTTCAATGAATACGTTAGGTAAATGTCATGAGATGATATGCCTGGTGCAGGTCATTGTTCGTATGACAGTATCCTGTCCGTGTTCTTAGTAATAATCAGTTCTAGCAACGTCTCGGATGTTGCAGTGTGATGCGTGGGCAAAAGCGGTAAATAGTCGTATTATACGAGTCGAACATTGTCAAAATTTCTCGAGTAGCGGGCGGCTCAGTAGCTAGCAAGTTGGTAATGAAATCTCCCAAGGTTAGGACGTGTTCATAATGTGATGAGTCCAGTAATGAATGCAGTTTCAAATTCTGTCGACATACCAAGTCTGGGGGGCTGGTATACTACACTGGTTAAACATTTCTGATAGGAAGCGAAAATTTCTATAAACATAAATTCGGGACGAGCTGCATATTTGTTGGGTGACTGACGCAAAACTCTTGGTTGCAGGTCTGAACGGGCGTAGACAGCACAACCACCTCTCCTTTTTCTAACTCTATCATTTCGACAAAGAACGTAGCCACAAGAGAGGAGGAGAAGGAAGGTTTTAATCAATGAGTTATAATACTATAATCTGTACTCCTGCGTGACATGATGTGAACTGACTAACAGTACAGATGAAACATCCGGAATCGCTCTGTCATAACATCACTAATGATGGGGATGCAATCGCCGAAACATGTATGTAGCCTATGTGTATGTATTTATTCACACTAAAAATGGGTATATACCCGGTGGTAGTGGTAACTAATTACCAGGGAAAGGATTTATATGTAAATACATATTTACTTATAAAGCTAATATAATTTATATTTTGCATTATCTTTATGTTTCACAATGTGTAGGGTTGAAAAATCCTACTTTTATTTTCCATATTTTTCCATATTTTAGAGTTTAGTACATATTTTCGTTAATTTCCATATATTTTCCATATTTCATATAAAACAGTCCATATTATATTAGGTTTAACAATAAAACAAAACAAAATTCCATTAACTTTTAAAAATACATTTCAACAATAGAGATTTAAACACATGTTCAGTAATCCCTTTAACATCAGAGTTATTTGAAAATTAGCAGTCCTATCAACAATGGGAAAGTAAGTTACAAAACTGTATTAATTTAATTTAAAATTTTTAACAGACTTCAGTTGTGCAGCTCAACAGTTAAATGCCAGTCAGAGTACACATAGGTTCAGTTTTGTAAATCATACTATAAAGACGGTAAATATGCCAAAAGTACGTCATTCAGTCAATTTAAAATCAAAACTAACAAGTTACATTTCAGAATTTAAAGAAGATGGTTTATCAACTGACAATAAAATATTATTTTGTAATTTGTGTCAGTGTGCAGTATCACCTACACAAAAGTTCCTGGTGCAACAACACATTACAACTAGTAAACATCAGGCCAACAAACAACTAAATTCCAAGCAGAGACAATTGTTTTTAACACAACCAACAACATCGAATGTAAGATCTGAGTTTAACATCGACCTGTGCCGTTCTCTCATCTCTGCTGATATTCCTCTCTACAAACTAAAGAATAAGGTCTTCAGGGAATTCCTTGAAAAATATACTCAACATACAATCCCGGATGAGTCAACACTTAGGAAGACGTATGCTCCATCCATCTACGATGAGACAATACAGAAGATAAGAGATGAAATTAAAGATAGTTCAATTTGGGTTTCCATTGATGAGACTCCCGACAAAGAAGGTAGACTTGTTGGTAATGTAGTTATCGGTTTGTTAAGTGAACAATATTCTGAACGAATTCTTTTACATTGTGATGTTCTAGAAAAGTGCAATAACAAAACTATAGTTAAACTGTTCAACGAAGCTATGGGTATCCTGTGGCCAAAGGGTATTATGTACGATAATGTGTTATTCTTTATTAGCGATGCTGCCCCTTATATGGTCAAAGCTAGACAAGCATTATCTGTTGTATATCCTAAATTGACTCATTTTACTTGTGTGGCGCATGCATTTCATCGTGTGGCAGAAGTGGTCAGAGACAATTTCCCTAAAGTAGATTTGTTGATTTCATCAGTGAAAAAAGTATTTCTCAAAGCTCCCAGTAGAGTTAACGTGTTGAAAGAAATGTACCCTGAAATTCCATTGCCACCAAAGCCAATTTTAACTAGATGGGGTACATGGCTAGAAGCAGTTGAATATTATGCCGAACATATAGACTCTATTAACAATGTTCTCCTTGCATTGGACTCTGAAGATGCAGTCTCAATTGATACTGCGAAAACAGTTACCTGTGACATAAGTGTGAAGAATGACTTAGCTCACATTCAGCATACATTTTCATGCATCATAAAAACGCTCAAAAGTCTCCAAAATAGGCACCTTTCACTATCTGAAAGTTTTGAAATTATAAATAGTACTGTGGAACAACTGAATCGTGGTAGAGGTAAAGTTGCAGATGCAGTAAGAGCTAAGGTGGACACTGTACTTTCAAAAAACCCTGGATATGAAGAACTACAAAAGGTTGTTGCTGTGATGAGTGGTGAATCAACAGTGAAGATTAACTTGGACTTATCCCCAGCAGACATTGTGAAATTGAATTATGTACCAGTTACTTCTTGTGACGTCGAACGCTCTTTTAGTCAGTATAAATCTATCCTCAGAGACAATAGAAGAAGATTCACTTTTCAGCACTTGAAAGAAATGTTTGTAACCTATTGTTATGGTAACAGACAATAAAAATTGTGTTTTGTTGAAACTACATTGGAAGATAAGGTACGTCCATTATATTTTTTGTTTAGTTTGATTAAAATGTACCAATATTTAACGTACATAGTCATTTTTTTTATAATTTTAAGTCCATATTTAATTCCATATTTTGGTAAAAATCCATATTTAATTCCATATTTTGGTAAAAATAACTACATATATATTTACATATTTCATATATTTTTAGTCCATATAAATCCGTTCCCTGCTAATTACTCTCAATAATGACAATAATCATCACAATTAATAAAAAATACAATTAATAGTAAATTATTAATAATACTAATAATAATAATAATAATAATAATAATAATTATTATTATTATTATTATTATTATTATTATTATTATTATTTTATCATTATTATTATAACAACAAGAAGCATCCTAAATTAAATGAAGCACGATCACTTAAAATTACATTTAAATTAAATCTAATTTGTATCTTAACCCTAAGTTCGAACTAAAACTCACTAGTATATTTTCATACCTGCATAAGTACCTTTCAGCACTACCGCCATTTCGCTCTCAACTCACTCACTGCACTGGAACTACAACACATTTCACTGATTCTATCCTGATTTCACTAACACTTCAAAAACATTTCACTGTTCAAATACTTTGCAATGCCACTATGAACTATAAAGCTTCACTGACAGGAACACACTTCTTCACTGATACAACACTTCAATAACAAAATATCAATTACAGCCTTTAGTGTGTATAATATATTACGTCTATTAGTAAAGTTCTTAAGTCTATTTTTAAATATATTTTTGTTTATTGGTAAAGCCTTTAGTAAGTCTGCAGGTAAAGCATTTCAGTTCCTGATAGTGCGATTGAGAAAAGAAAACTTTCCAGTGTCCGCCCTCTGTCTTCTTTCCTTCAGTTTACTGTATATAAGTGGTCGTATGATAAATAAAGAAGCTCCACAGACATAGTGCTCATACAACTGTTATACATTCTTCAATTTTAATGGATTTTATCAATTTTAATGAACACTGTTATAAAATTGACCAGAAACGTATATTTTATCATTAAATTAAACATGACTTTTAATAAGCGATAAGGAAGGGAAAAAAGGAAGAAATTAAGAGATTGACAAAAAAGTTATGTGATTTGTCACGGGGTATAAACAATATAATGCGAAAAAAAGAAAAAAGGCTAACAAGAAAGTGATGGTGATAGGAATAGAGTAGGAAGAAAGGAAGAGAAGATAAAACATTGAAGAATGATTTTAAAATATTTAATGTAGGCTTAGTTCAATATAAATTGTGTACACGTAATACATATGTATATCCCGGCCCTAATAAACAGTAACAAAATTAAAACCATCGTAAGCACTGAAAAAGATATTGTGAAACTTCTAAGGGAATCTTATTAAAGCGCTTGAATCGCGAGGAGCGAGAAACAGGTTTGTTTTTCAAATTCCATGTCACTAGATGTTTTCATGTTGTTTATTTTATAATCCCAGAGCTCTCTTCTCATTCTCTTCCCTTCCCTTGGCCCCTGCTAGTAGTAAAGGACAGTTCCACTAACCCGCCGTCCGTGTGTGTCCGTTGTTTAATTCAGACCGTGTCATCATCATGGCGGCAGCTTCATATCCCAGAGGTGCAATAGCAGACACTACACGGCGTCCTATAACGCAGAGTGCCCTGGACCTGGCTTTTCTCTCTGGCTCGCTTAAAAACCCCGTGAACCACAGAGACTGAGGGTGACAAGATGCAGAATGTTCTTAGAGACGTCTTCTTCGTCGAAGAAACTGGGTCGCGGATATATTAAGGCAGTACTGCTTTCACAGTCTACCATATATAGAGTCTTACTGTTCATTGTGCGTTAATTTAAACGAGTAGAGTTCGATTGTCGAAAGAGATTTTTTCTCCTTTCAAACGAAATATGTCGTTTTCTTGTGGTTATCCCACGATGTCTTGAACTTTAGTTTTATGCCTTTCTGTTCAAACAACTAGGGACCTTCCCTAGTAGATCCTGCATTACTTTAGTCCAGCCGTGGCGAAAATGCGACTCGGGAGCACATTGTGGCTCGCAATGATAGCTGTGCTTTTCTCTTGCTTCCTACCACCCCTAACCCCCACCCTCTCACTCACTGGAGTCAAACTTCGTTCCATTTCTATTTTTCTCTGATCTGCGAGTGGCGTATCGTCGCAATGTCTCTCTCGAAACCATGTACCTCTATAAAAACGAAAGTTTCAAGTAGGATGGGGGGGGGGCATTTTTTGCTGCCAATATGATGAGAATATTAAATGCATGATTTGTTCACAAGCATTACGAGGAAACGGTTGTATATCATAAAACGACATTATACTACTGTACATGTCACTCATGAAAGATTAAAAGGTTAAGTGTTATTATTATTATTATTATTATTATTATTATTATTATTATTATTATTATTATTATTATTATTATTATTATTATCTCTGTACGTCGATCCTTTTTTTAGCAGATGTACGAATAATGTGGTTAGATCTTCAATTTAAACTCACAGATATACTTACAATGTGATGTTAGAAGAAAGCTAGATGATTGTAAGGACTTTGCAAATGTTGAACTTTTCAAATCTTTGTCAAAAAATAAATATCCGAAGCTTCGTTCTTTCGCTTGCTCCGTTGAAGCCATGTTCGCTGCAACTTACGTTTGTGAAAAATTATTTTCAATAATGAAAAAAACCAAATTCAGATCACGACTGACAGACAAATACCCTCATAATCAACTACGACTGGCAGTAAGTGACATAATTCCTGATTTTGAAACTCTGTTGCAGAGACATTCTGAAGATCGTTAATTTTAGGTTGTGATGTGTCCTATGTTTTCTTATTCATTTCTTTCTTCGTTACACGTACTAAGCATTAGTTCGTAAACTTATACTGCATAAAATTATATTTAAGTGCTTGACATAAGGAAAATGAAAATCCGTTAATAAGTCAGACAGTTGCTTCACTTTCCCTTCGGGTGTCCGCCTCCCTCCATAGGTGATATGCACGTTGCAGGTTACACAGTGGCTCGGCGCACGATGCCATTTTCGCCACGGCTGCTTTAGTCCATAGTACCACTCATAAGTAAAGTCCGTTTCGGAACAAAATTTTAGCTGCAGTTTGTTGTGACAAGAAATTAATGTAATCTTCAAAGTACTCGTAAAGGTCATTAGAATCTATTGTCTTGAACCACCATTCAGCGAGGTTTGTTATTCCGCGACGGTGCGAAGAATTCGGGGATACCCATTTCAAAAGCTTCCAAGTTTTGAAAATTTCTTCCACGCAAGAAGTGGGTCGGTGGATCGAAACAGGTAGTAAGCCGCAGGTACAAGATCAGAACTACGGGGTTGTTTCAGATCTCTGATAACGAACTTGAATGACATCATGTGCGTCAGGAGTCATACGACAGCTAAACTGTGGCGCGAGGTGACAGACCAGTAGTGAGTTATCTCATAGTCACAGTGCACGGCGACTGACAGCAGCAATTCCCAAGAAAATCAATACTTTTTGGGAGGGGTAGATAACAATCCTTTCCGATGCCAAGTACAGTTACGTGAAAATAAAAAGTCTTCAATAAACGAGGTTTCGTTATTTCCAAGAAAGGCATCTTCTGTGTACTTAATAAGACTGGTAATGGTCGAATGGAATTAATTTGTATCATTTCGTGGTGTGCGGCGTATTGTGACGGGTGTTGGATTTCCTTGTTTTTTCCACTCTGGAATTAATCCCATCCGAGCTTTGTCAGTCTTGCAGTGTAGGCTTTCACGGCCGGAGTCTATAGAAGTAGATTCATTTTCCGGGCTGAGAGGCCGTGGTCTATTGGTTGGTTTTATACCAGATGTTTCGTCTGCAACTGCGGCAGACATCTTCAGTGGAGTGGTATCCGAGGTCGCAAGACTCTTCTCGGCGTACCTGAGGCAACTGATCCTGTGGCTCGAAAAATCGAAAAATCAAAGGAGAATTGGGAGGAAAATTTAAAAGGTACGCAAAACGCGTCCTTGCAAGGGTTTGGGGGCTGTACAAAACTAAATATGTGAGCTCCAAGCCTGTTGGCCACTAGTCTCACTCCGGGTTACGCTGCTCCCATGAAGGAGCTCTAGAAAATTTTGAAGGGGATGCCGAAATTGGACGTAACCTCTTAGGTACCACATACGCGAGGGGGCTGACTTCCTGTGGCTGGTTGTGCGGGCGTATTTATAGTGCCACTCGCGGGCCGAGGCCTGTTATCGCTGCGGTCTGCGCCGCTTTGTTCGCTCCTCCCGTTCTGGGTTCCGTCCTTTTGTTGGAATGGCTTCTTATCTGTTCTGTTTAGGACCGGGTACCAACACTTGTTTAGCTTGACGCCTTCTTCCTTGCGATTAAAGTTGTTGTTATGTTTATATATTTCGATCGCTTCTCTATGTAGACTGGGGAAGAAGTGCGTCGTCGTGCTCAAGATGTCAGTGTCCTTGAATCTTATGTTGTGATCGCCCTCTTCGTAGGCATGTGCTGCCACTGCCGATTTGTCGATCTGTCCTAGGCGGCAATTCCTATTATGTTCTGTCAGTCTCGTCCTGACGCTCCGCTGTGTAGTACCGATGTAGACCTTCCCACACGAACACGAAATCCTGTAAACTCCGGCGGACAGCAGCTTATCTCGTTTGTCCTTGGATGACCTCAGCATACTCCGGATTTGCTTGGTCGGCAGGAAGGTCGTTTCCACTTCATGACGCTTCAGCACCCTGCTGATACGGTCCGTCACATTCCTTAAGTACGGTAGGAAGACCGTGCCCTTCTTAGTCGTTCGTTCCTGTGACCGCATCGACGGTGTTACTCTGGGGCGTATGGCTCTCTTTATCTCCGGCCTTGAGTAGCCATTGGCCATGAGTGCTGTCGCTACATGGCTCAGCTCCCGTTGGATGTGTTGTGGCTCGGCTACCCGCCTGGCCCTATTGATCAGGGTTTTCATCATGGCCCGTTTCTGGCCGGGATGATGATTCGAGGTCTTATGCAGATATCTGTCTGTGTGGGTCGGCTTCCTATAGACGTCATGACCTAGGGTGCCATCTGTCCTCCTTTGTACCATAACGTCCAGGAAGGGTAACCTGCCGTCCTTTTCCGTTTCCATAGTAAATTGTACTTGCGTATGGAAGCTATTCAACTGACTCAGGAAATCCATCAATGATCGTTCACCATGGGGCCAGATTACGAACGTATCATCGACGTATCTAAACCAGCATGATGGCTTAAGTGTCGCGGCTTCGAGGATCGACTCTTCAAGAAACTCCATATAGAAGTTGGCTATCATCGGACTTAGCGGGATCCCCATGGCTACACCATCCAGCTGTTCATAGAATTCATAATTCCATTGGAAATAAGTTGTGGTCAGAACCTGGTGAAACAGGTCCACTACATCTTGCGGGTAGAACTTGTGTAGCAGTTCCAATGTGTCCTTGACCGGTACTTTAGTAAACAATGACACCACGTCAAAGCTTACAAATAAATCTTCAGGCCGAGTTCTCAACATCTTGATTTTTTCTATGAAGTGGGTCGAGTCTCTGATGTAAGAACTCTCCTTTGCTACGTGTTATTTCAATTGATTGCTGAGGTATTTAGCCAGCTCATAAGTTGGAGACCCGATAGCATTGACGATCGGTCTGAGTGGAACTTCCTTTTTATGTATTTTTGGTAGACCATATAGTCTAGGCGGTAATGCCTCCGATTTCTTGATGGAGCGCTGTACGTCCGCTGGAATTGACGAGGTATTTATCAGCTGGTTAGTTATCTTCAGGATTGCTGCCGTCGGATCCCGTGTCAGCTTCTTATATGAGTTGGGGTCCAGCAGGTCACCAATTTTCCGTTCGTAATCTTTGGTGTTTAAGATTACTGTCGCGTTCCCTTTGTCTGCTGCCAGGATTAGAATGTCTTCTTTCTCGTTAAGGATTTAATCGCCCTTGACTCATCTCTGGTTAAATTGTTCTTCGAAGGCTGCCTACGTTGCAGAATTCGAGCTGTCTCTCTTCGAATTTCTTCAGCCTTATCCATGCTCACTCCTCTTATCCCGGATTCCACGTTGGCAATGATGTCTTCGAACGGTAACACACGTGGTGTTACTGCGAAGTTCCCGCCCTTGGCCAGAACCGCCATTTCTTCTGGTGTTAGTATCGTGTCGGATAGATTCACTACTGTCCGAGCGGGGTCTAAGGTCACGGGGGCCTTGGTTGTCACGCTGTTCTCATATTTCTTCTTAAGACGATCGGTGATGTGTAGTGATGTGGATGTCATGGTGGCATGTGTCATCCTATCTACATCTGTCCAATCTTCTGTAGTCAGAATGTAGCTCAGCTGTAGGTGTAGTGAATATAAATTCTTGTCGTTCCAGGCCAGTTCACGGCGGGTTTGATTAATTCTGTCCCTCAGCAGGGCCTTCTCCGTCCGGTTGTAAATGCGGTGGGATGATGCCGTCCGGAACAGTCTTTTTAACCGTAGAAACCTCGGGATGATCCCAGTATCGCGGCAACGTAGAAGGTAGGTCAAAGAGCACAAAAGCTGCGCTTTTTTCTTTCGGAGCACCTCCAGTCTTCGGATCAGTTTGTATTTATCCTCCCCGTAGAGGCGGTGAATCTTGCAGTGTAGGCTTTCACGGCCGGAGTCTATACATGTAGATTCATTTTCCGGGCTGAGAAATCGGAGGCATTACCGCCTAGACTATATGGTCTACCAAAAATACATAAAAAGGAAGTTCCACTCAGACCGATCGTCAATGATATCGGGTCTCCAACTTATGAGCTGGCTAAATACCTCAGCAACCAATTGAAATAACACGTAGCAAAGAAGAGTTCTTACATCAGAGACTCGACCCACTTCATAGAAAAAAATCAAGATGTTGAGAACTCGGCCTGAAGATTTACTTGTAAGCTTTGACGTGGTGTCATTGTTTACTAAAGTACCGGTCAAGGACACATTGGAACTGCTACACAAGTTCTACCCGCAAGATGTAGTGGACCTGTTTCACCAGGTTCTGACCACAACTTATTTCCAATGGAATTATGAATTCTATGAACAGCTGGATGGTGTAGCCATGGGGATCCCGCTAAGTCCGATGATAGCCAACTTCTATATGAAGTTTCTTGAAGAGTCGATCCTCGAAGCCGCGACACTTAAGCCATCATGCTGGTTTAGATACGTCGATGATACGTTCGTAATCTGGCCCCATGGTGAACGATCATTGATGGATTTCCTGAGTCAGTTGAATAGCTTCCATACGCAAGTACAATTTACTATGGAAACGGAAAAGGACGGCAGGTTACCCTTCCTGGACGTTATGGTACAAAGGAGGACAGATGGCACCCTAGGTCATGACGTCTATAGGAAGCCGACCCACACAGACAGATATCTGCATAAGACCTCGAATCATCATCCCGGCCAGAAACGGGCCATGATGAAAACCCTGATCAATAGGGCCAGGCGGGTAGCCGAGCCACAACACATCCAACGGGAGCTGAGCCATGTAGCGACAGCACTCATGGCCAATGGCTACTCAAGGCCGGAGATAAAGAGAGCCATACGCCCCAGAGTAACACCGTCGATGCGGTCACAGGAACGAACGACTAAGAAGGGCACGGTCTTCCTACCGTACTTAAGGAATGTGACGGACCGTATCAGCAGGGTGCTGAAGCGTCATGAAGTGGAAACGACCTTCCTGCCGACCAAGCAAATCCGGAGTATGCTGAGGTCATCCAAGGACAAACGAGATAAGCTGCTGTCCGCCGGAGTTTACAGGATTCCGTGTTCGTGTGGGAAGGTCTACATCGGTACTACACAGCGGAGCGTCAGGACGAGACTGACAGAACATAATAGGAATTGCCGCCTAGGACAGATCGACAAATCGGCAGGGCAGCACATGCCTATCAAGAGGGCGATCACAACATAAGATTCAAGGACACGGACATCTTGACCACGACGACGCACTTTTTCCCCCGTCTACATAGACAAGCGATCGAAATATATAAACATAACAACAACTTTAATCGCAAGGAAGAAGGCGTCAAGCTAAACAAGTGTTGGTACCCGGTCCTAAACAGAACTGATAAGAAGCCATTACAAGGCGGCAGACTGGGTGTTCTTCCAAGACCAGGTAGCCGCTATGCTTCCACCACTCCCCCCTGAAGTCATTCCGGCAGGGATAGATAGGTCAGTTAGCGACCTGACGGAGTGCATAAAGAAGGCAATGGTTGCTGCAATACCGAAACGGTCTTCACAACCGGGACGGATGCAGCTCCCAGCCTATATTAGAGACCTAAAGATCGTCCGCAATAGAGCAAGAACATTGTGGAAGCGTACTAGGTTAGATCAACATAGAATAGAAATGAACCGCTTGCGCAGGCGGATCAGTGAGGCGGTCCGCGAAACGATCGTGGATGCTTGGAAATCCAAGGTTGAGACGATGGACAGTAGAAACATGTCAGATGCTGGCGTGTATCTCGAGCTCTGTCCAATCCGTCTCAATCTATTCACCCATTAGTAGTCGGTCCAGATGTCACGGCCTTTACTCCTGAGGAGAAGGCTACCGCACTGGCAGACGTTTTAGAGACCACTTTTCAACCCGTGGAACAAAATTTAAACTTGCCCCATATCAGAGCTGTTGAGGAATCGGTTCGAGACCTCCTTAGCAGGGAACCGGAAAATGGGATACGACCTACGAACACCCACGAGGTCGCCCATTTCATTCGTCGCCTCGGCCCTCATAAGGCCGCAGGAGCCGACGGTATCCAAGGAATTATATTGCAGCATCTCCCCAAGTCAGATGTGAAGTGCATAGCAGAGATAATTAATAACATCTTGGCATCCGGTCACTATCCCATTCCCTGGAAAGAGGCTCAAGTAGTTCTCTTTCCAAAGCCCGGAAAGGATAAGACGAATCCAAGCAACTATAGGCCTATTAGTCTCCTTAGTTGTCTCAGCAAACTGGCGGAGCGGGTCATACATAGACGCCTCACTGAAGTAGTGTTGCCCCAAATCAGGAACGAGCAGTTCGGTTTCCACCCTGGTCGTTCCACTACACTCCAGGCATTCCGCATGACGGAGGACATTACCTGGGCTATGAGCACGAAGCGTGTAGTAGCTGCAGCTTACCTGCACATCGAGCGAGCATTCGACAAGGTTTGGCATGAGGAACTCCTCGTTAAGTTACTGGGCATGGGAGTCCCAGATGGAATGATACGCCTCATTTCTAACTACCTCCGAGGCCGTACATTCAAAACCCGTGTAGGCACTAGTTTCTCCACCCCCCGTGAAATTCACGCAAGAGTCCCACAGGGTTCCATTATCGGGCCCATACTTTTCAATATATTCATTAATGACCTCCCGTTCCGCTATATCCACGGCAGAATTAGTCATCTGTATATCTATGCAGACGACACTGCCCTCTTGGCGATGGGCAAAACCTATAGATTAGCGTCCCGTAGATTGCAGTCGATCTTAGATCACCTCCAGCCGTGGTTCCACGACTGGAGAATCAAGGTCAATGTGGAGAAATGCCAGGCCATACTCTTTTCACTAAGAGCGAGGCTCGAAGACATATCACCACCACCCACACTTTTCGGACGAGAAATGCCGTGGATGAACCAAATTAAATATTTAGGGATCATTATGGACTCTCATCTCAACTTCCGAGATCACATCCAATCCCTTCTTCGTAAGGCCAACGGGCTGATAGTTAGACACTATCCCATTCTGGCGGCCTTAACTCCTGACAACCTGAGGGTAGGACTTACCATGTATAAGACCCTCATTCGGTCTGTCATTACCTATGCCGCACCCGCATGGGGGTTTGCGGCAGTGTCCCATCTCCGTAAACTCCAAGTTGTCCAAAACCAGGTGATTCGACTCATTACCCATCTCCCCCGAGTCGCCTCGAGAAGAAAGTTCCATGATGAACTAGAGTTGCCAACCATAGACGAGTTCATTGCTCGACTGGCTAGGAACCTGTATGCAGAAGCTCGTGCTAACCCCAACCCGCTCATATCTGGCCTCGGCCAGTATGATCCTAGGTTACGGCGTAGACACCAGACAGGTCCATTAGCTATACTATTGAGACAGGAGGACAGGGAGGTTGGCGTTACTCCCAGGTTTTGGTAGGCACGACTCAACTCCATGAGACTCCTTGGATAGTGCAACCGCTTTAAAATGACCTTGTCTTAACTAGGCTAAACAAAATCCCTCCTTAACAATATCTACTTTTGTTGATCGATGGAACTATCATAGAGCCAATTGGCTAGTATATATCCATTGATTCATAGAGTCATTCAACCTAAGAGCCAACTGGCTAGTCTCTGATATTGAGACAACTCATCCTGCCTAAGGTTTTTCCGTGGTTTTCCTAAGGCGCTAAGACAAATGTCGGGATGAGCCCTAAAAGAAATGGGCCACGGACCTGCACTCATATCCCCATTAATCTCCCTAATTACTTTAAATTAATTAACTAATTACATCTCTCCCACCTCTTCGTAATTGAGCCATCATATAGCCAAATGGCTTGTCTCAAAATTGAGACGATTCAACAAGGCTCATGACAACAATCACATCCTACATAATAGCCAAATTGGCTAGTCTCTTATACATGAGACAACTCATCTCGCCTAAGGTATTCCGTGGTTTTCCTCAGGCGTAAGACAAATGTCGGGATGAGCCCTATAAGAAATGGGCCACGGACCTATATGCCCTTCCCCATATATATTCCACCCTTATTATAAACGATGTATACCCTAGTTCAGATAATATAAATAGTCTATTAAATATACGAGGTCACTCAATAAGTCGCAAATTGAAAGGACAGGGACCTCTCAAATTGCAGATTAGATTTCACGGCGCTTCTTCCGACGGCCTTCACATGCTTTGTCATCGAACAACAGATGACGGCGTCTTGCCATCCTAACGCCAAACACCAGCGAACTCCTTCTCGCCCCGTTCCGTGATCAATTGATCAATCTCAGCCCCTCCTCGCGTATTGGTACCTAAGAGGTTACGTCCAATTTCGGCATCCCCTTCAAAATTTTCTAGAGCTCCTTCAGGGGAGCAGCGTAACCCGGAGTGAGACTAGTGGCTAACAGGCTTGGAGCTCACATATTTAGTTTTGTACAGCCCCCAACCCCTTGCAAGGACGCGTTTTGCGTACCTTTTAAATTTTCCTCCCAATTCTCCTTCGATTTTTCGATCGAGCCACAGGATCAGTTGCCTCAGGTACGCCGAGAAGAGTCTTGCGACCTCGGATACCACTCCACTGAAGATGTCTGCCGCAGTTGCAGACGAAACGTCTGGTATAAAACCAACCAATAGACCACGGCCTCTCAGCCCGGAAAATGAATCTACATCTATTTGTCAGTCTTATTAGGTAAACAAAAGATGTTTTTCTTGGAAATAACGAAATCACGTTTTTTGCAGGCTCCTATGATTTTCACGTAACTGTACTTGGCATCGGAAAGGGTTGTTATGTACCCCTCCCAAAAGGCTCGAATTTCTTGGGCATTGCTACTGTGATACACCGTGCACTCTGATTATGAAATCACTCACTACTGGGCTGTCACCTCTCGCCACAGTTTAGCTGTCGTATGACTCCTGACGCACATGATGTCATTCAAGTTCGTTATCAGAGATCTGAAACAACCCTGTATGTGCCAAGTGAGGTAGCAGTTCGATTCCTCAAAATTCCTGGAGTTTTTCCAGGGTTGTTCGAGCGGTATTGGCCTATAGTCTCGCATTGTCTTGTTGCAAGAGAATTTTCTTTCGATTAACTTTGCGGTCGGATAAAGATGGTTGTCATTTTTTTTTTTTTTTGTGCAGATGGAATTTTGTTCCCCAGATGAACACACAAGTGAAATTATACAAGTAAGTGTTCAAAAATCAAAAGATTATTATCAATTGATGTGTTTTATTTGTGTAGATAATTATTTTCAACAAGGGTTCCAAGTTTAATTTTCATTTATCACCAAACTCATTTTTATGAATTATCTCCCTTTACCCAAACAACACAGAAATAATGCCGGGTACCTCTCTCACAAAACTTCATGAACTCGTTCTAGCCGTTGAGAAGAAAAATCTGCATCGACTACACTTCCGTTTGGGACAAACTCCTAGTGAATTATTCCTTCAATATTACACGAGACACACATTGCCTTGGAACAGAGCCGATTTTGTTTAACGACGACTTTGGCAGGCTGACGTGGATCGAGGCACTATTAACACTTTGATGTAATTAGCCTACATAATCATCTAATAAAACCAAATTACTGCAGATTGGTTTCCAAGTGTGATCCTCCTGTTGCTCTGCGCTTTGCAGTCAATGACCGCCTGACCATCGCAAACTTACCAGGAATTTATCTTAATGTCATGGTCTTCAGCAACAATGTATATTACTAGGAATATAACTTCGGCTAAGGCAACTGGATTCGATAAATTTCTGTCCCCACACAAAAATGTCTAACGGGCTTAGATCAGATGACCTAGCAGGTATGTAGATATTGGACCACCACTCATAATTCATCTGTGATAAACATTTTTAAGGTATTCCAAACCATTGAACTGCTTATGTTAATGATTTGTAATCAGAGTACCTTACGTTGTCACTTGAGTTGAAGTGCAGTGTGAGCGCATACGTCCTTTAAGATGCAAATTTATTATTGGATTCTGCCTTGGACACTTCACCGCCTTGCTCCTAAGAAACAGGATTTCACGCGTTGTGGTTACCTCAAAATAGTTCAATGATGTTTTATATCTGTCAACACAGTTTGTCGGTTCAAATTAAATTCACTTGTATATGGTCCTGTCTAGAGATGAACAAAACTAACTGCCGCTCTCGCTCGCTGTGTTCGTTGCATTTGTCTTTCGAGTCTCGTCTCGTCATTCTCATGTGCTTCGATTCTCGCTCATCATTCTCGAAATAGCATTCTGTCGGCGTGGAAAGATTTCGTAACTTTGAATAACATACATAATTGAAATAAATAACTTTATAAATGTTTAAATGAGACAAAAAGATAAAACAGAACAGTATCTTACTTATCAAAATGTTCTGGTTCTATTATATGATATTACTTATGGTTATATAAATAGAAAAAATTCTCAAATAAATTTGCTTTTCTGAGAAACATAAAACATAACGTTAATATCTTTTTACTTGAGATTGCACACATGATCTCAAACATATGAAAAGAAAATTCCTAGCCTTTTAATAAGGGCCTAGTAATTAAATTAAGACTGGGGAACGGATTATTATACACTGAAAGACAGAGATGATGTTTCAAATAGACTCTTGATTGTTTATACATACTGTATATAATAGTTGCCAAAGTAGATAAACGTTCAGTCTGGTATAAACAACTGTGGCGATTCAAGGCTGCTCGACGTTAGGGACTTCGGGAGTGATCAATCTCGACGTCTCAAAACACTCACAAGCAGTCTTTATTTCAACGATGCGACGTATACAACATTGTCGTGCGGGTTTTCGGCGTTGTGGGCGCTGTTAGTCTTGCTTTCTCGATCGTTGTTCATCTCTAGTCCTGTCTGTCATACTCTGTACTCTTTCGGTTAAAAAGCAGCAAAAATTTCCTCGATTATTTGGATTGGCAGTCTCGGCAGAAAGGAATAATGTTCCAGGATATTTTCCAAAATATCCTGAAATTTTCTGGTTTTCCTGTAATTTACCAAACTTCGCTAATATTTCCCTGTGTTACCGATTTTCCAGATGGGTGAACATCCTGTTGAAGTTTATTATTCGTTTTAAATATGTTTATGTATATATATATACATATATATTACTTGCAACTAAAGGCATACTCGTACATTGCATTAAAATACTCGAGCGTTTGTTTTGCGTACCTAATAATTTCACCAACTCTGTTCATCACTGCGTGGTATGTCGTCTCAACTAGAACTACATAAACACAAACCCACATTTGTGCACATTGCTCAATGTAATTGTACTCTCTTAATGTAATGATCCCTACATTGCTTGTGAACTTAACCACGAGGTGGTTCAGAAGCTATGGAATTTTCACCTACTGGTGTTTCAGTTAGAATGACATGCCGCTTGACAGTTTCTTTCCTTGTAATGCGTTATATTGTAGTTATAGGGTGCAAAATATACTACAAAAATTTATTGTATGACATAAAAAGATACATTCGCTTTAGTATTAGACTTCAGATTTGTTATTTATCAAGTAAATTTATGTGTTTGACACAATTATATAATATATATTATTTTAATGTACCGAAGTACATATGATATTTCCATGCAGATATTCTGCGTCATCATACGATGAAAGAGTAATGGAACGGGATTTGAACCCGAATTTCAGCTCTACGTGCTGATGCTTTATCCACTAAGCCACACCGGATACCACCCCGGCGTCGGACAGAATCGTCTCAGATTAAGTTCCAAGTCTTGGGTTCCCTCTAGTGACCGCCCTCTGCACTACGTCATAGATGTCTATGAACGTAGCAGTAGCGGCTGGTGGTCAAAATAATGAGTGTGCTACAATCTCTATATCGGTCTACTGTATACACTTATATGTATTTATCTTAATTTGAGACTCGCCTAGTGACGAAATATGAAGTCCATACGACGATCCTTCCTACTGCAGAACTTGTCAATTACCCTGGAGTTAAACTTTTCAATTACCCTGGACATCATACTCCTTTCTATTGGCAGTATTGCAAGAGCAGTGAGGCGATCCTGGGACATAGTGTTCCTTAAAAACGTTTTTATGTGTTTAAAGAAAGAAAAACATCTTTCTAGCTCAGCAGTGGTCATTGGTTTTGTAACCAAAATATTTAATAATAATAATAATAATAATAATAATAATAATAATAATAATAATAATAATAATAATAATAATAATAATAATAATAATAATAATAATAATAATAATAGGGTTTATTTTGACTGGCAGAGTTAACAACTTCGTTACTTCACAGAATGGATCCTGTGAATTGTTGGAGGCTATGTTATGTATTGTAACAATTTAAGTCGGAAGTCGGGTTTTCCATATAGAACTCCAAGTTGTGTCTTTAACACTCTTTTGTTCAGTACAGTATAGCTGTTGACAGCAACTTCAAGTTCGCGTTCAGGAAAATTATGCGAAAAATTGTCAAAAAAATTTGCTGTTTAATAATTTTGTTGCGTCTAGGTAGGTTAAAGACTGAAACGATAAGTAGTTTCCTGAATTATACTGTCATATAATTCCTTGGCATCTATTTTCTGGACTGACTGATTCAGGAGGAACCTCAAAAAACAGGTAGATGGCAGCAGCGGTCGGACACTTGAATTACCAAACACATTGTACATAGTTCCGAGTTCTTCCACAAACAAGCATTTTTTTTCGTTACGCTTTACTTTTGTAATCTCCAAGCTGTGGTGTCCTGAAGCTGACTGCAGCACTTCCCCGCGTAAAAATAGCCAATCAGAGCAGTGATTTCAGCTTCGCACATGCGCATTAGTTGTCTACATTCTCATGCAGAGTTTTGAGTAGCACAACGTACCGCCTGAGGCACCAAAGAGCGAAGAGCGAAGACTAAACACTCTATAACGCGTCATGAACATAACAACGGGAAATTGTCAAATGGCAGATCAAATACTATGGTATTACAAATACATTATTTGAGCAAAAATTATCATTGTGCTGTAGCACTGTAGCACATAAGGACGGGCCGCCCCTGGAACGTAGGACCGAAGCCCACACATGTGCTGAGGTGCACTCGTTATGAGTGACTAGTTTGGCCGGGATCCGACGGAATAAGCGCCGTCTTAAATCACGGAGTGATTTACGCATATTGTATATATTATTTTAATGTACCGAAGTACATATGATATTTCCATGCACATATTCTGCGTCATCATACGATGAAAGAATAATGGAACAGAGAAAAATTCTCTCCTGCGCCGGGATTTGAACCCGGGTTTTCAGCTCTACGTGCTGACGCTTTATCCACTAAGCCACACCGGATACCACCCCGGTGTCGGACAGAATCGTCTCAGATTAAGTTTCAACTCTTAGGTTCCCTCTAGTGGCCGCCCTCTGCACTACGTGTATGAACGTAGGACCGAAGTCCACACATGTGCTGAGGTGCACTCGTTATGAGTGACTAGTTTGGCCGGGATCCGACGGAATAAGCGCCGTCTTAAATCACGGAAATGCATGGAAATATCATATGTACTTCGGTACATTAAAATAATATATATGAAATGCGTATATCACTCCGTGATTTAAGACGGCGCTTATTCCGTCGGATCCCGGCCAAACTAGTCATTCATAACGAGTGCACCTCAGCACATGTGTGGACTTCGGTCCTACGTTCATAGTCATCTATGACGTAGTGCAGAGGGCGGCCACTAGAGGGAACCCAAGAGTTGGAACTTAATCTGAGACGATTCTGTCCGACGCCGGGGTGGTATCCGGTGTGGCTTAGTGGATAAAGCATCAGCACGTAGAGCTGAAAACCCGTGTTCAAATCCCGGCGCCGGAGAGAATTTTTCTCCGTTCCATTAATCTTTCATCGTACAATTATATAAGCCTACATATTATTATTATCATTATTATTATTATCATTATTATTATTATTATTATTATTATTATTATTATTATTATTATTATTTCAAATTACTACTTATTAAGGACTTTTAACGTGTTCGGCCTAATAAGATGTGGTTAGGAAGAAGGAATAAATGAAGTCGGTTCCGATCGGCAGCTGTTTATGTATCTGTCACACTATATCAGAAGTGTTTACTCTATTCTCTTTCTATGGATAACTGCGTCAAATTGGACAGGCTCTATGTGTTCATTGTTGACCTAGGTATATTTTTATTATCTTCATTGCAAGAAACTTCGTTTAGATGTAGCACTAGTAACAGGCAGTGTTAATAGGTAGCGCGATAATTTATTCTGTTTAGGGTATAGCATAATAATTTGTTCATTTACATTCCAGAAGAAATCTAGTGTTGTCCCATTACAACGAGTAAAAGAATTTTTTGGCTGTTTCCATTTCATATTTTAATTTATGTTTACATCCGGGAACTTCTTGTACTGCTGTATGAACTGACTCACACAATCCAAGTTTAAGAAACATACAGTTCTTGATTTCATAGCATCGAAAGCTCTAGATATATAACTGTTGTGCTGTTCAGATCTTCCCTTCAGATCAGAGTTCATATGATCCAGCACCTCAAGAAGCAGTTTTATGTATTTTTCTTTCTTAGTTCTAGACGCTTCTCATACCTAATAAGCAAAGCTCGGAAGTTGGGGACTTGTGTCTTTGAACGTGGCTAAGCGACCGGACTTCAATGTCAACAAACTCCCGCTTCCAGCACGGAGGTACTGTCAGGTCTGCTATAAAAGTGGTTCCTGGCTGGAACAACATAATGATAATATTATGATAGGTTGAAACATCTAATTTTATAGCATATATATAAATAAACATGCAAAATACATCAAATTTACAGTTCTGCTCTGTACATTTCATTACAGTGTATGACTACATGCATTCGAAGATTTTCGAACCCATAAATTCTTCGTCTGTTAGTTAAACATGATTTGAAACGAAGGAAACTTATTTCCACGTCACATGAAGTGACGGGAGCAAACT
Organism: Periplaneta americana; assembly: GCF_040183065.1. Taxonomy (NCBI): domain Eukaryota; kingdom Metazoa; phylum Arthropoda; class Insecta; order Blattodea; family Blattidae; genus Periplaneta; species Periplaneta americana. The sequence continues at coordinate 124,881,198 of NC_091118.1, read as the reverse complement.
TTAATTTTTTTATTTTATTTATTTTAACTAGCTACCTAGTGAGTACAAATTGCATTTATAAAATAAAAATGTTTCTAGCCAATACCGTAAGAGTCAGGCTCGTGTACGGTGTGGTCTTAGTGAATAATATAACATAAAATTTACAAGGACAGTTTACTAAATACAGTAATTAACTTAATTCAAACCAATAAGTACAACACAAGAGCAAGAATAAAGAAGAAAGGGAAAACGAGAGAAAAATACACATTTAATATAAATTGACAATCCGACAGAAGCCAGTGATATTCAATAAAAACATGAATATAATCGATAGAAATAAAAGGTAAAAAAAGTACATTTGTTACTATTATATATCATGGATAATTTTACAAAATTCTTTTTTAAAAGTTTCAATTTTAAAAAATTTCAAATTTGGAAAATGGTTTGAAATTTTATTATAAAGTCTTGGGCCTAAATAAAATACTGAATATTTCACTGTCACTGTTTCCTGTTCAATTTTCAGCAGATCTCGTATCTGAGAAAGATAAGTATATCCTAAATTTTTCTCGCAAATAGTTTTCAATTAGTGTATCACTACTAGGGAAGGTCCCTCTACGACTTGATCCATGGCTATGGACAAATTATCCATCAATTTAAAGGACTGCAATGTCTTTCAATGAATGCCCGTTTCCAGCTCTAGTTTATGTGTGGTACAACTTACAAGATATAAACTCTGCATTAGAAGAAAATAATGTATCTCCTCAGAATTCCTCCACGAAATTCTGTACCTAAAATTTAAGAAATGCATTTTCAAACTTCCATAACACCCATTCGAATAACACGTATTTTCTAATTCCTCAAACAGACCGTTTACCTGTAATTCTCTTAATGTCATTGGCTTCGACGTGACACAGTTTATTCGTTCGTCTTCTTGCCATTCGATGTGACCACTTTCTTAGTACAAACGACTGTCCCTGAGCACTTGCAGCGTGAGCTTTGTGTACGTTATGCCTGTAACCTTACTCAAGCACACGACACACAAGTCCCCAAGATCCGAGCTTTGCTAATAAGTAGACAGTGGATGCGGGATGACTTATCGTTGAATGCAAGTGCACATTTACTATAGGCCTATATTACATTTTTTTCATTCTGACCATTGGCTCAACAGGTTTTAAACGTAAACAGACGACGTCAACATGTTACTGTATCTCCATACAGTCAGAAGGAAAAGAAAAATAACGTACTGTAGTACTGTAGTGCATACGTTGCAAGGTTCAGTCCTCGTCATCATTGTTGCAATTACGAGCGTTGCAGTAAACGACGATATATTCTCGTAAGTTGTCGAAACTGAATCGGTTTCGCCTATCGCTTAAACAGTTTTCGTATCGAGAGAATTTCTGAAGAAAACCTCTAAAATTGGGATCACTCAATTTCTTTAGAGGAATATTTGTACTGAGCATCAAGTTGCACGTGTCGTTAGAACGGCACAACTAAATGGTGGTGATGGTGATGATGATGATGATGATGATGATGATGATGATGATGATGATATAGATGGTTTCTCAGATTTCATTTCAACGCATTTCCTGTGCGATGTACTGTTGCAATGTTTCTCTATAACCTGAGTTGTTCTGGTTTTTATTTCAATTTTACATACATTACACACGATATTGTCTTCGTTAATACATAAAATGTCACTCTCATACTTCTTAATTGCAATTCGTATCTCTGGGCGAATTTAACGTTTTGCCTTTATGAATGGATCAGCACAACATATTCAACGCATACTAAATACTTGAGCAGGATAACACAACTGCATACATTGCATTGCAATGTTACTAAGAACAGACCGGTGTTCATTCGTTTTGTACGCTGCTGTACTCGCCAGGTACACAAAAGACGGACGACGCGGCACGTGCCATATACTCTGATACGAAACAATTCACTTTTCCTTAAGTCATCCCGCATCCACTGTCTACTAATAAGTACTGATGTGTTTTGTGATACTGGACAGTATGATTGTGGGGCGATATTTTTCTGGTGAAAATGTGAACAAGTACACATTTGGTGAATTGTTCGTGTATGATTTCCTACAGATAAAAACTTGGGAAAATGTAGTTTCAACTAAATGAAGCCAGAACACATTATGCTACGAGAGTTCGCGAGAAATTAAATAACATGTTTGATGTGCACTGGATTGGACGAGGTGTACTAAAGTCATGGCCTACATGATCACTAGACCTTGAACCTGTAAATATGTTTTATGTGAATATTTGAAACAGCATGTTTTTCAAACAGAGCCTTCATCTATGGATGAATTGGAACAAAGGATCACTCATGTTATTGAACATATTTCACAAGCAGTACATTTAAAAGTGGCATAGGAATATTACGAGTGAATATTCACCATCGAAACGTGAGTGAGAAATGACCGTTACATTTTCTCTGGAACATTCTGTCAGTCATAACATATTTTTAAGTGCCTCAAATTTATACCACAGACTTCCAAAGGAATTCACGCTGCCCTGGGCCGAGTTTGAATCCACGAACCTCGGACTAAAATGCTAGTAAGCCTATAGTTTGCGTAAGTTCACCAACGACGACAGTTATTTCTTGTTTTATTGCTTTTGTATTCATTATTTGTTGCAGTTTTTGCAATAAGTTATACTTAACACATCTTTAAATTCCGCTTCTTATTTCTCTCGCTTATTTGTTTTCTTTGTCACCCTGATTTATATCTCAACAGAACTGCATGGCCTCTACACTTCAGTACTTGCAATCTCTCTTTTTTAAATTGCTTCTTGCCTAAGTACATACGTGCATCTAGTCATATTTTTTCCTGTGTAACCTCCGCAATTTCATTCTGCGTCAGTTTAAATTCTTCTCTTCTTTTCTCCATTTCCTTCTGTAATCCTTAATATTCTCACTCATATCTTAGAGATAATATAACCTCTGCTTTAATCTTTGTTATTCTTTTCATTCCAATATAAGGATTAACTAGCTATATTTTTGGTTGATATATTTTTTCAAATTGCATAATGCATACATGCATAGACCTATCTTACTTTTCTTGATGAATCATCCGTTATGCAGTTTTTTTTATCTTTCGCTTAATTTAAAGCTCTCATAGTAGGGATGAAATAACTTTAAAAATTTCTACCTTGATTGACCTTGGTTTTTGTCTTCATGTATAATTTTCCAAGAGTTCTTTAAGTAACTTATTTTTAACTTATTTTCATATCAAGAACTAAAAACTTAAGCCGTCTAGAATAGGAAATTAGAATAATAAGTATGGTAATTATCATTGTCAATAGCATGAGTAAAAAAGTGATGATACTTTTTGTTAACAACATACAGGGCTTTCATTTCAAAACTTCCCAGTCTAAATAACTAATTATTTAAACTGAATTCAATTTAAAAGAAACATTTCAGTTTAAATATTGAGGGGGAAGTCTGAAACCAGGCTTAATGGCATTTTAGATTTCACTTTCCATCCCCCAGCCAACCACACTTTTAAATTTCAAATGGCGCCCCTGTATGTTTATACTTAAATATGAAAGAGCATTCAATTGTTAATACATCCGTTTTCGCATCTTTTGTTTTCTGTTGTCGCCTGCATCCTGGATTGTTGTTTTTGTTGATTATAGCTGAAGAAAATAAAGCTACACAAACTTATTGAGCATTTTATATAATAGTTGTGTTTGTGTATTAGATTATTTTAAAATGGTGTATACCCTTCAAGAGAGAACATAAATCATCCTTATTGATTAAATTTTGGAAATTACACAAAATAAGCTGTGTTTTCGTCCTAAAATAAACTATAAGAACAAAAATACAGGTTTCTAGGCGAAGATGCGAAAACGATTGAGGTGTATAAATAATAGAATGCTCTTTCATATTTAAGTATATAAATATACAGGTGACATTTGAAATTTCAAAGTGGGGGTGGCTGGGGGTGAAATCTAAAATGCAATTAAGCCTGGTTTCAGACTTCCCCCTTAATATCTAAATTGACGTGTTTTTTGTATAAATTGAATTCAATTTGAATAATTAGTTATTTAGACTGGGAAGTTTTGAAATGAAAGCCACGTATAGTTTTCTTTGTTTAGAACGCTATAAGTACAACTACGTTTTATTTTATATGTTATATCTTGATGAAGTTTTTCGTTAATCAAAATTAATTTTATGAAATAAATATTAGCTAATAGTTATTGTAAGATTCAATTTTGAATGTGATCCAACTTTACGCTGGGTATTTTTTACTTTAATGAAAGTTGATAGTGTATTGTATGCATAATTTAGATTTTATTTTGTAAACAAATAAGGTAACTTGACGTGTAATATACTCATAGAAACACAGCGACAGCGATAATGCCAACACAACATAGTCTCCTCTATGGCCTGCTTTAATTGTAATTATTTCTTGTGTTAATTGTAATTAACTGTGTTAATTACATCAACACAATATTGATATCAGTGCCAAAGGGTACACTAAACAAAGAAACGAACTGTAGGAATGATGTTGTTAAAGACAACATGAAGGTAAGCAACGACAACATTTCACTGAAAGCAATTATAAGTTGGAGATTAGAATGGATTGTCAGGTATCCATGTATCTTGTGTCCTTAAAACAAAAATCTACAGTTAATTTCCCATTTATTTTCCAAAATTCGAATATGTCACATGATATGTTATATTACGTTGCTAGTAAAGTGTTTAAATACATTTTTATTTATTTAACTAGCTAGCTAGTGAGTACAAATTAAAATTATAAAACAAAAATGTTTCTATACACTACCGTAAGAGCCAGGCTCGTGTACGGCGTGGTCTTAGCCAATAATATAACATAAAATTTGCAGTAAATAACTTAATTCAAACCAATAAATAACACACAAGAGCAAAAAAAATAAGAAAGAGAAAAAGAGAGAAAAACACTTTAATATAAATTGACAATTAGACAGAAGCCAGTGATATTGAATAAAAACATCAATATAGTCGACAGAAATAAAAGGTAAAAAATACACAAATTTGTTAATTTTATATATTATGAATAATTTTATAAATTTCTTTTTTAAAAGCTTCAATTTTAAAATATTTCAAATTTGGAAAATGGTTTGTAATTTTATTATAAGATCTTGGGCCGAAATTAGCACCATATTTAAGAGCTGCACTTGTAAGACATTTAGGCTCAATTAATGGGAAAGTAGACGTTTGTCTTCGAGTACGATTATTCATGTTGATTAGATTTATGTTTTATTTGATTTCTGCGGCAGTAAGTTAGTAAACTATATTTATATTGACTATTTCATTTATATGACGTCATTCCATTTTCGACCAATGAAGTGTAATGAAATTTTGAATTCCAACCAATCATAGTCACACTTTGCGATAATTTTTGCACGTAGATTTATCGCTATCAATTTATCGCATGGTCGTTCTTTTGTTTAGTCGTTGTCGCCAACTGTTTCCCCGTAAATTGATGATCATGAATACATTAAGATGCAACTACACGGTTAAACGTTTCTTTCAACTTTAAAGCAATGAATGCAAGATTGATATTTAATATTAATTAATATATTTACGCAGTGAAGAGAACATTCAAAACGGCGCACCATGTAGACACAAAATCTTCATGCATTTTAATTGAACGTACCTTTTAAACTTGATTTTTTCAATATTCTTCCCAGATTGCATGCATATGCGGCTTTAGTTCCGTTACACACTACAGCGAGAGTGCGTTTGTCGAGCTATAAAAAATGTTTTCCTATAGCACGAATAACGGTCGAAATCTATGGCTGAAATAAGGCACAGCTGACATTGGTCCTGCTCCCACAGGTAACTTAACCTATAATTGTAGCCTAAAAAATTTGTATTTTGTGAATAAAATGAAACAATTAATAGAAAGTTAGATGTTCAAATTTATGTAACATCACATATCAAACACAAACACCTTGTATAGTAATATATACAAGGTCTTTGATCAAACTGCCTTCCGTATGGCATAATAAAAATTCGTGTTTCAATTATCTACACAGAGATGGCTTCACTGTGTAGCAAACACGTCTCGTTGTGAATACATAAGCATTATTAATCAGGTTACTGTAATTATATTATAAGATTTTAAATTATATTATAATTTCAGCAGATAATGAAAATGTATTTATGTTATAATAATAAGAGAAAATTTCTGTACATGTAATTAACATTGTGACACTTGTATTTCGCTTTTCCCAATTGGCATTACTGAATGATAACATCGAATTTGTTTATTGCAGTAATCGATATTCATCTATTTCAACTTCACAATGTCTGAATAGGTTAACTATTCGTTAATATACAATTATTAACATTTTGTGATCGAATTTTAGGGATATATTATTTACATTTTTATTTTATTCATGAAATAGTCCTAATAAATTTCACTCGAGGTCTGAGATTTATCTGGGAAATCTCAGACCTGGAGTGACATTACTACAGACAAATTTGATGCATAGCAAATGCAAATATATAAATATATCCGGATTAACTATGTTCTTCGACGTCTATGGTTACAAATCATTTAATATAATTTCTCTCATCCATTCTTATCTAAATGTCCAAAATTTTCTTCTATATCTTCCAGATGTATAAATTCTCTTTATCCAAGTCAGTAGTCTTCCGTTTTTCCTTGTCCAAGCGAAAGATCAAATGATGAATGTTTATGTAAGTTTCTGTATTGTTTTTGTTTCTTTGTCTATGAGTGATGTGAGCCCCTTATGTTAAGAAACATTCTGTATAATGGTAACAGATGTACGCTTCTTTCACTTAGGTTTATCAAGGAAACACTATAGATAATTTTGGAGAGTTTCTGTATATGTTGCCTGTGGTGCACCTGTGGAAATACATTTGTTTTTAAGAAGAATGTTTATGATAGTGATTAATAATGAAGAAACGGTTGACATTTCCTAAAAAAAAGCCTTTCGCAACACTGTCTTTAGTTTCAATAAATTCATAGGTTCTACACGTATTCACACTCTTCGATTTGATTTGTTTGAACATTTTAATGTCTCTTGTTTACACCTGATATCCTAGGTAACCGTGTTGATATACATACAACGGCATCATTTTCGTTTATAATATTCTATTACTAAAATCACTTTTTAACACGCAATCCACCTGTAAATTTTTCTGTTTGTCTCATTGTCTAGTCCGTGTTCTCTTATGAGTCTCACATCGATTAATGTTACGGAATGTTGAACGGTATCGTACAGACGCATCAGTTACAAGTCAAAATTATATCTTATCCTTAAGCAGATGAAAAAATTCTGCAATGTTTTTCTAGATGAAATAAAAGCGTGGTCTCTACAATAAACACCAAAATTTATATATGGGGTTATTGAGATATATAAGAAATGAAGCTTTTTTCGCTGTACTACTGAACTTTATGGAAATACTTCCATTGGAAACTTTGCTCAAAAGAAATTACTAGTATTGCTTTGACAAAGGTCTTCTCTGCAACCAACGATGCGAGGGAAAAAAAAGAATATTTTCAATGTCGCTTCAATATTGCAGAAAAGTAAGTTTGTTATTAAAAGTTACAAAACCAACGTATATACGAATTATCACTTTAGCCGCTTTGAAGGAAAGTGTCAAAGTCATATGGAGGGGCATGGGGATGGCACTGCCCCCCAAACTTCTCTGAATTCTGTTTTTTTTACGTTAGAAAATATTGAATTCAAAAGATATTTTTTGCTTTTGTTTGTGATTAAGGTTCTGTGCTTAAATTGACGAATTAATGTCTTCAGATCATGTGTCTGGACTTTCAAAATTTTTGAATGTATAAGAATTTCTATACCTCATGAGGAATGGAAGCATTGTAACGTTTCTTTTGTAACAGCCTGTACCTACTCATGTGTTAGAAGTCTGCAGGTGTTCAGGGCGTCACTTGGAGAAATATGAATGACATACTGCACAACAATGCAGAAAAAAGAAAGGTGATCTGGGTATAATGTGTAAACTTAAAGACGAGATTAAATAACATAATTAGAGTTTGCATTTCATATGATATCATCAGGAAAGCTTGATATAAAAAAGTTTCTGTTAGCACTGTTACGTAGTTTTATTGATGTATATGTGTTTCTGTACGAGAGAGAAAAAGAGAGAGATTGTTTTAAATTATGCCGTATTATAACAAAATTTGTAGTAGATCTCCAGTTCGAGTTCTATATAATTCGGTCCGAAACATAAGAAGGATAAGGAGTAACACTGTAAGAAGCATGCCCCCGAAAATACCTTCATTAAATGATCATATTCCGATATACTGTACTGAACCATGGTCAAGCTACTGTATAACGAAGGGAGGAGGTAAATGGTGTCCTCCATAATCCCGTTATATGTGGATTCTGTGGTTTTACTCCTCCCCCCCTCAAGGAAACGGTTCTCTCTTCGCCTATGGTCAACGTTTATAAAAACTGACGATAAAAACTTTGAATACGTGAATTATCTGTTAATGAGTATCAAGTTTATATATTTTTAATCTTGCGCACTTATACATTTTATGCAGGCAAACCGTAGCACAAAAGTTCAAAGAGAACTCTAGCGGCTGTTGGAACAAACCCTCGTTCGCCTTCTCTATCGTGTAACTTTTTCCGACCTTAAATATAGGCAATACAGTAGGCAAGGGTTGAGTCAATTGTCTAACTTTAACAGCTCTCTACACATTGTCGACAACAATGACTCTCTGATTTGCCAGTTACATGAAAGCTAAAATGGGATTGCGTCATGTATACGGGAAACATTATCAAGGGATGTCTGTTCTCGGGGAGTAAATGAGTACATGAACACACAGATAACTTTAAACAAGCCTCCCGTGGTAATTTCTATTTCATGACGTTAGAATGCATCTCTGTTGACACAACCATATCGTCGACTTTCTACAATAATTTGCACTCGTATTTGGGAAACTCATTGCAATTCTGGAAAATGAAGTTTTGTATATTGCTTAATTTCCTTTTAAATGGACATTGGGTAGATTACTGTTGCCTAGGTCTCCAATATGAAGCAGGAAATTGTGCAAAACGTCGCTGGAATGTGTAAAAATTCAGTTTAACAATGCACTGAAGTTAAAATAACGAATAACAACATAAAAAATTGAAATTCCCTAATCCTTACAGTTATTCAATATTATTGATGCTATTCCATTAAGAGAAACGTATTTAAATGTGATTTTGTTTTATCAATTTTTAAATATTTACCCTATTCGGAGAAAGAAGTCACAAATGTATAGTCATAGTCCGTATAATGAATGATTTTATTTTGTACATAAATTTGTTTGATAATAAAATTAGTAAGGTTGCTTCGCATTTGGAATAACATAAGAAAAATTAATATGATTATAGATCTGTTTCTACAGCATCGACTTCTCTGCTCGCAAAGTCCAAGTGCGCATACTCATGATAGTTGCAAACTGTTGGAAATTGCTGTAGGAACAAACCTACTAACAAATACTTTTGCTGGATAAAATATTCGAGAAATAAACATTCAAACCGTGTTTTCTTTTAAAGCATTGAATATAATCCGTGCACATTAATTTTGGTTTACTAACTTCTTCCCTTCTGTGAAGTTAGATTCATCCTGAACATGATTTCTTCCGATAGAAATATGCATCAAAAAGTGAGGTTTCATTCAAAAATAATATTCTCTTAGGACTGTTTTCAGTCGATCATGTTTTGTCTCTTGAGCAAATCAGATAACTGTTCTTCTTGACTGTGACTGGTCTGTTGGGTTGTAACAATATTGTGATTATCAGTAGTCATGTGATTATTTTCCGTGCTGCAGTGCGGTAAAAAGATATTTTCTTCACAGTGATTTCAATCAAAATATGTTTCCTCCAAGAATTTAAATCAATAGGTGCTTTCTCCAAACTTAAATTAGAAATTTCATTCACGTCATCACAGGATCTGAATGACTAATGTTTTACTTTTCTAAGAGGGTTAAAAAATATAGTTCTATCATAGGGTTGACAACATGTTTTAAAGAAAATATGGGAGACTAAGGAATCGACAAAATTTGACATATAAATTTGAAAAATTATTCCGTTCAGTTACTTAAAATAACTCTATTTTACACTTTGACAGTTAGGCTTGTATTAAGAGTATATTGAGATAGATTTTACCTTGTCGAATAGCTTTTCATTGTTTTCAATGAATTGTAAAATTTCCCTGCGTGAGTAGTTGAAGTTGACTACAAATTACAGTTTTGATTTGTTTACATGTGTCACGCTCCCTTTTGGAGCATTCGTCCAATTATTATTCATGAGAGAAAACACTCTATATGAGCGTTACTAGAGCCCTATCGCAAACTTAAGGCACCAACATGCGCGAACTTCTTTCTGAGGCTTCGGAGTGGAGGAAGTTCTGTGTGTATGGGCGACTGCTTACTCATTAGACGTGGGGAAAAAATAACATAACGGTTATTTTTTAACAGTTCCAAGCAAGGAACTGTTCCAAAACGTAACAGCACCTTGGAATGCTACGTTACAAAATAACGCTAGTATACGAAATACTTGCTGTTACAAAATACTTGTTTCACTTTGGAACTACATTATGACAACGCCTGTTCCACAGAACGGAACATGTTTGGCTCTGTTGAAAGCAGTGGCGCCAACTTTTAGAAAACACTGGGTGGGCTCAAACATTTGAAGTATAAGTTAAATAAATGTCATAAGTATAATAATAACACGATAAATTATTGGGTGGGCTCGGATCCCACGAGCCCATATATGTTGGCGCCACTGTTTGAAAGCAGAATTGGGAATCCTTTCGTCACACTGAAAGAAATGTTAGAATCTAAAGTGAAAGATAAATAGTAAAGGTATAATAGCCTCTTTAAAGAAATGTGCACATTATCTTGAAACTAATGTCACTGAATATAGGATTTTATAACATAATTATTAACATAATGCCTATATTAGAGTATGCAACTACATTGTGAATTTTAACAAGAGAGATGAAAATATATAGGTTATGTTTTATTTACAAATATTTTACATTTTTAGTTTCATTACCAATTCTTGAAATTAAACTAAGTTCTGGTCGAAGTTTTTTATTTACAAAAATACAACGGTGAATTTCCATATTTCATTACAATGAGATTGTTACTGTTCATGACGGTATTAATGTGAATTTTAGCACGGCCGAAATGATTATAGTTTTATTTACTAATTTTTGGAGAAATTGAACACTATTGTAAACTTGAGCTGAGCAGAAGGAAAAGAATAGGTTAGGTTTTATTTACAATTGGGATCCACTTCTATTTCGTGACCAATAAAATTTACAAATAATTTAAAATTGCATTATATTTCCTACTTCGAACAAACCTGATCTACGAATTCAATTCGGATTTAAAAACATTTCATTTTCACGAATTCACATCTCGGCTCAGTATGACATCATACTGCATCACATGGCATACAGGGAAGTATGTGATCATTTAGCGTCCTAAATACCAATGTTATATTACATACTAGTCGCACGTGCATGTTCCAAAATACCACTGTTACATTACATACTAGTAGTACGTACCTGTTCCAAAATACCACTGTTACATTACATACTAGTAGTACGTACCTGTTCCAAAATACTACTGTTTCATCAGATACGCCGTACGGTTCCAAGATGTCACTGTGCACCTGATAGTTACACACAAGTTACATATGTACTATTGTTATTTGAAACCTAGTATTTTCAAGGAACTGGAATAGTTGGAACTGTTACAAGAAAATAACTTTTCCCATCTCTAGTACTTATAGAGCGTACTGTTCAAACACCAACCCCCAGCAGGACTCTTGGGTGAGTCCATGTAAGTGGATGCCAATTCGTCTTTCACGCAGGTGCCACGAGTTTGCGATCGGGCTCTACTTGGTATGCTTAGAACAAAATTTGCCAATCTTTCCAAATTTGTAATAGTAACATTGCCTGATATTGAAGTGGTGAGCACTGAAACCCTGTTTGTGATCCATTTATAACTCATGACATGCCTTTTTTAGTATTGCTGTTAGAATAGGGTATCTCAGCTGTGTGTTGAAAATTTATACCTCTACCTTCTCTGCACTTGGTGATTTCGTTGTAAAATAGTTTCGTTCAAGACGAAGAATAAATGTTTACTCTTGTTTTGTCAGTTATATTTTAATACTCTAAATTACTGGACCGACAAGTAGTTTCCAGCTCTTGGAAAATTAAATATTCTACATAACTGCGAAACTTGGATATTTTTTAACAAATTTCTCTCTCAAACATTATTTCCAATCTCTACATAAAATCAGAACATAAAAATTTCTCTGCCAATTAAAATTGTTTGATGTAATAACTATTTAAAACGACCCAAGAATGTAGCGTGTAATTTCATTTCTCCTCGTATTCTCTCTCTCTTTTTCTTTTTTTTTTTTAAATCATGGCAACATATATTATACTGGGGACGCGACACAGTCTCTGGCATGAAGTATGACCCAGGGGCCTGTGAAGCCCCTTAGCTAACCAAGATGCGTCAATATGCGACACACGCAGAGGAACACCATAAACATGGCAGAGATGATAATGCACATGCCCGCCTAGGGATTTGCTAAACCCCTCGGGAATAGTTTGAAAGTAGCAGGAGTTGCTTTCTAGTTAATTTACACGCCCCCTGCAAAGAAATTTTCCCCACCACCACCCTTAAAGTTTAGTCAATGCAATTTCGTCGCTTAAGTTTTGCCTGTCGTCTATATTTTGTACGATATTCATCATCATATTCGCCTATGATATTGGATAATGAAATTATAAGTGTCATGCATTGTACACGTGTTCCATAGTTAGTGTCTCGGTAGGTGACAAGTTCGTAGAATTTTTCAGATAATCTCGAACTCATTCGTTCCTGTTCATATAGAGGCCTAAAAACTATAAAGTAGTGTACAGTAGTGGCAAAAAAACCCGGACAGAACCTTGTAGCTGATTTCAGAGCCTTGTTCACTCCAGAGAACGATAGACTGGTAACTACGACTTCCGTGGTTCGAATCCTGCCTGGGAAGGAAACTTTTTTTTGTTCCTTATTCAAAATTATTCCCAATACTTTTCGATTGCTGGTGAAATTCATGTTCTGGGAATAGTAAGTTAATTAAGTAATATAATATCGCTGCAATCGAAAAGTATTGGGCATACATTTGAATAAAGAACAAAAAAAGGTTTTCTTCCTAAGCGGGATTCGAACCACGTCTTTGTTTTGCTCGCTCTGTATTTTCTTTTTTCCCTATTTTTATTTCTTTGTAAGTGTCTCTTTTTCTTTCTTCATTTTTTCCTATAATTTTCTCCTTATTTCTCTGTCCTTTACTTATTCCACCCTTTGAACACTAGTTTTCATATTTTGTGGATTACCGTCTTTCTTCCTTTAATATTATTTGTGTATTATATATTGTATTTTATTTTATTGTACTGTATCTATACATATTTCATATATTCAATTTCGAATGTTTCCTGCACATTATTCTACTAATATGAGACGACCTAAACATAAAAATTCTTTCTACAGAATAATGGTTTCCGTTTCGTTATTTCTGCCATCTGTAGTGCATAAGGTAACTATTTACTGAGGAAATATAAAGCTGAGAAAAAGTACTCTGTAATATAGAGAATAAACAGAGGGGAGCTTATCTAAATATAGGCGCTACGTTAGGGCGATAACCTTAGAAGAAAAATCGCTGGACTTATAACGTGGAAGCTTTGTGAAGAGAGGAAACCGGAAAAACAAACACGGAAACGTGGAGATGGCGTTAACATACTTTTCCACTCTTTGTTTTTATACATTCAAGAATGTTGCAGTTTTAGCGCACAATTGGAAAGATAATATTTGAAACTGTAATACATTTTCATTCAGAATACATTTTTAATTTTTTCTTCGTTTTGTATTAATATTCTATGGTGCCAATGTTTCACTATTCTCATATCAGTTTGTATCTTAGACGAATATCGAGAAAGTTTTGTCACAGTTTAATATATACAGTCACGAAGCTTGAGTTGTCAGGGTGCTAGGAACAATTGACTGTGCCGGTACTATTTCGCATTGTCTGTAATGAGGCAATATTAGCGATCCTAGTGGTTAGCAACTATCTGTGGATGCATATTTACTACGTATTGAGTTTCGTGATTGTATATACTAGACTGTGGTTTTGTCCTATTCTTACTCTTTCTAATGCAGTAGATATCCGTAGTATACTGTACTCGTAGCATCCGACAATACTGTTTTCTTTTTCTCTGATAAATGTTCTTCTTACATCTCTTGTGATTTGTAACTGAAGCGATGGCATGTAGGCTATTGAAGACCAAGTCCACTAACTGAAGTTCTGATATAGGCCTATTTCTCTTTTATAAATGCCATTCTAATCTTCAGTACAACTATATTCTGGTTATTACTTGTGATCGTGATGAGGAATCAATGTGAAAATAACATTTATAAAAGTAGGAGAACTTGCTGGTCTAATGGTCTTCAAGGCGAATTGCCGCTTCTTTCTATTTTCAGTCGTTTATTTTACGACGCTGTATTAAAATCTCAGGTTATTTAAGTGATAATGTCAGTGAAATGAGTCCGGGGTCCAGCACCGATAGTTACTCAGAGTTTGCTCATATTGGGTTGAGGGAGAACCCCAGAAAAATCCTCCACCAGGTAACTTGCCCCGATCGGTATTCGAACCCGGGCCACCTGGTTTCGCAGTCAGACGCGCTAACCGTTACTCCACAAGTGTCAACTTCTGTCTATTAGTAGAATTGAGTTGTCTGTAATAAGAAACGGAACCGATACTTTTTCTACAGCTACTACTTGTATATATTTTTACGAAGGGGGACAAGACTAACTGTAGTAGCTTTCGAGGAATATCACTTTTGTTGACGTCGTACAAAATTTTGTCCAATATTCTTTTCACAAGATTAGCTCCGTATGTAGATGAAATTATTGAGGATTATCAGTGTAGTTTTAGGCGTAATACATCGACTATTGATCAGATTTTGTGTATTCGACAGTTATTGGAGAAAAATGGGAGTATAAGGATACAGTACATCAGTTATTCATAGATTTCAAAAAGGCATATGAATTGGTTATGTTTTTTATATAACATTCTTATTGAATTGGTATTCCCAAGAAATTACTTAGATTAATTAAATCCACAAACTATTAGGGAAAACACGGAAATTGTACTTGATTCAAGTAAAGCGATAGGTTTGAAAATAAATTCCGAAGAGACAAAGAATATGATTATGTCTCTGGCCAGAATATTCTACGAAATAGAAATATAAAAATTGGAGATTTATCTTTCGAAGAAGTGGAAAAATTCAAATATCTTGGAACAACAGTAACAAATATAAATGACACTCGGGAGGAAATTAAACGCAGAATAATTATGGGAAATGCCTTTTATTATTCGGTTGAGAAGCTTTTGTCATCTAGTCTACTGTCAAAAAATCTGAAAGTTAAAACTTATAAAACAGTTATATTACCAGTTGTTCTGTATGGTTGTGAAACTTGAACTGTCACTTTGAGAGAGGAACAGATGTTAAGGGTGTTTGAGAATATGGTTCTTAGGAAAATATTTGGGACTAAGACGGATGAAGTTACAGGAGAATGGAGAAAGTTACACAACGCAGAACTGCACGCATTGTTTTCTCCACGTGACATAAATAGGAACATTAAATCCAGACGTTTGAGATGGACAGGACATATAGCACGTATGGGCGAATCCAGAAATGCATATAGAGTGTTAGTTGTGAGGCC
Source organism: Periplaneta americana (assembly GCF_040183065.1). Taxonomy (NCBI): domain Eukaryota; kingdom Metazoa; phylum Arthropoda; class Insecta; order Blattodea; family Blattidae; genus Periplaneta; species Periplaneta americana. Next base: position 124,865,448 of record NC_091118.1, on the reverse strand, counting down.
GGAGGGAAAAAGACCTTTGGGGAGGCCGAGACGTAGATGGGAGGATAATATTAAAAGAATTTGTGGAAGGTGGGATATGATAATAGAGACTGGATTAATCTTGCACAGGATAGGAACCGATGGCGGTCTTATTTGAGGGCGGCAATGAACCTGCGGGTTCCTTAAAAGCCATTTGTAAGTACGTAAGTAACTACTACTTAGAGTTTAAGGTGTTCTCTTCTTTTTTTGTCTCTCTTTTCCTATATATTATATTTCATTCTTTTTTATTTGTTTATTTTTCTTTCTTTTCTGTAAATTTCTTTTTTCTCTTTTTTCCTTTTTCTCTTTTCTTTCTTTCTTTCTTTCTTTCTTTCTTTCTTTCTTTCTTTCTTTCTTTCTTTCTTTCTTTCTTTCTTTCTTTCTTTCTTTCTTTCCAACTAGGGATTAGACTTCCACTACATCAAATTGTATGATGTAATGTCGAATATTCATAACGGTTCTGCGTTTTACAGAAATGTGTTTGCTTTGCCGCCATTAAAATAATTAAATTGCTAAGTTATAAAATAATACCTACGCCTGGTAAAAGAGTTCATTGTCTCTAGTCGAGGGTTTTATCAGTGCGGAAGAGTACTTCTTAAGAAAATATACATACACTGTAAATGGTTAAGTATAGCCAGAATATGCCCAGAATTTTGAGTCCGGTATAAGACGTGTGAATGGACTCCAGATGTCTAACTAAAATTGCCAATATCGGGTATATTCCCTAACAATAAATTAATTTGGAATTCCTTACCTACCTCTTACAGTAATTAAGGCGTCATCATTAAGTTTAATATATTATTAGGTAGTGTTATTGAGCGAAAACGATCTGACTACGCAGCAAACAATTGCAATCACTTTTGTTGGAGTCCCTTCCTTGCTTCCAATATGTGAACGAAAGAGTGGAAAACCAAACACATACACTCACTTTTAAAGTTGTGATTATCGTGTATTGAAGCTCTAAAACAGATGTCGGTATCGAACATCGCGAAGTTGTGGTATCGATCCATCTCTAGTGTAAACAAAAATCATAATATAGGTTGGATATAAAGACTTGAACGAAGAGCGAATATTGTTTTCCAATAACAGGTGAACCATTGTACAAACGAAATACGACCGACCGAGTGGAAATGATTCTTCTTTCTGGACGAGAGCGATGGATGCAGAGGGAAGTGGCGACCTAGTGCACTAGAAGATATCCGGAGAGTTGTCCAATAAGCTATACTGAAACTGAAAAATAATTACGAAAATTTCCCCATATAGGATTAGTTCACGGTAAGCAGCGTTGTGCCAGACTGCCGGTAAGTGAAGAGACCATAACTGCTATTTTTGCCAAGTTTGACAATGCTACAAAATCAGAGACATACGAACATTGAAATTTGTTTTTCCAGGATAACTCTACAGAAAATTTTGCAAAGTGGAAGATTGTGGAGTAACGATTACTATGTCTGATGGTCAAACGAGTGAACCTGGTTTTAAATCATGGTTGGGACAAGTTACGTGATTATGTTTCTTTCTAATGTTCATCCCATCAAACAATTGAAGCAGAATTGCTGGGTAACTTTCTGCGTTGGACTTCCGAATCATTTCACTGTCATTAATTTTAACACAAGCTATATACAGTGCGATCGGGAAGTTTCTCCGCAGTGCTTGTGTAGCCGAGAATCCACCAGGCCGAAAATTTAAGTGTATTTGGTAAAGAATTCAAGTGGCACCACTAGCCGCTTAGCATATGATTGACTGGGGTTGTGAAGTTGCCAAACCGGAATGAAATGGGAAGTGCAAACTTTCTACCGGGTTGTAGAACTAATAGAGAACTAATAGAGCTGCGGAGAGACTTTTCGATCGAATTGTATATTCAACAGCCAACTGACCAACAAATCAATATTTCTCATTTTCGAAGTTAACAAAGGCGTATGAATATTCTCCTTCATCTGCAAATATTGAGTTCGTACAGAAATAAGGAATTTTTCGATTGAAATTTGAGTCAAGGTTTAAGAATTAAATCTTCTGAGTCAGATTCCCGGGTATTTGGTACACAGTATTCACTCGATATAGATATCATTGCTTCAGAACTACAATTAGGGCTTATCATTTCATTGTGATAGGGAACTAAAGAAAGGATAATATACCAATAAAATCAGTTTGTACAAGTTTCACAGAAAATGATTTCCTCTCCTGTCTGCGCCTCGTAGACCAGCGGTAGAGTGCATGTTTAATGATCCAAAGGTTCTGGGTTCGGGCCTTCTTCAAGTTTTTTTCAAGGAACGACCACTCATATAAATTGAGGGAAAGAAGGCAGAGGACGGACACTGGGAAGTTTTCTTTTCTCAATCGTACTATCAGGGACTGGAATGCTTTACCTGCAGACTTACTAAAGGCTTTACCAACAACCAAAAATGTATTTAAAAATAGGCTTAAGGACCTTACTAATAGACGGTAATTATACACAGTACTTAAAGGGTGTAAATGATATGTTGTTATTGAAGTGTTGTATCAGTGAAGAATTATGTTGTGTCAATGAAGTGTGTTGTATCAGTGAAGAAGTATGTCGTGTCAGTGAAGTGTGCTGTGTAAGTGAAACGTGTTCCTGTCAGTGAAGCTGTATAGGTTATAGTAGCAGTGCAAAGTATTTGAACAGTGAAATGTTTTTGAAGTGTTAGTGAAATCAGGATAGAATCAGTGAAATGTGTCGTAGTTCCAGTGCAGTGAGTGAGTTGACAGCGAAATGAGTGTAATGTTGAAAGGTACTTGTGCAGATATGAACATATACTCGTGGGTTTTAGTTCGATCTTAGTTTTAAGATACAAATCAGAATATTTCAAATGTTATTTTAAGTGATCGTTTCATTTAATTTAGTATATTCCCTGTTGTTGTTATTATTATTATTATTATTATTATTATTATTATTATTATTATTATTATTAGTATTAATTATTAGTATTATCATTAATTGTATTTTTAATTAATAAGTTTATTATTGTCATTATTGAGTGTAATTAGTTACCACTGCCACCGGGTATATACCCATTGCAGTGTGAATAAATACATACATAGATTTGTAACGAAGATGCTGAATATATTTGGTTTCACAAACAATTTTTTTTTTTCACAAAATAAAATAAGAATTCGCGACAAAAAAAGTTAACTATCGGATTATTTGTAGTGTGCTTTTCGACTTAGTTTTGCTCACGCAATGGTCCGCAATTTAGAAAACTTGGTAAAAGCACTATGTATTAACAATATGGAAGGATCAACTCAGGTACTAGTGAAATACAATAAATAGTTCGTAAAATGTTTCTTATTTTTTAATATGATTAATTATATTACCCAGTTATTTATACATAAAGCTATTTGAAAGAGTAAACACCCAAATAAATAGAGTGTTAGTTGGGAGGCCGGAGGGAAAAAGACCTTTGGGGAGGCCGAGACGTAGATGGGAAGATAATATTAATATGGATTTGAGGGAGGTGGGATATGATTATTGAGACTGGATTAATCTTACACAGGATAGGGACCGATGACGGGCTTATCTGAGGGCGGTAATGAACCTCCGGGTTCCTTAAAAGCCAGTAAGTAAGTAAGTAAGTAAGTAAGTAAGTAAGTAAGTAAGTAAGTAAGTAAGTAAGTAAGTAAACACCCAAATAATTTCTTTTCTGGAAGTCAATTTTTTTTTTCAATATTATAATAAGCCTATTACAAGGAGTGGGCTGTATCTCATTTGTGTTATAATTTCAGTTTTATTTTTGTTTGGAATTGCGAAATTTAAAACTTTATTGTTAGCTGACAGTAGTCTGTCAAATGAGTGTAACATACAGTATGAAGAAGAGTATACCGTAGTTTCCCCTAACTATGGTCCACATTTGTCACATTTTTCTTTGTATATTCAATACTATTCATTCAGATTAAGTGAAATTTTGGCTTCGGACTCTTGTAAGTGTATATTAAATAAATATTGACATATGTGTTTGAAATTATTTAATTACAAGTGTTAAAAAAATAATAAGCATTGGTACATAGTTGCCCAACTACGGTCCACTCATATATTCATGCTTAAAAGCATGGATGGACTATAGCTGGAGCTGTAATTATTCGTAAATCAATACATTGAGTTTCTAATTTAAGGGTAGAAACATAATCTAGCACAGTAATATTAAAAATAAATGAAAAGTACATGGATTCTTTTTATTAGTACACATTGTATAAAAACACAATAAACAAGTGAAATCTGAAAGTCATTTTCCTGCAATAATGAACAACTACACTCACCAGCAAAAATACCGGGCCACCTAAAGTTTCTCAATTTTTTTATGAGGTGAGAATCAGAAAACCCATTATGAAATGAAGAAAACATTCCTTCCCAGAAAAAAAAAAACCTTTTTTATTATCACTTGCGCTATTATTTTCAACGCCAAATAATGGATATAATTAAAAGGTGTAAAAACTTACAAATTGTTTCAATTTTCTTCCAAATGTTCAACTGATTTTGTGGCCACCCAAATGTTACTAATAGCGGATATTGCCTCCCCGTGACTGTATGACTGTTACCATTCCCCGATTCAACCTTTCGATCAGATTCTGAATGTCAGTCTGGTCGATACTATTCCATTCTTTACTTAGAACATTTCGGAGCTGCTGTAAGTTGCTGTGAGGAGTTAGTCGACTTCTAACTCGCTTCCCTAGCATCCCCCACACATGTTCAATAGGGTTTATATCAGGACTTTTTATTGGCCATACCATCCTACTCAATCCAACGTCGTGAAAGACGCACATGTTCAATATGGTTTATATCAGGACTTCTTGCTGGCCATGCCATCCTATTCAATCCAACGTCGTGAAGGAACTCATCCACGATTCTTATAGCATGAGGGCGAGCATTGTCATTCATTAACAGGAACTTTTCACCAATAAGAGGGGCATATGGTACCACATGTTAAATTAGACCTTCTTCGATATATCTTGGAGCAGTCAAAGTACCTCCATTAATGAAAACAAGTTCTGTGTCAGCTTCATACGAAATGCCATCCCATACCATTACTGATCCACCTTGGAAATTCACAAGTGAACTGAAGGTACATGGAGAAAAACGTTCTCCTTCTCTTCTCCACACTCTTTCACGTCCATCTGTAAACTAAATCTCGAATCATCTGTGAAGCGCACTCGTCGCCACTGCCCCAGGTTCCGATTAGCATGATTGTGAGCAAAACGTAATCGTTCAACTTGCTGTAGCAATTCTGGGCCTTTAGCTGGTCTTCTGGAATCAGCCCACATTCATCCAGACGTCTGCTTACAGGTCTCTCACTCACGTTAACTTGTCTTATTTTCTGGAAGGCTCTTCTGGTCCCAAGAACTGCAACCACATAACGCTGACTATTCCCATCTTCTATCAATGCAACCATTTTACTGAATCGGTAGGACTTTGTATACAATGAAGTACTCCAATACTGGCTCAAGAGAGCTTACCAGTCTGTAGATTCTTCAGCATAGCTTGAAATGAGTCCGAGAAGTTTAGACACAGTATAGCAAGAAGAACGAATCTTCTTTTCAGATCATTGTTGGCTATTACGCATTCAGTATTACATTGTTACGTATCACAAAATAAATGAATAGCTAAATGAACCTTAGCACACCTACAATTATTTAAAAAATCCTGCAATTTTGAAAAATTTTAAATCTAATGTAGTTGGCCCAATTTTTTTTTTTTTTTTTTGCCGTTGAGTGTATATTAAAGAACAAAAGTACGATATCAAAATAAACTAACACATTCTTAGCAAAATATCATGCACATAAATTCACTGATAATGTTTATTTACCATACTGAGAATATATTCAGTAGGCTTATTTCTATCCTTTGAATCTCCACTTTCTTGTAATTCTGAAATTGAAAATAGATCTCTCTTTTTCGAGACGCATATGGTGTCTTCAATTTGTTTTATTATGTTTTCCTTTCTATAGAATAAAATGTCTTCCATTTCTCGCCACCTCAGTAATTGCCACTTCTTATTATACATGAGACAACAGCTCCATTGTTCTTCACTTCCAAAACTTTCCCTGGCCAAAATTCCTCCTCATAACTACCATATAACTATGTGCCTTTAGCATTATTTTAAGAGATTTCGTCGTCTTTTCCACATCTGACTCACTGTCTGTAAATATGGAGAGTACACCAGAAACATAATAATCTGTCTCCAATTCAATTTCATCGCTGTCATAGTCACTTACAGGGACGGTTGTGATCCTTCTACCCTGAAGTTTTCGTTTTACCGGACCATTATTCGTGCTAGTACCATTGATGCTGGAACAGCCTCTTTCTTTATTTACTGGACTATAATGTTAAATGGTGTTTTAGAATATATTGAGATACCGTATTTGCAGAAGTAAATAATTAAATTGGTCACATTTCATTAAAACAAATATTTCAAAATGAAATACAACTATGGTCCACGAAAAATTGTGGTACATAGTTGAGGACTGACTTGTAGCCTTGAGGTTAAACATGTTTCACGCAGACTCCTTAACCTCTGCCAGTCTAATTATTACGTGAAAGTAAAGACTATATAGCCAGGTTTAATTGTACAAAGACTCATATATCTATAATTTACCAGTTCTACAGAGGAGAGCTTAATAAAACAGACAAACACAAACTGAATGATTTCGTGTCTTCACACATTCAATAGAACGATGCACACTGACCTTGTTAAGCATCCATATCATTGCCACGTGTAAGGGTAGATAGAAGCATCTATGGGGAACATAATTCCATCACAGTGGCGCCTTAAATGGCAAACACCGAACTCTTAGGGGACTAAGTAGTACATAATGCGTTTTGGAATATAGTTGGGTGCCTGGACCATAGTTATGGGAAATTACGGTATTACATTAATGAACGGGATTTATTTTGCGCCTTTAATAAATAAAGTTAATCTGAAATCAATCCTATCCATTCTAATTTAAAACTAAGCAAATCATAATGAAAGGTAAAACCATTCTGCAAATCTAATCAACTAGAACCAGTAATTCTTAAATCCGCTACTATTTTAAATTCTCCATCCATTCCACTGCCACTCACCCTATTTTTCTCCTTTACCTATGCGTCCCTTCTCAAGAATCTTGACAGCAGAGAACATGTGACGTCAAAGAGCCAGCAGTTGGAACTGCCTGTAATGTGCTGTGTCCTTTGGGCCACCATTTTCTTAAGGAATGACCTTGTGGTTGAATAATACAGGACGATTCTAAAGTCTTTTCCTAATTTCGAAGGTCGATAGAACAGTAAACATGACAGATATAGCGGAAACGCTTATATCAGTGGATGGAATATCCCTCCAAGTTCCGTATATATCTTGCAGGTGTTCATATGTCCACCGTTAGTGACGCGGTAGACATCAACTCTGTAGTTAAGATCCTGCCACACATTTCTCAACATCTGTCGGTCGTTACTAGCGACTGCTTGCGTGATACTCTCCCGCAGCTATGCTAAATCACGTAGAAAATCGGAACGAACATATGATATTTGACATAACCCCATAAGAAAAAATCACATGGGCTTGGTCAGGTGACCGTACGGGTCACGGAAGAAGAGGAGAGTAATCTCGAGGAGCAAGTCCAAACGAACGACGTGGAAGTTCAGCATCGAGGTAGTGACGGACGGCATGATGAAATTGAGTTGGAGCCCCATCTTACTGATAAATGAAGCCTTCGCTAGATGCTGTATTATGACGTTAACGACTGTTGAAGCATGTCCAGGTACACGGGACCGGCAACAGTTTGCTGAATGGGCAATTGGCCTAATTTTTTTTTTTTTTAAAGAGACAGCACAAAACGCACTCAATTTAGGGGAACCACGTACGTTTTCCACCACATATCAGAATTTTCCTTGCCCCAAATGCGTACAGTGAAACAGTTCACATAGGTAGCTCAGTCTCTTGAAACTTATACCATGCACGAATTGTTTTTACAGTATGTGGTTCCTGTTATTTCTACGAAATAGTCGTTGTACCGTCAGAACGACTCACATTTAGTAAATTCTAAAACTCTGAAATCTTTGTTTTCACTAGTGAACGCCATGTTTTCTTTATGACTGCCCTCCAGCGGCCAAGTCTACAAGTACACGCCTATTACGAATACAAACTTGGAGAGATACTCTATCCACTGATATAAGCGTTTTTGCTATATCTGTCATGGTTACTGTTCTGTCGACCTCCAAAACCATGTAGATTTTAGAATCTCTCTGTATATTTAAGGGATTAGCCGGAATAATGGCACATAGGAACCTTTGTCAACGGTGCACATCGCGGAAGTGAAATAAGTCTTCAGATTTTCGGAGCGAAGCGCTCATGTTGTATGTAACAAAAAAGTGTAATACCATATTGATGCAAAATTTATAGTTTTATAAAAAGAAATGTTTTTATCCAAAATGTTTAACACTCCTTATTATCTGTGTGTTGCGAGTAGGATCGTGGTTTTTGTCTATATTGATAGAATATCTAATAAATAATCATTTACCTTCTGTCAGTATCGTGGACGATTTTCGTGTAATTTTAATCTAAAAACCACTGATTCCAAGCCACTGAACGATGCGAAGAAATAACAACGTTTTAGTCAGGGAGAGAGGTGGGAGGTAGTTCACCTAGGGAAATAGGCCTGAGTTCGTTGACCTCTTACATCTGTACTACGAGAAAGAAGATCAGTGTCTTAGCGGCGATGTTGTCAGAGTGCTGAAATTTGCAACTTAGTTTTGAAATTAACCGTGAATTTAATCACAAAACATAATATAGGGTTTCTATTCATTGAAGTGTACCCTATCGTCCCTTTTACTCTGCGGGATTATTTCACTTCCATCCTGGCAAACCCCTCAATTACAAGAAGCTGAAAATACCTAATAAATCAAATATATTTTAAGAGCAGCCTGCGTAGCTTGCCCGACTTATGCTTTGAAGAAGAAGAGTAAGAATTTATACAGACGCTCGTTTATTTCCGTCACAGACTCTGGTACATGTATGAGTAGTTGTTGTACATCGAGGATCGCCAGTAACTGGGGTCAGGCCCTATTCCGTTCCTGCGGTAAAAGTCTTCACGGGGAGCGCTGCTCTTTCCGAACCGGGAGCCGTAATTGAGCGTCTTGCTGGGTTCGTGCCAGCCGTACCCGAACCCCGAGGTTTCCTGGAAGTAGTACCTTTGCTTGGGTGCGAGTTGCGTCCTCTTCCGCAGGTACAACCAGCGCCCTTCATCCTCATGACTGATGCCCTTGTACAAGAGACGCCTCACCTTGGGAGACACAGGCCTCATCACGTCCAGGGACACGGATGGATCACTTTCAGCTAGAGGCAGGGGTTTGGGTTGTTTCACGATTGCCCGAATTTTTAAACTTTCTTGAAGATTTTGTTTTCTTTGCTCCGTCAGCTTCTCTATCAGTTCTTCTGCTTTGCTGCATTTCATCTCCTTCGGTCTTTCATCGTAAATATGCTTGAAATATTTTTCGAACCACTGCCTTTTAATTAGAATTTCCTTATCTGCTCTCTCTTTCCAAAAGTTTGATTGTCGAATATCATACCCTCCTGTGAACTTCGAGGCAGCCATGCTCGCACCTGTGTCTCTTGAAGAAGTGCACGTCAGAATTTATCTCCCAAGATTTGCTCAAAGCTTTATTCAAACTATGACAACAGCAACAATGAAACAACGCGGCTCTATTGTTGATAATATAACAAAAGCATATTATCTTCATGAATAATCCTCCCCGACGACAGTACAATATATTAATTACAACATATTCTGTATTATATATTAACTTTGTATTGGAATAAATTAAAAACTTTAGTTTAATCAGATATGTTGCAAAAGATACAGAAGTAAAATGACCGACTAGATTGTAGAAAAAAATGAATAAAGATATAAGTAGACCGCCAAAGATTATGAAGTGAACACACAGTTACTTAATAACAATATTGATGATGATCTATGTATGTGTGTGTGTGTGTGTGTGAGCCTACTGTATTTAGGAATTGGCTTCAGTAAAAAAAAAAAAATGCCCTGCGTATAACGTGTATATCAAAATGTTAAATATTGAATGCTTAGTGCAATTCTGCTAATGAAATTCACAGGAACACTCCACAACGTGTAAAATTTAAGAGAATTGTAAGAACTACCGATATTTCACTTTCGGCGAACGAATACATTAGGTTCCAGCAAGAATTTTAAGCTGGGCATATTCACTTAAGTGAAATAATTACAAAACACACGAACATTAACTACGCATACTATCTTGTAACTTACGACAACTTTCAGCCATGATTACTTTAAATATTTTATTATCATCATTGTAAATTTTAAAATTAACATCATTGACAAATTTTAAACATTGTATATTAATTGTAACATGAGCTATATGTATAAAATAAAACATTCGTCCAGTCTAAGTTCAAATTCAAAGATTATCTCAATATTCATCCTGTATCATGTTATATCTACATAAAGCTCATGAATTTCATGTATCACATATATTGTTCTCTATTTTCCTTGTTATTTGCATAATATACTATTATAGGTCCAGATAATATGTTTTGGTATATCTGAAGATGCCCTAAACGGCGAAAACGTTCATATATTGTTATTAAATGGCAAATAAACATTTGCAAGTTTATATGCCTTAAGATTGAAATTCATTAAATACTTATTAATAATTTACCAGGCATATTGATATATTAAAATGAATTGTAAAATATTATGTAGAATTTTGAAGACCCTCAAAAGCTGCAGTTGTTAACTGCCTGAAGTACCGTGAACGCGGGCTACTTTGACCCTTAAGGTGTTACTTGAACCCAGAAAAAAAAAATGTTTTCGTCGATGTAAAGTAACAGTTTGGTATCGAAAGTTGTGGCTTTTTTCTCTGCAAACTTTCCTCTGTACAAATATTTTCATCTAAGTTACTCCAATGGTAAGTAAACATTTTTTCTTCTGGGTTCAAGTAACACCTTAAGGGTCCAAGTAGCCCGCGTTGACGGTAACTCGCTTTGCTAATTTTAAATAATTAGCACTATGAATGAATGAATAAGCATATACCACGTCCAATATGTAACTAAATACAAATGAAGAATATTGATGCCCCATACCAATTGCATGTTTAAACATATTTTGTAATAACTGTAAATTTATGAGAAAACTTCACTTCAATTATTGCTCTCTTTTATGTTATACTAGTGTACAAACCTGAGTTTGTCTATCCTTGACATTTGCTGCTTCTGTGGCTCAGTTGTAGTATGCTGTTCTTCCATCCTGGCGGCCAGGTTTCGATCCTCGGTCTGGAGATGAAATTTGTAGTGGACAAATTAGATATTCCAGAGGTTCTTTTCTCTTGGTACTCTAGTCTCTCCTTTCATCTCATTAACACTATCCAACTCCCCCTCATTGCACCTATCTGCAATGAATAAAAATATATTCGGGTGAAATTATGCGGTAGTACTAGTCTTCAATGATGGATGTAGGATTTAAGAACCTGGAGTTTACCATGTAGGCCTACTCGTCTGGGTCAAGGACGATCCGCCTTTCAGCATCTGAATCACGAATGTCAACAAGGGAAACTGTTAGATTGGAACAATCATCACTAGAAGATACACAATGTAGATCAATATGAGTCTGTGCATGGATCCATCTCAAATTTCGCCTCGGAAATCCAGTCAGTAACGATGTTATTGTGCTTGTACGTGGTGGTTGTGTTTTTGGGAGTGACTGTCTAAAAAAGTTATACACTCAAGGTAATGGGAGAGTTATCTTCTATAATACAACTAATGATGATATTTTTTGGTAATTTAATTGAGCTTAACGAATGTTTGGGCTTATTTTATTGAGGTAATTTAGGTTACTTATTTGGTAGTGATTTAATTTCTTTTGGGTTTGATTCTCTTGAGATTATGAATTTGTTCATGACCTCCGGTCTCGAAATAATTATTTAATGACAGAAAATATGAGTTTAAAAACGAAATTAAATTACCTGAGGATAACTATTATCGCGAATTGTATTCCGCAAGATAATCCCAAGCGAACAAATATTCTAAACAACTAAACATAGGAGATTATAACAAAGTCTAGTACATACAGTCACGAAGCTCAATACGTAGGGAATATGCATCCAATGACAGTTGAACGTTAGTTGCTAGCCACTAGGATCGCTATTATCGCACAGTCTATTTTTCCTAGTACTCTCAGTTGCTAACCGCTTGGAGCAGTGCATCACGAGAAATGCAAAACAAAATCAAGCTTCGTGACTGTATGTACTAGACTGTCGAATCAAAGCAGAGATGATAAGAATAAAAGACTTCTTGGAATAAAAACAACTGAGGTTATAAAAAGGGTTTATTTTAAACTCTTTTATCATTGCTTGACTATAATTTTCAATATATTTAATTCTATTGTAAACATTTTTACTTATACTAATTAATTGTGCAATTATTGTAATTAATTATTGTTGCATGTTAAGACTGCGAGTCTCACGTAATTGCTGATATATCAAAGCAGAGACGATAGAAACGAAACAAATGAACGTAGTAGAAAAAATCACTTATTAATTTTGAGCACCATGCTTTTAACGGTCAGTGTAATTCGATTCTCATTGGTCAATCTAGCGTCAAAAAGTTCGTTCATTGGCTGAGGAACGTTCGCGGGGATTATCTACCATGCAGAAATAAATTTTCTCATGAAATTTCAGCCAGTGTATGGGACCGGTGTCCACCCAGCATCGTGATGCACTTGGGGAGCTACGATAGGTAGCGAAAATCCGGTTTCACAAACCAGATACAGCGGCTGGGGGGATCATCGTGTCAACCACACGATACCGCCATTCTGGTTGGATGATCGTCCACCTCTGCTTCGGCATGTGGACGCGAGGCCAACAGTCGGCTGGTCGGTCTGGGCCCTTCATGGGCTGTAACGCCATAAAAAACAAAAAAGGAATTCCTACCCCTGTTAGCGAGAAGCAAATCGACCTAATTCATTCCAACGTAGTGTAAGTTTTCTTTCTTTTTCTTTTTCCTTTTTTTTTTTTTTTTTTTTTAGTATGGCAATTTCACCATTCACTTCGTGAAGTTGCCTGTACACCAGTGATCGCAGCTGCCATATAGTGGTGACAACGATCTTGCTGTAGTGTCAATGAGGCGGTAGAGCGTCTATATGTTCCCATGGTACGTAGAAATCCTCCATGAATATTCACACTGTACTCCCTTGTCGCAGTTGATTGCATACACATTCCCTTTTTGGTTATATTGTGCAGTTGTTGGTTGCAATAAACATTCAAGATATGTTAATGACGCAGTGGCCGAGTTTAAGGGAATAAAAAAAACACACCGACATTATTTAAATGTGTGCTATATATGGTTGCCATTGAGATAGCATGCTTGAGAACGTCTGCATCCAAGTGTTACAGAGTGTATTATGAAGACACTGACGCTGTTCTTTGTCATTGATAGGCTTGTAATGTTGGGGACCGACGACAATAATATTGACTGCAGCATGGTGCATAGACCGGAGACGTGAGCTAGTACGAGGACTTTGACTTCATTCTGCAATCGATTACGAGAATAATAAGGTGAAAATAAATAAATCTTACGTACCTTTCGTTATGTGCACAAGAATCATCATCGAATCATTCGTGGGTTTGAGTTTTTTCCTTTCCTTCAAGATCCGTATAATTAGAATGCACAACAACATATATCTTCAGCGCCGCAAAGGCGAATCTTCTCCGGTTATCACGAAAACAGTGTAGCTGTATATATCACTTCTCAACTCGTATGTTTGTATTAAATAATTTACGTATAATATTCCCGTCATTCACTTCAAAACACTCACCAAATTCCGCTGCAAAAATATGCACCTGAGAACCTTGAATCTTCGGCATTATTATTCAGCAGGTACATTGTTTACGCATGCTACGGTAGTGACTGGCGAACGGAGTATTCAGCAGGTACGCTGTTCACGTGTGCTAGAGTACCGACTGGTGAAGGGATAGTAAATTTGTAACCACTGTAACGCATCCTATCGGTCCCAACATTACAAGCCTAGTCATTGATATTTGGTCGAATCAGAAGATGAACTGCAAAGGCCACTAATGAAATTGGTAAAGTTTTAAAGGCATTTAGGTTTAAATATCTCAGAATAATACTGAGCAACTGTTCTGAGAGGAAAGAGATACTACTATTGACTGTAATTAATGATAAAATTACATAGACCTATCTTTTGTCGTATATTATTTTGGTTGGAGTGTTTCGTGTAGGAGAGACAGATATAAACGTAAAATTATAACAATTTCAGTGCATGTGGAGTAGTTTTACGCAAAACAGAGTTATAATTGTAATAGAAATTCTAGTTTTTATATGCTGAGCGGAAAACTTATTATTTTACAAAAAATACTTAAAATTGCAATAAGGAAGATAAGACTTCTGCGCTAACTCACGGATTGTTTCTTGTAAAGCATGTGAAGTAAAAACTTAAGAATGCAATTAAAAGTGTTTAATCTCAAAAAATAATTTTTCAGAAACAATTCAACTAGTATTAACACACTAACAATGTCGAAACTAAGGATTTTTCGGAAATAATTCAACTGATATAAACACAAAGACAAAATTCAATTGGTATAATCACATTAAGAATATAAAACTCTCTTCAACAAAAATAGCAGTCCTAATCCAACAGTCCACCGTTGTGGCTGAGGGGTTAGAGAGTTTAACTCCGAACCCAGCGGTCCTGGGTTCGATTCCCGGTCAGGACGAGTTGCCGGTGTGAGGTTTTTTTCGTGGTTTTCCCTCACTCTTATGGATGACTATCAGGCAACTTTTTATTGGAACCTCACTCATCTTCGCCACTTCCTTTCCTCCCCCATCATCCTTTCCTCATTCTCCCGTTTCTGATTTTTCAGATCACTATACGGGCGGCCTCCCGGAACTACTGGCTCTCTCGACCGACCTCCGTGGAATGTAGTTAAGCGACGTTGGATGGCTTCTGCAACGAGCACCCGAGGCGGACATACTCGGGGGAGAAGTTTCTCCTCAGACCGACAGGGGGGTCATGGAGGAAGTTGCCGAAGCAGGAATGGTACATGAATTTCTGTTGGCAGTAGGGACCGGTCGTCAGGGAGTCATGTGGTTGGGTTTGTGCGCGTAGGGGATCTATGGCACGCAACTCATTCGATATCGAGGGTTAGCGCAATAGAACTCAACAGGTCGCAGTGCTGGGCCATCCGTGCCCCCCTCACTTAAATTCTATTCCATTCCAAACCATTCCTAAAACCGCATTAAGCATGTTGATATAGTATCTTCTCTGCTGTCGAAACAGATCAAATAACCTAATTCTTGTAGAAGAAAAACAATAATGTACAATTTTTAAATCTGCGTTGACAATTTTGTTTCCTTTAGCATTAGACAGGTTCTATTGGAATCGAAGACGGAAAACATAAGGTATTCCGTTTTGGTGTATTAAAGAAGTTAAAATGTATATTAATATGGACCTTGTTTGAAACATACAAGGAGGAGGAAGAGAAAGAGAAGTGAGAAATTTGTCCACGGTGTTAGAACTCATATAGCTCTTCGTTCAGCGTCCACGCCAAATTGGATTATGTATTTTAGTTTTTATTTCATCCTTTTCTATTCATACGGTTGAAATATATATTTATAACTCATAATGGAAAGAGAATACTCGCACATCTTTAAGTGTATCAGTTGATGGAAATATCCAAGGTATATCACATTTTAACTGTATGCAAAATGTGATATATCGTAAAAATCTGGAGTTAGGATTTTGAAAATTGTATAAGTGTAACGGAACTGTTGGCAGCATTAGAAGAAAGCTGAGGTATAAAACAGAGGAAGACTACAGCTGACGGTTTATAAATTGGCAACTATGGAGCGTATTCTGGCCCTAGGCGTACGGAGATAAGTTTAGTTGTTCATAGACTATATTGACGTGACGTCATGTTTGGCGTGCCATAGATGCTATCAGGGAACACTTGCATCTTATTTGTGCTGCAGTTGACGTTCTATTCATGATTCAATACTAGACCTCGTAGACTGTTTACATTGCATTCCAGTAATAAAGAGTGATACTGCGATGGCCTGTTCTACAATTTAAGTTATTTGATCATTTATTTATTTGATTTGCTTTTACTGGCACAGTTAATGCCCTAAGGCATTCTTTCCCACTCAACGAGTATAATACACATGGAAAATATTATAAATAACGGCATTACAGGAAACAATGGAATAATAATAATAATAATAATAATAATAATAATAATAATAATAATAATAATAGGAGTAGGAGGAGGAGCAGGAGTAGGACTAGCAGTAGCAGTAGCAGCATCAGTTAAAGCACAATGTAAATATTCTTTTGTTTAGTTACATGTAATTCTAAAATTTAAACAGTTACAATTAGGTATTAAATAAAGACATTTCGGATAAAAGGAATGATTAGAATAACGAAGATCCTATTGTACAAAAGTTATTTTTAAAGAAAGACCATACCGTATTCTATAGACGAAATGCAGTCTTTTTAACAATCGGCTTTTGAAAGTATTCAATATCCGACAGCTCCTTTACACTATGTACACTAAAATACACTATTTTACTATTTACACTATCGTAATGTAGGCTTATATAGAACAAATATATTTACACTATTATACACTATTTACAAGAGAAGACGATTATTATTTTTAACCCTTTGATGCACGAATTTGGGAAGGAAATGAAAAATTGTGTTTGCAATGAAATTAATCTTTTATTTGTCTGAGAAAAGTGCCTCAGATTAAAAAAAAATTTAAACTTCCATTTTTTACACAGAAAATTGATGGTTTCATGCTAAAACCACTATGCAATACTGCAGAACACAATGTCTTCAGACATATTGCGAATGATACAAAAGGTTAACAGTTTCTGGTTTCATTAAGGCAAAGTGCCACTTCACATGCCTTGCGTGGTAATTAGAAAGGAAAAGAATGGACCTTCTATCCTTCCACTTGAGCCAGGACACTCCTAGCATATGACGTATGGCTATCACTGTCACCACGTTTCATGTCGCGGTCTCTTCTTTCGTCGTGTGGTAAACCAATACGCCCATGTCTAACTGTACCACATGCGTACATATTTTGCTCTCTTAGAGATCATCAGATTCAAACTTGTGAAAAAGTTGTCAAAAACACTTTGTGATTGTCACCAACCATCTCTTCCTTGTAGCCATGATGAATAAGCTGACACAAAAATGGAACATTTTGTTGGATATGGTAAGCATAACTATCCTGTTTGCGTAGTGGTTACGTTTTGAAACCACCACATTATTTCTATATTGACGCCATATGTGTCGAAGAAATTACAATCTTGTTACTGAAATATGTTCTAAAAGACCGAAAGACAAATAATACTAAATAGAAACTAACGTAACTGTGATATTTTAGCATAAAACTGAAATTAAAACACGTAGCGAATCTTCCATATCCCAACTATACACAACAACATCGGCCATCTTAGTGGAGCAACACAAATATAGGGAAAATAAAATTCTTCTACAGTTACTAGGGATCAGTGAACGCTGCGCAGTAGTTTTGAAATAAAAATCACACTGTAAGTAGGCAGGAAACTCAAATTTATAAGGTGGTTATGTACTGTAACCACTGCGCTTCAAAGGGTTAAATAAAATACCTTGTATTGCAATACACAACACTGTACATAATAATGTAATAATAATATTTGACCAATCTAGCTTACTTTCTTTATGATATTATAAATAATAAAAATAGGGTATAGGCTACTAGTGTACATAGTGTAAATAACTTATATTATATAAATGTTAATGGTAGTTGTTAAATTGGCTCATGTTTTGTTTCGCCTAACTTTACCAAACAAGAGTCGCGTGAGCAGTCATTCCAGAGCTTTGCGTGCTTGATGTACGCGCGTCGTCCACTGCCAGAAAACTCCAGTAATACTACAGTCTAATATATACAGTCATGAAGCTCAATACGTAGTAAATATGCATCCATAGATAGTTGCTAACCACTAGGATCGCTAATATCGCCTCATTACAGACAATGCGAAATAGTACCGGCACAGTCTATTGTTTCTGGCACCCTCACAACTCAAGCTTCGTGACTGTATATACTAGACTATGCTAATACGTAACATTGTAGACTCCTGGTACAAGGAATCGTCCTTGTTGATAACTATTCCTTCACTGACTTATGGCTGTGGACAGAATCGCAAGGAGTGAGACATAATAGGAGTAAAAATAACTGAAAATTGCTTGATTATGATGATGATGATGATGATAATCGACGTGACTCAGATATATATATATATATATATATAGAGAGAGAGAGAGAGAGAGAGAGAGAGTTGACATATTCTGCATTTCGGGTGAAACACTTGCTCATTATTTGTAGGAAATGATGCAATCCCTCACATTCTTTGCAGATTCATAAACCCAATACCCATAATTTTATATAAAATTCTGGAGGCAATAGTGTGCCTGACACACTAGGTTTTTGGTTACGGCGTGCAGTCAATAATGCTACGGTTGCTGTTTCCAGTCTGACGAAATA
Source organism: Periplaneta americana (assembly GCF_040183065.1). Taxonomy (NCBI): domain Eukaryota; kingdom Metazoa; phylum Arthropoda; class Insecta; order Blattodea; family Blattidae; genus Periplaneta; species Periplaneta americana. The sequence goes on along the minus strand of NC_091118.1, from coordinate 124,846,862 downwards.
TTGTACAAATGCATCCTACATCAATTTCACTCCATCTGTAGTATTCCAGAAAATTCGGATCCTATAAACCCTAAGTTTAATTTTAATTGGATTTATGAAGTAGAAAGCATAAACGATGTTCAGAAATGGAGAATAAATTCAGACATAGGCCGATTATTGATTATTGAATTTCCACGAAGCATTACTCCGTTATCGTACAATTGAAGCCTATATCTGCTGCTTACTGCCTTACATTCTTGAACGGAAGGATTATGTTTGTAATATTTTGAAAATGTCAAATATACCTTAGTCACCACATAAAATATATGCAATTAATATATTCCGCAATAAAAGCTCAGAGGATGCTGATTATTTCTCTTTATTGTTGTCCGGAGTTAAACATTTATTTATTTCCTTCTTTGTTTTTGTTATTTATTTAATTATGTATTTATTTGTTTATTTGTACTTTTATTTATTTATTTATTTAATAGATTTGTTTCTACTACCAGAGTTAAGGCCATAAGGCCTTCTCTTCCACTCAACCAGTATAAGAACGCATATCAAATATAATAATAGCATACAGGAACAATACTCAATAATAATAATAATAATAATAATAATAATAATAATAATAATAATAAGTGCAAAATGAAGACAAGTTTAGTTATAATATATTTCAAAGAGTCAAACAATTACAAAAGTGTCATCCAAAGGAATTATTAAAATAATAAAAGGGAAAATTGATATATTGAAAATAAAAGTCATATAATAGAAAAATTATATTTTAAGAAAGAACATAAGTGTAAGCAGTATATTTGACAACCGGCTTTCGAAAGTAGTCAATGTCTGACAGCCCCTAAGGTATGAAGTAGGGAGATCCAATAAAGATCCAATAAAGATCCGATCTGATCTGAGATCGAGTATTTAGGCCAGTGGTCGTCAGCACTCCGAACGATCAGTGGAGACTAGAGTAGTACGTACTAGACACTTGTGAGTAGTTTGTGTACGTACACTATGGCAGAAAGTTCAAATAGTGATTTACGTAGGTCTTCCAGCCCTACATTGTTTAACCCTTCATGGGAGGAGGCTTTTTTTTTTTACAGAGTTTGAAAATGCAGCAAGATGTTTAATTTGCAGTAAGGTACTCAATGTGATAAGAAAATATAACCAGCACCGTCACTATGACCACTGTCATGCTAATGAATACGACAAATTAAAAGACGACGAACGAGTCGAAATGGTGGAGGAGTTAAAAACACTAATATAAGACAGGTATTATTATTATTATTATTATTATTATTATTATTATTATTATTATTATTATTATTACTATTATTATCATTATTATTATTATTATTACTATTACTAATAATTCCTATACTGATGTGCAGTTAGTCAGAGAACGTTTCCCTAGGTCCACAGAATACTGCATCGAACATCGTGTCTTGGATGAGACAGTTTCGTCTCGGACCGTCTGATACTGGACAAGAACTGTTTCGGTCTTTCTAGAACTGTCGACAGTCTCGAACAGAGTTTCTCCACGACGTATGTACGTAGTTTGTTTTCCATACATTGCTATTCTGAATTGCGACCTGATAGAAACCGACAATAAAATCGTAACAATGATCGATTATTTTATGCGTTTAAAAGAAGATCACATAAATAGAAGTTTGTTCCATTCATCTTCCAAATCCAAAAATTTATGCACTTGGTTTTATAAGTACATAAATTTCTTTCAAAACTTCTTCCCGTGCTTTATATAGATAGCCTATTAGGTTTCTCCAATATTTTTTTCCAATTTATACTAAAAAGTGGGGGTCCTTGCATGCACATAACAAGTCTATCTGCGTCTAAATTCATTTATAATTCAATTGGCAAATGCCCGTAAATACAATGCAAGAATAAAATTATACTATTGAACATATCCCAATGGTGTTTGTGTTTCTTTATTAATTTATTACAATCTTTTGTTGAGTTTATTTACACACGCTTTAACATCTGTGGTCACATTGGGTGTGTAGGATCTTTGGGTAATAATTTGGTCGTTTTTACTATTGTTGAGTTCCTGTTTCTATTGTCGTGTGTTAATAATGTAGATAACTTGTGTTCGTGTGACTGAATTTAGATTTTGATTAATGTTAATGATATTGATGATTGAGACGGTGATAAATCATAGTATTTAATTTTCAATTCGACATTGGCGTTTGTGACAGAAACCATGAAAAACGTCAGTAAATTTGGCTGGTTACGGGGTTTGAACCCGGATCTGCCTGATGCGAGTTTCAGACGTTAATGTCTGAGCCAACTCGCTTAGTATAATTTATTATTGTTTTCCATAAAGAAGTAACAAAATTGAGGGGTCCAGTCAGATAAGAGAATAAACCGCAATTAAAATATTTCATAAACTTAAATATTCTGCCGTCTGTGCTCATAAATTCCAAATTATTCAGATTTTAAATATAACCTATCATTAGAATAATATATTGTCATAAAATTTAATCCAGAGAAATTATTTCCTCACATTCAATAAATGTGGCTTTGTGGCTTGTCTCCTCCTTTGACTGGACTTTACAATTTCAGAAGTAACTTTTTTTAAGTTATTTGGCATTAAAACGGATTCTCTGAGTATTTATTAACTGTGTAAAATATGCTTACTTAAATACACTCATGTGAACAACGGATGCTTCATTACACTATTAGTACTATTGAATTCCACTAAGTACGTAATTTATGATACGAACGAAAAGCCGCCACTGAAATATTGCTTACCCGACCGCTCCTATAAATGCACTAGAGGGCTCGAGGGTAAGAGACGCTAGCACGAGCGTGCACCCTCCTGACGACCCCTGATTTAGGTTATAGTTGGAACATAAGTACACAAGACGAGACGACAGATAACTTGGAGTTGAAGTGCGCAGAATTTAAAATATAAGAGAAAAACATTGTACAATTCCGCAGTTTTGAGTTGGAGCCAAGATAAAGATTCGAAAAATGGTGAAATATGACCGTATCGTCGGACATTGCACACATATCTTATATATATTATGAACACGTAATTGTTTCCAGAGTTTGGTGCTTAAGTAATTGAACAACACGTCACAGTAGTCAAAGTGCGGCGCTACGGGTGTTAGAACTAATATTTGTTTCAGTGGCCCTAGGAAGAAATGCTTGATCCACTTGACGAGAGAACAGATGAGCAGATTTTCTTACAAGTGTTTTTTACTTCTCTATTCAACTTATAGGATGAATTTGCGATATTGGCCAATAACGTTTCAGAACCGCCTTAAAATCAACCAATCACAGTTGTGTTTCTTGATGAGACACTTTATAAGGAAGCGTGTTATCTGGATAAGACGCCTCGTTCAATACCTCAGTGTTTATTTATTATTTATTTTGCAAATGGCTAGTACATGACCAATGGAGTCATTGACTGTAAACAAACAACGAAAACAGTAATAGAAAAATTGCAGCTAACTGAAATAACACATCTTCATCGTGGCTTCCCAGTAACGATCAACTTCGGAGGAATGGAGGGCTGGACACTTTCCCAGGAAAGTACGAAATAGACCTCCTCCACGTGGTGTACCTCGGAAACGAATTTTTGCGGCTAAATGGTCTATAATATGGCAAATAGAAAAACAAAAACAATACTTCAGTGTCAATCACAGAAAATCAAGAAATGCTAACAATATTTAATTTTGAAAATTGTGTTTTCAATGACTGTAACCTTTAAGTAATAAATAAATGTCTGTAAAAACCTTTCATGTTTCTATTCTGTTAATGTAACATTTCAGCTTATCTTACTTTTGATGTTAAGTGTTGTTGTTTCGTATTTCCGCTCTGAGTAGTTGGCAATAGTATTTGGTATGGCGTGATAGATAGCAGTTTGTTTTTGAACTTCATTACAAAAAAAAAAAAAAAAACATAATATTGCCTTACTGCTTTGTTTTATGATAATTATCATCATTTACTAAGTAATTTGGTTTTGCAAGTTATTTAAATTTATTCGTTGAAAAATGTTATTAAACTGCACTCGTGGTTTCATCTTACTAGCCTAATTTCACGAATTCTTCGGACTTGTGAAATTATCAATAAGCTGAAACAGCACTCCTGCGATTACTACAGACTATTATTTATATGAAATCATTCCATTTTCGGCCAATTAAGTGTAATTAAGTTTCGAATTCCAACCAATCGCAGTCATACATCGCGATAATTTCTGCAGCTCGATTTATTACTATTAATTTATCGCGTAAATCGCTGAGCATGAATCCATTGTACTAAATAAAGTGCGAAATCCTACTTCCACATCTACATCATCATCTTCTAATTCCATGTCCATTGTATCTAAAGAAAATGACACTCCTTCATAAGAATTGTTCATTTAATTAATGTATTAATCAGGTTACTTGTAATTATACTGTAAAATGTTTAAATTAAATTGTGATTTCAGCAGATAATGAAAACGTATTTCTGTTATAATAGCAAGAGAAAAGCGCAGGACATGTAATTAACATTTTTAAACCTGTATTTCGCTTTTCTCAATTGGCATTACTGAATAACATTCAATTTCTGTATTGCAGTAATAGTTACTCATCTATTCCGACTTCAAAAGTCTGAATAGGTTAAGTTTTCATAATTATATAATTATTAACATTTTGTGAGCGAATTTTACGGATATACTCGTATTATTTACATTTTTATTTTATTCACGAAGTAGCCCTAATAATTGTCACTCGAGGTCTGAGATTACTGTAGACTATTTCGTTTATATGACGTCATTCCATTTTCGACCAATGAAGTGTAATGAAATTTTGAATTCCAACCAATCACAGTCAGACTTTGCGATAATTTATGCAGCTAGATTTATCGCTATCAATTTATCGCATGGTCCTTCTTTTGTTTAGTCGTTGTCGCCAACTGTTTCCCCGTAAATTGATGCATCTACACGGTTAAACTTTTCTTTCAACTTTAAAGCAATGAATGCAAGATTGATATTTAATATGAATTAATATATTTATGCAGTGAAGACCACATTCAAAACGGCGCAGCATGTAGACACAAAATCTTTATGTTAATTGAACGCACATTTTAAATTTGATTCTTTCAATATTCTTCCCAGATGGCACGCATACGCGATTGGAATATTGAACTGTGTAGATGCAGCTTTAGTTCCGTCACACACTACAGCGAGAATGCGTTTGTCGAGCTACAAAAAATTCTTTCGTGTAGCACTCATTGTAAGTAAAGGTCGAAACAAGGCACAGCTGACATTGGTCCTGCTTCCACAGGTAGGCCTAACGTAACCTATAAAATTGTAGCCTATAACATTTGTATTGTAATTAAACAATTAATAGACGTTCAAATTTATGTAACATCACCGCATGTCAAAATCAAAGACCTTGCATAGTAATAATGTCTTTGATCAAACTGTCTTTCGTGTTTTAATTAGGCCTATCTATACAGAGATGACTTCACTGTGTAGCAACGTATCTCGCTGTGAATACATAAGCATTGGTATATAGCTGTCCCCACTGTTACCGTTAAATTAAATTATGATTTCAGCAGATAATGAAAATGTATTTGTTATAATAATAAGAGAAAAGTGCAGTACATGTAATTAACTTTGTTAAACCTGTATTTCGCTTTTCGCAATTGGCATTACTTAATAATAACATCGAATTTCTTTATTGCAATAATCGATATTCATCTACGAGTATTTCAACTTCAAATGTGTGAATAGGTTAAGTATTCGTTAATATACAATTATTAACATTTTGTGATCGAATTTTAGGGATATATTATTTAAATTTTTATTTTATTCACGAAATAGTCCTAATAAATGTCACGAGAGGTCTGAGATTTCCCAGATAAATCCACTCGCTTCGCTCGTGGATTTATCTGCAGATCTCAGACCTCTCGTGACATTACTACAGATAATTCCATTTCTAGGCCTCTCTCCTGGTCTATGTTTATCAATGGCGCATGCTCGAATAGGTTAGAATTTTACTACAAATTAAGGGGCTCGTGTACAGAAGCAAATACATTTCTATAAAACATTCTGTACTGACTAGGCTGTCTCACAGACGCTACTATGAGAAGTAGATTTCTCTGGAGTGGCAGCTTAACAGGAGCTTTCAACGTCACTTCAAGTGTCTCCACTCGGTCTTGGTGTCGAGTAGCGAGGGCCGCGCTGTGAGACGTGAACCGAGTTATTTACCAGGGAAATATCTCGGTAAATTTTAAGCCTTTGAGAGTGTTACGAAAATAATCCAAATAATTTCGAGAAATGGGATTATACCGACATTCTGAGGTAATTTTGTTTGTCCCTAAGGGGGGGGAAAACAGTAGAAACAAATAAATATAAATCAAGAATTATAATTTTACTTTTTTAATTATTAGTAAAATATGCTTATGATTGTTTCAAAGTTTGGTTTTAATACCATCAAATATCTTTGAAAATTCCAGATAAGTCAAATTACTTACATGCGAGTATTTGGAACTGTGACATTGGCCAAAGTGCATTATATATTTTCCGCCTTTCGTTTTATGGGAATTGTATATGCAGCATAAATATTTGGCCTATAATGGATTAGGTTAATTGAGAAATTTATGAAATTGTGTAGCCCTACGAGAAATGAGAGTATTCCGCAAATTTTTCTGTAAAATGTTGTCTTCGTCCTCAAAAAAAAAATTCAACTTCAATGACCAGAATTTAATATGTCTCTGACGACGAAAACCGACGCTCTAACTAATTTAAGGTTTTTATTTCAAGACATACGTTTCTGTGTTCTGTAATCCTTAATATTGGAAAAGTGCTGTGAAAATCTTATTGGAAGCTGCGTCAAGCTATTTATTTCGGTATGAGCTTCATTGTGAACAAGTATTTTCTGTGAAATTTCGTAACAAGATAAAGCCTATATATAAAGAGTCTTCCAATAAGAGAGTCACAATTAAAATGAAATAAATTGTATAAACGAATAAAGATTATTTATTCAGTTACCATTATTTTGAAGCATACTTAATGTCATTACGTATGGAAGAGAACGCCAGTTAAATGTCCGCTGCAGCTTCGTTGGGTTGCGCGTCTACGGGTCTACCAATTATCTATAACAGACAAACATAAACGAGGATCAGTTTCACGAATAACGCACGTGATATTGTTCTTTAGATCAATAACTGTTTCTGGCTTGTTGGTATAAACCTGTTATTGAACATAATCCCATAAGAAGTAATCTAGCGGCATTAAATCAGATGATCTCGAGTGCCAGTTAACATCACCACCACACGAAATGATGATGCCTCTGAACTTCTCCCTCGAAAAGTCGGCTGTTTCGTGAGCAGTATGACACGTGGCATCATTTTCCTGAAACGAGTCGTTTCTGAGATCTATACCTTCTAATTGAGGCCTTTATCCCTTATCATTGCTCGGTATCTTACACACACCGTACTCTTCACGTAATGCACGGTATGCTGGACGAATGGATGACTTTTTTTTGATAATAAATTTTAATGATTTCTACGCGTTGTGGAATGGTGTAACGTTCTATCATATTTGTCAACAACTGAAACCATGGGAAAAATTAAATAGCTTTAGCTTCGTAAACACGGCAGCTGTTTATATTAAAATATGACACTCAACAATAACACAAATCAGTGTTAACAGTGATCTGAAACTGTTGTTGAAATGCCATAAAGTCATTAAAATATGTGCTCCTGCATAATTGAGGCATTGACATGGGAAAGGTCGTAACTGCCAAAAATTCGACTTTTTAGGTTTTTCATTGAGAAGGTAGTAAATGGCCATGCCAATGGCACAGAGAAGGTAGTATGTCCGTATGTAATGAAACGAAGTTGGAAACGTAGTCACTAGATGTTGTAAGTTGTATGTGCACAGCTGTTGGCGCGGAGAAGGTAGTAACTCCTTTTACAACATCAGAGTGTGTCTAGACAAATATGGGCTGATAACTGTGCAGGGCAGAATAAGAATCGGATGATTCTAATGGTCCTGATTTACATTATTGCCAAGAAACATTTTGATTCAGTGGACTTGAAATTCCTGGTTTCAGAACATTCCTACATGCCATGTGATAGGGAATTTGGCATCATAGAGAAAAGAAAAAAAAAGATGCAGGACCATGGTTCCAGAAGAGGTAAGTCCTAATAATGTAATAATGATGAAGGATGAGGATTTCTTCGACTTTTCTGCAGAATATGACAAGTTTTTGAATACAACTCCTATCAAAATCAGCACCCTCAACTGGATTAGACTCTCAAGAGCTGATTTTGCTCTAATAAAAACAAGATAGTCATTTAACGACCTTTAAATGTGGACAGAGCACAGGATTTTTAAGAAAGGATAGTCATTAACGTCAATCACTAACTTGCAGTGCTTGCAACGCCTTGAAAGAAGACCAGTCGTCCCTGATGTCAAAAAGAGAGACTTTTTATCTATGTTAGACTTCCTCGATGAAAAGTATCATGCATTTTACCGAAAAATTTGTGCATAATGTATAAATAACGTTAATTCTCAGTTTGGCTAAGGAGTGATTTCAATGTTGTATTTTCATAAAATAGGATTTCACAGATAAATCTGTGCCAGGCTTTTCAAATTTCATATGTAATACAAATATGAGTTTATGCCTTTCATTTAAAGCAGTTTCTGTAATAATGTAAGTGAGAAAGTGTTCATAAATTTGTTTTTTGCTTCCCCTGAAAAATTTTGTTTTTGGCAGTTACTACCTTTCCCATGTCAGCGCCTCAATTATATAACTTATATGTCTAAAATACATGTAGTAGGCCATTAACGTTACAAAGGAGGAGAGTTCGTCCAGCGCTAAGGATCGGATCTCGGCATAGCTGAGATGGTAAGAACACTCATCGTGCCAAGGTGAAGTTCCTGGGTTCTATTCCTGGTGTTAGAACGAATTTTTCTCCATTAATAACCATTTTTGTGTAATTTTGAAAACAAAGGAAGTAACAAAATAGATATGAAATTATTTCAATCAGTTTTTCTTTAATAGATTTATGAATAGGTATAACTACCGCAATTTTATAAACTGTAGGAAACACACTTCATCAAAATACAAATTAAAAAATATGGACAATTGTCTTTGGTATATACTTCCCAATCATTTTCAAAGTATCATTTTTTTATTCCATCAATGCCAGGAGCAATGTTGTATTTAAAATTTCTAACAATTTTTATAATTACCTCTTCAGAAATAGGGTTAAGGAACATAGAAGATCATAATTTGTTCTGTTATTATTATGCTTAAATGTAGAGAACACCGACTTATTAACATTTGAAGTAACATTGTCCTATCACCGAGAAATAATTATGTGAATGAAACGTTTATTAAAAATTTACATTATACGGGTTGAGCAAAATATATGAAAATATACTTGACTTCGTTTCATTAAGTCGACCTGGTTGGCGAGTTGGCATAGCGCTGGCCTTCTATGCCCAAGGTTGCGGGTTCGATCCCGGGCCAGGTCGATGGCATTTAAGTGTGCTTAAATGCGACAGGCTCATGTCAGTAGATTTACTGGCATGTTAAAGAACTCCTACGGGACAAAATTCCGACACATCCGGTGACGCTGATATAACCTCTGCAGTTGCGTGCGTCGTTAAATAAAACATAACATTTAACATTTCGTTTCATTAAAATGTTGAGTACAAGATATATTAAGGACACATAATTTTATATTATGTATTGAGTTTACAAAATTTATTTCCTCAGGTATACAGTATGAGGCAATAAAATATTTTTCTGAAGTGACAGACTATACATATTTTCACATTTTTTAACTTTTGCCTCAATTATGTATATGGGTATACAAATCTTCTTTCTGTTTATATCATAATTATTTCACAAAAATGGTTGTCAATTGATTTTTGATCTTTCAGTTTTGTCTTGTTTTTACACTTCCAGTACCGTGGAACTACAATTTTTGACACAATAGACTATGTTACGTTTTTTTGTTTAGATCCACTTGTTTAAATAAATCACACACCTCTTGATGAATCCTCTTTCTATCATCATAACCATCATCAGTAAGGCTTGTATGTTTTCTTTCCCATTGTGATTCACAATAATTTAAGACTTTCCAATTGTGTAATTAAACATTATTCCTCGGACGAAATGTTGTCAGTAATAGGCCCATGAAAAAGGATGTACTCTACTAAACTAGATTCTTGAAATATGTGATGTAGGTGAAAAAGTAATTTTAAAGTATTTATTTATAATAATAAATTATTATGTTTAATGCCTGAATATACTTGAATCCTTGTTTAGCCAAATGATGGTGATAGGAAACATACGTCTAATGAAATATACCCCTGAAATTATTTTCCTTTCTCCTGAAACGTAAATTAAAATTTTGTTGGTTGCATCCTTATTTCGCGAAGGTCTTCAATTATAAGAAATGCTCCACACAGAGTGACTAGTTTGCAAGGTATATTATGAAACCCGTTGTCCTGTAATCTGTAAACAATTTACATGTATTTTTAGTAGGTTATTTTACGACGCTTTATCAACATCTTTGGTTATTTAGCGTCTGAATGAGATGAAGGTGATAATGCCGGTGAAATGAGTCCGGGGTCCAGCACCGAAAGTTACCCAGCATTTGCTCATGTTGGGTTGAGGGAAACCCCCGGAAAAAAACCTCAACCAGGTAACTTGCCCCGACCGAGAATCGAACCCGGGCCACCTGGTTTCGCGGCCAGACGCGCTGACCGTTACTCCACAGGTGTGGACAATTTACATGTAATATGCATTAATATACATTAATTAATTTAATACATTAATATACATTCCCTGCATAAGATTATTCTGATTAAAATCAATTAGAGCTAAGTAAGTATTTAATGTATTAAATTAAAAATTAAACTACGTTTTACTTAACAACACTCGCAACTGCCGGCGTTATATCAGCATCGCCGATCTGCCAGAATTTTGTCCCGCAGGATTTCTTTTACATGCCATTAAATCTACTGACATGAGCCTATCGTAATTAAGCCCACTTAAATGCAATCGACTTGGATCAGGATAATGTAGGCCCCTATTATAATTATTACAGAATAACACAATATCCATACACAGAACTGTCAGAAGACTTAAAAGATTTAGAAATAAATACAGGATGTTAAAAAAAGTATCCAATATTTTAGAAGGTGCTAGTGTGCATCAAAACAAGAAAATAATGTCCAATATACATGGGTCCTAAAACACATACTTTCTGAGATCTGAACACCTGTTCATAGGAGGTGCTCAATGTGATGTCCATTCATGGCAATGCATTCCTCTGTCCTTCGGCGTAAGGAATCACGCACTCTTTGAAATTTACCATAACCACAAGTCTAGGGGATTTAGGTTTGGGGAACGAGCAGGCCAAGGTGTGGGGCCTCCTCTATCAATCCTGCGATCCTGAAATGTCAGCGTCATGTGTTCACGCACATTGCGGAGAAAATGTGCTGGTATGCCATCATGCATGAACCACATCTGTAGTCTTTGGTGACATGGCTCATAATCCAACAAAGTAGGCAAGGTAGGTTAATAAGAAAGTTCTGATAACGAGCCCCAGTTAATCTTTGTGATAGCACGTATAGCCCTATTAATCTATCACCAAGAACGCCTGTCCTTATGTTGATTGAGAATCATGCTGATGCTTTGTTTCTTCAATTGCATGGGGATTTTCATCAGCACACACATGCTGATTACCAAAATTCACAACACCATCTCTGCTGAACCCAGCTCATATCAGCAACCAAACTTATGTTTTCAGTATTCCTTGCGACGTATCAGTATTCCATGCGAGAGGTGTCAACTACGGTATGATTATCTGGTAGTCTGCTGTATTGTAGGGCAGAAAAATGCATTGCCATAAATGGACGTCACATTGAGCACCTCCTATGAACAAGTGTTCAGATCTCAGAAAGTATGTGTTGTAGGACCCATGTTTATTAGACATTATTTTCTTGTCTAGATACCATCACCTCCTAAATATTGAATGCTTTTTTAACATCCTGTATAGACTACCAATTAAGAAAATCTGTTTTTATCACACTATCTAAACTTGAGGAAATAAATATTTTAAATTACATGCTTAGGCCTAAAATTAAGTATAGGCTATACTAAACACTTTCAATATATAATCTCAAATTAGAAAATTATAAGCATTATTCTTTATTTTGTGATTCTCTATAAGAAATGTGTAATTTTTTTTCTGAATACGATCAAAATTTTTATGTGATTGTGGGGACACGTGAGTAGTTCATTTATTGATCCAAAGGCCAGGTGGGACGAAATGTGAATGCGTTATTGTGCGCATAAACCTTGTGGTGATGGGAGGGTCAGCGGATGGAATTAATCAGTGCTTGCAGAGCATTAATGTCCGCAAATTACGTGTAACTGCATCATCGCCACTAGTTTCTGAGTACTCAGGAACTCATTTGCATGAGATATGTGTGGCGTCAAGACGCATAAAACCAAATTACCTTCATTTTACAAGTGGTGCAATATCGCCAAAAGTAAACCTGATACCTACACTTCCTACGACGCAACGCGAACAAAGTATGCTACATTAGTGACCATTCTCTCTGCACAGATTGTAAGTAATGTCGGTACCTATTTTTAAGCCAGTCCGTCGTTTCTGTCGTGAGTAATAAAATAAAATAAAATAAAATAAAATAAAATAAAATAAAATAAAATAAAATAAAATAAAATAAATAAAAAATTAAAATAAATAAATATATGTGAGTAATAATGGTTACATTTCCGAAAAGTCGTGTATGATTTCTAGGAGATGAATATCTTGAACGCCTTTATCTGGTTTTCCCAGAGTTCTTCGGTTTAATCTGAAGTTTAAATATTCTCCTTGTTGCACGTTTAATCCTTCTTGGCGATTGGCCTTTTTGTCTTTCCGGACAATTTCAGGAATGCAAATCCTCTAAAGCAGCGGTCATCAGCATAGTGTACCCTCGGGGTAGCGTCTCTTAACCACGCGCAAGCTATTCCCTTTAGTACATCCGTGGTTGCTGGCGGGTATACATATTGCGTGGCAGGGTTTCGTTCGTCCCAGAAATTACGTCAGGAATAATAGTTTAATGATGCACAAAATGCTGACATAATTAAAATAAGCATATTCTATTTTATTAATAAATACTCAGAATGTTCGTTTATAATGTCAACAACCTAAAAATAAAGGTCTATTCTGAAGTTATTGAGGGGTCCAGTGAAAGAAGTAGACAAGCCACAAATACATATGTAAAATATATAATTATTTAATTGGGATTTTTGCCTTTCATCTGAACCCAAGACTGAATAATATGAATGATTAGAACAGGAGCTAGATAGATCCAAAGAATTGGTACAAACGGTTTTTTTTAATTTTCTTAATTTAATATCTGCCGAAATTAGATTGCTAGAAAAAAATATACAATGATCAAATTAATTTTAGAGTTAAGAGTGCCCGAAAAATTAAAAATATGAAATCTTGATAGGTATGAAGAGGAATGGCTCTTGTGCTGGCAGGAAACTACAAGACATCTACGTAAAGATTATTATTTTTTGGTCCTACAAAATACATCGGTTATGGTAACAATTAATATCAGAGGAGAAAAATTCGCTCCGGGTCCATTGTTCTACGTACCAAGCGCTCTCACCATTGAGGTACGCCGAAGTTCAATCCACAGCACCGGATCGAACCCCTCTCCTCCAGTGTTTCTCTTTGTGACCTGACTCCAAGTTGGGCACATATGTTGACGTTTTATATTAAGTCAACTGACATTATACAAGAGCGCACTCAGTTGAGTGACTTGGTGGCTGGCATTCCACAGTCATATGCACAGTAATCTGTACAGTAATATACACTGTTGCTCGAAGAATCTACGTAAAGATTATTATTTTTTTGGTCCTACAGAATACATCTGTTATGGTAACAATTAATATTAGAGGAGAAAAATTCGCTCCGACGCCGGGGATCGAACCCGGGTCCTTGGTTCTACGTACTCAATAGTGAGAGCGCTTGGTACGTAGAACCAAGGACCCGGGTTCGATCCCCGGCCCCGGAGCGAATTCTTCTCCTCTAATATTAATTAAAACAAGACAACTTCAGCCCACATAATAATAATAATAATAATAATAATAATAATAATAATAATAATAATAATATGGTATATCATATATTTGATGTCAACATTTACCATGTAATGTGGACCTCACAATTTTTGTATTTGGTGCCACAATTACATTCGTTACAGATATACCTTTCATAGACCTCTTAAACTTGATTCAACCCCATTTAAATTGATCAGTATTCTCCCATTAAATTCTAACAACTTAATTTTTATCATTGAAAATTTTCACTTTTACTATTCTGTTCTTGCTTTTCAGTACACTTATATCGTACACACCATGTTTCAATAATACTTGTTACTAAAACGTACTATACCATTGTCCAATATGTTCGTTACTGTGTCTGTTTCTTGCTACATTCATTTTCAGATCCCACTAATTTTCTACATGTTATACTTCACATTCCTAGCTAGCCTCCCCCGCCATACTTCTCACCTATTTTCATTATCTCTATCGTTTTACATAATTCCTATTACACTTCTCTAGTTCATTCACAATTGACACTTTATCATTCTGTTCTTGATTTTCAGATCACTTAGCTTATATCGAGGACACACTGTTTCTAATAATACTTGTTACTAAAACATATTACACCAATATCAATATGCTCGATTTTTGTCTGTTTCATGCGTACCTTTCATATTCCGATCTCACTAATTTTCTACATATTATACTTCGCCGTCCTAGCTAGCCTCCTCCACCATACAGTACTCTTAACCTATCTTCATTAACTCGTCTTATCTACTTGCAATTGAACTTCCTCTTCCACTCTTCTAATTCATCTATCACTTTGTTTACTAAGTCTGCAGTGCCTGGGAAAAGTGACATAAGTCAGTTTCCACAAACCATTTTTGGTAATATATTGACGACTTACACTGGTTTATGTCGAGTTGATTTTTTTCTGTATGAATTATTGTAATGGGAGAAATGCTTACTTATTGGCTTTTAAGGAACCCGTAGGTTCATTGCCGCCCTCACATAAGCCCGCCATTGGTCCCTATCCTGAGCAAGATTAATCCAGTCTCTACTATCATATCCTACCTCCCTCAAATTAATTTTAATATTATCTTCCCATCTACGTCTCGACCTCCCCAAAGGTCTTTTTCCCTCCGGCCTCCCAACTAACACTCTATATGCATTTCTGGATTCGCACATACGTGCTACATGCCCTGCCCATCTCAAACGTCTGGATTTAATGTTCCTAATTATGTCAGGTGAAGTATACAATGCGTGCAGCTCTACGTTGTGTAACTTTCTCCATTCTCCTGTAACTTTATGCCTCTTAGCCCCAAATATTTTCCTAAGAACCTTATTCTCAAACACCCTTAATCTCTGTTCCTCTCTCAAAGTGAGAGTCCAAGTTTCACAACCATAAAGAACAACCGGTAATATAACTGTTTTATAAATTCTAACTTTCAGATTTTTTGACAGAAAACTAGATGACAAAAGCTTCTCAACCGAATAATAACAGGAATTTACCATATTTATTCTGCGTTTTATTTCCTCCCGAGTGTCATTTATATTTGTTACTGTTGCTCCAAGATATTTGAATTTTTCCACCTCTTCGAAGGATAAATCTCCAATTTTTATAGTTCCATTTCGTACAATATTCTGGTCACGAGACATCATCATATACTTAGTCTTTTCGGGATTTACTTCCAACCCTATCGCTCTACTTGCTTTAACAAGAATTTCCGCGTTTTCCCTAAACTTATGTATTTTTTCTAAACGAGCAGATGTTCTGTAAGTTGTCAATAAATTATCAAAAAAGGTTTGTGAAAACTGACTTATGTCACTTTTCCCTAGCACTGCAGAAATATGAAAACAACTATGATATTCTTTCTATTTTTTCTAAATATCAAAGTATATCATACTAGTGTGTATTAGTCGGCATAAATATAATATATATATATATAATATAACTATTTTTATTAAATATCAAAACTCACCATTAACTCAAAAACTTTAAGCAATGGAAACATTTCCGAAACAAATCTGATCTACGTGATGATTTTTATGAGAATTCGCAGTTTTAACAGATAAAAGTTTAGTCACTCTGCATGCAGAAATCCGCAAGACGAAAGTACTCCTTTGTTTAACTAGTCTGAACGATGATGATAATGATGATGATGATGATGATGATGATGATGATGGTGATGTGAAGCTCTTCGCTGCTGAAATTATGTTTATATTGTTCCAAAAGATTATATTTAAATTTCTTTCCAGTCGTTAATTGTAGCTTTTATTTTAAATCATTTATTTCATCCTCCATAAATATTCTCCTCCGTAGACACCATTCTCCTTTGGAAAAGTAAGTTAGTCTCTTCTAGTGCTCTGTCTGCAGCACGAACCTAATTGACGTATAAATATACTTGGCAACATATTATCAGTAATGCATAGTTAAGCAAACCACATAACGACGCCAGACTGTTCGTAAACACCCTCTGTGACCCAGCGCAATATGATGACATAGTTTAGAGCCATATTGGCTTCAAGTCAAATGATATGAAATAATTCAATAATCCATTTTATGAGATGAAACAAAAAATAATGGCATTGGTAGGGATCCTGTTATGCCTGCTATCCTTGGCAAAATATCAAATTAAATGCAATCATGGTGCGGATATTTATTACGGAGGAACAATGCAGAGGATAACAATGAACGTAGTTGTCAAATGACGTGGTGGTCGTGATGACCGACAGAACACAGGCGAGTTTTCCAGTCATTGAACACGAATTGTATTGACACGGTCTGGCTATGTGTGGAACAGTTCGCTAACAATGACACGATTTCTGTCGTTGTTGCTTTTAGTTCAATAAATTGGATTCTATTGACGATAGGGGATGTGGTAATAAAATTATCGATTTAAGTAAGAAAACCTGTTATTTTTCACAGCCAAGAAAGTTACACTAATTAATGAAAAAAATATATCCTGAATAAGTAATTCACTACCTGATTTTTAGAATTGAGGACAAATTCTGAGTGAAAACGCTGGTAGAATTTTGTATTAATATACAACATTTCCATGAGACATCGTTTAATCTCTTAAAATAATTATTCAATATTCCATTTCTTCCTGAAAGAAAATTGTGGGAAATGTCTGTATATTTGGAAAATACGCTACTCTCTTATTATTTTTATTTCGCTCAAAACAAAAGCACATAATTATTCATAAACCAAGGGTATCTTGTAGTAATTCAAATACCGGTTGTTTAATAAAGAGTTTATTAATGTTTATTATAAACTATTTTCAAAAGTAATATTTTCCTGCTTAGAAACATCCCTTTTGAAAATTGTGAGCGCGGACCTGAACTTAGGCAGGTAGACGGCAAGATTAAAATCACTATTACTGTGTCAGAGGTGCAAGAAAAGGCGGGGAAAAATCAATATCAGCGTCTTGCAACATCAATATAGTTTCTCTTCATAGCTCGTGTACATACGCACAAAGTATACACAAATAACGTATATATATATATATATATATATATATATATATATATATATATCATATGTACCTACATGGACATATACATACGTACACACTTACACATAATACGTACAGTGGTGGCAAAAAAACCGGACCGACGGAATATTCAAAGCCCCGAAATGAGTCACTGCGCATGCCATACCCTCATTCACAAGATAGCAAGTACTCTATTGAAATTGTTGTAGTTTCGATTACTAACGTAGCCCATTTCGGAAGCTAAATTCATGTTCTGGTAAAATATAGCTGCAATCGAAAAGTATTGGGAATAAATTTTAATAAGGAACAAAAAAAGTTTCCTTCCCAGGCAGGATTTGAACCACGAAAATCTTAGTTACTAGTCTATCACACTCTGGAGTGATCAAGGCTCTGAAATCAGCTACAAGGGACCATCCGGATTTTTTTTTGCCACTACTGTACATACGTAGACCCCTTGGCACGGAAAATAGTCGCTCTCCTGTGACGTGACTTTGTCTAAGCGTCGTCGTTAGGATTAACTCGAGATTCGCAAGGGGAAATATTAGGCAATAAGGTCACAGTTTGAAATCAAGTCGTAGCAGCGACGTAAGTATATGTCATTAAACTACATATTCCCTAAGAAACCCTTCATAACTTAGCGATAGAGTTCTTTCTTCTCGTTACAAAGATCGGTCATCGAATCTCTCTTAAGTAAAACGCACGCTTGTAAACACAGAGCACACAATGATTCCCGAGCTATTTCGAGGTGGAATGTTTTCTCCGAATGGCGACCAATTTCCGTATCAAAGATGTACACACATGCACACACATACCATATAAACTTCTTCTGTTTCTGGTTTAGTAAAAATGTTAAAACGTTATGTTTTCTGTAACGACACTTGCAACTGCCGAGGTTATATCAGCGTCGCCAGAATTTTGTCTCGTAGGAGTTCTTTTACACGCCACTAAATCTACTGACATTAAGCTGTCGCATTTAAGCACACTTAAATGCCATCGACCTGGCCCCGGATCGAACCCGCGACCTCGGACATAGAAGGCCAGCGCTATACCAACTGTGCCAACCAAGCCGACCCGTTTAGTAGAAGGTAAGGTCTGATTGTCTTAAATCTTTCAGAAAAAATAAACAGGCTTAGAATACAATACAATACAATACAATACACTACATATTCTACAAACAATACAAATACACCCATATACACGGACATCATTTTATTTTTACTTCAATGTTTATTATACCTGAGCTTTTGAATGTCCTTCACTCCCACTTCTTCTACTAATGAAGTTCCAAATATATTCGCGTTTTCCAGTGATGAAAGAGCTTTCAAATTGAATCATATTTTCGCACAGGTATTGTCGTCCGTTTGCCTACGTCGCATCCCGATTTCCTCCACCTGCTGCTGCTCGCCCTTCTGTAAAGGCTAGTGCTGGGCTGTCTTAGCTCTTTTCTGAAAACATGAATTTCTGTTAGGAATTGGACGTCTGCATAATATTATACAACCGTTTAAAATAACTTAAATAAAAGGGTCTCGTTAAGTAATTAACTGTCACGTGATTTCCCCTGTTTCTACGATCCTGCGACATAACCACTTGAAGGGACAGTAGATGGCGTGTCTGAATAATTTTATCTGTGCGGGTCGGGCAGAAGTGAAGATTGAATTTACAATACGTAACGTACTCTTTTATAGAGTAGGTATAGAATTATTTCAACATGAGTTACTAGTACGAAGAACGAAACTGGTAGGCCTGATTGGAATTAGGTACAATAGTCTATAGTGCGATAATATGCAGAAAAGAACTTAAATCTGTATCGAAATGAACGGCCACCATTTAAAAAAAATTGTTTAAATATGCATATTATGATGATTTTTCAATTTAACTTCAATCTCAATATTGTACGCTAATGTGCTGCAGATAGTATAATATACACTGCATAATGAATACGTTCGCATTGATAACTCAGTTCGTGAGTAAAGACACTTACTGTTAATACTGTACTGTATTTTGATTAAACAAAAACCTAATGAAGATGATCAAACTCAAAATTACGATATTTCCTAGTTTACGTACAAGGATGAACTACTTTTCTTCCCTCCTATATTTAGTAAAGTGATTTATTTGTATTTTACGTCAGTATCATCGAACTCCAGCTGTGGAATGGAGTAGCAAACGGTGTTTCCGGTTCTTAACCGTTAATCCAAAGCTATAGCCAGGTTAATATTAAAACTTTTAGTAAAAATAAAATGATGTCCCTGTACAACAAATCATACAATGCTTATGCTACATACAGTACACACAGGCCTACGTACACGAAGCTCGTCATGGCTTGTACAGATTATCTGGCGGTGCTCATCCACTTTTTTCCGTTTATTCGCAATGGTCAGCATTATGTGGGTACGCTGTGTTTTGAAATTGCATGGTTATATATGTATGAGAGCGCGGCTTTTCAACTGCATCAGTGAACGATGTGCTGCTGTCATACCTGCTGATCTGTGCTCCGTGCCTGAAAATCCTGGATGATATGTAGGGAGAACTTCGAAAGCTAACGTTATCCTCTGAACATGTTTATAGAGTTGAAAATGAGTTATGGAAAGTCTTAGTTCTGCGAATCATAATATAGAATTACATAGTTATTAATATAATCCTGTGTTTGGTTACTTCGAGTACAAGTTAGCTGCACATGGATCATAGTAGCTTTGCTTGCAAAGTAAGGCTCTGACTCGTCTGCCCGCTCCGTTTCATACTGTATCCTTATTCGTTATGTTTAATAAATGTTATGTTTTATTTAACGACCCTCGCAACTGCAGAGGTTATATCAGCGTCGCCGGATGTGCCGGAATTTTGTCCCGCAGGAGTTCTTTTACATGCCAGTAAATCTACTGACATAAGCCTGTCGCATTTAAGCACACTTAAATGCCATCGACCTGGCCCGGGATCGAACCCGCAACCTTGGGAATAGAAGGCCAGCGCTATACCAACTCGCCAACCAGGTCGACTCCTTATTCGTATGGGGCATTATAGTCACTGAACAATGAGAATGCTACTCACGTACAGAACATACTGTCATGTGTATTTAATAACAAACAAGATATTTATTTGAAGCCATCTTTTGGATAATAGAAGGTTATTCTCACAATAAGTAAAACGCATCTAGATTCTAAATAGGCCTATTTTTTGTTTCGCAATATATTTTTCACCCAAGAAGTAAAGTCCAATGCTCATTTTTCGCTCATTTACAGAGTTTTGAATACTTATATGGATTTTTAAAAATAAATACTTTTGTCAAAGCTAAAATGAGTTTAGAAGTAAATAATATGACAATTTATTGATAGAATAGAAATTTCAATATTCACAATTAAGAATGAGTTAATATTGGAATAATATATAATATATTTCGATACTGATGTTTCAATTTCTGTTCATTTAGAAATGTTTGTAGTTTTTTGTTTCCATGTATTACCATCTCTAATGCCAGATTAATGAAATTAATTATGAATAGGCCTACTTGTTTTACTCGTGAACGCTGCAACTGAACACAGCCTATGTATGTACGCATCTATAAATAAATTGATAAATAAATGATGTAAATTACAGTAATACAATAAATCACAATAAAAACAAAATTATTTGCTTTGACTACTTGCTTTACGTATAGGCCCTATCTATACATTACAAGGAGTGACTGTAAATATTTTAACTGTTTCAAAAGAAAAATGTCTCCTTTCTGATAAAATACTTTTTCTTACTTCCTAATGAAGTGTCCAATTCTCCTATTGGATTACTCGTTTCTAACCACCTAGATTTGTTTTATTTTGACATGTTCACTGAACAGCAGACCTGAAGTGTGTACGCCGCGCTATACTCCGTACATACCTACACTGTTGTGCGTTGCTCGGAGGCTTTAGGTAACCAAACGTAGAACTCCAGTAAAGATGAAGAAGCAGCAGTGGCGGCTCGTAGTCAAATGTCCAGGGTAGGCAAAATTTACAGAACATTTTTATGTAATTCCCGCGATTCAATGACAGCTCGCTTTCATCATGCCCCCCGAAAATTTAACTCTTGCTTACATAACAATACTGTTACATCAATGAGCCGTCTCATAATTTGTCGGTTTTTTTCTAGTTTATTGTAATACTGTTGTCTTGCAACCCTTGTTGTTCAGACAACATTTCCGAAATTGGATTCAAATTCTTTTCAAGTCTCTTTAGACTTACCGAGTTACAAATATGATCTGATTCCAAGTACCTTCTTTAGATTACAATAACAAACGTGACCACCTACAGCTTAGCTTTAACTTCACTTCCTGTTAGCCATTTATGTGTTTCATACCATACTTACTTACTTACAAATGGCTTTTAAAGAATCCGCAGGTTCATTGCCGCCCTCACGTAAGCCCGCCATCGGTCCCTACATTGTGCAAGATTAATCCAGTCTCTATCATCATATCCCACCTCCCTAAAATCCATTTTAATATATCCTCCCATCTACGTCTCGACCTCCCCAAATGTCTTTTTTCCTCCAGCCTCCCAACTAACACACTATATGCATTTCTGGATTCGCCCATACGTGCTACATGCCCTGCCCATTTCAAACGTCTGGATTTAATGTTCCTAATTATGTCAGGTGAAGAATACAATGCGTGCAGTTCTGCGTTATGTAACTTCCTCCATTCTCCTGTAACTTCATCCCTCTTAGCCCCAAATATTTTCCTAAGAACCTTATTCTCAAACACCCTTAACCTATGTTCCTCTCTCAAAGTGAGAGTCCAAGTTTCACTATCATACAGAAGAACCGGTAATATAACTGTTTTATAAATTCTAAATTTCAGATTTTTTGACAGCCGACTGGATGACAAAAGCTTCTCAATCGAATAAAAACAGGCATTTCCCATATTTATTCTGTGTTTAATTTCCTCCCGAGTATCATTTATATTTGTTACTGTTGCTCCAAGATATTTGAATTTTTCCACCTTATCGAAAGATAAACCTCCAATTTTTATATTTCCATTTCATAGTGTTTCATACCATGAAGGATTAAATTTTCTTGCACCTTTAGCACTGACTTTATGAACAATAGAGCTTAATGCAAGAGTGGGTCGTCCATTGTCCAAAATACTTCTCTTTTCAATGTCATTACGACGCGAAAACGGACAACGTAACAGTTTACTTATTATATCAGTCATAATATAATATTATTGTTATCACTTACATTAACTATAAATCACCAAATATACGTAACATTAATATACAGTACGTACTTGCAAAAATCACATTTTCTAAAATACACTGTTAAAAAAAAACATCTTTTAAAACACACTGTTTAAAAACTGTTATACTACTCGTAACAATCTACGTTCCAACTCGTGAAACTTTCAAACAGAAATTTCGCAAATCGTAGGTGTTCGATAATGCTCGTGGGTTCTCGTTAGGGCAGGCAGAATTCTAGCGCGCTGGCTTCAGCATAGAACGCATGCGCTAAGAAAGCATTTAGAATAGCGATCTCTTTTAATGCTTACTCCAGGGCCAGCTTTGAAGTTACGTGGAAGGTCGGCTAACTTCGCTTCTGCCTACCTTCTGACAGTTCTGACGCATCGTGATCTGTCCAGTGTATTCTTGTCGCATAAATCGAACTGCCAGTAGTAAGCAACGTCCAACTAACCCTAAAAAAATCCCATTCATAGTTAATTGAAGAATTTCTAAGCACCTAGACAAGAGTATATAATTATATAAGGTTTTCCAAATGTGTTGGGGTAGTTAATAATTATCCACATTTAGGTTTTTCTAAATGTGTTGAGGTAGGCTTAGCCTACCCTGCCTGCCCTGAGGAGCCGCCTCTGAGAAGCAGTCGTATATTTACTGACACAAACTAAACAAGACTCATCATTAGAGACCGGAAGAAGTTTCATTGTGTATAAAGTATAAGTTGTCGTTGTATAGTCCCAAATGTTTATATATTTTTGTATTCTTCTAATATATTTACTTGTTGGCTTTTGGGTGCAGTACTTAGTACAGAGCTAAATTTCAACTCTCAAACATTCTCGATATCTAAATAAATAAACAACACATAGGCATTCCCAACACCTCTCAGCACTATACCCACTAGAGATGAACAACGATGGAGAAAGCAAGATTAACAGTGCGCGCAAAGTCGAAAATCTGCACGACAATGTTCTATATGTCGCGTAGTTGACGTAAAGACTGCTTGTGAGTGTTTCGAGACATCGAGATTGATCACTCCCGAAGTCCCGAACGCCAAGCAGCCTTGAATCGCCACAGTTGTTTATACCTGACTGAAATTCTATCTACTTCGGCAACTGTTATATATAAACAATCAAGTAACCTGCTTGAGAG
Organism: Periplaneta americana; assembly: GCF_040183065.1. Lineage (NCBI taxonomy): Eukaryota > Metazoa > Arthropoda > Insecta > Blattodea > Blattidae > Periplaneta > Periplaneta americana. The sequence goes on along the minus strand of NC_091118.1, from coordinate 124,822,934 downwards.
TATAATAATCCGTTCCCCTGTCTTTATTTAATTACTAGGCCCTTATTAAAAGGCTGGGAGTTTTCTTTTCATATGTTTGAGATCAAGTATGCAATCTCAAGTAAAAATATATTAACGTTATGTTTTATGATTCTTAGAAATGCAAATTTATTTGAGAATGTTTCTATTCCTATTTATATAACCATAGATAATATCATATAATAGAACTAGAACATTTTGATAACTAAGATACTGTTCTGTTTTGTCTTTTTGTCTCATTTAAACATTTCTAATGTTATTTATTTCAATGATATATGTTATTCTAAGTTACGAAATCTTTCCTCGCCGACCAAATGCTATTTCGAGAATGATGAGCGAGACTCGAATCGCACGAGAACGACGAAACGAGACTCGAAAAACAAATACAACGAACACAGCGAGCGAGAGCTGCAGTTAGTTTTGTTCATCTCTAATACCCACATACCCCCATTCTTAGATGACAGTAATCCGGAAGACACATGCATGAAGCAATAGTAAGACCGATGACAACGAAGAAAACATTTCGAAACGACTTTGCGCCGTATTTAAGTTACACTGTATAATATATTTTAAGGGAAACTAGGATTGAGTTTTGAAATTTTTACAATTTTAATTCAATGTATTCCAGTTTCTCTCTGTTTATTAGATGCATTATGAATAAGGTGTGTGCAAATTTTCAGGTCCATCTGACTGCTAATTTCGAAATTAATTTGATTTTAATAATGACAATTAGTGACACAGGTTATCGAAATGTTCCATGCGCATTACGTTTAAATACAGCAAGTTTATATTTTTTCATACGAACCCTGATTGAAAGACAATGTTTTAACGTTGAGAAATTCATGACATATAGGCTAGTTTAGGCACAATAAATTAATGTTTAAATCAGACATTTTTCATTCATGTTTCTTTTATTTACATAATCATTTTTACCACTTAGTATTCGAGATACTTAAAAATTTTCAACATTAGATCTCTGATAACATAATATACCTATGATAATGTATCTATGCGACATGTACGAAGATTTTAATTTGAATACTGCATGCGGCTGGGTACATTTTGAGTGTTTAAAAATGTACTTTCGAGAAAATGGCAATTAATAAAAAGATACTGACACATCGGGCAGGTCTATACAGGATCCGTAAATTATGACATTAATTTAAAGAGGCTATTCTTTAGATATTTCAAACAAAAAATTTTAATATAAATTTGCTCGTGTTTGCTTCTCTTTCGAGAAAAAAAATATTTTATAAGAAATATTTCATTGCATATTTTGGGAAAGCTATTGAATTAATTTCCATTGTGCTCAGTGTATTACGATAATAAATTATTCAAAAATTTTAGTTTTATATTTTAGATGTGCAGATATTTGATCCGAACATAGGTAATTTTTTGTTCTGCAAAGGAATTTTAAAACGTAGTGCGCTCTGACAACGCTGTAAAGGTTATTGCCTAGAGATAGGTAGAAAAATACGTATGCCCAGGCACTCTTAAACAGCTGGCGTATTCCAGACGACGACTGGTTAGAAAACTATAGGCCTAAATGTAAACAACACATAATTGCTTTTAAAGATATCTTGGGAAATTTGATTACTTGTATGCAAGTTTACGGGTTACCACTTTAAAAATTAAAGTGAGAGTGAACTATTTCTAATTGCCTGAAGAAAATACTTGTAATACGAGAAACGGAGCTTTTTAAATCATTAAATAGATTCGTATATCGTAGAATGAGCTTTTCTTATTGCCTGTGTTTACCGAATATTTAATTAAATTTAAATCGAAAGAGTTTAAAAATGATGTTTTGAATTTCCTTCGTTTAACGTAAAATATTATTATTTTTGCCTGTATAGTTTTAAATGTTTTAAAATGTTGTTTTATAACGTGAAATAAGCATCATTATTGGTTTCGTTCTCTAGAATATTCAATTGAAATGGGAGTGTAGAAATATTTGTTATCTTTTTAAATTCATTAATTTGAAATAATTGTATCTTATTGCCTGTGATGTCTTAACATCTAATTATAATTAGGTTGTACATAGAGTTTATTTTCAATTCTCCAAGATTTTGTTTAACGTGAAATTAGAAGTGTTCATTCTTCGTTGCCTAACACAGTTTAAACAAAAATTAAACGGTATATCACTTGTATTGTTTCTTAAGACTTTAAAAACAACGTACAGGAGTAGCAAAAAAGCCGAATTGACCCTTGTAGCTGCTTTCAGAGCCTTGTTCACTCCAGAGCACGATAGACTGATAACTAAGACTTTCGTGGTTCGAATCCTGCCTGGGAAGGAAACTTTTTTTTTTTTTGTTCCTTATTCAGTTTTATTCCCAATACTTTTCGATTGCTGGTAAAATTTATGTTCTGGGAATAATAAGTTAATTAAGTAGTAAAATATCGCTGCAGTCAAAAAGTATTGGAAATAAATTTGAATAAGGAAGAAAACAAAGTTTCCTTCCCTGGCAGGATTCGAACCGCGAAAGTCTTAGTTACCAGTCTATCGTGCTCTGGAGTGAACAAGGCTCTGAAATCAGCTACAAAGGTCGGTCCGGTTTTATTTTGCCATTACTGTACATGGCAATGACCTTCCATTTCCCTATTCAATGCAAGCCAGATGAAGGGGTTGTTCAGAGGAACACAACGTGATGTGCTCTCCCTATTGATTACAGCGTTGCAAGGTTTCATAATTTATGTATTTTAAATTAAACGTTTTTCTGGAAAACTACTCAGAATACAGCATTTCACTTTTATGTTACTCTTCACTGAAGGAATCATCCAACAGAATTAATGACATTACTTACGGTTCACATTATATAAAATCGCTCCTGAACCTCAAAATGTCGCAGAGACAACTTCCCAAGTGCCCAAGAATTAATTTTCGTACAGAAAACTTTTGACCACTTTTTAACTCAGTCTTGGCGTCCCAACACTATGAAGTTTTTAAAGTTCTTCATATTATAAATATTCAAAGGGTTTTAAAGTGAATCGAAATAAAGAAAAAAATAATTTCTACTGTTACACACGCCGGGAATCGAACTACATACTTCTTGGATGTGTGGCGCATTCGCTTAAATAGAGCCAAGGTAGCGGTCCGCCATGTTTTATATGTATGAAATGAGGAATTATTAAGTATAAAATAGAAAAATTAAAATGAAGTTTGTAATGCTGAACAACGCGGGAAAATCTGGAAAAGTTCCAGTTCTCCGATTTTATTTATTATAAATGCCACCCCATTCAACAACGAGGATCGAATCCATATTCGCAGAGTATTAAGCCCTTGCTCTAGAAATAACATACTAGTGGGGGCACACCTTTCATTACTGCAAAATGTACACTATTTACAATGTTGATTAATTCTTTACACCCTGTAGCAGTTGGCGCCTTTCACATCGGAGAATTACAGCTCCATGTACATTCATATAGACCCCTGACCACTGAGCTGAATGATTTATAACACTGTCGGACCCGTTAGTACCACATCTATGTTCCTGCTAATTCCAGAGCTTAATAAAAACTTATTCTTTGCCCATATTTCGCGCGTCTCCCTCCCTTCCCCCATAAACCATTTGTCATAGCCAATGTGCGGCTGGTTTATGTGTAGATGAGAGAGAGTGGTGGTTGTGGTGACGGTTTTGAACCGCGGCCAGACCAAGTTTCGGAACTCAATATCATCGTGGAAGCCCAGTGCAGTAGTTTCACTCCAAACTCTCTCTGCTTGTAATTTCATTATCGTAAATAGAGTCACTAGGCAACAGTTTATGAACACCCTCTTTATTGTAAGAGAATTGAGTGTACATCTTTGTATCAATTAGTACCCTGCTTTGGACCAAGTGATAGAGTTTCTAATTAGAAATCCAAAGGACCTGCGTTCGATATTCAGCAGAAGTGGATGTCTAGTTCCCTCTCACAGAGGGTGTACGGCTATGTGTTCGTAGTACTTTGTTGTGTATGAAACATGTATTTTGCAGTATTATGTATAGCTTTTATTAGACGTATCGCAAAGAATTTTATTATTAGTGAATGCCAGATTTTGATTAATAATGTCACAAGCCTGAGGTTATAACTAGGGAAATAATATTCATTGATTCATAGTGTTCTGCTCAAGAGCAGGTCTTTTACTGCAAACCCGTATTCTCCAGTCTTTCTATTTTCTGTCATCCTCTTTGTCTCCTTATATGATCCATGTATCTTAATGTCGTCTATCATTTGATATCTCCTTCAGTGCCGAACTCTTCTCCCGTTCACCATTCCTTTCAGTGCATAGTTCAAAAGGCCAGTAGTAGGATTTTAGCTATATAAAATGAGTTGTGTGAAAAATTAGACTTATCAAATGTTATTGATGAACTGGAAAATAAGAAAGCAGGAACAGCGCTGTTATAATAGAATGATTAACAGTTGCTTTTGTTTTATATATATTTTTTACATTCTCTATGTTTATAAATTTCAAATAAATATTTATTTATTTAATCTGACACGATTAAGGCCATAAGGCCTTCTCTTCCATCCTACCAGATAGCACAAATAATACAAAAAAGAAGTACAGACGCTGATGAAAATAATACAAATTAAATTAAAGCCCTATAGAGGGTCAACAGGGCCAAAAGAACACTATAGAGCTCTCATCGAGCTAATAGAAGAAAAAAAGGAAGAAACACAGAGATAGCAATGATGATAGTGATAACTAATAATAATAATAATAATAATAATAATAATAATAATAATAATAATAATAATAAATAGATTACATATTAATTGTTAATTTTACAACAGCATAGTTACAATATTTACTATGTGTCATGCGTTAAGCCGAAGTTGAGCAACCAGACAGGTATTCAACAAGCAATTCCATGAACTAGAATGTGATTTTTTAATTTAAATTTGAATTTTGATATTGTCCGACAATCTCTGACATGGTCAGGGAGAGAATTCCAGAGGCGTGGAATCGATATGCTGAAAGATGATGAGTAGAAGGATGTTCTGTGCAGAGGAATAGAGAAGGTATAAGTTATGTTCCGGGTTCGAGGTAGTAAAGTAGTAGTAGATGCTAGGTAAGAGGGTGTGGAGGTGTGTATGATTTTAAATAGTAATAAGAGCGAGTTGAAGAATCTTCTTTCTTTAAATGGATTCCAAGACAACAATTCTAGTGACGGTGTTACATGATTGAATTTTCTAATGTTATAAACGAAACGAACGCAGATATTGTGAACACGCTGTAGTCTATTGGCAAGATCAGTATTTAGATTCGTGAATATAGAATCGCAATAATCGAAGTGGGGCATCACTAAAGTTTGGATCAGGTTATTCTTAAGGCTGAGAGGTAAAACGTTGGTTAAGTATCTGAGGGAATATATTATGGAAAAAGTTTTCTTACATAGCCTATGCACTAGAGTCGGGCAAACAGCCTCTTACTCCCGCTCGTTCTCGTAGGCGAGACTAGCTGGCCGATAACGCCAGTTCCGAGAATCGTATTCTCGAGATTGGCACTCTCGGGAACGAGGAATACAGGGTCCCGGCCTATTATCGCACGGCCGACTTATCGTTATGAAATGCGTACACTGACTGCCGGCTTAATTGCCGCTCATCACTGCAATTCGTGACTCTTTCTGAAATATTAATGTTCATAAAGTAATTTAAGAAGGCACAGCAGTGTGGTATGCAATAAATAATACAGCACATTATGATTGTCGACATTCTTACAGAAGTCACACTATTTTAATGAACTATTTATTGCATTTCCGGAGAAACAAAATAATGCAGCACTTTCAGCCGTTACCTAATCCTAAGCTAGTCTAAAACAATAACAAGTTATGGTTGGAGCTATGATATACTTTCTCGCTATCAGCATTTTGTTGACATTCCATATTTAATCTTTCGATAGTGTTTTGTATACGCTATAGTAATGGATATCACACGACTGTATTATTATTATATTGCGCGTTCACATCTGGATGTTTCGTTGTTATGCAAGGGCATCTTCATCAGCATGGGTAATTATTGCGCTGCGTAAGGACGAAATAAAATAATACTTATTTATATTATTATAAAGGACCAAAGACTCTGACAAAAGATATTTTTGTTTCCCAACTGATAAAATGCTGAATGTGAAATGGAAACACTTTTGCAAGGGGAAGGACAGAATTACGAAATAGAGTAGATCCTTTCACAAATTGATCATAATTACTTAAAATACAAATGCGTTTTAAGGAACCCGGAGGTTCATTGCCGCTCTCACATAAGCCCGCCATCGGTCTCTATCCTGAGCAAGATTAATTCAGTCTCTACCATCATATCCATTTTTATATTAGCTTCCCATCTACGTCTCTGCCTCTCCAAACGTCCTTTCTCTCCGGCCATCCAACTAACACTCTATATCCAGTTCTGGATTCGCCCATACATGCTAGATGTTCTGCCCATTTCAAACCTCTGAATTTAATATTCCTAATTATGTCAGGTGAAGAGTACAATGTGTGCAGTTCTACGTTGTGCAACTTCCTCCATTCTCCATCCCTCTTAGCCCCAAATATCTTCCTAAGAATCTTATTCTCGAACACCCTTAACCTCTGTTCCTCAAAGTGAGAGTCCAAATTTCACAACCATACAGAACAATCGGTAATATAACTGTTTTATAAATTCTAACTTTCAAGTTTTTTGAGAGCAGGCTGGATGACAAAAGCTTCTCAAACGAATAATAACAGGCATTTCCCCCTCCCCATATTTATTCTGCGTTTCTTCCTGAGTGTCATTTATATTTGCTTTATCATGACAACAGAGAATAAAAGAGGGTTATTATTATTATTATTATTATTATTATTATTATTATTATTATTATTATTATTATTATTAAATTACCTAGTTACTTTACGACGCTTTATCAATTGCTATAGCTATCCAGCGTCTGAATGAGATGATAATGCCAGCGAAATGAGTCCAGGGTCCAGCGCCGAAAGTTACCCAGCATTTGCTCTCAATGGGTTGAGGCGAGAAACCTCAGCCAGGTAAAGGCTGGTTCACAATAAACCGGGAACGGAAACGACAACGAGAAATAATGTTAAAATAAATATATTTAAATGTGAACATTCACAATTAACGAGAAGATTGCCGGAGCCCGGAAACGGGAACGTGAAAGTTAATTGTGAATTCTCACATTTAAATGTATTTATTTTAACAATATTTCCGTTATCGTTGTCGTTTCCGTTCTCGGTTTATTGTGAACTAGTCTTAACTTGTTCCAACCAAGATTCGAACCGGAAGCCGATCGTTTCACAGTCAGGTGTGCTAACCGTTACTCTACAGCGATTATTTTTATTATTATTATTATTATTATTATTATTATTATTATTATTATTATTATTATTATTATTATTATCATCATATCATTATTATTAGTATTGCTGTTATCATCATCATTATCGTAATCATTAGGATGATTAAGATTATGATTATCAGGATTATTATGATGGTTATTATTTATTACTGTCTTGTAAGTTATCATTAGGTACCGGTACAAGTATTAGAAATCTGATTAATTCTTAATTTGTTATTCTCGTTCCTATAACATATAGGATAATTATTATAAACCATATAGGCCTATATAATTTTATATTGTAACATGGCTAGAATACAATAATGATTGTTCTGTAACAATAATTTATAACGTGCACACCAATAGAAAGTGTAGTTTTCTATAATATAGGCTGGTTCACAATAAACCGGGAACGGAAACGAGAACGGAAATAATGTTAAAATAAATGTACAGTATTTAAATGTGAGCATTCAGAATAGTTAATTGTGAATGCTTACCTTTAAATACATTTATTTTAACAATATTTCCGTTCTAGTTCTCGTTGCCGTTTCCGTTCTCGGTTTATTGTGAACCAGCTTTTAATATTTTCATGTTTCATTTCATTGTGTTACAAACTATTTTTTTATTTAGTTGTTATAAAAGATAGCCTAATTACTGTAAAGTGTAAACCATCTTGGACTATATAGCCTCATTTTCAACTACCGGTATTAAAATACCATTTAATACCATCCGTACAATAACGAGTTTTCAAGCGTTGAAGGGTTCCGTACAAATTTCACGGAACAAACGTTTGAGTCATGAGTCCCGCGCTAACAGGTTAACTCGCCGTTATTCGAGAACCAGTAAAAATTTTGAGTTGCCATCACTTTTAAAAGTAATTTCCATCCTTTCTCAACATTTCTCTCGCTTTGACCCCCCCATCTAACGTGAAAAACAAAAAAGTTTGCCGCTTACCAGCAGTGAAGTCTGAACAGATCAATCTCCATCGAAGTTAATATTTTTTTTTTTCACTTTCCAAAAAAGATTTTCAGTTCGATTTGTTTTTCTATGCTTTCCTTAGATATTGAGCTATCAATCCAAAAAATTACAGCGCGATTGATTAAGTATTATAGGAGCTACGACATGATATATATTTAAAGAACCGGGAAGTGTATAACAGAGACCTGCAAGAGAGCGAGCGCGGGATATCGTTATCAGTCCAGGAAGGCACTGACGGAATGAATAACGACCATCTACGAATATTTCCGATAAATCACGAAGTAAGGCAACACACCGAGCGATCGGGTCTGAGGACGAGCGCTCGGTGTTCATGAGTGCTCTTCCGGTAGCAGTAAGCAGTAGGTGAATTGTAGGCTTGTCTAATCAGTACGTTTCATCAAAACGAATGTTGAAGATGATTCAGTAGTATCGACGTCGATCTCAAGCAGAGGCTCGGACACCGTCTCTGTTGATGGTAAAAGATTACAAGACACGATGTCAAAAGTATATGCCGAAAATAAAGTTAAATCAGCAGTCAGAGTAGTGGAAAAAAAGGGAAAGCAGTTACTAGCTCTGCTTGGACTAAATTCGGAGAAGTAAGGGATAAGAATACCTTAAAGTACATAGGATTGTCCACACCTATGGAGTAACGGTCAGCGAGAAACCAGGTGGCCCGGGTTCGAATCCCGGTCGGGGCAAGTTACCTGGTTAACGTTTTTTCCGGCGTTTTCCCTCAACCCAGTACGAGCAAATGCTGGGTAACTTTCGGTGCTGGACCCCAGACTCATTTCACCGGCATTATCACCTTCATTTCATTCAGACGCTAAGTAACCTAAGCTGTTGATAAAGCGTCGTAAAATAACCTACTAAAATAAAAAATAAAAATATTCCCAAGTTAATATGAGTAAAGTTCATATTACGTTCGAGATGAAACAAAATATATCGCTACTAGTTTATTATTTGCATTTCATACTTCGATAGACATTTTTAGTTATCACGTATTAAATGTAATTTCTCGGTTTTATATACATTTTATAGTAATATAACCAAACATTTCATTTGCATTTGCAATATTATTACGATTAAATTTGTGTCTCAGTTTGTTTTTGAAGTTAAATGTTAAACTGAGTAGGAATGAAATATATTTATACAGAAAATAATTTCAGGCTCTTTCAATCTAAACCAAGAAAAATGTGTAATTAATTAAATTTCCACTAAAATATATAATTGTTGAAAACAATCGAATGATTTCTATGATTATTCCATTGTAGGATTAAATCATTCGAATGCATGAATGAATTGTTCAATAACATTGCAGTATGTTGATTACTCATGCGCTCTTTTTTCTTATCGCCATGTAGGTCAGGTGTTTAATTTAATGAAGATCAGGGTCAGATACTGGGGCTGTTAGAAGAGTCAGTACGCAACAAACACACAGAACATTCGAAGCTTATCATTCTATTTTTGCGTCATATGATTCTGAACTCGAAGCTCTTATCATTATCATAAAATGGAACACATTCTGTTATGCGAGTACATATTTTGTGTAACTTCATACGGCTTGTTGTGGTGGTAAGCAAAATCAATGAATAATCGAGTGATATTGTGAATATTTCTATTATATCGAATGGTTTTGATAATCAAATGAATTCATTCGATTTTTACCAATGCTGCACTACGTAGTACTGTAGCAACTGCTTCGCGTACAGTGGTTGAAGCGAGCGCTCGTTCCGACAGGGGAGCGATCCCCCGGGCGAGCTCGAGCGAGCGCAGGCCAAACCCGAGCACGAGCGATTACACACGAAGCGCATTCGGTAAAACCGATCTCAGATATCGTTAAGCATCGCTCTCTTGCAGGTCTCTGGTGTGTATAAGCCAATGCTTCCTATAGGAGCACGGCCCGAGCGATATTGCTTGCTTATCAGTACTACAGTCCCGCCTAGACCTCCGAGACTGTCGGGAGTGATCTAGTATCGGTAATCTCGGGAGCAAGAGAATCTCGTGTTCTCTATCAATGAGTCATTTGGCTACGTTAGGTACTCGCGCACTGGGCGAGACTGAGGTGATTACGCAACCGAGAACGGGCGATAATATGAGGCAGTCTGCCCAACTCTACTATGCAGGTCACTTGACTTTGAAAATTTAAATTTGAATCTAAATATACCCCTAAATATTTTGCTGTCTTCCAATATGTAATTGTGATATTATTTCTTTTTTGTATTTGATAGAGTGGCTAGATCTATTTTGTTTAATGCTCGTTGGTGGCCCATTATTATGGCTTGTGATTTGTCTGGATTTAGTCTAAGTCCAAATTTTTGCGCCCATTGAGGTACAGATGCCAGATCTTCATTAATTCTGATCATAGAGTCACTGGTTGTACAAGTTCGGGAATAAATGTCAAGTTGTAAGTCGTCAGCGTATAGGTTGTGTTTAGAATGTTTTAAGATCTTTGTTACGTCATTTATGTAAGGCGTAAAACGTGATGGCCCAAGAACCAAGCCCTGAGGGATTCCGGCCTTGACGGTACGCCAATTGGAAGAATGACCACCGGCTGATACACATTGTTGGCGTTCGCGAAGGTAGGAATCGAACCACGCTACGGCACTGTTAGAAAGATTGTAGTTTTTGAGTTTACATAAAAGGAGATCCGTACCAACTGTGTCGAAAGCTTTGCTGAAGTCTAGTAATGTCAGTAGCGTTAGTTGTCCTCTGTCACTGGCTTCTGGAGTGTCTTCAGTCACTTTTAAAAGGGCAGTAGTAGTAATTTATTATGTCCTGTTCGGAAACCAGACTCGTAGTCATCAAGTAAGCAATGTTCATTGAGGTAGTCAGTCAGTTACTTATGTACTACGCGCTCCAGTGTTTTTGACACAGATGGCAAGTTGCTAATTGGTCTGTAGTCGTTTGGGGATTCAGGAATTTTATTTTTCTGGATAGGTCTAATGAGGGCTTATTTTCAAAGTCTAGGATATGTAGAGGTTATGAGTGAGGCGTTAAAAATGTGGGTCAAGGTTGGTAGTATTACGTCAATAATTTTCTGGAGAAGTTTTATTCCAATGCGTTCTGATCCTTCAGCTTTGGCCGAAATACTCTTTATTGCCTTCTTTCCTTCATCATGTGACAGGTACAGAAAGTGAAACTTCTCCCTCTCTGGTAGGGTAGTACTGTTTAGTTCGTCAATTTTATGTTGTATGTAAAAATTTGTTTTGCAATTTTCTTTGTCAATTACGTGATTCTATCAAAACAAATATAGGGGAGAGTTGGGTAGTATCGGACATCGGGTAATATCTGAGAGTGAATTTCTTTCATGCATTACCGTATGGTAGTACCTGAATGACAAGGTTAAGTTTCTGATTGCGACATCACAGAAACGTAACCTTGTCATTCATGTACTATCATCTGGTGGTAGATGAAATAAACTCACTGTCCGATATTACCCGATGTCCGATACTACCCAACTCTCCCCTACTAATAGGCTTCCATAGATTGGGTTTAGCTTTGAATGTACTTGCGCTGTGCATTGTTTAAGGCGATCTGTTATATCTAACACGTAGGCGTCTAATAACCCAGAACCGGAAACTGAATAAAAATATTATGCTGGAGTACATGTGATTGAAAGTCGTGCATATAGTCTAACTTAAAGTGACAGGGGTTACACACTACCACCATTCATAAAACATCAGACATTAAGAGCCATATTCATAGACATTCTTAGCGCGGGCTTCCGGTGGATGATCAGCGAACTAACGTTTATCGTATTCATAAACCAGTGTTATCGATATGATATGATATGAATCCTGTACAAGTAATCAGTCGATAGCTGGGGCTAGTTTAGCACGCTCGTAGAGCGAGCGAAATGTCTATGCATAGCACCCTATAATACCTGACATATTTATGGGAAAAGTAATAGCGCAGGAAGAAATAGGGCGTTGTTTCATGTGCATTTTTCTTAAAGATTTATCAAAATGTATACAAGTATAACTCTTATACCCAGTACAGGGCACCAACCTCAGGCAAGGCATTTAAGCAGTTTACAATGTAATCGTAACTAATCCATAGTTGACACATTTTGCTCCTCTATATGGTCGTCCCTACAATTTTTAGAAATACAAATCCTGCAAGAAAATTAAAACAATACAATAATTATGTACATGGTATTGTATATTATGACGGGCAGAATTATATATAATTCCTATTGATTGTTTCACAACGGGGCATCATATTGATGTTGAATAGCCTGCATATATCTCGAAAATACTCACATACGAATGGGGTTACATTTTTAATAATTCACAGAGTTGGGAATGCCCTTTTGAAGGGTTACGTTTGATGGACTGTATTTTATGCTGTCATATAAATGTCATTCAGTGTTGTGTTATGTTTTTGTGAGCTCCGTGCGGTTTATTTTCATGTGACATTGATGCGACAGTAGAACGATCGTGTATCTTGTCTGATGTATCAGCAGGGTCCGGTGAGTGGATAATTAATTACACAGGATTACAATCCGAACATCAGCACAGCACTGCAATTAAAGACAATCCTTTTTGCGTATGAATTACCGAAGATCATTTTAATACATTTCTGTCAATTGAGTAATTATAAGCATAATGAGATAGCTGGATAGAGTTTTATGTAAATTTAAGCGTTGTGGATCCTTGACGATACTATATCGGCCTATTGAACTATCAACGCAACCATTTTTACCAATTTTATTATGCTGCCATCTAGCGACTGCAAAATAAATCACGTTATATATAACCCTTATAGAATTATAAAAACTCTTCTCGGGTTCTCAGCCAGATGTGTTGCACACGGCAGGCAGTCGGGACCAGCAACTAGCTCCTGAGTGGTACCGCTTCCACCAATCACAATGCGCATGGCGGTCGGCACTAGGAACTAGCTCCTGATTGGCCCGCAGCGGGAAGCCCTACTATTGCATATATACCGGCTAACCATGGTCCCATATCATGGAGCTCACATATTTAGTTTTGTACAGCCCCCGACCCCTTGCAAGGACGCGTTTTGCGTACCTTTTAAATTTTCCTCCCAATTCTCCATCGATTTTTCGATTTTTTTTTTCGTCCCATATCAATCTCAGCCCCCCTCGCGTATGTGGTACCTAAGAGGTTACGTCCAATTTCGGCTTCCCCTTCAAAATTTTCTAGAGCTCCTTCAGGGGAGCAGCGTAACCCGGAGTGAGACTAGTGGCCAACAGGCTTGGAGCTCACATATTTAGTTTTGTACAGCCCCCAACCCCTTGCAAGGACGCGTTTTGCGTACCTTTTAAATTTTCCTCCCAATTCTCCTTCGATTTTTCGATTTTTTCGATTCGTCCCACATCACTTCATTCCCTGAAGAAGATGACAGAGCTAGCCATAGAAAGCTTGAAAGCCAATCTCCAACTCATCTGGCTGAGAACCCGAGAAGAGTTATTCTATATCAAACGGCGGGAAAGCCTCAAGTCATACCTCATAGAATTGCATGGAGCAACTGGACTTTCATCTAGAAATCCCTCTTCATGATAGGAAATTTGGAATTTTGTGTGCTGTTAGAGCAAGACGAATTATCGGTTCGAATTGTTACGCATAGGACACACTTTGTCTAGTCTTCATTGTTCTTTAATTGATAATTTTATTTATTAAGGGTGCTACAGTATGCATAGACATTCCGCTAGCCCGCGCTACGAGCGTGCTAAACTAGCCCCGGGCTATCGACTGATTACTTGTACAGGATTCATACCATATCGCTAACACTGGTTTATGAATACGAAAAACGTTAGTTCGCTGATCATTCACCGGAAGCCCGTGCTAAGAATGTCTATGATTATGGCACTTAGATATTAAATACCTATATCGTATATACCGTTATAACAAATTAAATCAGAAACATTCCAGTGGCCGATCTTGAGTGTGTCAATCGGAATGTGTTTTGCGAAACAACGTCTGTTTAGCCGAGGGAGGACAACTTTTCCAGCATCTTCCATAAGGTACGATTTCATACACGTTTTAACTAGTGAGGTTAACGTACGAGTGCGGCCGACTGCGCTATGCCCAGCCGCCGAGAAGCAAAACACCGCGACAGAGGTCAATACGTTTAATAGAAGTCCTGCACCTATTCTAAATATGATTATGTATATAGATTAAAGACCAATAAGGAAAGTACTACAATGTAGTTATAACGTGAGGCACAACACTACACTTTGCCACTTCGATAGCCCCTTTCTATAGTTTGAGAATATTATTCTGTGGAGTGGAATTTGATTCCCGATGTTGCTCCAATAATGCGGTGCACAACAACAAAGAATAGTAATTGTTTTTCGAAGGATCTCCAATTTCCATCAACTTAAACTCCCATTTACCGACACTTATAATTTTACCTTATTTCCTAGGATTACACTTTTAAAAGACATGCGGCGTAAAGTGTCGTACCTGCTTAAGTGACACCAGATAGAGTGGCAAGCCAAATCACAATTTTTTCTGTGTGCATGACAAAGAACCACATGGCGATAGAAGTTGGAATACGTAATTATTGTATATGGTGACCGTTAGGAAAACTTCTAAACCTATCCCCATCATATCTTAGGGCTGTGAATCCATCTGCAGGGATCTCTGTACTCATCTCACCACTTCCTCCAAGGAGTTTCAGTACGCTCGATACTCAATTTTATATCTGTTGTTTGACGACATTCCAACTACTACGCCTTTCTGAATTTTCGGTGAATTTTGTGATAGCAAGGTGATGTAATTACTAATGACTGTGATTCGCCATGAGTTTGACACTTGCTTTAAGGTTGAGGGAAGTATAAAATTCCCAAACAAACAAATTATCAATCCAAGACTTATTTTAACTTATGCTTGAGTGCAGCTTCGGATCACAATCCTTGGACTACGACGGTGACAATATAATAGCTCACATTTCTTATTAAATGGATGAACATAAAATTCTCTTCCTTTGCTAATTTAAGCTATTATTTTTAGTTAAGAATTGCTCTAAAAGCAAACACTGCCATGATCTCATCACCACGCCGCGCCGGCCGCTCACCGACTCTGCGCTATATATGGCCACATCAACGCTCATTTCTCCACACTTCTCACTTTTTCGAAAGCGGTAACGCGCCGCTCGACGCTTTAACTGTGGCCGCAGCCTAAGGAATCCAACTGCCCAGCTGAGCTGTTTCTTGCTTAATTTTAACAGGTCACTTGACCTGCTTTTATTAAAATCTCTTATTAGAGCCTTTGAGTGTCTGCAGCCCTCACTTGAGTTCCAGTAGTTTTTGTTTTTCTTGCAGGCAGTAAAATATCGTAAATATAACAGACAAAAAGAGAACATATTGCAATTTCCAGTGGAAATATAGTAACACTTTACAGGGAGTGTACTGATCTTACGTGTTACTTCTGTAGTTACTGCAGAATATCTAGTAAATGGTAATAATTAAAGAATATTTTAAGAAAGTATACCCTACATGCGTGCACATCAGAAAAGAATGCCATTTGGTACACTGATATATTGATAAATCTCTAAGATTGCAGAATCAGAGCTATGAATAAGAGCTTTTTCGGATTTATCCATTGTTGGTAAAGTATAGGGACATCATTTTATTTTTACCTCAATTTTAATTGTACCTGATTTTTTAATGTAGTTCATTCTCACCCTTTCTACTAGTAAATTCCACCTGTCCTCACACAGGACCAAGGCCCCATATGCAGTAAAAGTAAACAGTAGTGAGTGAGTATAGTACGTTCAAGAAATATGGTCGCGTTTTTCACTGAAGTAAGAGCGTTCATTATTGAACCATATTTTCGCACAGGTATTACTATGCGTCCGTTTGGTTACGTCGCATCCCGGTTTTCTCCACCCGTTCTGCTGGCCCCTCTGTAAAGGCTATAGTGGCTGGGCTGTCTTAGCTCTTTTCTGAAAACATTTTCTGTAATATTATACAACTATTTAAAATAATTTAAGTAAGTAAGTAATTGTCACGTGATTTCCTCCTTTTCTTGACTCTGCGACATAATCACTTGAACGGACAGAGATATCATGTCTGAGTAAATTTATCTGTGCAGATCGGGCAGAAGTGAAGATTTAATTACAGTACGTAAGGTACTCAGTTATAGAGTAGGTACAGAATTCTTTCAACAGTCGCAGGATTATGGCTCCCACCCATGTCGCCTTATTTGAGTGCTTTGCATTATTTCTTTTGGGGTTACTGTGAAACATTTATTTTTGTTAAACATCCTACAACAGTAGAAGAATTAAAGAATTACATTCAAGAAACAATACATTCAATTTCAGAAGATATGCTTAAAACGTTTTCGATAATATGCACAAAAGAACTGAAGCCTGTATTGAAATGGACGGCCACCATTTTTAGCAATTTGTTTAAATTTTGTATTATTTTCATCAGTGTTTGTATTTCTTTTTTGTATTTATATGTGATATATGGTAGGATGGAAGAGAAGACCTTATGGCCTTAATCCTCTCAGATTAAATAAATAAATTATTAAATATTCATATTTTGGTTATTTTTTAAAATTTAAATGCACTCTCTATATTATATGCTAATGTGCTGTAGACAGTATATTATACATTCCATAATAAATACGTCTGCTTGGATAGTTCAGTTAGTGAGTAAAAGCACTTATACTTGGCTCGGAAACATGACGGCCTCTCTTCTTGGAATTGGTAATCCCTCATAAACCCCCATCCTCTACTCAACCCCTAGCCGCATGGCAGAAATACAATAGATCCCAGCATTGCCAAATCTAGTAGTCATTGCCTCTACCTGTTGGGCTTCACCCATTCTCAGTGTCTTTGTCGACGTGTTGTTTTATACTGTTGTGCGCTTCAATATGTCTAATTTATTCCGACCATGATTAATGAGTGTTGGAGCAGATGATCCGCAGCCAGGCCTCCTGATACACCTGAAGATCACGACAAGAACAACAAATAACACCGTCGAAGAAAACAGAATATCTTATTTGCAGAGGAGCGTAGCTAAGAAAACAAAGTGCTAAAATTGTGTCTAACGTTAGAAATTATATCCATAAAGTAATCGAAAGTTCAGGCAGTTTAATAAGTATAAATCTTAATCACTTAACATCGGACGCAACCGGCGGAGTTGGATATATGGGCATAGAAATTAAGAATTACGGTTCACCAACTAAAGAGAAAATAAACAAATTAAAACAGAATTCGGTAAGATAGACGATTTTATACGTGATTTACTTCGCCGAACAGTATGTGAACAGTACGCGAAAGAGATATCGCCAACAGCAACACCTTCCTTAGCAACCTAAATAATAACATTATTCACAGCAGTGCTTAAACGTTTTCTTACAGCAGTGAATTAAATGTTTTTAAATCACTCTCTACATGACAACCAACATATTAGCAATAGTAAAATGAATATATATGAACTTCTTCGCCAACAACACATTACAAAGAAAAGCCCTACAATTTAAAATTAAATTTACATACCAGTAATGAATAAAATATTGTATAGCACACTAGAGTAAACAGATTTTATGCGTTCGTGGAAATTATCACCTAAGGCGAAGTTGATAAAATCTAACTTTACTCTTTTGTACTATAAATTCTATAACTATTCAATGATCACAGTTTCAGAAAATTTTACCAGCGCAACATTCTTAATTAAGTATAAAATTCTGGAACTTCAATAACATGAGAATTTAACACTTATTATAGAAGTCTGCAATTTTTTGTTTATTTAGGCAAAACATGTTAGTGAAAATATAAATATAAAGTGTTTTTGAAATAAGTTTGTTCATTTTTATACCAATTTTGTTTTAGTAATTATAAATTAAGGTATATTTACAAAGATAATATAGTCTTTCTGAAAATCGCGGTTTCACGGAACACAGTTTGAAAAACGTTCGCAAATCACAATGACTTCAAGAATTGGTAACTCGGCTAAGGGTTTATCCATTGCGCGTGCCTGCAGTTAACTGGTGAAGGGGATGAGGGAAGGTCGTCATGTTTTCGTGCGAAGTATACTGTTAATACTGTGCTGTATTTTGATTAAATAAAAATCGTAAAATTTCCTAGTTTACGTAAATGGATATATTACTTTTCTTCCCTCCTATACCTATTAAAATTATTTGTGTTGTATTTTACACTAGAATCGTCAAACTCCGGTCGTGGAAGAGGATAACAAACAGTTTTTCCCGTTCTCAATCGTTAATCCAAAGGTAGAGTCAGGTTAATATTAGAAATGTTAGTAAAAACAAAATGATGTCCCGGTATAACATTTCATGTTACGAATGTTGATTCCAGTGGTGGTGGTGCTTGTGATGGTGGTTTTGGTGGAGGTGGCGGCGATTACGTAGTAGCGGCAGCAGTATTAGGAGTGTTATTAGTAGTAGTACAGTGGGGTGGAGGGGAAATAGGATAAGAAGCAATAGTAGGAATGCGAGGAATGGAAGCAGGTCCTGTGGCAATTTATTTTATTCAGCATCCAAATTCGACATTGGTAGGTATAGTTCTCTAATTTTACTTGGAGTCCACTATCAAATAAATACTTATAGCCTATGTATATATACCATAAATTTACGATACAAACTCTGCATCTTATCGCCTTTGAGATTAACATGAAGGATTACTAGGGCTCGGATTATTATGATCTGAAATTCTCAGAAATGTGCATTCACTTATGCCCAAAAAATAACAAAATATAACATAAAAACTTGAAAATATGACGCAAATAAAATTATATATTTTCCAAATTTAGTTACAAATCTTTTTTACTCACCATTCCACATTTTTTTATATTAATTCCTTATATTGGTCATATAAAAGTAGAAGAGATGAAAGAGGGGTAAAAATTTCCAACGTTTTCCTTTGCGTGACTAATTCTGTAATAGCTGTTTTATCAGAATCATTGACTGTTTATAAGTTATTACCTGGGAACAGCGAAGTTGGAACCTCTTAAGCGTCACATGTAACAGGGGGGAGGATTGGAGAAGGTGAAAGCGAGACCGACCAGCAACAGTCGCGCAGTATTCACAACATTCTTTTGTCTTTGTTTCTTGACAACGTATGCTGGCGAATCCAGTTACCTTCACACTTCAGTTTAACGACAAAATATTTATAAGGCAAGGAAATCCAAAATAAATAACCAAACGCAAGCCAAAATTTTTAACATTATTGACACAGAATATATAATACTGGGAGTATTGTTACTATGATTTACTGCATTGTGATGAAAAATATGATTTCTTTCACCATCTTTTGTTCACTTCAGATGGAAGTTCTGGCTCATATATACATCTATTATCAGGCAGTACAATATTTTAAAATATTAAATTACTTAACTAATTATATTCAAAATGCAACAATGTCACTATCTAAAATTAATAAATTTAAAGGAAACCAATGCAAAAATAATAATTCTCACCTGACGAAATGTGTCAGCGGAAGAACAATTGTTTGTAAACATCTGAAGTCTGATTAGTATAATAAGCTATAGTCAGCGATGTATGCAATGGAGGGGGAAAAGAACTGGCCATCCTACCCCATTATCTCCTAGCTTAGTTGCCTCATAAATGATGCCTTATATGACTTTATGCTAAAATATAATATTTCTACGAGTATGACCACTAAAACAGTGTCATCGTGTTCAGAAAAGCTACAAATATTTTTAAGTTAAGTTTGCAAAAGATAGATGGATAAAAATATGATATGCCATAAAAATCCGAACTCTAATGACAACCGACAGAGCACCAAGGACGATGGTAACATGTAATAATGATAAAGACAATATGGACTGGCACTTGAAATATTATCAACAAATATCGAGAAAAATAACAGGGCAAAATACAGTAATCTGAGAGAATCTGCCACATACCGTTTGAGTTCAACAGACAAATTCAACCTTGACTCAAAGTGATTTGAAGCGTGTGCCGACAGTTTGGCCGGTTCGCCACTGTTACATTTATTAAATTTCCAATACAGGCTCAAACTGTGCGGCTGTTTGACGTGGTGTGAGAAGCGTTGTTTATTGTTTAATTAAAGAATGGAGCAAGCTGAGCCGGTTAATTAGAAGCTGCAGGCCCTGTGTTGCGGCGTACGCCCCACGGTCATTGTGTAAACACTTCGTTTCAAAGTGACGCTGCGAGCACCCTTCATTTCCTCCCCTGCTTGTCACTCCGTATATTCTGCGCTCGACACGATCATCGAAATCCTCGCGTGCCGCCGTGTTTGAAAATTATGAAGCATAACTCCTTTCTTTCAGAGCATAAAATGATGTATTGCTGTGAATTCCTTCAGAACTTCAAAGCATCCGCAAGCCTAACACCTGGTCGCTTTCGCCGATTGTCGTAACTATTTGCTCATGGAAGGGAGTACGCAATAAAGCACGTGACCAGAATAATAATTGTGTTGCAGTTTATTTTTTTTTAAATTGCGTTTGAACTTTCTGATCGTCAACTACACTACTGTGCAAAGTGTTCTATTGGCGAAAGGCGATCATTTAAACTGTACTTGGTAATCCGTCTTTCACCACAATTATTATTCATGTATAACAGTAAGAATTTTTCTTTTTGTAGGGGAAACTCGGCTAATTCCACAGTAGTGTATATATGATCTCACTGCGTCTTTACAATAGCGTGAACATAAGTTTTGAGAGGCTGTCAACAGGAGGCATGTCCTATGCAGTGCTATAGAAAAAAAAATCAAGGATATTGGTCGACACCTCTGTCGGCAATACAGTGAAACATCGAAAGTTGACTGTTTTTCATGTTTTGCTACACACCTGTGAAGAAAGTGAGCATTCTTACGTATAAATAGTTCCTTTTACGTTACTTTCATAATGTACTTCATAATTATTTACGACTGCGGAATTAGCTAAGTCTTATTGCGGATTTATTCGTACTGTTGCGGAATTACCCGAGTTCTTTTTCAACTGTAATGTACTGTATGTACAACTAAATATATTTGCTTTTTAATAGGTCTCTTTATCTCATTTGGTAATGAAAGGTTTCGTCCATGTCTGCATACCTTGATAATATTTTTCAATAAACATTTTGATAAAAATATGATAGATTTACTTCTTAATATTGCTGAATTAGCCGAGTCGCCCCTGTATGTTGGCATTTATATTCGACGTTTTAGATGTTATGGAAAGGGCAAAAATGTTTGTTTTTAAGGTTTTAATATATTGTAGTTCATCAATGTGAAAGTTGTAAACTAAGATATCATACGTGTTGTCCGTCCGAATGGTTATGTCGCAAGATCACCGAAAAGGGAAAATCATGTGATAGTTATTTAACGGAACCCTTATCTTTAAGTTAGTTTAAACAGTTGTATAATATTACTTAGAAGTCTCAATTCCGAACAGCAAATTTTTCATGAAACAGCTTAAATAGTCCAGCCGCAAGCCTTTACTGAGGGGCCAGCAGAAACGGATGGGGGAAACCGAGATGCGACGTAGCCACTCAAACGAACAGGAGTCCCTCAGTCCCCAATAAAATTGCATTATGTCCCATACCATTGCATCAGAAGCCATCCTATCTCTGTGACACTTCATACCTCCTATTCTGTTGTTTTCATTGATGTTTCTGACATTAATAGTACATTATTATATTAAATCATACCCCACCACCTATCATCACATAAGTTATTTTATGGGATTGTTGCATATCATTGCATCACAAGCCATCCTGTCTCTGTTACATTTTATACCTCCTATCTCATCACATTCGATATTATCTCATTACATTTCGTACCATCACATCATATACTATACTTCCCCTTAACATAGAGTACACCATGATATCTTATATTGTACTCTCTAAACTCCTTAATGCTATGCCATTCCACCAGTCATGTCAACTGATGCCCACAGGCGCAAGCGCGCGCTTTAAAGCTCAGGGGAGCCTGAGCGCTTTGCAGCGGAATAAAAGAGAAGACGAAAGAGGTAGTGCATGCCGCTTGGTCGAGCTGTGTACAGAGTTGGCCACCACTGATTGAATGGATAAAGTGAAGAGAACTTATTAAAACTATATCCATGTTAATTTTTAGATTTTTCTGAGAAGTATAAGTGCATTATAAGAATGTAAGTTTTACCTTTAATGCTCATTTTTCACAAGTTTGCTTCATATTGAAAAGGAATATTTCCTCAACTTATTTTTTATATAAAAGTGAAACTTTCATATATGTTTATTTAGTAGCCTTACGGGTACTGAAATAATGTTTTCGTAAATTAATATATCGTAAATACATGTTACTGAAGATAGTATATTAAAAATTTTGATAATATTCGCATGGAAATTGTTTGTAAGGAAATTAATTAACCAAGCAACTACTGTTACATCATAAACAAAAGATATGTGTACATGTGTTGTAAAAAGTCAGCTCTATAGCTTCAACACATTTAAAGAAAATAATTTAATATTCTGATGATAGGAAGTTGCGCACCAATTTCACCTTAAAAGCATAATGGGGTCAGAGTTTTGTTATGTAGTATTAGTTACAGTTAAAACATAGCCTGTACAGTACCTCGGCAACTTTGCTTTGTACTATAATATTGTTTGGATTAGTTTATTGATTAATTTTATAAGGTTAAATATATCATCAATTTCAACTTATCATGTCATACTCAGTCTCTTTTTTTGGGATATAACTTTCTTTATGAATGATGTGTTTCATTCACTTAGTGCAGTGTAGCTGTAGTACTATGGAATTTAAGTGAATATTCCTTCTTAACTCTATTATGTTATTAACGTTTAAAACACAACTGCAATATTAAGTGATGTTGGTAGTTTTGTTTTACAGACAATTTACGGGGATAATATGAAACAGAAAGAAGCCATTTAAAAATAACGACATAAAATTTCACGTTCCGTTTGCAGATTGTAACCCACTGTTTTCTTAATTCAACAGGCTGCTTATACACAACTCTCCCTCTTTCCATTCCTAGAGCTTGATGCCCGCGCACAACGTCAAGGTCAGAAAAATGCGCTTGCTTTGACATCACTGTCCTACTTCATTTTATACTACTTTAATGCATCACCTACAGTCCTATAACATCCTAATTCACCCTAAGATCTTATAATTGGCAGTCTGCTAAGCAGAGTACGCGCGGAAAGTACGTCATTTTTGTAGAAAATGCATGCATTTTAAAGAAAAGTTTTACTAACAACAATTTTCAAAATAAACTATGGGGAAAAATAGGTGTAGTCCATTTATGACTTTCCAAAATTACTTCTTGAAACTGTTTTGTGTTCGCTAGGGCACACAGAAAAAAATTATAAAATTCAGTAAAAAAAAATGAACCAATAGAATGATCCGCGACATTTGTGTCAGTGAATGTGATGGCCTGTACAATGGCTAGCCGGCACCGAGGAGGCTAATGTGCCGTGTATCCTCCTATCACTACAAGGCATATGAAACCATATAATAGCATTCAATAACGTAACAACCCAAACCAATTCCGTGACGCTGATTTCAATAGGCAGGTATCTTCATATAATGCAATCATTCTGCGATAGATTTCAGTAGGTTTAAGCATATCTGCATTAAAAAAAGAATCGTAGTACATTAGGACCTATCTATCTTTCATTATTCGTCCTCTTTTTTATAATTTATTCCAAGATATAATGAGATATATGCCAATCATACCATACCTACCAATAGAAAGAAAATAACCATTGTTGCCAATACTCCAAAAGTGAATTCCAGAAGATACTCTATTGTACATTCCTAAAAACAATTGAAGACCTGAATTATTGCAGAACATCCCAAGTCCACTTTTTTTCGATTTTCACTTTTTTTGTTAAAATGAATGTACATATCTAGGGCTACCTCCTTGCATTATATTACCGCCGAAGTACAACTCTTACTATATATATATAATGACACAATATAATTCTTAATGAATGGAATAAATTCCCAAGTCCATGGACTTTGTCAGTTTTTCCATGCAGTAAAATGTTTATTTATTTCAGTTAGTTTCCTTATGAGTATGACCTTTGCAGTGGGAACATTAAAATTTGTGAGAGTTGATATTTTACTATTTTTAAGTAAATTATTTTACGACGCTGTATCAACATCTTAGGTTATTTAGAGTCAGAATGAGATGGTGATAATGCAGGTGAAATGAGTCTGGGGTCCAGTACCGAAAGTTACCCAGCATTTATTAAAAGTGAGTTGAGGGAAAACCCCGGAAAAAATTTCAACCAGGTAACTTGCCCCGACCGGGACTCGAACCATAGCCACCTGGTTTCCCGGCCATACGCGCTAACCGTTACTCCACAGGTGTGGACTATTTTACTACTTAAAATGGAGGAAGTTTCAAGTGATAGTAATTGAAAAATACGTGGGGAAAAAAAGTATGTTGTGTGAGAAGTGGAAAAGAAATTTAGCAAAACGGAAACGCAATGCAGGAGAAGAATATACAACAAGCACAGGGAAAATACATACAGCTATAATGTCAGGCCCTAGCTGCTTATGCAGAAGAAAATGTCGTGATATGTTTAGTGAAACAGAAAAGGCATCTATTCTAAGTAATTTTAATGTTTTGGCTGACAAAAATAAGAAAAACGTTCATCTTTGTGGACTGATGTCACAAAATATTGTTTCCTGCCGAAGACCGCGAACAGAAGAATGTTCCCAAAATAACTTCACTATTAAGTAAAAAGTAAGTTGAAATATTCAAATACTTTTTTCATATCATAACCACGTTAAACAAATAACCAATCGTAGCTACAATGAAATATTAGGTATCCGTAGGAACAACTAATAAACTTATATGCCGGATATGGCAGCTTGCAGTCTTCATGGCATCGGGGAAGGGAGAGTAAAATGCCTCACAATGATAACTGCAATGGGGGAATCTCCTACTGGTAAAAGAGATCTCTATAATAACAGACTCCCATAGTAAATCTGCTGAGACCTTAAGTAAGGTAGCCTACTGTGTGTTTAATAGGTTTTCTTTCGATTTTTAAATTTTAAAAATTTCACTAAATATATATCTAATGTAGTCGTAAATGTGGTAAATTTTAGTTTCTTATTTGTAACTGGTAGGTGATTACATACAATCCTTTCCTTTATAAAGTGAGCCATTATGGAACGAATAAAAGTAAGAGGCGATATCTGTCATCAGAACTAAGTATTATGAAAACCTACACCCTCTATCTGGAGAAGCATTACCAAGAAAGTTACTTAAAATCAAAAGTGGTACAACTCCTGAAAAAGTAAATGCAGAGTTGAAATATAGTTGATTCCATAAAATACTATACTTACAAATTTACTTCAACTATGCTTTGGACGTATATAATACATGTGCTGAGTTAGGAAACAAGTGAAATTCTGCACAAATGATGGCTTGAAGAGGCAGATGATACAAAAGCTAGCAATATTCTACGACAACAAGAAAAAGTTTTCAAATCTCGCCAAAGAAAGAAATAACATTGATGTCCTATATTTTCACTTCCAACAGAACTTGCCATGCCCTTACTGCCTGTGAACGAGATATTCTACCTCTGTCAGCTATGGCAATTCAACTTTCGTATTCACAGTGTAAAATCAACAAAAAGCACAATGTTCATGTGGAATGAATCTCAGGGTCACAAGGGTGTTAACAAAGTTGTTTCTTGTTAAAACAAATATATTACAAATATACTGTCTGCAGAAGTTGACTCCCTGTACTTGTTCTCCGATGGTTGCATTATTCAGTACAAAAATATGACAGTGGTTCAATATTTACAACTTTGGTTGCTTCTGAACGATTCAAGTGTAACACTCACTACTTCCCTATAAAAGGTCACAGTTTTCTTCCATGTGACACAAACTTTGCAAGAATAGCAAAAATCAAAAGGAAGAAAGAAAAAGTAGAAACTCCGAGAGAATGGGAAGACATTGTGAAGAATGAGGCAAATTTCAATGTGGAGACTTTCAAGAACACAACACTTGAGACAGTATTATAAAATGTCAGCGAAGTGCAGAGGTCTGTTTCAAAGTACAAAATATTTAAGTACTCAAACAAATTTCCAGGGAAAGTCGCAGTTACAGAAAATATGACAGGAACAGATTTTGTGATATATTCCTTGATGAAAAATCCTTTCCAGCATGTTACTTTTAGCAACCTCGCCTTGTATGCAAATACACTGCCTATAAAGTCAGAAAAGCTGGAAAATCTAAAACGTTTAGTGAAGTATTTATCACCAGCACGTGCAGCATTATATTCATCTCACAGGATTTTCTCAACCTGAAATAATATCGATGAACTCCGGAGAAGAAGAAGCAGCTCACTAAAATTTTTCCAATAAAGACACAGCTGATAATTTAATTTTCCTACTTGCAAATAATGTGATTTGTTATTTTCTCATTTTATTACCATCATTTGTGTTCCAATGTCTAAATAATATCTAAAATAAAGTGATTTTTTCTTCCATAACCTTTTTTTTAACCATTAATTGAAAAACATCCCAAGTCCATGGCTATATATTAATAATTTCCTCCTAAATTAGGCACTGTAGGTTTTAAAATTTTTTGGGAGTGTATATAGGAGCATGACATACACGCTGACAAAAAATGACTTCAGTGAAACAAAAACTTCTATAGTTATGAAGTTTTTTGTCTCTACTGAACAAAATAGTTCTATGGACTTGGGATGTTCTGCAATTCAGATCTTCAATTGAGGGTGAACAGATATTATTTTTAAGCTCCAGAAAGGAGGTACTGCGCGTTATCAGAGAACGAGCGTTCAGGTTCACAATCGAACCACTACTTTAGGTACTAATAACATTCGTTCTGTTTCTTTGTATGTCGTCCCTAAGTAGCTAGAACAAGTGTCAGGAAAAAGAATTTAGAGCAAATAAGTAGTTTGATAAAGACTGTAAACGAAACACAGTAAAAGAAAGAAGAATAAAAGAAAGAGAGAAAAACAAAGATGGTTTATTTCTACAATTAATGATAAACACTTCTCATTAATTTAAACTATGTCAAGTTAATGTCCAATTTAATGACTTAATTCAGTCCTGTAGCATTGCATCACTTCGTACAGACCATTTCTATCACGGACGGTTATAGTCTACAGTAGTAGAGAGTGTGCCTGCTTCTCAAGCAGTTGGTCGATTCTGCCTCCAAGATGCCAGGCGGTGATATATGCCGGTGGCATGTGGTATTAAATCCACATGTCTTTTTTATATTTTTGCTTACTTTGTTTGTTTATCTTTGTTTTATTTCAGGAAGAAAATTTATCTCCCAAGCATTATACAGGGTGGAAGTGAAATAACCTTGCAGCTTGAAAGGGACTATAGGGTACACGTAAATTAATAGAAAACCTATATTACGTTTTGTGATTAAATACACGGTTAATTAGAAAATTAAGTTGGAAGTTTGAGCATCCGGCAACATCGTCGCTAATACACTCTACTCGTGATACAGGTGTAAGAGGTCAGCGAATTCGGTGATTCTCCTTACGTTGTAAGCAGCATTCTTTCGAGAAGTTGTCACTCGCTCGCTTCGTGCAATGGCTTGAATTTAGAGGTTTTTAAAATTAAATTTGCACGAAACCCGTTGACGCAATTGAAATACGCCAGAAGGATAAATTATTATTCATTAGATTTTCTATCGATATGGAAAAAAATCTCGATTCTTTTCGCAATAGTTACCCAATAAACATTGTTAAACATTTGGGAAACATTTTTTTTTCTAAAAAAAAACTAAGTTATGAACTTTCCAACAATATGATATAGTTTTTTGTTAAATATAACATGAGCTATTCACTGTGGAAATATGCAAGGCTATTATTTTCACTTCCATTCCGTATATATGGTTTTATATTCCAAGTCAAGCCAAGTATTAACCCACAGGTGTTGCGTATAAGTTGTAAGTAACATGTACAAAAATTAGCGACGTTATTTAAAAACAATTAAAATTCCTAACTGATTTGGAATTGAACCCGAGTCCCCGACGTCGCAAGCCAGCAGGTTACTGACTTCTTCACCGCCCCGAACGAAGAGAGGCTTACAACTGCCCGGCTTAAATTTATCAATGAAGATAGCACACATACAAATTTATAGAGTGAATCGCTATCTATACTTAAACATTATTATTATTATTATTATTATTATTATTATTAATTAATTAATTTATTTTTTAACTTTTACACCACCAAGAGTCGCTCCATCAAGTGTTTCTAAGACTGCCGACTTTCATTCTAAATAACCACATATGTTCTTGGTACTTTTCGAGGACGATCACTCCACGGATTTCGGTTTTCTTTTTAACAAACGACGATTTTATGCTAGACTTTCGAGAGATACCTAATACAAAAAAAAAATGGAAAAGCAAAATTTATGCTTTAACTTAACATGGTCTATAACAACCTAAACTAACCTAAAACTAACTTAACCTAAGCTTAACAACTCACCCAAGCAAACCTAAGCTAAATTAAGCTACCTAACCTAAACTACTCCGATCGTGACTAAGCAGTAAACATCGCCTACCAACAAATATAACATTACGGTACCATCTAAAACTACGTAAAACTTTTAAAATCTAAGAACATGTAAACCATAGTCCACCCGACATATATATTTTAGTAAATTAATATATAATGATTATACATGCTCAGAACTTCTAAAATTCATGAAGAGGTTCTCCTCCAGAATTAATATATTTTCTGTAACGCTATGTGATCTTTTCTTGTTTGGTAGAATTTAATTTTCAGCGGTATATACAGTTGACGCTCTATATTCCATTTAACTGTAGGAAAATCAACAGTGTAATTTACAATTATTTCTCTCATATTCTTATATACTTTTAGTTAATTACGAGTTTACAGTTATGTGAATATGGTGATTTGAAGGAAGTACAAGAAGTAAAAGATATGTGGATAAATAAGTAATAAAAATCCTAAGAATGTCAGAGGGAACATACTACACAAAGGCGAGAAAGAGTTTCAAAACAGAACATGTGTGTTTGTTTACATATGTATAAATACACTTTAAAATAACGAGTCACTTTCAGCAACATTTTAATTATCTGTCACAAAATGAGAATGGACCGTTATTTATCGTAACATGAACCAGTTTCATATAGTTGTTTTGTAGAACCATATGATGATGTTTCCTGTTTTTAAATATTAAATTACGTTCATAAATTGCAACATAATATTTCCCGTTATATAATGGTTAATGAACTTTTCACTATGATGCTTGCAACTTAATGGCCAGTGTTGTAATGTCCACCATCCCATGTCGTACGTTATGCGGTCTGTCTGGACTTTATTTTCAAAATAACGCACATAGGATGTACTGTGGGAGATAAAACTGTAAAATTATTGGCCGTACAGTGAACAGAGAGAGAACCGAGTAGGCAGTCAACCAAGCACTTTACTTGCAATACGATTAACCTGTTGTGCAGTCAGACATACTCTTACTGTAACAGTGAAATTCATATTCATAATGAGGTCTATTTTTTCCATCATTAATGAACCTAATTCTATATAATAGCCCTACTAGTCGTCTGCGTGGTGCAAAATGTTCCATGCGTTCTATCTGAGGCATTTCAGTTAAAAACTAGTCGCTCAAGAAGAGATCTCTAGAAGATATTCACCTCTTCTGACTCACGAAATTTAAATTTCAAATTCAATAGTTATCATTTTAACCTATAATACCATCATCCGCATTGCAGAATCACGATAGGCCTATAAGAAATAAAACTCATCATAACTTCAAATTAGCAGTTCCAAGAATATAATACTCGTATTTCACATAATAGGAATGCAATGGATTGATTTACCAAAACTACCAAAATAATCAAAACGAAGAGAAAAATCAAATGAAATTAAACTACAGATAATTAAAACAATACTAAGCCAAACTAAAAAAAAACAACTTTGTAAGTAAATTGATTCACAGAATATGCAGAGCAAATCAATCATGTCAATTCAACCAAGCTAAAACAACCAAGCAGACCAATCAAACCAAATCAAACAACTAATTTAACTTAACAAACTGAATCAAATAAAAACCAGCCTGAAAAAAAAAACAAAATTAACATTGCGCTAATCCAATAAATCAATCACACCACATTAGCAACCTACTAAATCAAACTAACCAACCTATCAAACCAAACTAATCTACCTATCAAACAAAAATAACCAATCTATCAAACAAAAATAACCAACTTATCAAACCAAGCTATCCAACTCATCAAACCAAGCTATCCAACTCATCAAACCAAATTACACAACATATCAAACCAAACGGAGTTACCCTACTTATCAAACCAAACTATCCAAGCTATCAAACCAAAATAACCAACCCATCAAACCAAGCTATCCAACTCATCAAACCAAATTACACAACATATCAAACCAAACGGAGTTACCCTACTTATCAAATCAAACTATCCAAGCTATCAAACCAAAATAACCAACCCATCAAACCAAGCTATCCAACTCATCAAACCAAATTATACAACCTATCAAGCCAAATTACTCAATGTGTGAAACGGAATTGCCCTTCTTACCAAACCAGATTACCCAACTTTTAAAATCAAACTATATATGCTATCAAACAAAACTACCCAATCTATCAAACTAAACTATCTAATTTACAAACCAAATTCTTCAACTTATGAAACTAAATTATACACTTTATTAAACGAATCTGTACAACTTATCAAATCAAACTACCAGTATCCAACTTAGCCTATCTAACCAAAGTGGTCAGTATCTTAAACCAAACTACTCAACTTATTAAATCAAACTATCCAACTTATCTAATCAAAGAATTCAGTGTCTCAAACCATTATTTCAGAATTAACAAAACTATCGAAACTATCAATCCTAACTACCCAATTTATCAAAGCCAACTAATCACTCTACCAAACCAAACAGATCAACTTATCAAAGAAAACTAAGAAATCAGAAAAAACTGTTCATCTTAACATATCAAACTAACCAACCTATCAAACGAAATTCAACCTACGAACCAGCTAAATTAAACCAGCCTTACTAAGTGACAGAGAAAACCAAATCATAATATATCAGCCAAACAAAAAAATAAAGTTACTATTCCCAAATATTCATATTTATTCGAACATCATACTTCATGGCTAAGGTTCGCCATCACATTGCTGAATACGGATAACCCATAACGCTCTAATATACTGTTTTTCTCAGTGACGGTTCTAGATGCTTAAACTGGTGGTGCTCGGATTGGAACAGAAAGCAAAGGATATCCAAGTACAAGAAAAATATAAAGGCTTGCCAAAGTGCATGCAAAATTAAAAAAGAAAAACAAAATAATTAAATTATAATGTTGCGCTTATTTGCAGAAACTCCTATATTTAGCATTTTATCGCGGATTAGAAAACCACCGTAAGGTATGAAATTCCCTCTCTAAGGCACAATTACTTGATTATGTAGCATTTGAAAACTAAACCAAACGAAACATCAAGGGTACCAAATATGCCTACTGATAATAAAATCACGTATATCCTCGAATACTGTGTGAACTTTGCTCAAAGAATAATCAGCTCTACGAGTAGCCTATATGTTGTGGCAGTTTGACATTGAAAGTTTATTTAAATGGATACTTTGATGTTCATAGCTCACCATACTTTTATTTTCATATCATTGAAAGGTTTTTATGTAGGAACCGTTGGCCTGTTATGCAAGACTTCAATATTTACCTTCGTAACGAAGGCACGTGAAGATTTTTATTTTGTATCTACAATTTGTATATTTCATCGGCCTCGGTCGTTCCTTTAAATTAATGAAATCTTGGGAATAAACTCTTATGACTAAAAAAAAATCTGCTTGGTGTTATAGGCCGCTTTGCAATCTGTTGGACAGTAATTTCGCTGCTGATAGCATGGCACACTCTACCGTTTCAAAGCAACTGAAGTGACGGTTTCTGATAGCGGAGTTGGAAACTGCAGACATGACGTAACTGCTCTGACCTGTCCCATGCATCATGATCTGATTACGTGCCTTAATTATTGGTAGGTGTGTTGGAGTTCCGGGTCTAAGAACAATAGCAAATAAGCAACATCACAGCAATGAGAACAAAGCCCTCAGCCTTCGATAACAACGGACATTAGTATGGTACACAGAGAAGACTAGTGAATGTAACTGTAACATGGAACAGTAATGTATGCACTAATAGATATGTTTCGAAACTTCGTGGAAGTCTCTTCCATGAAGAAAACACTCCTGTTTATAAAAGTCTAGTTGCTATAATGTATTCACAATTTTGAATTTAAACTTATTGAACTCAGCCTCCACCACTCCTGACCATTTATCTGGTGACTTTTGTTTGCACTCAAAATTCGAAGACGAATAATACATCAGAGGGAAAATTTTGAATAAGATAACTGTCATGATGACTGTGGATGATTACTTTTAATAAAGAAATACAGAAGTTTTAAAAAAGATTTAACGTTTCTGGATTTCTACCTCTGTGGGATAGCGATTAGAATGTCTGACGTGAAACTAGAGGACAGAATTGTTGGGTAATTTTCGGCGTTGGATCTCGGACTCATTTCACCAAAATTTATTCACTTATCGTTATCATTACCGTAGCCCTGGTTAAGTTCACAGTGCAGCATGCTGTATTCGTACAATAACGTGATAATTATCACTTAAAGAATAAGAATGGTAAGTACAATAAGCCCCAGGCTCGGTGCATGCCTTAGAGCCCCTCTTCCGTTAAAGGAAAAAAAAAATACAATACTGGAATATAGATGGGGGAAGTGTCTTAGAACCTAAAGGGATTAGATTGAAAATTAATGCTATTATCTCGTAGTTGGGGTTTTTCTCTGGGTTCTCTCTTTTTTCTCCATATTAGACATCTTCATCATCCCGTCACTATTTCCCCATTTCGTCATCGTTCCATCATTCCCCGATCGCTGGCTGGCGACGCACGGAGGGAGTTGGCCTAGAAACGAGGGGAGGTTGGCTGCTCGAAACCTGGGTACGCAGCGAACCTTAGAGTAGTCAGCATGTGTGGGTTTGGGAATGCGCCTAGCTTGAGGGTTAGCGCAATAGAGAGCGAAACAGGTTGCAGTGCAGTACTTCACCTGTAAATTACATTGTACAAAAGTGTATAATGTAAACTTATGAAGTCCTTTCAAACTATAATGCAATAATTGACCAAAACAAGTCTTATCTGGACATACTGTTTCTTAAAGAATGTGTCGGCCTATGATATCGTTAATGTTGAGAAAGACTCGTATAAAAGGACAAAGAAATGGATAAAGGTGACGAAATCTAAAATTAATATAAAATGTGTGGTGTCTGAAATTAAGTCAAGAAGGCTAGTATTTCGGTTACATAAGTATATCTAAATTAACATTATGCTCATTGCTAAGAAGACTTGAACTTATTCGCTTATTGCATCCTAAAATGACTTCAAAACTAGTCTTAGCATAATCTAAACGACTGTTGATGATTTGCACTGTTTTGCAAAATGCCAAACTGATGATTATAATAAAATTAAATTTCATCATATAGTGATATTATTTTTACTCTCTTTAATTTCCTATAAATAACATATTGTTATGTTTGATCTATAATAGCACTGAAAAATCAATATTTTCCGAAATTATGAAACTTAGAAACTGAACAATGTAACTTTTGTCAAATCTCTCTTTAATTTTGTAGGAAACCTTCTTTAACACAGCATGAGGGATATGTTTTTAAGGTAAAATTGTCTTGCGCGTTCCGGTTTCGTAATCTATTCACCAATAATATTGAAAGAAGATGTAGTCATACTAGGGGCCTATGTATATTGACCGCAAAGTTAGTAGTTAAATTAATAATTGAAACATTTAGGTTCTGGCTTATATGTACATCTATTATCAGGCAGTACATCTCACTTGACGATATGTGTCGGAGGGAGAACAATTGAATTGTTAGTATTTATCTGAAATCTGATTAATGTATTATGTTACTAGTCAGCAATGTATGCAATGGAGGAGGAAATAATCTGGCTATCCGTTATCTCCTAGCTTAGTTGCCTCATGAGTGATGCCTTATTAGACTTATTTATGTTCAGACTTCGGTCCTGGCACAGAAACGCATGAAGTTCAGAATGCACTGACTATAATGTTGTGTTGGTCGAGTGGAGTGGGAGATGGAGCGCGCCGTTACTTCGTGTCTCAACATGTAAACAGTCCGTCACAGAATATATTTCACCCTGTACAGATGCAGTATATACAGTACATTCCTAGTGTAGACAATAAATGTCTATCATTAAAGTATTAACGTGAGTTGTAACCTTCAATCAGGTGTCCCTCCGCCGAAGCCTGTTACACGTACCGCAGCCAAGCAGCAATAGGCCTACACACAACGGTAATGCACATTACGGACCCACCTGTGCTGTTGCAGTCGGATGACTGCACACGGGTCATGACGTCATTTATACTCCGTGTACTCTAAACCTCAGATCGGTTACTCTGTATTCCTAGGCCGAAGCCTGTTTATGATGTACAAACCTGTCCTCGGACATTTGACTAACCAACATACAGAACATATTCTTTATAATAATTGAAAAGAAATTGTTACACTTCGCTTATTCAAAAATGTTGTTTATAAAATATGTAGGCCTACTGTGATGTTTCATCAAATAAAGGCAAATTTCATTTTTCAGTCTGGAATCATACAAAGCAGATCTACTTAGATTTAAATAGGTTCAACTAAGTATTACAGCATATTAGTTAATATAAAAATGAAATCTAATTAAAATCAAAATTTCTGACAATTGACAAACGCATGAAAAACAAGGGCAAGAACATAAGGGAGAGAATCAAATTTGTATCATTATAGCCTACTAAATTTAGATTGAAGAAAATTAGTTACAAAAACATTCCCACCCGTGACAGGAAAGAAACTAATTATGCAAGTGAAGTGACTTCATTTTCCTTATCATTATATCCAACGTTATAATTGTATCGTAAGCAGTGAACGCTTTGACCTTGCAAGAAATGAAAAACGTACCTACAAAATGATAGCCTACGGAGGACCAAGGCCTGACAGGCTACTGCTGGCTTCACGTTCACATAACTGAGCAGAAGTAAACATTAATGCGTGGATTTTTTAAGTTGGTTATTTAACGACGCTGTATCAACTACTAGGTTATTTAGCGTCGATGAGATTGGTGATAGTGAGATGGTATTTGGCGAGATGAGGCCGAGGATTCGCCACAGATTACCTGGCATTCAACTTACGGTTGGGGAAAACCTCGGAGAAAAACAAACAAGGTAATTAGCCCAAGCGGGGATCGAACCCGCGCCCGAGCGCAGCTTCAGACCGGCAGGCAAGCGCCTTAACCGACTGAGCCACGCCGATGGTTCCATTACGTGAATAATGTATGTTCAATACGATAATCCGTCCAGTTTTTATAAATGGTTTACAAAACCGGATTGCGCTACTCACTGTATCTTCTCAAATCCATCGCGATGCTGAGTGAAAAGCGGTCTCATTCACTGGTCGAAATTTTGTGAGAAAGTTTCTTCCTCATGCGGACTCGAACCAGCTCACATTCCATATTGCTAGGCTCATACATAATGCATTAGACAATGAGGCAAAGATACGTGATATTGCAATAAGATAGCTAAAGCATGGTGAAAACCAATGAATTCTGAATTTATTCATAATAATAATAGATGCATTAATAGGTACAAATCCAAGAATATGCAGAAGGAAACTTATACTAAAGTAATGGATTTATCTTACTTATAAAGGGTGGATGTGAAATAATCCTGCAGATTGAAGTATCAGCAGTCTGGCAATAACGCCGCTAACACACTGCTCTTTTTTCTCTTAATACAGATGTAAGGGGTCAACGAACTTAGGTCTGTCTCCCTAGGTGAACTACCTCCCACGTTCCTCTCTAAATACAACGTTACAATCTGTTCGCATTGTTCAATGGCTTGAAATTAGTGTCTTTTAAATTAAATTTACACTAAAACCGTCCACGCTATTGAAATTCGCGAGAGACATAAATGATTCCTTAGAGATTTTGTATGGGTATGGACAAAAATCAGATCCTACTAGCAGTAGTTACCGAATAAAAGTATGTAAAACATTTGGGGGAAAAAAACTAAGGTAACTATGAATTTCCACCACTATGGTACTTTTATTACATAGAATATGATCTATTCGTTCTGAAAATCTGCAGAGTTATTTTACTTCCCCTCGTGTGTGTGTGTGTGTGTGTGTGTGTGTGTGTATATTCTATCATATCATAATGCTAGAGAGAAAATATTTATTTTGTTGATCTATTTAGCGTTTCCGATGTGTTTGTACATTGAAATAAAGTATATAATTACTGTGGTATAGACCCTGATAATTGCAATAATATACTAATCGATTACACAAAACAATATTATTTCAAACCAAATGACTGTATGCTCCCTATCCCATTTCCAAACTTTGTAATACGAGTATATCACAAGCTTCGATCAATCTAGTCATGGGAGGAATACCTAATAGATACAAAATTCAGGAAAGACAGTGGAAGCACGTAACTTATCGATAAGTATTCAGACACAGATAAATGACACAATTGAATAACTGAATGTAGTAGTGGAAGTGGTAGAACAGGTAGTGGCAGTATTATAGATAATGTTAATGGTAGCAGTTCAGATAGTGGTAGTATTAGTAGCACAGATAGTTTTAATAGTTGTGGTGGTAGTACAGGTAGTATTAGTGGTAGTTGTAGTAGAGGTGGTTGTACGGTAGTGATAGTAGTAATATAGGCAGTGGTGATGTTGGTAGACTAATAGTACAGGCAGTCGTGGTGACTAGTAGGTGTGCGTAGCAGTACGGGGAGTGGTGGTGACAGTAGTAATACAGATAGTAGTAGTAGTAGTAGTAGTAGGCCTGGTAGTACTAAAGACAGCAACGGCGGTTGTAGTAATACTATCAAAGGCAGTGATAGTGACAGTAGTAGTGCAGGCAATGGT
This sequence comes from Periplaneta americana, assembly GCF_040183065.1. Lineage (NCBI taxonomy): Eukaryota > Metazoa > Arthropoda > Insecta > Blattodea > Blattidae > Periplaneta > Periplaneta americana. The sequence continues at coordinate 124,785,697 of NC_091118.1, read as the reverse complement.
AGTGATAGTAGTAGGCTAATAGTGGTGGTGGTAGTGGTAGTGGTGGTGGTGGTGGTTGTGGTTGTGGTAGTGGTGCAGGCAGCGGTGGTGGTGGTAGTAGTACAGGCAGTTGGGGTGGTGGTGGAAGTGGTATAGACAGTTGTGGTTGTGGTAATAGTAGTAATAGTAGTGGTGGTGGTGGTGGTGGTGGTGGTAGTAGTAGTAGTAGTACAGACAGTGGTGATTGTGGTGATAGTAGTAATACAGGCAGTGGTGGTTGTGGTGGTGATAGTAATACAGGCAGTGTTGGTTGTGGAGGTAAAAGTAGTACAGGCAGTGTTAGTTTTGGTGGTGGTATTAGTACAGACAGTGGTGGTAGTAGCACAGACTGGTGGTGGTGGTAATACAAACTGGTGGTGGTAGTATTAGTAGTAGTAGTAGTAGTAGTAGTAGTAGTAGTAGTAGTACAGACAGTAGTAGTGGCGGCAGTAATAGTGGTAGTGATACAAATAGTAGTAGTGGTAGTGGTTTCACCAGCATAATTAAGAAGATAATGCGCATTTCCCAAGAAAAGTGTCCTCGTTTCGATTTCCAGTATGGGCTGAAATATATCTCTCTTCGACGGGATTGGAAGTTACCATCTTCTCTTGCACTGTATTTATTGTATTTGTCCTGTAACGTCTCGACAGGTGGTAGTAGTGGCAGTATTAGCAGAATTATATTTCATGTCGCCTTCAATTAATTCCAGGTTGTAGTGAGTGTCGAAATTCATTTTAGGCAAAAAATTACAAAACTTCTTTTTCTTTTCTGTACACCATGGTAGGTTATGAACCGGCATTTCTTGGATCCATCGCCTCGTATGGCAACCACTCAACCACCTAAAACGAGAATGTAACGGTATACAGTAACTTTGCGTAAGAGTATTGCTAAGGAGAGAGAAATCTGCATCCAGTATAAAGAATAATATTTCCATGTTTTATTTATGACTTTCATGGTGCTGAACGCAGTCAGATATGGTCTCTTGTCATGATACAGAAATAGCCTGAGTTTCAGAGCTGCTTATCTTCAGGGTAGGTTGACAGAGCAATTCAATCTTAGGTTCGAAAATCCCCGAAGCATAGACGTTCTTATGTTGTGGTAATTTGGGATTCGGTGTCACGCTATCTTGTTACGCGTTTTGACCTTGTATCGAGTACATAAATAAATTACTTCGAGATCATAATTTGTTACTTACAGGAAAGCTTTTCATAGACAAATATTAAGATAAGTAACCCAATTAAAATGACATTACAAAGAATGTAGATTAAATTTTGTATTCTAAGTTATGTAAAAATATGGGTTTAATCACATGACCTGCACTATTTACGTGGCGAGAGAACGAAAAAAAAAAATTATACTTTTGTAGTTACTTGTTTATCGTATAGATGTGTTATTGTTATATTTTCGCACGTTCCTTCTTTTGTTAGTAAATTATACACACCAAACCTTCACTATGACATTACGCGACTACAAGCAGTAAATGGAGTTAGCTTGTATCACAGTCGAATCATGTCAGCCAGCTCAAATATTAATCAATCACTGCCAAAATTGACGCTGTCTGAAACTAAACACACTGAATTATTCAAAATTGTCCATGACAGCATTATGAGCTAATATTTACCCTGTTTTCTGTAACATTATTTCATTTTGTCTTATCTTGTAAGCTTACTCGTTAAAGAATATCAGAATTTCACTTTCTCCAGCTCATTCGGTTTATTTACCTATTTTATTGTAGGACTAATTTCTGACGTAACTATAGAAGACAGGAGACTGTACATCACTGCTTGGAAGGAGACTACTCTAAGTATATACATTATATCATCCATTTGAATTCTCGTACAATCTTTGCATGGAACACGAATACAGAGAAACGACAATGAAGTAGCCTTTTGACTCAACTCCTGCGGTGGCTGAGTGGTCAGAACTCCAGCCTCTTACGCAGTATGCCCGGATTCGAGTCCCGGTCAGACCTGGGATTTTTCATTGAAAAATCCATAGTGACACTTGTGGCGGACAAGGTTGCAGTTGGGGTTTTACTCGGAGCTCTCCCGTTTCCCCATATTAGGCATCTACGTCATTCCGTTACCATTTCGCCATTTCGTCACCATTCCATAGCATTTCCCGATCGTAGGCTGATGACACACGGAGGGGGCTGACCTAGAGACGAGTCGGATGTACCTGCTCGAAACCTGGGTACGCAGCGAACCTTAGTGTAGTCAGCTGGTGTAGGTTTGGAAATGCGCGTAGCTTGAGGATTAACGCAATAATCGTAACAGATCGCAGTGCTGGGCCATAGTGCTCCCCTCCCGTAAATTCCATTTCAAATTTCATTGCAGCCTTATGGGTCATTGAATTGAATTGAATTGAAAGAGAAGTGGAAGGAGAAATTAAAAAGGTACGCAAAACGCGTCCTTGCAAGGGATTCGAGGCTGAAAGAAACAAAATATGTGAGCTTCAAGCCTGTTTGCCACTTGTCTCACTCCGGGTCACGCTGCTCCACTGAAGGAGCTCTAGAAAATTTTGAAGGGGAAAAACAACCTTATGCCTCAGATTATAACTGTATATTATACAGTACAATTTCAATTCTGCATTAAATTCTTAACAGAAAGGGCTCTTCTCTTTTAGTTCACCAAGGTTGCAGCGATGCAGGCGCACTGGGAATAGATTCATAATCAGTAATAACGATAGTACGACAAATAGTACGCAGTGTTTTATAATGTAACATTTCAATGTTGTTGAACAGTAACCTCGTATGTAAAAAAAAAAAACCACTTTATTTTCATTTAAGAAATTTTCTCGATGTACGAATATACGAAGTTGCTCTTCAACACCATTGATTTGCTTTAAGGGGTTAGGTACAGGTTACGGCAGTAAAAGTTTGGAAATATTCCAAATTTTTTTCCTCCATTACTGTATCTTGTATAATAATTAAAATTAGTATGTGTAAAACATTGTCCTTCTGCTATGTGAAAAAAAAAATTACAATTCAAAAAGAAATTATTTACATTTTTTTTCGAACCTCAGTTCACTATACAGTGATGAAAACTTTTCCACATAACTCAAAAACTACCTAACATTCTGTGATAAATTGTTTTGTGTATATTTATACATGTCATTTCTACAATATGGTGAAAAATCACTTCTCTACCTTTGATAGATTGTCTGATAAAAAATAAATTCATTTAAAAATGGTCAAATATCAGTATTTTCTTCCAACACAAAATAAAAACAATTATTGATTAAGGAATGTAGTTAAAAGAGCATTATATTGTAAACATGAATGTCAGCAATAAAATAAAAGAGAGATAACATGAAAAAGTTAACAAGTTTATGAGTTATGAGGGAAAAGCTTCATCATTGCACAGTAAACTGCCACCATTTTGAATTTTGAAAAAAAAATTATATAAATAATTCGTTTGTAGTTTTTGCCATTTTCAATTAGATGAATAACTTTCAGGTTTGTTGTATAAAGACGTCCTTTTGTTAGAAATATCTTGCTGTCTGTGATGTGCTCGGTGCCAGTGCCTGAACTGAACTGGCTTAAATGTTTACTGAGCCACGATACACTTATAACCATTCACAGAATTGCAGTCGTACTGGACCTGCAAAGCGATAAATAGGTATACTTGACGTAATAAAATTATTTACAAAAATATTAAATAATCGTTATTTTAATACTGAATTGAGATCTAAAATTCTGTGCATCATGGAATAAAAATTAAACATCAGTTTCAAGAGAATAAATAATAATTCCTTTCATTTATTAACGTGATTGGAATCATTAAGATTCGTATTCACGAACAAGACTGCTTCATGACTCTTGCTTCGCTAACCTTAGGGGATACCTTCCCTCGCCATAGTGCCTCACCCGTGAGCTAATTCCAGTCTATTTTTGGATGCGATCAGAGGTGCCTCGCAGTGATTAACTAGCTCCGTGTGCATTGTTCGTTGGTAAAAATGCATCAAGCAACTCTATGTTAACTGCCTCAATTGCCGCGCATTATCTGATGGCTCACGCTGCTTTGCATTCTTACCATATGCTAGCGAGGCAAACAATGGAGCCTGCCGTGAGTGCCTGCCTCGCTTCGTGGACACGCGCCTTTAGATTTTACAGAAATGCAGAGACGATTTTGTTACGATGCTTGAAAAACAGATAAAGCTACTAGAAGAAAATTATTCTTTTCTTACATGCGTACAGATCGAAGGAATTGCGTTTTATTCTTGCAAACATCATCAGATGAAAAGGGGAACATCATATTCCGTAACAGGTACTTTATATGTCTTCACAATGCGTTTAAGAAGAGTAGTTTATAATAAAAAATAGAAATTCGGGTTTATAAGAACGATTACGTTACTTCATAACTTTCATACTGTTGGCATGACAATTTATTGTTCTGTTCCATTGGACAAACATAATAGATTTTTTTTTTATAATATCGTAACAACTTCAGATATTTCGAGAAGGCATTTGACATACAAATGCACTTTTCCGAGAAGGGCGACCTTATAGTGTTTCTATTGCAATCAAATATCGCCATGCAGAGCGATGGGTTAATTCCATTTACGAATATATTTTTTTGTGAGTATTGTATATATTAGCACGATCTATGGTTGCGATTGCCAATTTGGGACGACACTTGCATTTCTTGCGGTGGTTAGAGCCAAAGTTATCGAAATATAGGATGTAATTCGATCGTAAGCCATGTTTGGTGTTTCTCGCTGTTCGTTCAAAGATTCGTAAATGATAGTGGTAGTTCCTAGCCATCTCAGAGATATGAAAAGAAGCTTCTCCACGAGGCGTTTCTTTCTTCCTGACGAGAACTGCTCAAAGCAGTCCTATGAAGTTCGGCAAAATTAGATAGCTGGAAAGGAATGCGTAGTGAAACGTATGGTAAAGCAGACTTTGCACTAATTTTTTTCCGTATCGGGAACACAAAAATCTACTTGATCTCAAGTGTGTAAAAAGCCAATCTATATTCTGCCCGATAAGCACTTCCGTTCCTATAGTGTTGTAAATTATAGTGTCTTCGCAATAAAGGACTGAATCTCGTGAATCCTTGCTCAACTGACAGGACGTTTATATTTCCTTTACAAGTAACTTTCACCCTCAGACAAAATGTGAATAATTGACTATAGCTGCTTTATATTATTTGGCTTCATAATCCTATTCAAGGAAATTTATTCAGCAGGGCTTGCTTGGGGGAGGGCAAGATTCTTTAGGGAAGACCTTATAGGGTATATCACGTGGAGTGCTTCCCTCCCCCATTTCCCATCAAATGCACTACTTTCTATACTGAAAATTGGGACGAATTTGACAGCTGGGGTAAACTTGAACATAAAACAAAAAAGGTTTAAACCATTACATCAGATGCATTGAACATATTTTTAAAGTTAATTTTTTTCTGCATTTATTAAGTAATTTTATTATAGAAAGTCACAAATAAGACTGATATTACGGTATAAGATTTTATGATCAAGTTAGATCCTCATTAAAGTACATTTACAGTTTCTACACGTAGGTCTGCTTTGAAGTTCTTAGTCGACTTATATGTTATATGTTGCGTAACATATATGCACTTGTTCTCGCCATATTGGTAAAGAAAGTTTAATTCTAATTAAGAAAAATTTGTGCTTTTATTTACAATAAGTGACAATCAATAATGTAGCAAAGGTTAAAGGCTTGGTTTCATTTGAACATTGTCATTAATTACGTCGGGTCGTCTTTCATTTCCTATGATTTTATAAAAGTGAAATACAAAGTGAAAGGGAACCAATTACATTAATTCAAGGAGGTAATAGATCAAGTCAATCGAACAAGTTTTGTCAAATAAGATTTTTGATGGATTCTATAGTTTTTAGAACACAGAATGTAACTTGTTGAAACTCTGCAACGCTCCTTGAGGTCATTGCGCCGCAGTGGGTGTTTGTGCAGTGATGTCAACTGATGCCCATAGGAGCAACCGCGCGCTTTAGAGCCCAGGAGAGCCTGAGCGCTTTACAGCGGAAAGGAAAGAGACAGACGAAAGAGGTAGTATATGCCGCTTGGTCGAGCTACATACAGGGATGGCCAGCACGGATTCAATGGATAAAGGGAAGAGAACTTATTAAAACTGTATCCATGTTAATTTTTAGATTTGTCTGAGAAGTATAAGTGCATTATAAGAATGTAAGTTTTAATTTTAATGTTCATTTTTCATAAGTTTGCTTTTTTATTCAAAAGGAATATTTTCTCAACTTTTTTTTTACAGAAAAGTGAAATTTTCAGATATGTTTTATTAGTAGCCTTACAGGTACTAAAACAATGTTTTCGTAAATCTAATATATCGTAAATTCGTATTACTGAAGATAGTTTATTAAATGTTTGAAAATATTCGGATGGAAAATGTTTGTAAGGAAATGAATTAACAAAGCAAATACTGTTACATCATAAACAAAAGATATGTGCCTATGTGTTGGTAAAACGTCACCTCTATAGCTTCAGCAGATTTCGGGATAATTTAATATTCTGATAACAGAAAGTTGCGCACCAATATCACCTAAAAGCATAATGCGATAAGAGTTTTAATATGTAATATTAATGACAGTTAAAACATATACCTAGACAACTTTGCTTTGTACTATAATATTGTTTTGATTACTTTTATAAGGCTAAAGATACCATCAATATCATTTTCAACTTATCATGTCATATCCAGTGTCTTTCTTTGGGATAAAACTTTCTTTATGAATGATGTGTTTAATTCACTTCGTACAGTATACTTGTAGTTATTATGGAATTTGTGTGAATATTCCTTCTTTACTCTTTATTATGTTATTAACGTTTAAAACATAACTGCAATATTAGGCTAAGAAATAGGTGTTCGTACTTTTGTTTCACAGACAATATAGAAAATATCAAACAGACAGAAGCGATATAAAAATAACGACATAAAATTTCACGTTCCGTTTGAAGTTTGTGCACCACTGTTTTCTTCATCCAACAGGCTGCTTATTCCTCCTAGCATACCTAACGCCTAATGCCTGCGCACGTCGTCAAGGTCAGAAAAATGCGCTTGCTTTGACATCACTGTGCTAGTGTAACTGTAATCCACTCCGCAAGACATGAGAGAGGAGAATGTAAACAAAATCGTCTCATCAGATACCTTTCGATCAAATTGTTGTACATTCGTAACATTTAACAAATTACATAACATTACTGTACACATCATGTCTTTTCTAAATTAATTAATTTTTAATTTCTTCAATGATAATAACTTAATTGGAGATCGAATTACAGAATGTGTATTCGTAATAATGTTATTTTGAATTTACATCAAGTGTAAAGGAATATTTTAATTGAAATAGTTTTGCTTTATAAGAATAAACATTCTTTACTATTTTGTAATTACGTAAAAAGCAGAAAAATTAACAGATACTATGAATGTTAAATAAGTTTCATGGTATTCAATTTAATTTAAAGTGATTATAGCGTAATAAAGAATGTTAAAAACCAAAACATTTGCGTAATTAATTGATTCAAATCTTTATGTATTCATATATAGTAATTTGATCGAAACGTTTCTGATGAGACGTTTTTGTTTACATTCTCCTCTCGCAAGTCTTGCGGCATGGATGATTGGAGTTACACTCACTCCCACTGCGGAGAAATGACTTCAAGGAGTGTTGCAACACGTTACATTTTGTGTTCTCAAAATTATTGGACGTACGAAAAAACTTATTTGACAAAACTTGTTCGCATTGACTTTATCGATTACCACTGTGAATTAATGTAATAGATTCCCTTACAATCTGTATATTAGTTCGTACATTAGAATGCATTTGTGATCAGGCGCTATAAGCAAATGCTACCTACCACACGTTATGTTTCTATTTTAAGATTCACTTACAGTTACTTAAATTATTATGGAATCTAAATATAATTTACGTTGTATTTTTTGTTACTTCATATGAAGTATTAATTTTTCATTATTCGGAAACATTCAGCCAGTAATTATACCACTGTCATCCCTCCTTCCCACACTGAAGGCAAAGCTCGCTGCCAAACATCTTACTGGTTCTTCTTGTGCCGGAAAAGAAAGAGAAATTTGCTGTGTACACCTTCCGACCATCAGGAGACGTACAGACTGCCACTGCCACTCGTACATTGGGAAGGAAGTGTAGTAGCATTTGTTTATTCCGTCCGACCATCAATGCACTCGAGTGTACTACTACTCAATCATTATTTTTTAATCTTAAACTCAGGGGACACTTGCCCCTAACCCCCTCTTAAATGAAGCCTCCGCAACAGGGAGTTGGCTGGTTGGACGGCTGTCTTATTGAGTGCTGGACCATGCTTTTAGGCTTACATTGGCCCTATATGCGAAGAATGTTCCAATCTGACAGACGGTCTCTGTGGGACTCCTAAATTCGATGCGGATAGGTGAGCCATCCTTTCTCAGCTCGGACAGAGCATGGTACCATCCCCACATAATTATCTGATAAGCCCCAGGTTCCGTAGACCCAAGCCCTTATATCCTATATCAGTATCGGAGACAAGTACTATCCGAAAACTTCACTTGAGGCTATTTTTAAATACTATAGGCCAGGCTTAGATGATATATGAAATGAGGGGGAGGTGGACATAATTGTGGAATGTAACAGGAAAGCGGAAGTACCCCGAATAAAATCCTCTGAAATTTCTACTTTCTTCACTATAAATTCGATTGTGAACTGAGCCATTCAGAGCAAAAGTGGTGTAAATCAAAACTGGGTAATGTTTAAAGTAAAAATTCTGTAAAATACATAATAAAGTAGCAATTAATATGGCCTTCTTGCTATCCACCGACTACTAATAGTTTAAATAAATTGAATATTAATTTTTACTTTGCGCTGTATTTTACAGAATGTTTACTTTAACCCTCATTATCCATTTTTGACTTACACCACTTCTGCTCTGAACGGCTCAACTGGTCTTGGATAGAATTCAGTCCACCTGGATGGAACACCAACATGCATCGCTGAGTTAGAGATGCGGCTGATCTAAGGCTTAGTATTAATTAAACATTTATTCTTTCTCAGTTAATGATCAGTGCAGAACTGGCTCATTGGTTTCATATTTCGGAGAACAGACTTCAATTACCGGCAATAGAATTTGTTATGGATTCAAACGTTTCCTATGCTCATATTACGTGCTTATTATTCAGTCGTTATTATTAATAGAATGCGAAAATTCTTACTGTCATTGTGGTGTTTCCACGTATCTGTTACTTGACGATGGATCCATTCTTGAGAAATATCCATTAACTTAGAATTATGATTCAGAGTTAGATTGTTAAGAGTTTGATGTGCATATAAGGTTTATATGAACGAAGAGAAGTTCTGCACCAGTAAAGCCACAGAGAAGTACATCCTTATTTACTACTGAAAGTTTGCACAGATTGCTTTGATATTATACATTAGACCTATATCCACAAACGTGAACCACTGGGAAATGTACAAAGCCGTTACTCTTCTTTGTACAGAATAGAAACATGAATTACTGAAGTTGTAAATGTCATTAACAGACTTATTATTAGTAGGCTTCCTAATTCAGCTACTTATAAACAGGAATGTTGTCTGATTCAAAGTATATGTGACGTCTCAGCGCAGGTACAGGTACGTTCGTAAACAAAATACTGCGTGTTCAGTTCGAAGTGTGTCTGGCTCGCTGTGTGCAGTCATTGGCTAGTCGTTGAGCCTAGAGAATTCAATGTTCCTACACTTCCGCAAAGGCGTATTACTTATGTGCCAGAGAAGTTGCCTAGCAAGTACGGCGTTCATTCTGAAGAGTACTTACCGATACGTACGGTAACACCTGTGGTGGCAGAAATGTGAACTGTTTGGAAACGCGTACTGAGGTGAGTTTTTTTCTTACTGTCGGGATAATATAATGTGGAGAGGGTTAAGACGATTACTTACGTATTTGTTGATATTACGTTCGGCGGTCAACATGGACACGGAGTCCACACCTGTGGAGTAACGGTCAGCGCGTCTGGCCGCGAAACCAGGTGGCCCGGGTTCGAATCCCGGTAGGGACAAGTTATCTGGTTGAGGTTTTTTCCCAGGTTTTCCCTCAACCCAATACGAGCAAATGCTGGGTAACTTTCGGTGCTGGACCCCGGACTCATTTCACCGGCATTATCACCATTTCATTCAGACGCTAAATAACCTGAGATGTTGATACAGCGTCGTAAAATAACCCAATAAAATAAAAAATGGACACGGAGCATTTGATTTGTGTTGTGGAATGTTGCCGTATGCAACCGATGATAACAAATACCCTGCGTACGACTTGCCCGCGCAAAACACAGTTCGAAAGAGGTTATGGTAGCACACAGACTTCACAGACCGGCATCTGTTGCTACGATGTTCAAGGTATACCGTACACGTTGTCAAGTTCAGATTGAACGCCTTGATTAATAGGCAACTTCTCTGACATAAAAGCTGAAACTCTCTTCAAATCGCTGTCTCACAACAGTGACGTCATGACACACTTTGAAATGAACACCCAGTAGTTACTCATCCTCTGCCCTCTTCCTCTAGAAAGTCAAAACTGGGACGTAGTTATAGTGAGCAGTCTTATGGATCACCGCTCTTACTAGTGGTATTATTTAAATAACTATATCTTTGTGGCTGATTGAAGGTTCATTGCAGAAGTCAAATGCCTTAGGTAAGGCGCTCAAGCGTGTAATATTGCAGAGCATAGTTGAGGATATTTAAACTAATATTTTCACTGTCAATATAGACAACATTACGTAAACATGACAAAAACAGTGCACTAAAGACACTACAATACCAAGAGGCACAGAATATGTAACGTAATCTAAAAGAACCAGCACTATCACAATCTGAATATTATAAAGATATTAAATCGACGTTTAGCATGGATTTGTGTTGCCTACCATGATGTTCAGTGCTAACATCCCAATTAGTAAATTGAGTAATCGAGATGTATAATAATTTAAATAATCTACATTTTAGGGATAAGCGACATATGCAATATCCTAATGAAAAACGAAAAAATGTCAGACAATAGGAATATCTTGTACTAAATTATTCACCAATAACGTCATATACACGACATTCAAAGATATCTGAACCCACTAATCGATAGTGATCGATAATTTGTTGATGTAAGTGTAGCTTTTTTAGTCATTACTTCTATGAATAGACGGCGATGATAATAGTCGTACATAAACATACGCGCATTATAGAATTCAATTTCTCATACCACTTTACTCATTATAAAAGAGTTGGAAACTGCTGATATTGTCAATTATCAGAATAATTTATGCTTAATCTACATAATAATTTTCCCTGGCACCTTTTTAATGTTCCCAATAATGGTGTCACCTATTGAGAACTAGAGGAACTCTTTCAAAGTTGGTCAATTTTTTCTATCTTTGGTTCTGACTTATCCCGTGGTTGGGAGATTCGCGAATACCAAATCGTAGGTCAGATATCTTTGAACGCCAGTTATTGAAAGAATTTCTTGCAATATAAAATCATTTCAAGTGACATCCGCATATGTTCAAGTTCCGTAACTTACGAATGCACGTTATTATTCACTGCAAAGATCATGGCGAAAATGAACATCACGGCTCAAACATGTGTTTACTAGCATAGCTTCAGAATGTCAGGAGTTGACTGTACTCCACGGACTCGCAGCGACGACGTGTTTGTTTATAGCCTTATCCGTTTCATTACCTGTGTTCGGCGTACTATATACCCAATGTGTCCTTAACTTCAGTCTTTAGGTAGCTGGAATACGAAGCCTAATTATTAGCTAGCGGCGTCGTTCAGGCAGTAGAGCTGCTATCCGGTGAGAGTTCGATTTCTACATCGGATGATTAATTGGCTAGTTTTTTCCCTCCGAAGTATCCCTAACTTTAAGGCGAACGTCAGGTAACCACATGGCAATCCGCGGGCCTCGTATCGCCAAGCAATAACTAAAAAAACCTAGAAATGTATATACAGTATTTAAATAATTAGCTGCAAAACAAACCTAATGTTACTGGAGACAATTGAGAATGTCACCACTACCAAAATGGTGGTAGTAGTAGCAGTAGACAGTAGTAGTTGTTATTGTCATTAATGTCAATGGACTAGGCGCTTGAAGCATATTCCATAGAGTACCAAAAGCAACAATTTGAACAAGCTTGTTTCATGCGTCCTGTGCCACGTTATAACATGCTGGATAATGACGTGCTAATTTAAGGGTATATGTACGTGAACGACCACAAATATAATTAAAAAATACAGACTCTAAATTTCTAAAATTTTATAAGAAAATGAACTCACAATTGGACAAAAATTACAAGGTACCAGAACAAGATTTATTAGAACTTAAATATCTGATAAACGTATAAACAAAGGTTACTAATAATATTTTTCAAACCAGTTTTATCAAAGTATGAAAAAAAAATTCTGCAGTTGCATCATTTGTCTTTCTGACATCTTTAATATTTTTCCTGCATGTAATAAATACTTATTTCTGAAACGTAGACCACTCTCAGACACTTAGAGTTGTTTATTTTAATACAATTAATGTTATATATTAGAATTTACAAAATGTTTTGTGACCTAATTTTTCCTTTTTTCAAAGAATTGGGCATTATTGTAGTCTACTTTTTGCATAAATTCATGTTAGATCAGTGTACAAAATTTCGTAATTCTATCTCTAATGGTTGTGAAGTTATGAAATAATATGTGTGAAAATGTTCAAATTTTGGAATATTTAACTTAAAGTAAAAAGTGAATTCTAAAAAATATAATTAGTAACGTTTTTATATTTTTATCAGATATTTTAGTTCTAATAAGTCTTGTTGTGGTACCTGGTAATTTTTGTCCAATTGTGGGTTGATTTCCTTATAAAATTTTAGAAATTTAAAGCATGCATTTTCTGATAATATTTGTGGTCGTTCACGTACATATACCCTTAAGTAGACGGTGACTGTCCAGTGGTTTTAGATTTTAACAATTCCTAATCTTGGAAAGATAGAAAAGGAAGATAATTATTATGTTTTTCAGATTAATTATAACTCTTTTACATACATTGTCGCTGGTAATTAAATAACTTTGGAATGGAGATAATAATTCCTTCATAAATTCTCTCTTAATAGGCTATATGAAGTCTTCTTTATTTGTGCTCTCGCGAAAATAGCGTTACAATTTTCATAAAGTGGTCGCAGTAATGGACGCACCACATACACAAGAGACAAAGACAATAACCCGCAGTGCTATCTTCATTGCCCGCGATGCGTCTTAATTAACAGTTTTGTATAGTTCGAGCCATTCCATGTACTTGCACAATGGCTGACTCTCCCGGGCCTTGTAGCTTTTACGTTTCATAGGTCAGCGTGCGGCGACGTGCTTAATCTTGGATTTAAGTTAATTGCGAGGTTTCAGACCTCGTGAATACTTCACAAAGACGGCGTCGTGAGAATTATGTCTCTGCCAGCTTGTTCATGAGCAAACACAAGACGTGGAGAATGATTAATGTAGGACAGCCGTCAACCATCAAGGAACTGGCTTTATGAAGACAACTTACTACTTTGAACTAAGCGTTGATTACACCCCCTTTTGTAAAGAATGTCTCCGTTTTTGACGGTGAGTACTTGAGTTCATTCCCGGAGATTTCGTCCATAAAATGTCAATACTAGCATAATAATGTCCATACGTAAAGGTTCACATACGAAATCGTCCTGCATTTAATATTCTATACTGTTTTACTCTAGCACACATTATGGTCCAACATGCAATAAAGTCCACCGTTCAGGATACCTTAACGTCCAGCATAGTTACATTTAGGTTCGTAAATATAAAAGAAAACAATCTAATATTTTGTAAAACCATTGTAATTTTGTTCCCAAATTGAAATTTATTTTCATTTCAAAATAATTCTACAGGGACATTATTTTATTTTTACTTTAATTATTATTGTACCTGCGTTTCTAAATGTACTTGACTCCCACACCTTTCACTAATGTCCTTGCTAACGTCAGTCACACAAATTTACGGCCGCTGTTGCTAGCAGTGAAATAAACAGTACAGAGTACAGTGTGTTTCAGAAATATGTTGCATTTTCTATAGAAGAAAAAACTTATATTATTGAAGTTCATTTTCACACAAGTATGGTGTGTAGCATAACTGAATTTATCTGTGTGGACTGAGCACAAGTGAAGATTAGAGTTACCGAAAGTACTGTACCCCATAATATGGTAAGGCACTTAACAGCATTATTTAAACAAGAGTTTTGTTTTACTGTTTGTAGATATGAAGGACGATGATGGAAACTGGAATTACAATATAACCGAATATGAACAACAGTTTTTCTTTCTTTTTTTTCTTTTTTTTTCACAATTTCCTGATTATATCATTACGGAATATTTTCGTAGAAATGTCATTAATCTGGTAGATACATTTAGAGCAACAGAGTGTACAGAAAGGAAGAAAAGTGTAATATGGCCAACAAAGGTGACAGAAGATGCTGTAGAAGATGCTAGAGAAAGGCTGCAGCGAGGTCCTAATAAATCTTTCAAGAAGTTAGCTGTAGAAATTGGGGTTTCTTATGTAAGTGCTCACAAAATTCTCAGGAATAAATTAGGTTAGTAATATGCTGAATAAAGTAGACATTACATAATGTATATAACCGCCTGAAGACTTGAGGTTGTGAAAAAAAATTGTTACTATTCTACTGTTTTTTTTTATAAAATACTGTAAAATAGTAGGCCTAATGACCAAACTGAAAATCGTAATACTGTATTTCCCTGTAACATAAATGGATACACTACTTTTCCCTCCTCCTATAGCTAGTAAAATGATTTGTTTACATATTGCACTAGCAACTCCAAACTCCTGTAATGGAAGGGGGATAACAGTGTTTCCGAGTATAGTCAGGTTAATGTTAAAAATGTTAGTAAAAATAAAGTGATGTCCCTGTAGTTATATGCATGTAATTTCTGAAATATACTTACTTGCTTTAAGGAGCCCCGAGGGTCATTGCCACCCTCACATAAGCCCTATCCTGAGCAAGATTAATCCAGTCTCTATCATC
Source organism: Periplaneta americana (assembly GCF_040183065.1). NCBI lineage: Eukaryota > Metazoa > Arthropoda > Insecta > Blattodea > Blattidae > Periplaneta > Periplaneta americana. The sequence continues at coordinate 124,770,606 of NC_091118.1, read as the reverse complement.
ATATCCCACCACCCTCAGATCCATTTTAATATTATCCTCCCATCTACGTCTCGGCCATCCCAAAGATCTTTTTCCCTCCGGCCTCCCAACTAAAACTCTATATACATTTTTAGATTCACCCATACGTGCTACATGCCCTGCCCATCTCAAAGGTCTGGATTTAATGTTCCTAATTATGTCAGGTGAAGAATACAATGCTGCTGTGGTCGTGCCAGAGAATCAGTCCCATTCCGAGGCTTATTTTGAGGTTTCGTAACAAGCTGTTTTTTTACGGTGATGGATTGTTAGCCCTTCACCCAACCCTCAAGCTGGAGGACCCCCCTCATCGGCTGTCCGCGACTGTTTATCCAAAATACTCACAGCTACCCTCCACATCTGGAGGCCGTCTTCTCGATAATTCCTGAAATATATACTGAGAAAAGGAAAATATGTTAAGAAAATTTATATATTTGGTTTTCTATTAGTCAAACATTCAGTTTAGAATAATATATGTCATTGCTTTGGAATTTAAATTTATATAGGAAATATTCACATTTCAATTATTTATTCCCTTAAGGGGTTAGATATAGCTTACAGCAGCAAAATTTTTGGAAATATTCAACATTTTTTTCCTCCATTATTGTATCTAGTACAATAAAATATTTTCACGATTTAAAAAGTTATTTATATTAATATTTTTTCTTTCAACTACATTCCTCAATAAATAATATTTTTTAATATTTTGTGTTAGAAGAAAGTACTGATATTTGACTATATTTTAAATGAATTTATTTTTCATCAGACAATCTATCAAAGGTAGAGAATTATCTTTCACCTTATTGTAGATATGCCATGCATAAATACACGCAAAATATTTCATCACAAAATGTTGGATAGTTTTTGAGTTATGTGGGAAACGCTTCATCACTGCACAGTGAACTGAATTTTGAAAACAAAAATATAAATAATTTTTTTAAGTCGTAAAATTTTATATTTCATATAGCAGAAAAACAGTGTTTTACACATACTAATTTTTATTATTGTAAAAGATACAGTAATGGAGGAAAAAATGTTGAATATTTCCAAACTTTTACTGCTGTAAAGGATTTAAGAATGATGTAGTAACTACTTAATGACAGAGTTTTTGAATAACTGTTAAAACTGGCATTATAAAGAAATGTTTAAATTGCCTGAATGCGAGTGAATTTCATTGTTACGTTCAAGATCAAAGATTTGAGTTGGTATTATTATTATTATTATTATTATTATTATTATTATTATTACTATTGCTATAATCTCTAACTCAAAGGACCCAATTATACTTTCGCCGCCATACAATACCATTCTTGATTTGTCCCTGTCTGCTTAGTATAGACAGAAAACTCGTGCTGAAGGAACGCCAATGTTAGAAAATTAGTACACAGCTGACTTCCGTTTAATACAGTTTAGTTTAGTTCGTGGTAGTGCAAGTCCGGTACAGCGAATATTCATTATGATTCGTATATTACAAAGAAATCCTACTGTGTCTCGCTGCATTTCAGTAAGCCAATAAATTACATCTGTAATGTAATGTATGAGACGCGAGATTTTATTGCCGGAAACTGACGCTCTGAATCACCGCTAAGCGGACTGTTACTTGCTCATGCAATTTTTCGAACGGCCTCATAATAAGCGTACCAGTCCTCAGGCGTACGCACACTTGTTAGTCTATAAAATTTTTAATAGCGGGCAGCTTGTGTTAGACCTATACTTATTCTTTTTGCTGATGTTTGGATTTCAATTCCACAAAATTTGTCAATTCTACTGACAAAATTTACCCAAAACACTCGAGATTAAGGCTTATAGACGTCCACCACATGAAGTAATGATTAGTACGTCTGATCTTGAAACGAGCGGGCTCGGGTTTAAATTCTGGTTGGGAAAGTTAGCTGATGGGTTTTTTCCCGGAGTTTTCCCTCAACCAATTCAAGCAGAATTTCCGAGTAACTTTCGACGTTGAATCTCGGATTCATTTCGCCGCCCTTAATTCACATATCATCCATATAATAACCGAGTTAAGTTCACGATGCGGCGTGCTGTGCTTGTGCAAGAGCGCGGCCGTTCGGCTACCCAATCCTTCACAGAATGAGTGGTAAGCACAATAAGCCTCAGGCTGCAGTGCAAACGTTCGGGTCCCTGCTCCGTAGAAAAGAGAGAGAGAGAGAGAGAGAGAGAGAGAGAGAGAGAGACTGAGTCTCAGTGCGAGCACAATCTACTGTATACAGTCACGAAGCTTGAGTTTTGAGGGTGGTAGAAACATTAGACTATGACGGTACTATTTTGCATTGCCTGTAATGAGGCGATATTAGCGATCCTAGTGTTGAGCAACTATCTAATGTTTGCATATTTACTACGTATTGAGCTTCGCGACTGTATATACTAGACTGTGGTGCGAGGGTGGAAGGGAGGGGAGGGGGAGGGGGAGGGAGAGGGAGAGGGAGAGAAGTTTATAGACTACAGTAGTGACAACAATCTGTGCCCTATTTAGAAGCAGCACTTTAATGAAAAATAAAAGTATAAAAGTGGATTACTGACGTCTGAAACATATTTTAAAGATGTTTAGCGTATTATGTTTCACAAGAAACGACAGCGAAATAACGAATAGCTGTTAAGTGTATCGGAAATATACTTACTAACTGACAAATGGCTTTTAGAGAGCCCAGGGATTCATTGCCGCCTTCACACAAGCCCATCATCGGTCCCTATCCTGAGCAAGATTTATCCTACCATCAAATCCCATCACACTCAAATCCATTTAAGTATTTTCCTTTCATCTACGTTTTGGCCTCATATTTTGTTAAAAATGTACGTATGATTACAGAAAATAACTTTTACGTGGTATATAAAGAATATAGAGCGATATCCACGTACATTTTATTGAAGACAAAAAAGCTGCAAAAGTCGGACTTTTGAAAGAGACATGATTTATGCAAATGCAAAAGTATATTGACTTCAGAAATTAAAATATATTTTGATGATGGTGATAGTATTCTAATGATAATGACTATTATGATAATGATGATATATCAAACTTCGACGGAAATATAATTGATACAACCTCGAAGTGAGTTTCATAACTGCAGTCAGAAAAATAATTGGAATATTATCTTAAATGAAGGGTTCAGAGCAATAGTGGGCCAAGCGCCATATATTAAAAGCGGAGAAAGCAAGGGTTAAAATTAAGTCAATACCATAATTCAATGAATCATATATCGCAAGTAATATAAAGTATGCACATTAAAACTAAATGATATGTCAATTTTCATTAAACTATGTTATTCACTTAACTTTGCTTTATCCGATTTTAATAAATGGCGCTATGGCTCTGAGCCCTTCAAATATCTATTTAGGAAAATTGCTGTCTGCAAAGCGTAGAATGAAACTAGCTAGAGATACTAGTATTAAAAGTGGATCTCTGTCGACAATGTTCGAAATAGAGATGAAGTTGCCGATTCCGAGAACAAAACTTTTCTTTTACAATAAATTTTATGAATATTTTCTTTGCTTGTTTTGCATGTTCATATCTGAAAAGAACTTTGTCGATAAAGAACTCGTTTTGTTGCAACAGCAGAATTTTTCTTGAAGTTATATGGCAAACTCAAATAATGAGCAATGATTTCTCTTTGTAGACGACGTTTCCTCTTCTGCATGTCATGTAAATGTATAAAATATGACCTCCTTTCAATTAATTTAGCGTGCTATCGAACAGTATATGTCTTTCATTGTCCCACTAGACAGAGCATAAGGTCTTCTTTAGACTACCGTACTAATACATACATATCAAATAAGATTTCACAAATTTATTATTATTATTATTATTATTATTATTATTATTATTATTATTATTATTATTATACATCTTAATTACACAACTTTTAACACTATATCACTTCGGAAAGTGTATTATATGTCTTTCTCGTGTTAAATTCTGTCGTACCTGGTTAACATGTTTCGGCCTTGTATTGGCCTTCTTCAGAACTGGTTGTTGCTGGTCTTGGCGCCTTTTGTTTTGTTTCCTGTGGGGGTGTGTTTGTATAGTGTAATGTGGAGTCAAAGAGTGTGTGTGTGTTCTGAAATTGAGTTGTGTGTTGAGAATTTCATTTGGATGTGTTTTTGTGTCTGTATATTTCGTATTGTTCTAGTGTGTTTAGTTTCTGGCTTTTTGGTAGGATGTGTAGAATTTCCATGTCTATGTTGATGTCTTTGTAGGTATGGTTAGCATTGTGACGTGTTCTGTATGTGTTTTGTGGATGTGTTTTGTAATTTTGTTATTGCTGTGATGTGTTCTTTGTAACGTGTTTGAAATGATCTGCCTGTCTGTCCTATGTAGAAGTTGTTGCAGGTGTTACATTTGAGTTTCTATACGCCTGTGTGGTTGTATTTGTTTTTTGTATTGTTTGTGTGTTGAGATGTTTTTCTAGAGTATTATTTCTTCTGTATGCGATGTTGTAATTTAATTTCTTGAATGAGGTTGCTATCTTTTCTGTGTTTTTGTTTTCGTATGTTAGTGTGATGTATTTTTTGTGTTCTTCTGTTTTGTGTTGTATTCTAAAGTTTTTTGTAATTATGTTTTGTCTTTCGTATTATGTTATCTATTATGTTGGGGTTGTATCCGTTTTCTTGTGCTATGCATTTGATTGTGTTTAGCTCTTCTTTGTAATCATGCTGGTTCATTGGTATGTTGATTAGTCTGTGTAGCATTTTTCGGAATGCGGCTTGTTTGTGTTGTGTTGGGTGATTGGTTGTGTTATGTATGTGTGTTGTTGTTGTGAGCTTTCTGCAGACTTTGAATGTGTGTTTGTTGTCGACTTATTATTATTATTCGGAAATAAGCTCCGTAAGGGACGGAAAATCCTCGAGAATCACCCTGTATATATAATCTTATTTTGCATGGGTATCTAAAGATGCTCGTAATACAAAAACATTTGTATTGAAATAGGTTATTATGCTTCTACGCACATTGCATAATACTGTTAACATTCTTTGCAGTTGTTTTTAGATAATCTCTTTGTTTATTCAATTGCATGTAGATTAGGCAATACTCGAAAGATGGCAGCATATGATATGCTTTGCGATGTTCGTGTTACGCTAAAATGTGACATTTTCTCACCAATAACTTTACCTACCTGAAATAAAACCATATTCACGTTATAAAATATGTTGCTATTACCTAATTTAAGATGTTCTTATTTTGAGTAGGCCTAGATATTACGTGTTACTTCTTAGTTATGAAAACAATTTTATTCACGTTATTAATAGATATATTATACAGGGTAAGTTAAACGTCCAGCACCACCTAAATAACCTTTGAAGCATACGGTTCAGTGATATGAAACTTGGTATGTGAGGATAACCATATGCTAAGAACTCAAAATGGTATTACCGAGTTTTTTATGCTTCCGGTTTAACCGAAAGTAACTCCAACTCTCTTATTTTAAATTGAACACCCATTATATGTTTTTTTATTTTTAAATAGTACTCATTAAGAGCTTTTCAAAAAGTACTCACACTCGATACTTCTGTACAAATTCAGTGTTGCTAAGTCAAGAAAACAGAAAAGTGTATCGAATATTAAAATAATAAAATATTCCTTCCTTAACAAAAACAAAACAAAGCTAGCTCACCTTCTGAATTATGTGTTCAAATTGGTAGCCCTCAGCTGCTTTACAATGTGTCACTCGATCATAGAAACCATTATAGGAATGATTTAACCAGGTTTTAGGAATATCTTGCACCACTTCCATTTTTATTTAGCAACACTGAATTTGTACAGAATTATCAAGTGTGGGTACTTTTTGAAAAGTTCTTAACGGGCTTCATTCAAAAATAAAAAATATATTGGGTGTTCCAGTTAAAATAAGAGAGTTGAAATAGAAAAACTCGGTTATACCATTATTGAGTTCTTAGCACATGGTTATCCTCACATACCAAGTTTCATATCACTGAACCGTATGCTTCAAAAGTTATTTAGGTAGTGCATTTATTATTTTAATATTCGATACACTTTTCTGTTTTCTTGACTTAGTAACACTGAATTTATACAGAAGTATCAAGTGTGGGTAATTTTTGAAAAGCTCGTAATGAGCTTTATTCAAAAATAAAAAAAAAACATACCAAGTTTCATATCACTGAACCGTATGCTTCAAAAGTTATTTAGGTAGTGTATTTATTATTTTAATAATCGATACACTTTTCTGTTTTCTTGACTTAGTAACACTGAATTTATACAGAAGTATCAAGTGTGGGTAATTTTTGAAAAGCTCGTAATGAGCTTTATTCAAAAATAAAAAAAAACATACCAAGTTTCATATCACTGAACCGTATGCTTCAAAAGTTATTTAGGTAGTGCATTTATTATTTTAATAATCGATACACTTTTCTGTTTTATTGACTTAGTAACACTGAATTTATACAGAAGTATCAAGTGTGGGTAATTTTTGAAAAGCTCGTAATGAGCTTTATTCAAAAATAAAAAAAAACATACCAAGTTTCATATCACTGAACCGTATGCTTCAAAAGTTATTTAGGTAGTGCATTTATTATTTTAATATTCGATACACGTTTCTGTTTTCTTGGCTTAGTAACACTGAATTTATACAGAAGTATCAAGTGTGGGTAATTTTTGAAAAGCTCGTAATGGGCTTTATTCAAAAATAAAAAAATATATATTGGGTATTCCATTTAAAATAAGAGAATTGGAGTTACTTCCGGTTAAACGGAAGTAGAAAAAACTCAGTAATACCATTATTGAGTTCTTAGTATAAGGTTATCCCCACATACCAAGTTTCATGTCACTGAACCACATGCTTCAAAAGTTATTTAGGTGGTGCGGGACTTTTAACTAACTCTGTACATTTTTATTATCGTAATTTTTCACAATTTGATACATATTTTATAATTAATGTTTGCTGCATATAATTGTACTCTGAAATGTCGCATATTTACATAGTACTCAAATTTAATATTGTATAATATTTACATCATTATAACTGTCCTTTTACTTATTACATACATAACTAAAGAAATCTGGTTTCTAGGCTCTTCTTCAAAATAGTACCTGAGAAGCCTCTTCCTGATCATAATAAAAATTTTACACGTGCCGTCGTTGTAAGTTACTTACAACAAGAAACTGGAGGCAATTTGTAACGTGTTAATTTAGAGTGACGCAACCCGTAGTCCTGAGTCTAATTAATTGAAAGATAGTTAAAACTCCGTTTCTTTCTAAATTGAGTCCACACATGAGCCTGTAATTCCATTTACTTCCTATCTCTTGGAGTACAATCGCTGAAGTAGCAGTAAACCTGGCAATTTGGTTGCGCAGCTTAAATTTACAACACAAAGGGGCGTAGGACGGCGAGGGTGTAATTGGAATTCATTGGCGGCCCTTAATTACATTTATAAGTACCACAACTTGTAGAAGTGGTCCCAGTGACTTGGACACTATCTGCGTAATCCTCACGGAGATATGCAGAGAGAGATGGAGAGAGCTGGAGTTAACACTCTACGAATTCTGCAAGAGAGGCTATTTGGAGATGGAGAGATGGTGTATTGAGATAATAGAGAGACGCAGGATGGTACCAATGACTACGGCACTGGTAACTATACAGAATATTTCATGTCGTGAAGATGATATAAATTTTTCATTCTTAACGATAAAAGTGTACACGTTTAGCAAAAATAAATGGAGCAGCCTGTAAACACAAGTACAGTTTAATTGAGAGATCAAAAGCGCGAAAATAACAGGACGAAAGCGCGAAAATGTTACATGTAATACAGAACCCATAAGCGTCAACAGAAAATGTTAAGTAATAGAAGGTACCGTCAACGGTGATAACATTGGCCCATTAAGATCGTAACAGGTCATAGGGCATAATACTTGAACGAAAAGTAAAGAAGTAAGTACCTATAAACAGGGATGCGATACATGGATTACGTCTTTTAGATGGCTCTATTATATTTGTGCGAGGAGTTTTGAAGGGGCTCAGCCCAGATCTCGGGTGAAAATCTGCAAATATATGTTTGAATATAGATGTGTTTAGTACAAAATCGGAAAATTGGAATGCTTTTTATTGAGTAGGAGCTAGAGTGCTGTAGAACAGCGCTTAGAACCGGTTTATATTCGACCGAGCGGAGAACAACCGGCGAGGTTGAACATCCGACCGAATATCCGATTTTCAAGCGGTTGCGCTTAAAGTTTTGCAGGGTAGACAGAACATCAAACGCACTTCACCATATAAGAACTGTCATGACTTTTTCTGACTACATATATGGAGTAACAATTGAAGGAGATTTAATTTTTTTAATTTAAAAAAAGTGTTAGCTTGAAATAGGCTTATAATTGATTGGACACTTTGCTACATTTATCTTCATAACTATTATATAAATGGACTATTGGACACCGATAACAACAAAGGAAATAAGCGTAATGCATAGATGGAATCTGACATGTAAACAAATCAAGAATAAAATAAATTAAAATTACTCACAAAATAGAAGAGCAAGTAAGTAGACATTTACTATTGTAACGTTCATACTTTAAGCTCAACATACATAGGTTCCCTGTAAAAGAGTAATTGTTAATATAGCCTATGCCTTTTAATTATTCAAATTGGATGTATTATTATTTCTCTAATAAATCACTTTTAAGGAGATAAAAAGTTATTAACAAAAATAGAAACACACTCAAGCTGTAATGATTGTAATTTCATGATCTGTTGCTTCTGACGATACCTAACTGCAATAGCTGAATGATTGAGTGAATGGATGAATTAATTTATGAATGAAAGAATGGATGAATGAATTAATGAATAAATGAATGAATGAATGGAGAGAGAGAAAGAGAGAGAGAGGAGGAGGAGGAGGGGGAGGAAATATGAATTGAAAGGTACACGATGATAATCGCGTCCTTGCAACGATTCCTGAAACTCCTAGATTGCTCAGTGTCGTCTGTCTTTCATGATTCAGAGCCGTCCACCCGAGAGACTCGAATATTCTTAAACAGAACACTGGATCACTCCGCGAGACGAAAGAGCTTTGCATACTATCTATAGCGTAACGTTCTGTAGCAATATATAATTTTTATTTTTCGTAACCGGTTGTACACGACTCTAATAGAAGCTACACTAAAACCGTTCACAGAATGCATCTACATCCCCTATCACAACAATGAAACACGATCTTGGAAGTAACGCCACAATCTAATATATATAGTCACGAAGGTTGAGTTGTGACGTTGCTAGGAACAATAGACTGTGCAGGTACTATTTCGCATTGTCTGTAATGAGGCGATAGTAGCGATCCTAGTGGTTAGCAACTATCTATGGATGCATATTTATTACATATTGAGCTTCGTGTCTGTATATACTAGACTGTGGTAACACACTGTCGTTCTACGCCACTTAGACCTATATGTAGATGTTTGATATACTGAAATGTCAGCTATCAGAAATGCATAATACTTTTCTTTGTCTATGTTGCCACATTTCATTCCAACCTATTAGCAAAGAAATTATCAGCCCGCAGCCGTGAATTTCGGAGTGCACGACTTCAGCACATACGCGTGATTTTATTTGCGCTAATGGGCTGACACAATTTTCTGTCATTTCGCGCTTATGACCTGCTCCTCGTAAATTGTCCAGTCCTTAACAGTATGTGGTAATAATGAGTTTGTATGCTTTCTCGCGGATCTGTTTCTTTAGTACACTGTGTCATAATAATTTGCCGCGATGTATACTACAGTTTAAACCTAATCGTCTAATATGTAACAAAGTTCTCTTATACTATAATATCTGTGTTGAAGCAAAGATGCTCTTACGAGTCTCTGTAAACAAGATGCCATGTACTTATGGCTGTTAAAGAGAAAACTTCAGTCTGCTGCGAGTCTTTTGAAAGTGCTTTAAATGACTGGGTTAATTACGAGTAGTGGCTTCGGTAAGAGAAGACAACAAAAGTCCTTGATGCTGCTTCCAGGACTCGGATAAAAGAGAGAACGCGATGCACGCTTAGACATAAAGGTAATATGGAGCATTAAAAACTTGAAGGATGGGTAGGCCTAATAGTATTTGTAAACCTTTATCCAGAAACAAGTAACTGGATATTTAAGCTCTATACAAAATTTGATTATTGTTATTTATGTTGAAATTGTTATAACTCGAGGACCTAGGATTATTAACAGCTATAACAACTCAATTGAATTGAATTTCGATGTTCAAATTATATAGGTATAAGTGTGATCGGTTTAACAACAAGAATTTTAGAAAAATTGCAGCTTCAAAAATTAACAACGTATCACCTCAGTTATCTCAGTTAAAGGAGGAACAATGCCACTTTCGAGCTAGTAGATTATGTATCGATAACATTTTCTGTATTAGACAACTACAAGAAAGAATATAAATTTATGATTTATTATTTAAATATACACAATATAGAATATAATTACAACAACAGAAATACAGATAATATAATACAATCAATATAAAAAAGAGGATACAATAATATTAACAAAATTTCAGGACCAAATGAGCGGCGCTCGTGTTCGGTCGCAGTTCAGATATACACGGCATTCCATTCAAACCTCACTGATTTCAATAACCTTTACTAATAACTAATAAGGTATGCGGATTTATAAATGAGACTAGTACTAAAAGAAAGAGAAACTCAAATAATTTGTATTTCATTTGTTTGAAATTGATTGTTTTGTCACTACGTTGCGCAACAATCGCAAAAGCAAAAATGGCGACTCCACAGCAACGCGGGCAAACGGTAGTGTGGTATGCGGAGACGAAATCCGTGATTTTAACGCAACGAAATTACAGAAGAGTGTACGGAGGAGTTGCACCTAATGCAAAATCAATTAGGCACTGGTTCAGTAAGTTGCTTACGATTGGCAGTGTCCTAAATTAATCTGGTGGAGCTCAGCGTTCCGTGATAGAAGAAAAGATGAAAGAAATTCGAGCGGGATTTCAGAGAAACCCGAATAAATCCATTCGCCAGGCATCAAGGCAATCCAATGTGCCTCCGACAACTGTGCATCTAATTCTGAAAATTTTCATTTCGCCAGTCTCGCCCATAACAGTCCGCCCTCGCAGCCAAACGTAGTTCTACATGCATAAACTCTCCGGTACACTTAATTAGTGAATCACTCATGTATTTACGAGGTTTTCCCCACAACTGTAAGACGAATATCAAGTGGTCACATGGTGAATACTCGTATTCATCCGCCAAAACGTGTTATTAGCCCTAAATGGGCAGTTCGCGCCAGAGATTGAATTGCATTAACAGCCATGTTCAGTTGGTTGCTGCCTTCAGTTCAGATGATTTCACGAATGGAGAATGGGATCAAAGTGCGGCTAGCAAATTTATTCCTACATTGTTTGTTCTTTTCTTAATAGAGAGTATCAGGAGTGTTCATCATTTGAAGGCTCATATGTGGAGGTGAATCATCGTGGCTAAAGCATTAAATTGATTCGAATGGGAGAAGAAATAGTTTGTATTAATGATTAATATTACAAATATTAAAACACTGTAAAACTGAAGATGAGAAGGCGTATTAATTTCATTACAATAATTGCCTTGTATTTGTGTAGGCTTCATATTTAATGATATTCTCCCAATGCCCAAATTGTCTCCTGTATGCCGACATTCTTTATTCTCTGAAAGCATGTCCTACGATGCCTTGGCGTTGAGTTGCTGATTGCCATTTTCATTTATAAATACTTGAAACACGCATTGTAATGATTGAATCTATCTTCTTGTGCTTCCTTCCTTTTAAGTCCCAAGATATGTTAGGAGCTCGACAAGCACAGAAAAGAAGTGATTGATGACGATTCCACCTAGTGGCAAATTTGAAACTAAATGCATGTATTTAGTATAGTCCTAAATCATATATACCCCAGATAGGTCGGCCTTATAAGCTTTGACGTTAACAACTTTTGTCAGGTTTACTACGCTGCCATCTAGTTGCTAAATAAGGAGTCACGTCGTAATTCCCATTTGAATTGCATTAGCGACTGTACTGCCATCTCGTGTTCATTTACGGCGGACAGGTGGCGATCCTGGCTGTTGTTCTCTTCAAAGTGCAAACGATTTTAACATAGCGATGACCTATATGTTACATATATTATCTAAGGTTGGCCTATAGACGGTATAGTATACTATGTTTCAGAATCCAGGAGGTTAATTTTTTTATGCTCTAAATTGGATGTAACGTGCAGAGATGTGAAACACTTCTTTTAATTCTCTTGGAAAAAATTTGTTTGATTTATGGTTCTAAAACAATACTGGTAGGTTGTATTAAGCAGTTTTCGATACTTCTAAAAGTCCAGTCTTAATTTATCATTGTCCGAGGTGGAAAGAGAAAGTGTAGCAATGATGAAAAGTTATGTTGGGATTTCCATTAAAAATCGCATTTTCACCTAATTAATACAGAAAAATTATTTATTTCTATACAGTGTTTTCTAAGAATTGTTGATCGTGTTTTGTTGCAATTTAGTATCTGTGAGGTAATTATAAAATAATATTTTGACAAAAAAACACGCAGTAACGATTGAGTTGAATCAAATTCAGTAAACATCTTGGTGATTTTTTCTTACGTAGACAAATGGAGTAGTTTGATAAGAATAAAGAAAGAACTGTATTTGCTGGACGAAATGAAATATCTTACAGTGAATAATATATATTTTCGTCACGATTTTAGTTTAGTTCCTCGAACTATGAAAACACAGAGAAGAGATAATTTATTAAAACAATGGTTACCAACTTTTTTTTTCATTAGATAATCTATTTCCATAAATTATGAAGGCTCATATGTTGATATTAACCAAATATTTTAAGTACTATATTTGCTGTTATTTAAAATTTGTATGTTGTAACTGTAAATAAATGACCCAGTAACGAGATTTAAAAGCAGTCAAATATATGACCAACAAACAGTTCATGTATAAGCGTATTTATATGAAACATTCAAAAGGTACGTACAATGAATTAAAGCTAATACATTATAGATTCCATAAATAGCTAAATTGCATTGATTTCTACATTACGGGTTTTCATCTACGTGATTAATAATTAAAGAGCTTTAACACGGTTCGCAATTTAAATGTTTCTATAAAATAAACAAGGAATATTTTGTGCATAGCAGTGCTGTGCTTGGGCTTCTTTTAGGCCCATAATTTTATGAAATCCGTTCAATCCACAACTGCATGTAAATTACTAAGACATTCATTTTAAAGTGCTATAAAAAGGAGATGTCCTGTCCACAAGCTCGTAGTTGTGTGATCACTAGGGCCGTGACATAGGTATGTTTGTATTAGTCTGAGGTGAACATACGACGCCCCGGACAGAATGTAGTCGGTGTTTCAAGTACAGGCAGCGGAAGCGAATTTGACACACGCCTAAACAAGCACATTCCATGTTTTGTATACGATTATTGCTTATTATAAAATCAAGACAATACAGTTATTGTATAATTAATAAGGGTTTATATCGGAAATGTCTAAAATGCTGGTGAGGTTGAGAATAAATTGGAAATCATATTTAAATTGTCACAAATGTGATAAAACATAAGTCTGAAAAGATTTTTTTTTTTACATTACGGTTTTAGAGTGTCGAAAAAGTATATGGCGCACAATTTTGCTTTTTCTATATTTAACTATTACATTAATTTATTTATCGCATCCATTTCGTACCTTACTTTTCTTGCATGTTGCTCGCTTAGTTTCGGTTCTTGGTGCAATAAACAACAACATTCATTTTCAAAGTTTCAAATGAAAATGACCGCCGAGTGTCGGATAGATAACCTTGTACGTGGAAAAACTGCGTTCAACATCGGCTGAAACAAGGGCGCATTTGTGAAATATTTCATATTATCAATTTCATTTCTATATCATACAGTAATACAAAAAAAAAAACGATGGTTTCAATTCATTATGCAAAATTGCAAAAATTTTATCAGATGATAAGTGCGATTGTTATAAACTTGATGTAGAAATGAAATTGATGAAGTGAAATATTTTACATATGCATCCTTGGTTTCAGGCGATGTTGAACGCAGTTTTTCCGCATACAAGGTTATACTATTCGACACTCGGCGGTCATTTTCATTTGAATCTTTGAGAATGAATGTGGTTGTTTATTGCAGCAGGAACCGAAACCAGGCGAACAACATGCAAGAAAAGTAAGATACGGAATAGACGTGATAAATAAATTAATGTAACAGTTAAATATAGGGAAAGCAAAATTGTACGCCATATACGTTTTCGGCATTCTAAAACTGTAATGCAAAACTCTAAATATAAAAAAAAAAAAGTTATTTTCAGACTTATGTTTAACACATTTGTGATATTTTAAGTATGATTTCACACAATTATTCTCAACCTCACCAGCATTTTAGACTTTCCGATATTAGCCCTTGATTATATTTTCTTGATTTTATAATACGCAGTAATCGTATACAAAATTCGGAACGTGCTTGCTTAGATGTGAGTCAAATTCGCTTCCGCTGCTTGTACTTGAAACAACGATTACATTCTGACTGGCATCTTATGTTCACCTCAGACTAATACAAATACTGTATACCGATGTCACGGCCCTAGTGATCACAAACTCCAATCACAGCTACAACAACATAGACAACGACATGAAAATACTACATATTCATATGATGAAGGATGGAGAGAATAGAGAAAAATTCTCTCCGGCACCGGGACTCGAACCCGAGTTTTCAGCTCTAAGTGCTGACGCTTTATCCACTAAGCCACACCGGATTCCGGTTTCGATGCCGGACCGAATCCTCTCAGTTCAGTAATTCAAGAAGGCGCTTATTCCGTCGGATACCGGACTTATTCTGTGACAATGTACATGAGGGTAGGCCACCAAAGGGAAAATTGAGAGGTAGAGCTTAAACTGAGAGGATTCGATCCGGAATCGGAACTGGAATCCGGTGTGACTTATAAGATAAAGCGTCAGCACGTAGAGCTGAAAACCCGCGTTCAAGTCCCGGTGCCGGAGAGAATTTTTCTCTGTTCTATCCATCCTTCATCATATGAGTCGGATAGAGTCATAACTCACATGCTCCAAAAAATTAAAAAATTGAGGTACCATTATATTCCCATGCAGTAATCTGCGTAGAACACGGTTCAGAGGTTAATTTGTCACATTTCTTACAGGATGCTTGTGTAAACAGGCGACATATTTCCCGGTTTCTTTAAAAAGTCTCATGTTTCACTGGATCTTGTGAGTTCTGTTGTATAGCGCTTCTCGTCCAACCACCGATCAGTATTTCCCTCCCGCTTCTCCACTTCTTGTTTGCAATAGGGTTGTGGATGAGTATCTTACATGCACCTTGTTATTTTTGTAAATATCAGTGAATTTAGCAGCTGTAATTGAGCATTTTGTAAACGTAATATTAGGGAAGAGAACGTATCACCGGTTGGAGAGAGAGGACGACCAAAGACACGTATAGCAGCTCCAGAAATAACGAAAAAAACCAGGCCAAATTAGCAAGGTTAATATTCTTTTCTGATTCTGCTTGGTTCCTACTGATGTATTGGTAAATTAAGTAGGGCCGAGTGTTTTATTACAATTATAATGTATTCAAGTTTTACATGTATGTCATTGATGCTGCCGTGAATAATAATCAACTGGACAATACTGAACATATGTGCGAATTGATGGAAGCAGATATTAATCTTACGGTATAAAGGAACGTAGTAACGAAACTTTGAGTTTTTATAAAATTTATAATCAGTATTGCTTTTGTAGCCTGTAAATTGAGAAGTCGACTCAAATAAGGTGCGAATCTGCTTTTCAAAAGAACTAGTTTTTTTCTCGTCTCTAGAATGTTGTGTCATAATTGCAATAACTCTGGCAATAGCTTAGTCCACTGGAATTTTAATTTCCACCATAAATTCTCAGACTGTTCAAATCTCACATGATCCCAACTGGTCATTATCTAAACTCACATGTTCCAAACGGAGCACTCTCAGAACACTCATGATCCGAAGGTCATTGTCAAAACTCGTATGATCCTTAATTTAAAGCTAAATAACTTTTACTCCTGTATAAATAAATACGGTTACACATCTGAATAGTAGTTTTTAATCATTGTTCTTTCATTTATTAACCTTCATTGTGAAGAAAATGGGCTCCGAGTATTACAAATATGTTTTCCCTCATTTGCGAAAATTTTCATTTTTGGAACAAGTGAGTTATGACTCTAATCGACTCTTATGGTAATCCTGAATTCCTGCACGGAAATATCATATGTACTTCGGTACATCATAATAATACTACATATCCGGTCAAAAAACCAGAAACTTGAGACCCTAGACTAGAAAAATATGGCATTTATAAACATACAAAAACACACCCACATTCCATCCTGAACACTCAACTCCGTTTCAAAACACACACCCTTTTCGACACTATCATGAACACATCCCACCACAACAGGAAACCAGAAGATAGCGCGGGATCTCCACTAGGCTTTGGACAATGAAGAACAAGACTTCGAAACTAGTCTCTCCAGATAAATCATAAAAATTAATACAGTAAAGAAATTGGTTATTTAATCAATAAAATTTTATTGTTGGGATGTCACAGAGGAACCAGAGTAGGCCTACCCAGAATAGTTCTCTGTGTTGTCCTGACCACGATCTTGCTCTACACAAGTTATAATTTTAGGTGGATCTGCCGAGATTTGAACTCAGGCTCCCTGGGCTAGCACTGAGCCCCCGTGGCTGTTGAAATAAGAAGTAGATGGGACGTAAAATAAAACATCCAATTCAAAGAATCAGAGTTGATAACTACTGTATTTCCTTTCTTACAGTTATTTAAGAAGAGAGATTCCTTTTTACTGTGTTAATTCCACAGCCTTCCACTGTAGCGTGATTTCTGAGCTCTCCCATTATACATTTAATCTGTCTGTAATTTATTTATACTGCGGATATGCCCTCTCTTAGTGATTTTATAGCGCCATTCATTTCGAGTATCCTTATTTTGAGTCGTAATTTATTCCCTCATAAAGAAGGGCTGAATTAATGGAATATACGCTTTTAGTATCCCCTCGGCTCTTTTTCTGTATTTTAATAATGCAGACTCCTGACCACATTAGCTCCAATCACTCACACGACCACAAGCGCTACTAAAAGGGCCAATAAAGCGCGCTTTAATATTCCCAGCGTCAATAATTACGCAGTTAATTTAACTCTGAGGGTGTACAAAGCACGCACCACAGTTTATTCCACTGTCTACAGTATTACAGCAGTAGTGTTAGCATAGATTTCAAAGAAGTTGAGTTTGTTTCCCCGTGTCTCGTTTCTCTATTTTAAAGTTCACGCATTAATTGATTTTTAGGTTGTTATACAGAGTGTTAGGAGTTTTGAATGCACAGATTTTAACAGGTGGTTCTTTGTGTGAAAAGAACCAATACTTCTAATGAAATATTTTTCTACAACACATAGTTCAACCAATACAAAATATATTGTGTGGAAAGTTTCGTTGCCGATGTTTTCATAGACCTATCACTTTAAAATTTTAAGGTTTACTGTGAATGTCCGATAGATATTAAAAAGATTAACAATAGATGTCCTCGTCTTTTTTGCATAAAGTGAACGGTTTATTCTCAAATTAATGCTCAAATTTCATTATCTGTACGTTCCATGAAACTAAACCATTAGTAATGCACGTGGCATTAATTTCTGAATAAACAGTTCACTTTATGCAAAAAAAGGACGAAGACATAAATTGTTCATCTTTTTAATATCTATCGTGACATTCACGGTAAACCTTAAAATTTTAAAGAAATATGAAACATTGGCAACGAAATTTTCCAAACATTTTATTTTTTATTGGCTGAACTATGCGTTGTAGAAACATATTTCATTAGAAGTATTGGTTCTATTTCATACACTGTTGAAATCTGTGCACTCAAACCTCTAACACATTGTATAACAAATATATATATATATATATATATATATATATATATATACATACATACATACATACATACATACATATACATTCATTCATTCATTCATAGTGCTCTGCCCAAGTGCAGGTCTTTCACTGCAAACCCAGCATTCTCCAGTCTTTCCTATTTTCTGTCTTCCTCTTTGTCTTCGCATATGTCGTCTATCATCAGATATCTTCTTCTGCTTAGAACTCTTCTCCCATTCACCATTCCTTCAGTAGGCAGTTTCTTCCCAGCCAATTCCCTTTCCTCTTTCTGATCAGTTTCAGCATCATTCTTTCTTCATGCACTCTTTCCAATACAGCTTCTTTTCTTACTCTGTCCATTCATTTCACACACTCCATTCTTGTCCGTATCCACATATCAAATGCTTCTATTCGCTTCTCTTCACTTAGTCGTAATGACCATGTTTCTTCCGCATACAATACTACACTCTACACAAAGCACTTGACTAGTGTCTTCCTTAGTTATTTCTCCAGAGGTCCTCAGAAGATGCTCCTTTTTCTATTAAAAGCTTCCTTTGCCATTCCTATTCTCCTTTTAACTTCTTGGCAGCAATTCATGTTACTGCTTATAGTAGACCTGCACCCCAAAGTATTTGAAGCTGTCCAATTGCTCTACTGCCTCATTTTAGAATGCTGAAGTTTACCTTCTTTCCAATTCTAAATGAAGCAGTCGAGCAAGTGGGCAGATATATAAACGAAGAGACTGTGTATTGCAGAACATTATCTTCTAAAGAAATGCCCCTTCATCAGTGACAGAGTTTTGAAAACATGTAAGATAAATTATTGTCCTTAGATTACTACTGAAACCAACAGGAGGAAGTAAAGTAGGGCTTCCAAATATTCTGACAGTAGGCACTACATTTTTAGTGATCTTACCAGCTTCGGGTGCATTTTGTAGGAGGCTGAGTTTATTCCATTTTGATTATTATGATAAAGATCATGATAATGATTCAGTTGAAATATTTCTGTGCTAATTTTTTGTCGGTTATTTTACGACGCTGTATCAACATCTCAACAACGTCTGAATGAAATGAAGGTTATAATGCCGGTGAAATGAGTCCGGAGTCCAGCACCGATAGTTATGCACCATTTGCTCATATTGGGTTGAGTTAAAACTTCGGAAAAAAAAAACTCAACCAGGTAACTTTCTCCGACCAGGATTCGAACCCGGGCTACCTGGTTTGGCGGTCGGATGTGCCTTTTTAAAATAAGTCCTCTTTGTATATAAAAAAAGGAAACCGAAAATTCTTAAAACGATTGTCAATTTTGAATTTATTCTCTTCATATGGTCCTCCAGTTTATTCTTCTATTTCAATCCATTTCAATATATTTTGTATACATTATTTCTCCACAAAAGTTTTTCAACGTCGACTCTGTTACTGCAGTTTATACAGATCCTGAATCCACACATATTCCAGCCTTTATTGCGAAGTGGAGAGCATCTACTTTGACGTGCATGTGGTGAAACAATTAGAAATAGAATACGAGCCGGCCTAACAACGCCAGCCCAACTAACTGCAGACATAATTTCTGATCAATTAGTGGGTAGCATTTAAACCACTCACCACAAACTCTACTAATTGGCTCCAAATCTGTACAATTGGTCTTTAAATTTGGTTCAGGTGTTATGCAGACGCGCAATGCCCGTTTTACACTGCTCTGTTGAAACACGACTCTAACACATAATAATTACGACATTTGAAACTGGATGTCTATTATTGAGACTTATGGTTCTGTAAATAACAATTGCACCAGAGAAATTAGAAGTAACGGCGGCAATTAACCTCCACGTATAGTTTATCTTTCAACTGTAAATGTTACAATAATTATCTGAAGATAAATTTGGTCATCTTTAACCTTCCTTGGAATTAAGTAAATTACCTATTTAGAAACGCTGGAATTTGTTACATAGACTTCACGTCAATCTGCTTGTTTTATGACTTCTGTTCAAGAAAGATGCTTACCATGTGTAATCTCAACGCCGCACTTAAACAGTAAGGGTCGTATTCAGGACCGTTACTTGAACTTCACTTTCACTTATATCCGTTTTTGGACAGAAAACGCAGAATTTGTATTCAGAATTGCCACTTATCTTACACTTGAGTCGTAACTTAGCCAAAAGCTAATAGCATTCAAGATACGTGAAGACCAACCTTATACCTTACTTAGCGATATAATTTGCCTAAGAAGACTACGTTACGTTTAAGGGCAAAAATCAATTTTCGACGTTAGACTTCGGACTAATTTCGCCATCTTTAATTCACAAATCATCACCCATCCATAGGTATACTAAGTTCATAGTGCAGCGTGCTGTACTTGTACAAGAACGCTGCCATTCGGCTACCCAATCATTCACAGAATAGGAGTGGTAAGCAAAATAAGCCTCAAGCTCAAGTGCAAGCCTTCGGGTCCCTCCTCCGTACAAGAGAAAAAATAAGTAAGGTAAAATTATAAATGTTAACAACTTACGAGGTAATGGAATAGAATGTAATGGAATATACGGGTGGGGGATACAATGGCCCAGCACTACGACCTGATACGATCTGTTGCGCTAACCCTCAAGTTAGGCGCATTCCCAAACCCACACCGGCTGACTATACTAAGGTTCGCTGCGTATCCAGATTTCGAACAAGCAAACCCCTCCTCGCTCCTAGGCCAGCCCCCTCCGTGTGTCGCCAGGCGGCGAGCGGGCATTGCTATGGAATGATGACGAAGTGGTGAAGGAATGATGTAGAAGTGTAATATGGGGAAAACGAGAGAACCCCGAGAAAACCTCCAACTTCGACCTTATCTGTTACAAGTGTCAATATTGACTTTTAATGAAAAATTCCAGACATGAACCCGTGCCGCCTGCGTGAGAGACCGGAGGTCTGACCACTCAACCACCGCAGAGGTATTAAGAACCAATAAACGTACATGGTCCAAATTTGGTAGTCTATAGTATGACAGCTCAAAACCTATTATACGTAGCTACTGTTGTGATGAATTCATAATTGTAACTATAACCCTGTAGAAGTTAATATAATAGTGAAATCTACCCTTAAATTGTTCAGTGGCAACTGTATTACTTATCGACCCTTTAATTGTTCAATGGAAACTCCATTGTTTGCCTGTTTTTCTTAAAATACTTTACTTACTCTACATAGCTTTAATATTACTACAGTAGATGTGAGAGTATGATTTTTTTACATAACATTAAAAAGTTATACAAATTTTATTCCGAAAAAAGTGAAACCATAAAATACGAATTTGCTTGTTTTCACGGTACTCTACTCGATGACTAACTTTGCGAACACCCTGTCCACATCCTTTTATCGTCCATCTATCTTTCTTGGTGTCTCCGCAAACTAGGAGACCTTACTGTTATCTGATTGGTTGTTGTAGTATGGTTCGTTCAGTATGAAAATTCGCCTGCCGTAGTTAAGACGCGATGAAATTTTCCTTACGTTTCTTATCTTTGTTGTATTGATACACGCATAAGTGGTTAGTGATAATCGAGTTTATTTACATACTTCGAATAAATATGTTCATGTGGTTCTGTATTCCTTTTCATATAGTGAAAAAGTTTTAAATGTAATTCAACTGAAGATTTCAACATATACCAAGCTCTGGACAAAATTAACTACAATACGTATAATGGCAAACACGTAATGTATGTATATTTTTCACTATATATTATTACATTTATCATCCAATATGTATAGCGCTTTATTATTATTTCTAAAATTGCTCCTTTATATTGTGCGTACTCAACCCAAAGCACAAGTTCTGCTCCCATGACCAGCTATTTTCACTAATTATTATTTTTTGCCTTTTCTTCTTTAAAATTCAGGATAATTCTTAACATAATTATGCCCCATTCTTTTACCAAGCAATGTCTTCTCTCATAACTTGTGGAATTAAAGTCGCATTTAAAATATAGAAATTTGAGCTGGTTCGGCTATCGATCAAACAATGAAATTACTTCATATCGATGTGGACCGTAATTTGTTTGGTATAGACCAGCCATCGTCAACTGGCCTGCATACTAGTTCGGAGCGCCGAGACGCTGGCTGACGAGGTAGTAGTGTGCAGTGTGTCGATCCAAGCCATCACAGAAGCCAACTTTCTGACCATAATTTACAATGTCTTCGATTGTGTTCTACACGAACATTGACACCTAACATAAACCAGTTAGTGAGGGAAAAACGAATTAAAAAATCCAGGAAAACCAATGCTAATGATCAGCGAAAATAATTTTTATCATTTGTTATTTACATTGTAATAAAATAATTTTGGGCCTACTTCAGTCTTGTAGCAGAAACGACAATATATTTCGTATGTTATACAAAATAACAAATAATTGGTTTTGTGATATATAGTGTCAAATAAAAAAATGGATAATTAATTTTATTTTATTGACGACACTTAAACAAAGGAATAGGATGACAGGACTTAAATATTAATAATGGATTCGATTAGTTTAATATTTTGTAACAGTGAAAATGCGTTATAAATCTGTAAGTTCTCAATTAATTCAATATGAAAAAAAAAACTAGGCTATTTGTTTTCAAAACCGCTGCAATACATAACGAAAAAGTACAACTTGCTTGTTGTCTTAAACTAAAAAGTGATTTAAAAATCCAGGAAAACCAATGCTAACGAACAGCGAAAATAAATTTTATAATTTGTTATTTACATTGTAATTAAATAATTTAAGCCTACTTTAGCCTTGTAACAGAAACGATAATATGTTTCATATGTTATACATAATAACAAATAATTGGTTTTGTGATATATAGTGTCAGATAAAAAAAATGGATAATTAATTTTATGTTATTGATGACACTTAAACAAAGGAATAGGATGACATGATTTAAATATTACTAATGGATTCGATTTGTTTAATATTTCGTAATACTGAAAATGCATTAGGTCTATAGGTCTATAAGTTCTCAATTTCTTTAATATAAAAAGAACTATTTACTTTCAAAACCGATACAATACATAACGGAAAAATACATATTGTTTCTTGTCTTAAACTGAAAAGTGGTTTATTTATTACACAGTTCCTCTTAAAATAAATTAATTACATGTTTCTTCCGTGTTTATTATGATTATTAGAGACTGATTAAAAGGGTTGTACAAGTGAACGGACGCCACTGCCATCACCTGATTCCTTCCCCCCAGCTCCTGCTGCACAGTTGATGTCTAAGGCATAGAACTGAGCTAGCGAGCAAACTGTCCCTGCACCATAGTGCACTGAGATGACGACTTCTGGTATAGACCGTGGAAAAAACATGTTATAGGGCAGGCATGACAGAAATGAGACACTTAATGTGCAGTGTATGTGCGCTGGTTCGCCGGTCTGTGCAGATTGCGTCATTCATGTGTTGCTCTTACCAGTTCTTAGCTGGAGGGGTGTACAAGATTCTATTCTGCGCTTATAGTGTTGGATTACATTGATATTTGGACATTATAAACACATTTATCAGAAAGAAAAAAAAACAATTATTTTCAGTGTCTATATTTGACAATTGTAACACAAGAAAAATTAGGTTTGCTCAGCTGTTATATTTCACAGAGCAGTTGTTTGTAAAGCATCATTTATTGACATGATTAGTATACAGTACTTCAAGAAAATATAAATATTTCAGTAATTTCGAAACAAAAAAAAACGAACACAATATTTCATTTTACGTAGTAGGTAGGCCTACCGGTACTGATTATTTCAAAGTAATACTCTTTCATTGTTCGTCAAGCATTATTGGGACCATTGGTACACAAATGTTGACGAAAATATTATACTTCCAATAACATGCAGTAGAACATTGTGAGGTTTTCACACTGAAATCATTTCCTTGCTGTATATCAATATAAATTCACATTAATATTAATAAATTGGATAAATTAAGCTTCAATTTAAATTTATATATAGTTTGTTTGGAAAACGTTGAGAGCAAGTATCAGCAAGTTGGGAGCGTTACTGAAATGAGTTAAAAGCGTAGTTCACAAGCGAGGACATTTCTTTATGTCAGGTTTAAAGATTCAGTAACGTAAGTACATTAACATAATATAGTGACGTGAAATGGAAAATTCGCCATTATATTTTTCCAGAAAAATTTTCCGCCTTGCAATTAGCTGCCTTCTTCGCTCCCAAGAGCCTCACATGTATTCCTCACTCAGTATTCTCATAACTTATCAGGTTATCAAATAGAAGTTGTACGTCGTCTAACCTTTGATGGCTGTGTTAGTACAGACTCCAAAACAACGTTATTGTCACGTTTGTTTTGCCGTGAGACTACTGATTAAGAAATATTCGCTGGCAAATATATTTTATGTATTTTACTAATCTGATCTAAACTCTCACAACACTATTAGGTCCACATGAGATGATGAAAGTCTTTAATTTTAAAATAATTATTGTTGGCTGAGGAAAACATTATAACAATTGTGTTGTAATGCGATTCGTGATTTCTTTTCTTTGTTATATCTGTGGATTCCTCACTTTATTTTTCATAACGTAAATGAGCACCCGTATTGAACTGTGTTACTGAAACAAAAGCTAATCTGCTACAACAGGTACTGTACAGCTCTGTCGCGCTCCCCTCCAAGCCGATTCACTCCCTCCATGTAGGGGAACAGGGACTGCACATCGCACAGACACAACTGCACAATGTGCATGCCGGTTATAGGGAGTGATAATTTTCTTAAAATTTGATTGTATAAGTGCTCCAAACACTGTCATTAAGTCACTTTCTATTTGAACGCCATACCTATTCCAATCTATTTGTCATAATTTTCTCATAAAATAAAATCTTATATATAAGATCTAGGCCTGTGACCATCTCGTTGGCCTCGTTTATTTTGAATTCCTTCTGTAGCTCGGTTGGTAGAGAAATTGATTGTGGACTGGAAGGCCCTGGGTTCAATTCTAGGTAACTGCGGGATGTTCTCGTTGCCAAAACTTCCAGGTTGGCTCTATTCGATGCTCTTCATACTCACTCACGGAGTGCAAATGGATACATTTACCATTTCTATTATGAACAAAAAATATGCTGCTCCTACTGTGTTTGAACATACTGTAACTAATATGACAACATTCTTCATTCACACATGTTCTTATATAAATTGAAGGGTTCAGAGCCATAGTGGGCCAAGCGCCATTTATTAAAAACGGAGATAAAAGGGTTAAATTTAAGTGAATACCATAATTCAATGAAACATAGCCTATAGCAAGTAATATAAAGTATGCACATTAAAACTAAATGATATGTCAATCTTCATTAAAATTTGGTATTCACTTTAACCCTTGCTTTCTCCGTTTTTAATAAATGGCGCTTGGCCCACTATGACTCTGAACCCTTCAATTGTTGCAATCTATTGTGTTCTCGTTATGAGTAAACTAATTGTCTTATATTACGTTGTTAGGTTAGGAATTGACATTTAGATTGTGCCTATGAATGCTAGACTAGTATATTCGTTGTCCCCAAAGTTACAAGTGGAACGGAGTAGGCCTATATCATAGCAAAGATGTTTGCGACAGGTAAACGCAGAGAATTCTAAACACTTGAGCTCAAATGTGCTTCAATGTTTACAGTCCAAAATCAGAGCAGCCGCGCTTTTGAGGAAATGTTAGAGGTTACGAGGATAGTTTGTGAAGTACTCTTCAGTATGGTAAATACATACTGTACACACAAGCAATGTCTATTTCAAAATGTGAAGACAAATTCAAGAAATTTATCGTACGAATGCAACTTTAATCTTTACTTTCCGTATAGCTACGTATATGCTCCGTGGTCCTAGATCATTTCATTAGAAGAATACGTCGATTCGATTTGTGTTACTAATAATCTTTTATCATCTTTGTGAGCCATAAGACATTACACGACATTTCAGCGTAGAATTCTCAGCACAATATACAGAGTAATTCCGGTCAAAATACACACATACACCCACGTTACAATAAATGTGTGTCCGAAGTGTCCAAAAGGTCAGTATGTCCTCCATCATTCTACTCACAAAATAATGCGTCGCCAAGTTCGGTGTGATATTCGCCTCAGAATTGCCGGTGTAATCTGTTTGAAAGCGCGTCGTACCGCGTCCTCCAATTCATCAATGGTGTCGTACTGTTCTTGTGCAATAGTGCTGTTCATGAAATCCCACAGCACACTGTCACTGGTTGTGAGGTCAGGGCTGCGAGGTGGCTAGACGAGAGGAGCTGGTAAGATGGGTGACCCACGTCCAATTCAGCGTTGTGGAAACACCTCTTTGAGATATTCACGAACGAAAATGGAATGTATGTCTGCATTTTAATCGAAATTACATAAATAGTGTAGTCCGCCGAGATAGCTCTGTGATAGCGCGTCTGTCTCCAGACTAGCCGGGCCGGATTCGATTCCCGGCAGGGTCAGAAATTTTCATGTAAAATTTCTACCTCGGATTAGGAGAGATAACAGTGCACAGCTTCTAATCACTAAATTGTGCATCAATATGCCTGGGTTAAATCCCAAATCTCTCCGCAGTGCATATGAAGGGAAGGCATATGTCACTGTTGATAGTGATTCGTCCGTCCGATGAGGATATTAAGCCTGGCTACCCCCTTGGTGCTATTCGATATGAATAGACTACGTGCCGGCACCGGGTTTCCCTATCTCCCTTCCTCACACATTCCCTACACTACTCTTACACAAACAGTACACGATATAATTCTTCACAAATATACATCATGCATAACGTGGCTCGCCGAAATGGTGTGCAACTTGAAAATTGATCACACTCCTGCCATCTATCTGCAGTATGCAGAATCCGAATCACGCTGATTCCAGACACGGACATTAGTCTGGCGATTGAACCTGCTTCTGTCGGGTTTGAGGCAAGATTGCCCATCTGTCGGCATCGCATTCACAATTATCATTCGAGCCAGCTATAAGACTTTGATATAATCATTACATATACAGGTATTCCAGAAGTCCGCGAATTCAATTCAATGCCTGATAGAAGAGACCAAAAGAAACATTTTCTCAGATTATTTAGGGTCTTTTCTGAAATCTAGGCCACCAGCGTGGCTCAGTCGGTTAAGGCGCTTGCCTGCCGATCTGAAGTTGCGCCCGGGCGCGGGTTCGATCCCCGCTTGGGTTTATTACCTGGTTGGGTTTTTCCGAGGTTTGCCCCAACCGTAAGGTGAATTCCAGATAATCTATGGCGAATCCTCGGCCTCATCTGGCAAAATACCATCTCGCTATCACCATCTCATCGACGCTAAATAACCTCGTAGTTGATACAGCGTCGTTAAATAACCAACTAAAAAAAATCTGGAATCTATAGTCCTAGCCGGCGCATTTGGATTGAGATGGAGTGAAGCAAATGGGCAGAGCCTAGCATTGCGTGAGTGTGTTGCGGGCAGCATTGGCGTGGGGCCGCTAATAGGGAGGATGCAGTGTTGCCAACACATAAATTGTATCCCCGTCAGTTTAACACCTGGAAATCCGTCAAAATCCGTCAAAATTAATACACTCAATATATCTATAGACATATAAAAAGCAATTCTTGACACAATTTACTTACCAATTTTGATTAAAATAATAATTTGTCAACCTTTGACTTGATTACGAGGAAATCTGAAACAGGGGATCTTCAACGTGGAACGGCACGGGCAGGGCTGTTCAAGAAAAAATAAAATCCCCCAAAAATTAAACAATTAAAATGATAGCAGTTAAAAAAAATAAAAAGAAAATGTAAATCGTAAATTCCGCCAGAAAATCCGTCACCAGTCAAAGCCATTCTTTTCCCGTCCGCTACGTTGAAATTCCGTCAAAACTGACGGAATTTCCATGTAGTTGGCAACACTGAGGATGCGCGTGGAAGTAGGTGACATCATCGTTCGCGTCCTTGAAACAATGCCTTTTCCGTCAAAGCGGAATCATTGGTCCGGCCCCCTCCACCCATGACTTGCGCAGAGGACTTGTTTCGTCTCCCAGGTCCACAGATTCCAGACATGGACTTCAGTTCCTGATAAGCTCCAGGCACAGGAATCCCAATCCCTAGTATATCAGCTTCGGGAATCCGTACTACCTCCTAGACTTCATTCCAGCCTAATTTTAACGTTTGCAAATGATAGATAACATTATGGAGAGTTTGAAATATTTGGTGCAATGATAGAGGAAAACAAGCAGCCTAAGTCGAGAAAAATCTTCTGCAACATCTGTTTTTTTTTAACCGTAAGTCAGTGGTGTCAAAGCAAGCGCATTTTTCTGACCTTGACGTCGTACGCGGTCATGAAGCGCTAGGTATGGTAGGAGGAAGAATTATGCTTATGAATAAGTAGCCTGTTAGATTAAGAAAATAGTGGTGTACAAACTTCAAACGCAAAGTGAAATTTTATGTCGTTATTTTTATATGGCTTCTTTGTGTTTGATATTATCTATATTGACTTACTTATTTACTTATGGCTTTTAAGGAACCCGGAAGTTTACTGCCGCCTTCACATAAGCCCGCCATCGGTCCCTATCCTGTGCAAGATTAATCCAGTCTCTATCATCATATCCCACTGTCTATTGACTGTAAAAGAAAAGTATTAATACCAATTTCTTAATATTTAAGTTGTGTTTTAAACGTTAATAACATAATAAGACTTAAGAAGGAATATTCAAATAAATTCCATAGTAGTACAACTATACTGTACTAAGTGAATGAAATACATCATTCATAAAGAAAGTGATATCCCAAAGAAAGAGATTGAGTATGACATGATAGTTGAAATTGATATTGATAGTATCTTTATCCTTGTAAAAGTAATCAATAAACTATTCAAAATAATATTACATTACAAAACAAAGTTACGTAGGTATATGCTTTACTATAACTAATATTATATAACAATACTCTTATCGCATTATGCTTTTAAGGTGATATTGGTGCGCAACTTCCTATCATCTGAATATTATATTATTTTCTCAAAATCTGCTGAAGCTACAGAGTTGACGTTTTTATAACACATGGACACACATCTTTTGTTTATGATGTAACAGTAATTGCTTTGTTAATTTTGTTCA
This sequence comes from Periplaneta americana, assembly GCF_040183065.1. Classification (NCBI taxonomy): domain Eukaryota; kingdom Metazoa; phylum Arthropoda; class Insecta; order Blattodea; family Blattidae; genus Periplaneta; species Periplaneta americana. The sequence continues at coordinate 124,741,579 of NC_091118.1, read as the reverse complement.
TTTTCTTAGAAACATTTTCCATGCAAATATTTAAAAAATTTTCAATACAATATCTTCGGTAGGCCTAATACGTATTTACGATATATTAAATTTACGAAAACATTGTTTCAGTACCTTTAAGGCTAGTAAATAAACATATCAGAAAATTTCACTTTTCTGTAAAAAAAAAAGTTGAGAAAATATGCCTTTGAATTAAAAAAGCAAGCTTGTGAAAAATGAACATTAAAATTAAAACTTACATTGTTATAATTCAAATTCAAATTCAAATTCAAATTTATTTGCAATTTACATATGAAATGAATACATGTGAATAGATACCCGAAATGAGCATATGCTCGTGCTCGGGAACAGTCCAGTAGTATACATAAATTTTAGAGGGATCAAATAATGATGCTGAAGCTAGAAATAATAGTAACAATAATAATAATAATAATAATAATAATAATAAAAATAAAATAATCGTGACGGAAATGATACAAAGATTGTAATACAAAATAATTCATTAATAATAATATTAATAAATAATAATAATAATAATAATAATAATAATAATAATAATAGTGATAAAACAAAAATATTTACAATAATAAAGTGAATACTAAGACGGATAAAATAAAATATAAAACCACTAGCGAGAGTTAACACAACTTAAATAAGCATGTAATAACCGGAAAAAAATGACAAACTCGAAAATCCACAGAAAAGTTCGTTGTATCGCAGACGACAGCAACCGCCGTATTGACATTGTGTTGTGCATTAATGGTAGTAGGGGGGAGCCGAAAGTCTACGTAAGTGCCATTCTCTTCGAATCTTCTTGTACAATCATGGGTAATGCTGCAAAAACAAAATGTCTACAAGTCAAACTGTTCATTATTACCAGGATAAATACAAGTAATACTGAAATATATTAATCTAGTTTCAGTTATAGATCTCCCCTTTTGTGCAAGAGATATCATAACAAAATATTTTATGAATGGCGGGGAAAATATAAATTTCATGAACTCTCTAGTGACAAGAGATAGTGACAAGTACAATCAAGTGTATCTCTGGCGATGCTAAGAAACCATTTATTGGAGATATACACTGTTATTAATTAAGAAAATGATATATTTATATTTATTACAATGTCTTATCTTATAGGTTACATGCATCAGATAAATACAATAAAAATTAGTACCATATAATGCTAGTAACAATAAAGAAAATAAATAAATAAAAAATAAAATTGATCAAATATCATACAAACATTTTCACTTTATTTTTAAACTTAAGAATGTGTAGATTGCTTAGGTCTGGATTATTTCTCAATACTGAATTGTATAATCTTGGTCCATAATTCCTACTGTGTCTTAATCCAGCTGTAGTGTGGCATTTAGGTTCTGCCAAAAGAGTTGGGATATTTCTTCTGGTGTTATGTATATGTTTTTCAGTTATAAAATTCATTCGATTTTTGTGAAAATAAATTAGTACTGTATGTTTATATATTTGCTCAATTTTTAGTACTTGGAATTCAGAATAAATAAATTGTGTCGGATAATCAAGTGGTTTATGCAGACAAATTTTGATGATACGTTTTTGTAGTAATATTAATGGAGTTAGGATAGTCTTTGTCATTCCACCCCATCCCATTATTCCGTATTGAATGACTGATTGAAACAAGGCTAGATAAACAACACGGAGAACATAGATAGGCATATATGCACGAAGGGTTACAAAGTTGTGAATTGTTTTCCGTAACCTATTACATAAATATGTTACATTGTTTATTCCACCTTAAATGTTGATCAATGATAACACCTAAGTATTTTACTTGCGTAGATTCTGTCAAGGTGGAGCAATTGCAATCAATCAAGTTTATGTTACTGCAATTGTGTATTTTTAAATTTGTATCCTTATCGAGTTTGATTTTTCTCAGACTAGAAGCCGTTAATGTAAAAGGAACTGCAGTTGTTTTTTAAATGTTCAATGAGAGCAAATTTTCATCGAACCGTTTCTTAATTATATTTATACCTCTATTAGTATTTAGGTAGGTATCATTTCAATTCGACCCACTAAAAATTACGGCTGTATCATCGGCACATGCGAATATATTTCCAGATGTGTTTCCTATGTCAATATTTAGCAAGTCATTGATGTATATTAAAAATAATAGAGGGCCTAAAACCGTACCTTATGCACTTATACTTCTCAGACAAATCTAAAAATTAATATGGATACAGTTTTAATAAGTTCTCTCCCCTTTATCCATTGAATCAGTGCTGGCCATCACTGCATTTTTCTCAACCAGGCGGCATATACTACCTCTTTTTTCTATCTCTTTCCTTTCTGCTGTAAAACGCTCAGGCTCTCCTAAAGCGCGCGTTTGCGTCTATGGGCATTAATTGACACGACTGCCTAAGCACTACCACGACCTAAACGGTGATCGCACCTGGGCTGCTTGGATGGAAGATAAGGGCGCTAATGCCGAGCCACAGACACGGGTGTGATTTTCGTTGCTATGTGATTCAATAAGCAGTATCGTGTGAGTGATGAGAACTGTGGTGCCATGGATATGGTGTCCTGAGCCCTCTCTACCATTTCCATTATTAATATTATTTTTCCCGGCAGTGTCAGCGGGCGCGGACATTTATTGTGACGTCGCGGGTATTGTTGCGCGGTCCGACACACTGCTTGACAGTTAGTGGACAATAATTTTCACTTGTTTGATTTATACTGCGGTGGTAAACGAACCGTCCACGCAGACTTGCCCGTCATATCCTCACACTGAATTACTCCGTTTGTGTTTTGTTTTAAATTCTCGGTCCTGACCTTGCAATGTTTACGTTGCTCTGAAATGGAAAGTTCGTATTCACCTTACGAAACAATGTGGAACATAACTACGCCTATATAATTTTCAATGGAGATGCTTTATGCAGGCAGTTATTCTCTGACAGGAATAAAGGACACACTTTTCAATATAACTTACATCTCTGATTTTATTGTAACTAGGATTGTATCGGTGCACAGTTATGTTTTTAGTCAGTTTAACGGCGATGTGTAAATTGTAAGGTCAATTAACGTAGATGGAATCAGTAATAGGGAGGTGGTATTTAGCGAGTTGAGGCCAGTTATTGCCATGTGTTTACCTGGCATCCCACCAGGTAATCAGCCAATGCAGGGAACGAACACAAGTATAATCAGTTCTTGTATGTCTTCAATATAAAAACTAGAATGTAGTTATATTACGAAGAGTCGTTATTGAAAGCTATATATTGTCGTATAATGAATAAATGTACAACTTGGGGTGAGGGGTCGATCTTTCAAGTTACATGACTGTACACCCACTTCTTCTCTCAGCTTAGTGGAGGTGGTGTCCTCTTCGTTAGTGCCGAAAGTACTTTTGACACCAGTACAAAAACTATTTTAACACTGATTTTCAACTGCTTGCACCGATTTTCAATTATTTCCCACCACATTCCACGTGGTAATAACCACAACGGAGCTTGCGGTTGAAGCAATACCAGGCGCTTTTAAAAATGGTAGCTCTTGGTTAAAAACGTACACAAGAAAATTGCTTCTACAACTATTTTATTGATACCTTAACTGATTCACATGAAACGGTCGGTTTTAAAATAATATAACGTAATGTAAATTTTGTCCGAGTGATATCGCTACCGTCGTCAACCGATCGTTTATTTCTTTTTTCTTATATTTCACGCATTACTTATTGTTTTATGCATCGAAAAGGATATCGTACACGCTACTTCAGCTTTAGTTTTAAGTGCAAAATTATTGGATATCGAACACAATCGTCGCCACGCAAAGGACATTTCACAGAGAGTACGGTGTGCCAGTGCCTCCCAAGACATACAATATTGACCTTATTGAGGAGGTTGGAAACAATAGAATGAGACTGGCAAGTATTACACATCTGGTTTAGCAAACGCGACGTAAGACGTCCGGGCTACGGTAGCCTCCGCATTACGCAGTTCTTTTTAGAAAACGGGTTATTCCTAATTCACATAGGCCTATCTAAGAGTTGCAAAGATAGCGAAACTTCGGTCATACAGAGTTGCTACTATTCACGAGTTACAGGAGGCGGGTAAGGAGAAACGAGTTGATTGGTTATGGTTCAGAAAAGTGGACAAAAATTTCAACATAGATTTTGACACAAGTTGAGACCTACACAACGTCTTCTTATTACCTTTTACCGGCACATTATTTGAACGGGACTATAGGCCTAAATCACCGCCATTCATCGCGAATTCATTTTCCTCTCATGCCAGAGATCGATCTGATCTCCGAACTAAATACGCGTGCTATGATCAGTTATAATGAGTGTAAGCTGTACATTCCGCGCACTGCATTTACCCATTAAGAGCAAATGCTGAGTAACGGGCGCTGGATCCAGAACTCACTTCGCTAGGAGTATCACCTTCATCTTAGACTTTAGATAACCAGAGTAGTTGATAAACCATCGTAAAGTAACCAACTAAGCAAACACTTCTTCTGTGTGATCAAGCATAGGCCTACATCCATATCGACGAAAGACTGAACTAAACGTCTTACGTCATTCTTAACAATCGCGAAATGCGTGGGAGATTAGACCTGCCAGTCTATGAGAGATGAAATGCGGGAGATGGAGATTCAGTAAGGGATATACTTTTCAATAATAATAATAATAATAATAATAATAATAATAATAATAATAATAATAATAATAAAATAAATTTTCATTTTTTGTACTTGGTTATTTGACGATCCTGTATCAAGTAGGCCAACTATAGCGAGACGATATTTGAAAGATGAAGCCGAGAAATCGCCATTGATTACCAAATGTTCGTCTTACAATTGGGGAAAACCTAGGAAAAATTTCAACCAGGTATTTAATCAGGTCCCCACCTGTGGAGTAATGGTCAGCGCGTCTGGCCGCGAAACCAGGTGGCCTGGGTTCGAATCCCGGTCGGGACACGTTACCTGGTTGAGGTTTTTTCCGGGGTTTCCCCTCAACCCAATACAAGCAAATGCTGGGTAACTTTCGGTGCTGGACCCCGGACTCATTTCACCGGCATTATCACCTTCATTTCATTCAGACGCTAAATAACCTAGATGTTGATACAGCGTCGTAAAATAACCCAATAAAATAAATAAATAAATTTAATCAGCCCAATCAGGAATCGAACCCACTCCAGAACGTAATTCGGGATCAGAGGCAAACACGCTACCGTCTGAACTACGTCGGTGGCTAATAATAATAATAATAATAATAATAATAATAATAATAATAATAATAATAATAATAATATCATCGTTAGCATCGATTAGTTATGCGATCACCTTTAAATCCCGGCGATTATTGTGTCAAAATGGGAGAGTAGAAGTCCTGAGCAAATTGCGCGTGACTTGAGCGATAAGAGTGAAAGTTGGTAGGTCTGTAATTTAACCACAAATTGATTACAACAGATGTAACAGCGACGTGCTTCCGATGCGGTTCGTCCCTTGACCGCAATATACTTGTGGTTCATTGGCAGTGGTATTCTGATATGTGATTCTAATGAATGAATTCTCTTTGTTGCTTCTCTGCTTACGAATGCAACACACGAATAACTTAACCCCACACACTCTAATCATGGTACAGTTGAAGCTATTCGACCACTGAGTATGAGTGATACAAAATCTGACTTTATTAAATATCGACTTACTTCTCAATTATTAATATAAATTCATACAGTGTGTATGATACAGAGCCCATCCGAACGGCCTGCGTGCGAGGACATTTATAGTCCGTTCTAGCCCCTGAAGGGGGACTAATACATAGAATAGGTGGTACTCCCAGGAATTTTCTGCGTTTACAGTACAGTAAAAGCCCTACAGAAACAGTTTTTGTTTTATTTTGATGGAGGTGCAAGATTTATGAAATGGGGAACGTGATTTGTCAAGGAGTGTACCGCAAGTACATCTGGATCCGACGGGGGAACGCTGTAACCTGTTCATCATGATTGTTGCACCCCGCGATGTGTTTTTGTTGCCAGCGCTACAAACCACACTAATATATCGCGACCGATTGAAAGGGAGATGGAGAATTTTGGCCCATTTCCAATGTTCAACATGTATAAAAATTGCTATTCTCTGAATATACCTTGGATTTATATAAAGTTGCATACCAGATGTGCCATATATTTCAGAAACTGTTGGTTTTTTATAGCATGTAGCAGAGAACACAGTTTATGTGCTACCTATAGTGTTCATTGATTTGTGTGTATAGAATTTCTATATTCATTCTCGATATATTGCGTGACATCTACAGTTTTCGCATGAAGTATTTCCTCTCCTCAAATTTAATATCGAGAGACTTGTGTGGTTTTCGATTATGTCTTACAAAATCTTATAAAATACTCAACACACAGAATATATTATATCAAGAACAAAGTTAATAAATTATAATTCTGTGGTATTGTAAATACAGGGTGATTCATAAGTAACTGTAAAAACTTTGTGGATGTAATGTAGAGGTAAAATGAGATTTAAATGTTCTATGCAACTTTTCCCGCAAATCCTCACTTTCAGATTATGATGCATAATGTCATATCTTGCCAGGCATCAAAATCACGGGCCAGTCAAGCTTTCGGCTGTGTGACATTCGCATACATAGCGACTGCGGTAGATGTTTCTTATTCCTACACCCCTCTACAGTTGATTCCGACCTGATAGGACTTTGTTTACTGTACGTACGTATGTTTAGTTGTGTGGCATTGTTGCAGTTCCTACCGTCACCACGTCCTGTAGGTACACATTCATTTTGCCGTTAGTTCAGTAGGCTTCAGTTGTGTAAGGTACGATAGATCGTGCAACACCAGTTGCTTGGCCAGCCAGATCACCAGACTTCTACCTTTGGAATCTGAAGGCGCTCGTTTATGCCACTCAAATTCCGAACATAGCATAACTACAGCAGTGATTGAAAATAGCTATGAAACAGTTCGGAATGAGTTGAACGGGGTGTGTAAAATTCCAATACCAGTACATACCTACGTACAGTAAACAAAGTTCTGTCAAGTCGAAATCAACTGTAGTGGGGTGTACGAATAACAAACATCTAACGCAGTCGCTATGTGGACGAGCATTATACATCCGAAGGCTTTACTGGTCCATATTTTTGATACCTAGCAAGATAGGACATTTTGCATCATAACTCTGAAGGTAAGGATTTGTGGGAAAAATTATTTAGAACATTTTAGTTTTAGTCTTACCTCTACATTACATCCACAGGTATTTATGAATCACCCTGTATATGTGAAAGTATTCTTACGTTGCCTCAACGAAAATCCGGAAATATTATTAATTCACCCAGGAAGTAAGCAGTGACTTTATTCGGGATTATATTAGATATTATTGCTTTGCTAGACATATTAATATATGTTTTATTCATAAATTCTTGCAAAACTACACCCTTTACTGCAGTGGATACGAAATAGATGGGACACATCTGCATAATAGTCTGACCGGCCTCTCCCAAAACAAGTGGAACTAAACTGTGAATAATATTTCTACCTCAGATTAACCATTACATATTCAGTGTTAAGCTACACTTTATATCGTGATAAAGCATAAGTCGAAAAAGTAGTTACATATTCAGATTCACTTCTTAGTAGTAGTAGTAGTAGTAGTAGTAGTAGTAGTAGCAGTAGCAGTAGCAGTAGCAGTAGCAGTAGCAGTAGCAGTAGCAGTAGCAGCAGCAGCAGCAGCAGTAGAAGAACTCGAATATGTAGACCTAATGCATCTGCTATAAATATACAATTAATGTAACATCATTCGATGAATACCGGTACCTATTGAGTAAAGTGAAGAAATACAGTAGTTGGATACTACAGTTTTGTATTACTATTAATAATATTACAAATTGTCAATTTAATTTTTATCTTAATACAGTAGAGTCTCGTTAATCCAAACTAATTGGGACCAAGACCTATTCGGATTACAAGATTTTCGGATTAACCGAAATATTTCCTGTAATGCAATGCATGCTATTCACGAGCGCTGAAAGACAATGGTGGGCGTACCCTGTTGCTATTTTTAGAACCACAGCCAACAGGTTCACTTCATTACGACAACAGAAAATTACTGCTTTTATGAGCATGACAGATGTGTAAATTATGTACAGAAAACACTAATTGATGTAAGTAACCTTGAATGTGCTATTTTCATAATTTTTAAGCAAAAGAAATGTATTGAATTTACACATTTTTTCGCTACTTTTACTACTACAATAAATTTGTTTTTTTTTTTCTTAAAATCATTATGTTCGGATTAACCAGATTTTCGGATTAGCGTAGTTCGGATTAACGAGACACTACTGTGTCTTCATTATTCCATATTTTGTAATAATCGTAATTATAATATATTACGAGCTTTTATTATCGCTACTGAATTCCAGAAGGTAACGGTATTTCCTCAAAATAAATGTAATTCATCTAGGCTTACACAATTTTAAACCGTATAGGCCTAAGTTTCATGAAGATGTGCGAAGATACTTCACCTGAACTGTTAGACTAAATTCCTTCCCCCCCCGCTTATATTAATTTTTTTAGTTGGTTATTTAACGACGCTGTATCAACTACTAGGTTATTTAGCATCGATGAGATTGGTGATAGCGAGATGGTATTTGGCGAGATGAGGCCGAGGATTCGCCATAGATTACCTGGCATTCACCTTATGATTGGGGAAAACCTCGGAAAAAACCCAACCAGGTAATCAGACCGGCAGGCAAGCGCCTTAACCGACTGAGCCACGCCGGTGGCTCCCCCCTTATATATATATATATATATATATATATATATATATATATATATATATATATATTACTTTTAGTGGATTTTATTCTTTGATTTGAACTCTTGCACTGTAACATTCTCTTTGAGCTACTTTCCTTGACATTAACGGGAGATGTCAGTTCACAAGCAGATTGTTTTTATCTGTTTGCATTTTTCTTTGTTTTCTATCCGTTTGTATTTTCTCACCACGTAAAAATAACAATGAAAATAAATTTAGGATATTTAAAGCATTCTAATAGCACCCTATAAGTGATTCAGCCCCTTTCTTATTGTTTTGTAAATAGTTCATATGATTCCTAACGGAAAGCGATAGTTGTGCCACATACCAACACAGATGGTAGCACATTGCTCTACAATACATTCGTAATAGGGGAAAAATCAATATAGACTGCCGGTAATTTTAAGTCTTGGTCTTATATTCTAGGCCATAAATATTGCATGCTCTTAAAATAATAGCAATTGGTGTTTACTTTGTTGAAGCTACGAAAACACATAATATACACATACGCAGGGTGATTTAGGGGGAATTGTAAAATATTTTAGGGATAATAGTATCGAATATTATGAAAAAAAGTTCATATACACGTTTTCAATTCCGAATAAGTGCGAAGTTACACCTACTTGGACGCTATGCAAACAAGCATTACAAGGGGCGAGAAGGAAAGACAAATTACTTAATGGTTACATTTACTATTAACTTACATTGTATTAATACATCTATACAGTTCAAATTAATGATTAAAAATTTCACCACCGACTTAAATGCACTTTTCCGCTCTTTTGGCAGGAGTAGGTTTTGCTTTCCTGAGGTCGCTCATTTCATAATGCGAGTGACAAATCCGTACCTTGTGTTTACTTCGTCTTTGTACACTTCATCTTTCATCCATCCCCAAAGGCAAAAAATTCGATAGGAGCAAGGTCTGGGGAATTTGGTGGCCAATGCATGTGACCATCCCGGGTGATTCCTCAGATAAGTTGGAGTTTATATAGTAATAATAATTTTACAGTTTCAGTCTACAACTTATCAATTAATACAGTAACAATTTTCTGTTAATCCTCAATCAAAATCCTATAGATATGTAAACCAAAACCGTAATATTCCTATCCTGAAGACACTACCCTAAACTCATAAAGTGAATTTATCAGTGAGACCAGTTGTTATTAGTATGCAGGCCCCAAATCACAAAATAAATAAATTTCTTTTACAATTTTGAAAAAAAAAAAACACTTCTAATGGAAAATAAATATAGGTAAGATATACTTTTAAATTCTCAACAACTTATTGAACAGTTAAGAAAATTAAAAGTCAATAAACATGATAAAATGATTTCTTTGGACATAGAATATCTTTACACGAACATTCCCTTAGATGAAACCATTCAAATAATAGTTACAAAATCGCAAGGAATAAATATCAACCCTAATAGAGTAAAACAAATTAAAAATATATATTTGCATATCTTTATATCAAAATTAATTCACTTTTGATAATAAGATATACAAACAAACTAAAGGTCTAGCATGGAAGATTCTCTGTCAGGCTTCATAGCAGAAATTTTCCCTCAACATCTAGAGAATCAACTAATTTCTAATATACAACTACAGCATAATATTAAAGCATTCTTTCGATATGTTGACGATACCTTAATAATATATAATGGTACTTCACAGCCAGAACATATTGTCAATACCTTCAATAATTTGTATTACAAAATAAATTTCACACATGAAAGAAAGCATAACAGAAGTATTAACTGCCTTAAACTAAACATTAAAATAAAAAAAAACTAATTTGTCTATAACATCTTTCGGAAACCTATGTCAATTATATCATACATCGAACATCTAATCATCCACATTCCCACAAAATTTGTAAATTCAGATTTTTGGTCGACCTTTTAATAAATACACCTCTCAATATACAAGTGTATTCAACAGAATACAAATACATAATACAGTTAGCTACTGAAAATGGTTTCAGAAAGAATATGATTCAGAACTTTGTCCGCAATAGAATTATAAAATTAAAAAATAAGACACCACCTTACAACCTATAGAATCTAAACAGGCCAGAACTTGGAACACCATGACTTACTTATGGAAAATCAATAATTAACTTTCTGCCTTTTTTAAAAAAGGAAAACATAAAATCACATATATACCTACAACAAACTAAACAACATAATTCCCAATAACATCAGGAACAATAACATTTACATAGTGGAGTTTACCAATTAAATTGTACAAACTTCATAATGAAATATATTGACCAAACTAAAAGGATTTTCATACTAGGTACAAGGAACATAAATCCGATTTCATTAACAATAGAAATAAATCAAAATTTACTACTCAATTAACACAGGTCATTCACAACACATTACAAACCATAAAAATAGTGACTGATTCATATTTAACTAACACAGCCGAGGAATATTTCATAGCAAGGATTTACAATCAAAACATACAATTGCTAAATGAAAAGATTCCCAATTTTCAAAACCCCCTATATCGTTTTACTTAATAACCACTCATCAAGCAGTATTGCCTGGCTACCACTGAAACTCCGCTATCTCTCTTTACTCACATTCTACATAGTTTACATGCTCAGTCACATTTAATGTAACGCTTCTATGAGATGGTTCCGATGTCTGAATCTACATCCTTTTTTTAACATCGTAAATATTAACAAAAAACACATTTCATGCTTTTTTTAATTATTGTCTCATAAAAATCATTTTTTTATTAATTTCAGACGTCATATACACTTCATCGATAAGAGTGACTGGTTAACAAACATACAGAATGCCAATATTTGCATTCTTTTCTATATCTCCTTTCTGAACATGGTATCACTAATGGGTTTATGTTTAAATTTTTTAACTTTTGATTGTCAATACGTGCATTTTTGTAATTGAAACTGGTCATGTAACATCAAAAGATAGTCTGGTCACGTTTAATAAGACTAATTGTTTATAAACTTTACAAATGTTTTAGCACATGTTAAAAATGATTTTCAACCACACCTTATATAATTTTGCATTGTTTTTATACATGTTTTTAATTTAGTTCATAATAAGCACATTTGTTTTCTTCTTGTATTTCACCTATGCTCAAATTCTAAATTTATGTCTCTCTACCTGAAGATGATTTTTAAACACTCGAAAATATTAGTGGAATTATAACCTTTTAATGTGAAATAACAGAAAATTGTTTCTGTATTAATTGATAAGTTGTAGACTGAAACTATAAAATTATTATTACTATATTACTTTCTTGGGAGAGCATGTTGATAATGTTACGAGTAAAGCATGGAGAGCACTTCACTTTATTATGAGAATCTTGAAAAAGGCTAGCCCTATATCGAGGGAAATGGCATATCTAACGTTAGTGCGACCGTTAATGGAATACGGAACTACATGTTGGGATCCCTATAGAATATATATATATATATATATATATATATATATATATATATATATATATGTAGGTAAATTCCTTAGAAAGAATCCAGTATAGGGCAGCTAAATTTGTTAAAGGTAAAAGAGAAGATAGAAACGATACGATAAAAGAACTTAAATGGGAAACTTCGGAAAACAGACGTAGGAAAATTAGAAAAACATCATTGTATAGAGCACATTCAGGTCAGAAAGCATGGATAGACATAACGGCTAGATTAGAAAAGCCAACATACTATGGTAGGAACGATCATGATTTTAAAATCAAATGTAGGAAACGGATGTAGGTAAATTCTCATTTTTAAATAGAACTATAAATGATTGGAATGACCTACCTGCAGCGATGTTTGAGGGCTGTCCTTCCTTAAGGAGATTCAAGAATAACTTAAAAAGTTGTGTATAAAGTGCAAATTAAAATTAAGGTGATATTTAACATTTAATTTTTTAAGGTGACATGTATTTATTTAGCCTGACGAGTTACTCCCTTGGTTTGAATTGTAAATTATTTAAAATAGCGTGTAAGAGGGTCTTAGATTAGAAATGTTTAGCTTAAATGTAGTTCTGTTATAAGTATGCATAAGGGTGTAAGTATTTGTCTTATTTGAGCTGTTGTATCAGTGAAGCGTGGTGAGTCAGTGAAGTTATGGTTTTACAGTGCAGTGAATAGTTCCGATCGGTGATAATTTATAGTGTAAATGAAATGTGTTCTATAGTGTCAGTGGAATGTGTTATAGAGGGTCAGTGAAATGTGTCCTAAAGTGTCAGTGAAATGCGTCATAGTGCCACTACAGTGAGTGAGATGAGAGTAAAGTGAAAGACTATTATCAGTACCAATGAGAAACTTATGTAGGTCCTATAAATATGTAGGTTGTATTGTAAAATTAGGTTCACTTATTAATTAGGTTATTTTATGTATTATTATTAATTTTAATTATTGTGTTCAATTGTATTGTGTATTCTTATTGTATTGTGTATATAATTGTATTGTGTATTGTATAATTGTATTGTATATTGTAATTTTATTGTGTATTGTTTATATTGTGTATACCACTACTACCGGGGGCTTGCCCACTTGCAGTGTAAATAAATACAGACATATATTCTGTCCCGAGGTTGCAGGTTCGATTCCGGTCCAGGTCGATGGCATTTAAGTGTGCTTATATGCGACAGACTCATGTCAGTTGATTTACTTGTATGTAAAAGAATTGTTTTGCAAACATAGTTACAATACTCTCGTGACCAGAATATTGTACGAAATGGAAATATAAAGACTAAAAATTTATCCATCGAAGATGTGAAAAAATTCAAATATCTTGGAACAACAGTAACAAATGAAGAGTCCACTGCAAGAATGATGGATGTCATTTGGAATACATTTTGCAGGAGAAGCGATTGAAATTTGAAATGCTTAGCGCTCAAAGCTTAACTGTGATTTTCCGATCATTACTGGCCAATGACTATCAGTGTTCATGCCATGTAACTCTCTATGTACATTCTATATGTCTTAAGCTATTCATTGGCAGTCTTGGTTCATTTTCGACAAAAAAGTGACATCCATCAGTCTTGCAGTGGACTCTTCAAATTTAAATGACGCTCGGGAGAAAATTAAACTCAGAATAAATATAGGAAATGCCTATTATTATTATTCGGTTGAGAAGCTTTTGTCATCTAATCTGCTGTCAAAAAAATCTGAAAGTTAGAATTTATGAAACAGTTAGGGGAGAGTTGGGTAGTATCGGACATCGGGTAATATCGGACAGTGCGTTTCTTTCATCTACCACCAGAAGATATTACTTGAATGACATGGTTACGTTTCTGTATGCGACATCACAGAAACGTAACCCTGTCATTCAGGTACTATTATCTGGTGGTAGATGAAAGAAACTCACTGTCCGATATTACCCGATGTCCCATACTACCCACCTCTCCCCTATATTACCGGTTGTTCTGTATGGTTGTGAAACTTGGACTCTCACTTTGAGAGGGGAACAGAGATTAAGGTTGTTTGAGAATAAGATTCTTAGGAAAATATTTGGGGCAAAGAGGGATGAAGTTACAGGAGAATGGAGAATGTTATACAACGCAGAACTGCACACATGGTGGTACAGTATTCACCTAACATAATTAGGAACATCAAATCCAGACGTTTGAGATAGGCAGGGCATTTAGCAAGTATGGGCGAATCCAGAAATGCATATAGAGTGTTAGATGGGTGGCTTGAGGGGTAAAAAATCTTTGTAGAGGCCGAGACATAGATGGGAGGATAATATAAAAATGGATTTGAGGAAGGTTGGATATGATTGTAGCGACTGTATTAATCTTGCGCAGGATAGGGACCGATGGAGGGCTCATGTGAGGGCGACAATGAACCTTCGGGTTTCTTAAAAGCCATAAGTTAGTAAATAAATAAGTTACAATACTTAAAATTCGTACATGATTAATGGGAAAGTAAAACATTCGCTTGAATTAAAATTGTTACTTAATCTGGAAACTTTTCCCAGGCATTTAAGCATTAGTTGTGTCTTAAATTCTCGGACTTTCCAGTCTAGCTGGCAAGCATTGTCACAGTGCAAGTTAAAGGGTAGCTGAAACAAAGAGGAAGTAGCAGGGAAAGGCCAGTGTCTGTAATGAACTTAGGAAGAGCTCTGCCCTGGCCGACCGTTCTGAATTTAATGAGGTGGTATCCGTAGCAGCGCTGTTTGCAGAAGATCCTGCCGCCATTATTAGCGCAGGAAATTCGTCGTTACCGCCATTTTGCCGAGTAAGCGGCTTCGACTTCGTCTTTTTTCCCCTTCGAGCTCATCAGAAAATTTCCCTTCCTATAAAATCTAAACAAGAGCCGGCGCTGTCCTTTTCTGCAGAGAACGTGTGCTACATTTCGAAACTGGATTCCTTTAATGAAATCTAATGAAAGCAATCCCTGATTACGATAGGTTTTATCACAAACTTTCCTTGTCTTCAAATCAGCGATTAAGCATTATAGCCTCTTCTGTTGTCTCTTGCTACATCACGTCTTTTGCTTTCGTATGTCTTGTCTATTGTTAACCTGTAATTTAGATTTTGTTTAGGATTGCAGGATTTGTATTTATAGGTAAAATCCAAAAATCAGTCGCTATTTTTCCAGACCAATAGGAGATCGATGATGCGATATATGATGTTACGAGCGATGGCAATACTTCAAAATATGAATTTAATCGGGGGCTATCACTCCCAACACCCCGCTTTTCTTTCTCATGCCCTATACACCACTCCACTGCATTGCGATTCCTCCCTTACATATTTTCTTTTCCTTTCTTTCTCCCTTTAACCACTTTATTCTACTAACTATTTTATATTAAATTGTAACACATGACTTACCTTTGAATAGGCCGCAATTCGATCCTAGGACTTTTCGTTTAGTAAACAGTAATCATAGACATTAAGTTACGAATTCGTTGATGAAAAAACCTTTAAAAATTATACTTACGCACAATAATTAGCATCAAATACTTGCCAAGCTATTAAACATAAATTGATTAATATATAATAGAATAGAATTAATTAGTTTGCTATTAACTTTATTATAGTTAATATGGCAAATAGATCACGAATTAAACAACTTATATTCTACGAAGAACTATGTAATATGATAAATAGAGCCCGGATGTTAGGCAAAATGCCGTTTATAAACTGAATGTATGTATAATAGATCTATTAGAAATAAACACGTTTCCACACATTTGGGGACTAAAGGCCCAATTTTTATTTTGCCTATTTTAAGGTTGAATGCCTTTTTTTAGTGTTTTACGTCGTTATTGTACATTTTCTATATTTTTAATCCATTTAAAATAAACCACACATAAATTATATCAATAAAGAAAAAATAACGGTTGTACAAATTAAAAATATATATTCACCTCACAAATATTTGCTGAGAATCTTATTCCATCTTTTATGTCACTTAAGAAACATGTTTGAACATATAACCCTCAGGTCACTTTGGGATTTACCAGCGAAAAAAGAGGATGAAGGAAGTATTAAAAGCAAGTCTCCAGGTCGCGTTGGTGTTGTCGCTTGCACGCACAAGTCAGCGTACTTTCTAGTCTATAATCCCTTCTCGCACCCCTCTTTTTGAGACAATACATAGTCGGTTTTTCCCGATCTGAAAGAAACTAGAGACAATCCTTCTGAAATAAGTTGTTTTAAGTTTGCTCCAATTACTTCAGTAGCAGTAGAAAGATCTTTTTTCACAATGGAAAACGTTCTCTCTGACAAGCGGCTCACTGTGACAGTTGACAACTTGAAAAAGGATCTTGTTGTGACATGTAACCAAGGAAAGTGAGTTCCGTATGAGATAGTTTATTAAATAGGCTATTTGTCTATTTTTTGTCTGCCTCTATGAATAATAAATGTCTATTTCACTGCCTATTTTGACTATTTTAGTGCCTATATGCCTGCCAATTTTAACCAAAATAAATACCTAAATATCCGGGCTCTAATGATAAATGTCCGAAAGATGGCGTTTCTACACTTAAGTTACCTACTATCAATAGTCTTACTAGGTCTATACGAATTTTTTTACTTGGTTATTTAACGACGCTGTATCAACTATTGGGTTATTTAGCGTTAATGAAATTCATGATAGCGAGATGAGCCCGACTATTCGCCACAAACTACCTTACATTCGCCTTACGGTTGAGGAAAACCTCGGAAAAACACAACCAGATAATCAGTTCAAGCAGGAACCGAACTTAAATCCGAGCGCAACTCCGGATCAGCAGACAAACGCGATACCGCCTGACCTATGCCGGTGGCTTTTATTCTTAACATTAGATAAACTAATAAGGAATGCTTTATCCTTTTGCAATTTTTCAATAAAAGGGACTGATTTTTTTCAAATTAAAAATTGTGTATATGTGTATCTAATGCCTACCCACTTCACTTGCGTGATTCCGATTCCGCAAACTGGGGATGGATGGCAGGACTGTGACCCATTTTCATGTTGCACACCACTTCGGCGGGGCACGCTATGCATGATGTGTGTCTGTGAAGAATTATGTCGTGTACTAGGGTGAATGTATGTGTAAGAGTTAGTGTAAGTGTATTGTATGGAATGGGTGAGGATGATGAAAGTGAGGAAAGGAAAAGGGAAAACCCGTTGCCGACACGTTGCCTACTCCTGTCGCATAGCACCAAGGGAGCCGTCAGGCTTAATGTCCCCATTCGACGGACGAATCAGTATCAACATTGACATATGTTTCTCTTCATATTCATTGCGGAGAGATTTCGGATTTAACCCGGCATATGGGTGCACAATTTAGTGATTAGAAGTTGTGCACCACTATCTCCCCTAGTCCCGAGGTAGAAATTTTAACTTGAAAATTTTTTACTCAGCCGGGAATCGAAGCTAGTCTGAAGGCAGATGGGCTACCACAGAGCTAACTCGGCGGACTCAAATTGAAAAGTAACACGTATCGTTATTTCCTGCCGTTCATCCTACTGAGTTGACCAAGAGACGAAGTGCTGTTATTCAGATCTGAGTTCAAGTGTATTCGTACATGGGCCGGCCATACGCAGTTGCTAAAATACACAGATTCAGCCCAATTTTCCTATTAACAATTCGTTTAATTGCTCGCACAAAACACCTAATAATTTTTGTATTATTTTAACCCCTTCAGGCCTGGTGTACATTATTGTGTACAGTAGTGGCAAAAAACCGGACCGACTCTTGTAGCTGATTTCAGAGCCTTGTTCACTCCAGAGCACGATAGACTGGTAAAATTCATGTTCTGGGAATAATAAATTAATTAAGTAGTAAAATATCACTGCAATCGAAAAGTACTGGGAATAAATTTGAATAAGGAACAAAAAAAGTTTCCTTCGCATGCGGAATTCGAACCACGAAAGTCTTAGTTACCAGTCTATCGTGCTCTGGAGTGAACAAGGCTCTGAAATCAAGCTACAAGGGTCGGTCCGGTTTTTTTGCCACTACTGTACATTGTTTCTTTTTTTCTTTTTTGGAATGTCTTCGATACTTTTAAATATTTTGAAAAATTCAATGTTTAGAAATGGAGAATATTATTTTTGAAACATTTCTGTACCTGAATTAAAAATAAAATTTAAAATTTGGGTCCCCAGGGATCAAAATTTTCCCCAAATTTTGATTTTCTGTAAAGACTTGATTTGGGAATTTTGAATCCCCAGAATGATTATGTGACCATTTTTTTTTCAATTTATTTAAATATAAATTCATGTCTGAAGGGGTTAATGCAGGGGTCGGAAAAACGTCATATAAGATTACGTCACTGGCAACGTAACCCGTAATGCATAAAGACATTGAGTACCTGCCCTGCGGAGATATGTAATTGTCGCAACCCGCGCGATTTGCCGACAGCTGTTTTAATGCATTCTATTGCTCTTTTCAGTCTTCGCAATTATGCCACTTCCACCCTGTATATGTATCGTATAAGCAAGAAAGTCAAATATACGATGAAAGAGTAATGGAACGTATGATGACGCAGAATATCTGCATGGAAATATCATATGTACTTCGGTACATTAAAATAATATAAATTAAATATAATTAATAAAATTTTAATGTTATAAGGCCTATACGAATTCGGAAAGACTTATGTTCCCAAAATTAATATTTATCTATCTTCTAAGTGGATTAAAACGTCGGTACAACCACACAAATCACCTAATTTTTTATAGAAACATGACACGTTACCTAATTACAGACAGATAATTAAAAATAATAGGCCTACTTATTAAACTACGGTTTGTTATAAATTAATTATGTAAATTATATTTCATTTAACGACGCACTCAACGGCCGAAGTTATATTAATGTCGCCGGTGTGCCGGAATTTTTCCAGCAGGAGTTGTTTTATATGCCAGTAAATCTACTGACATAAGCCTGTCACATTTAAGCACAGTTAAATACCATCGTCCTGGGTCAGAATCAAATCCGCAACTTCGGGCAAAGAAGGTCAGCGCTCTACCGACTGCACCACGCAGGCCAACAAGTTATATTATGTTATTTTGCATAAGTTACTTTATATTTTAATGATTATTCGACATATAATCTATGATTATATTACATATTACACTATATCATATGCCTCTGATTGAGGTTCTGGCTGATATGTACAACTATTATCTGGCAGTACATCTCACTTGATTATGTATGCCAGAGGAAGAACAATTGTTTGCATGTATCTGAAATCTGATTATGTAATACGTAACTAGTCGGCGATGTATGCAATGGAGGGGGAGAGGAACTGACCAGCCTACCCCATTATCTCCTGGCCCAGTTGCCTCTTAAATGGTAATTTGTTGGTATCACTTGTGAGGTTCATACTTGTCTTCGGACAGTTGATAACTATATTATATTATATTCTGTTATAAGTAGCCTACATTATATAATGCACTTGTGAGGAGAAATTGGTATTCTAATTCACAACTGAGAAAGCAAACTTCTAATATCGTACGTTTCTTCTCGTATAATTTATCTCATAAATTGTAATATCTGCAAAGCGGGTACATCATGAAATGCTTTGGCCGGGGAACTCAAATATTAATGTAGTATTGAATGAGAGAGAATCAGATCTGAAGTACATTGTGCACAAGAAGAAGTATGAAAGATTTATAAAATGAAAATGTGATACGAATTACGAAGTTTTTTTTTTTCTACTCCTGTAATAATATTTATTGTCCTTAGTAAGAAGCTGCAGGCAACTCCAGCGCAAAACATTGTAACTGCACTGATATATTTCGTATTTTTATTTACAGGACCACTGAAACTACAGTACACTCATCGAAAAACATCATGCCTTCATGCAAGGCAGGAAGCCTTGTTTCAAATTCTCATGGATTGCTATGTAAGTTAAAACAGCAACGTGTTATTACAATAATATTAGCGACATACATTGAAGAAATTAGTCAGCAGTAACTATTTTGTAAAATAAGTTTTAATTTATTTCTAGCTCTCATTTGTATAGCTGTATTTCATACTAATTTTTACCAGATTCGTTTTAGAGTGGAAAATTTCCATAAATATGTTCAAGAATTACATTCCGTTAGTAGATTACCAACCCGCCTCTTGTCATGCGTATTTTTTACGCGGTTTCATTTCTGTAGATGACTTCGTCTCTCCTCTACAGACTACATAATTTATTAAAATAACAGGAAATAAAGTTCAAAAGTGAGTGCATGAAGTATAAAATTTAAATAAAGACTCAATAATACATCTTTAAAGGGGTATAAAAAGTCGACATTTCAATGAATTACCCTATACGAACAAAAATACTAGTTAAAGTGAGACATCTAGAACAATAAAATTATTTCACTTCGAAATCTGGATTGTATTATAACTTAGGATACAATAGTTTTTCTAATGTAACTCAAATTTTTGCTATGCAAAAAAATTTCATTTTAGACTTTCAGGTTACTCAAATTCTGAATTAAAAGTTGAGGTTATCAGCCTTGTTTTTTCGTCATTTTTGTATTACTAAGAATGCGCCTAGTTCAGTTTTTCCAGTCAAGCTTAGAACGGAAGATCATTCAAAATAATAAACTTTAAGGCAAGCAGTTCTGAAACGTCTAAGTCCGTAAATCTCCAAAGCGTCTTTATAATTCACAACTATTATTCAGTGACTTATGTTTAGAAGCTTAAACAATTTAAAGGTCAGTCAGTATAACTCGATTACAACTTCATAATATCGTATTAACATATAACTCAGAATTATAAAGCAGAAGAAAGTGAAGTGATGGAGTTAAATGGAATTAATTTGCACAAATTACGCTCTACTAAATATGAGGAAAATCTGTGGATGAGGAGGAATAGTAAGAGATGTAAACACTGCAGCTTTCACATAAAAATTAGGATATGCTTTTGAAAACGGGAAAGGAAGATCGTCTCTCATAAGACACAATAATAGTATGTTAGTGATTTCTATTCTGACCATCAGAGTCATCTGCAGCAACAAATATGTTGGCCTGAATCAGACAGCCTGTAAGGCTGAGGTAAGCTTCGGGAATGAAAAATCTAATATGATCTGCAGGTAATAGATTTTTTCCATACGCGATAAGCCCTAAAATAATTGATCAAAAGCCAGTTCGTGATTATTTTATGTTGCAAAGCAGTCGATAGTATAATGTTATTATTGTTCTTAAGTGTATTTTGCAGGACTAACTTATATAGGAGTGACGTGTAAGATCTTGTGAACTTTAGGACACAAAGTGAGACCATCTGATCTGTAAATAGGCTACACTCTCGTTGAATTCTCTCATTTCACCTGTTTACGACAGGATATTCTGAAGGCAATAGGCTTATGAGTAGCCGAAGCAATTCAATCCTTCACTCTAAAAAGATTACGTATAGAAGCCGTTTATTCTTTATTAACGATGTCATAAACCTGACTTCGAATAAAGTGCCATATTTAAAAAATCTACTAACGTATGCATACTGAAATTCTATCTGTATGGATCCCATCAGATCCACAACACGACTGGGTACACAGCCTATTCATTTCTTAGAAGGAATATATGGCGTAATGTGAAGATGCATTTAATTGATATCGAGATGCAAAAGATTGAGCTCCAGTCTTCGGAAAAGTCCTCACTACATTTACAATCAGATCTTATGCTTAACTGGGGGAGGTATGACTACATAAATTCTTGTAACAAAGACAGCAGAGCAGGTTTAGCATGGCTAATATTGGGGGCATGGAAGGGTAGTAAAATTGTCAACGAAGAAGGAGAGCGCCTTTGTCCACTGTGCGGAGAAAAGGACTCCTGGACACACATTTTATTACAGTGTGTCCAATTGGAACATATCGGGAAAAATATCTACCACTCTCGATGCTAAGTCAGAGTAGGAGTTCGCTTGCATATCTTGATCTCATGGGGAATGGAGAATGGGAACAAAAGACTGGATTGTTCCTCTTGAAGCCGAGACAGATTAGAACTCCAGCTGTTGAAGTTTGTGATGCGAATTGTCAAGGGATACTCAATTATAAACTTTTATACCTGTTTAGGTTAGAATATATTATATAATGTGTTTTGTTTGTGCTATTTTTATTTTAAACTGTGTGTTCTTTTGGAGAGTGGTTGGATCTAACTATAGGTGAGGGGGCTGAAACCTACAAAGTAGGACTTGTTTTAGGTACAAAGCACGTAAGGTCAGAAAACCCTGCAATGGATTTAAGAGATAATTATGATAATATAACATCTGCATGTATAATATTACTCAATAAATCTATCTATCTATCTATCTATCTATCTATCTATCTATCTATCTATCTATCTATCTATCTATCTATCTATCTATCTATCTATCTATCTATCTATCTATCTATCTATCTATCTATCTGTCTGTCTGTCTGTCTGTCTGTCTGTCTGTCTGTCTGTCTGTCTGTCTGTCTGTCTGTCTGTCTGTCTGTCTGTCTGTCTGTCTGTCTGTCTGTCTGTCTGTCTGTCTGTCTGCCTGCCTGCCTGCCTGTCTGCCTGCCTGCCTGCCTGCCTGCCTGCCTGCCTGCCTGCCTGCCTGCCTGCCTGCCTGCCCATCGATCCATCGATCCATCCATCCATCCATCCATCCATCCATCCATCCATCCATCCATCCATCCATCCATCCATCAATCTTATTTTTTTAACCTTAAAATTAAGAATAATGATATTTTACAAACAACTTCAAATTAGTGTAACTCTGACAATATTGAGATTAGGATACATGGTTATATGACAGTTTTTGATCAGAATATCTTCCGAAATAAGCTCGGTAAGTGGAGTTAATCCTCGCGAATCACCCTGTATTTGACTTCTTTACTTCACAATGATATCAGAAATCAGGTCCTAGATCATTGCTCGATCTTCGCGGACCACTCTCTAGGCATAGCCTATTTATTTTCTATTTCAGTGTCAGAATTTATTTGGACATGACTTCTGTAGTCATGCATTTGTCCGAGACTATTCACTGATTTGCTTTTTGTTATTTTTTTTTTCATCTATCAGAATGATGATAATGCTCGATTTGTTCGATCTTACTAGATATTTTATAAAAAGTATTAAAGTTTCTCTTTTTGCACAAAATATATTTCATTTTGCTGTCCTACAATGTAATGCTTTTCTTAATTATTCCATCAGGAAGCCATTTCATTTTGTAATAAGTGATTTAATCTATTTTTTCAGTTACTTTATGTCTTTACATTAATATTGTAAACATTTTTATTTATGCCTTAGTGTAAATAATTTTCATATTGAATTCATTAAAAAAATTAATTGCCGTCCATAAATGATTCTATTAACTAGGAAGAGTCTATTAATTTCCCTCACTTATTCATGGCTAGACACATTGAAATAACTAATTTTAGTACCCACTCAATTTTATCAATATCATATTTACAAGTGACGTCAATTATAATAAACTCCCACTACACGCAAAGTAGCACTAGGCTTATGTGTGAGCACGAGAACATCGCGACACCAAATTTCGATTCGGTTATGTAGGATCTAGTAGGCTATGATACCATGAACTTAGTCTTACGTAAAAGTGAAATTATACAGTAGTTTACCTTATGCTTTTTGCATTTCTGCTGTGATGGATAATAACATTGTAGTAACAATAGAACTATTGTAGAAGAAATGAGTGTATCCTGAAAAAATCTGTTCAAACGCCATGCTTTTTTACCACAAATTTCAATTCGTAGCACTGAAATTTGAACTCATTTTCCAGGATAGAAAGTTCGCGATAAATGTGTTCTTGGAATATTTGGCATTACAAAGGTAAAGAAGACGGCGTTTAATTGTGGAGGCTTGATTTATCTGTGATTCCCCTTAGCCGCTTCCTCTAATTCCGGTCAACGCTCATTCGTGACCAGTTGGAAGCAGCGCGGATGATCATTTACGATAACCAAGCTTTGGGAATGACCTGGTAACCATTTATTTCCGTCTGACAACCACATTTCCCATAATTCATTGCTTTTTATCCGCCATGTCAAGAAAATATGGATCCGGAACTTCGCACAGAAAACGGGATGTATGAATTCTGGGAGCATTCTACTAAGAGCTTATCAATGAAAAACTCACGAGAAGACGCAACATGGCATCCACAAAGTAAAAAGTGCAAGTGTAATTTATTTTCACCCTTATTATATGTTCTCACCATGATATTCAGTAGGCATTACAACTGTTACGCTGTAGCTTTTAAAACCATTTTGAATAATTTACGGCATTCGTGTGTAATTTTATTTTAGAGTATAGGCTATTAAGCTTCGATAAAACTACGAACTTCACGGCGTAGACTATTTCACCCAGACCTAATTAATTAATTAATTAATTCATTCATTCATTCATTCATTCATTCATTCATTCATTCATTCATCCATCCATCCATCAATGGAGTGTAAGAATCCTTTGAATTTCAACCAATCACAGCCGTATAGGACGACGCAGAATTATCGCATACAAATTATAATTAGCGCAACTAACCGGCAGTTGTTTCAAATGGTTGAGGGTAAACCCCGACAAAAACCCCAATCAGGCAAATTGTCCCAACCAGGATTTGAACACGGGCCCGCTCGTTTCACATTCAAACACGCTAACCGTTATCACAGCGGTGGACCAGTGCTTAGTTAGAGGATTTAGATTTACTTTTGTTGTTTTGTATAGTACGTAAGAAAAATACGTAAATAATGTTTAGTTATACTCCAAAGATGAGGGATATCCGCTAAGAAGATGGCAGTGGTATTTTCTAAAGTCTGAAATAGTGAAATGCTGACAAAAGAGGCAGGATATAGCACAACGAAATCTAGCTCACAATTCCGCTTTTCCAGCACTTGGACTTACCCGTATTTTAACTTTTTTTTTCTTGTTAGGAGAAAGGGAACATCCCACGCACTACGACCTGAGGTCTATTGTACACCCCCTATATGGGATGAGTTGCATGCCCACCGATCGTCTACGCGCACCAACCTAACCACTTGATCCCCTTAACTACCTGTCCTTACAGCCAACAGAGTCCATGTACCACTCCTGCTTCGGCAACCCCCCCAAGGCTCCCTTAACGGTCCGAGGCGGAAATCCTCCCCCGAGAAGGTCTGCCCCGGGTTCCGTTGCAGAAGCTATCCATCATCACATGATTACAATCCACGAAGGTCGGTCGAGGGAGCCAGCAGTTCGGACTGAAAACCAGAAGTAGTAACGGGATGATGAATGAAAGGATGATAGGGGAGGAAAGGAAATGGCGAAGATGAGTGGGGTTCCAATCGTCTGATAAAGTTACCTGATATTCATCCATAGGAGTGAGGGAAAAACCCCGAAAAAACCTCGCCCAGGCAACTCGTCCCGACCGGAAATCGAACCCGGGCCCGCTGGGTTCACAGTTAGACTCGCTAACCCATAACTGCACAAACATCGCTCAACGAGCGGGAGAGCCGTCTTTACCGCTCGCCGAAACGGAGAGGAAGATACATCAGAATGACATAGACTTGCTATAGGTAGAGGAGAGGGAAACGACCACTCAGTTATCTAGTGGAGTGCAGTGTGTAGGCCTATTCTCAGTAACTGTTTCACGTTGCTTACCTACTGCTACAGTACAGTATGGAGAATCTAAAAGACGGAACATAACATTTAACGATTTACAGCTCGAATTTATTGATCTTCAGTGTGACATAAGAGCTAAAAATTGTTTGAATAATACTACTAGCCTGGTTGAGTTTTAAAAGACTAAACATTGGCAATAATATCCACGACTACACAGGCTGGCTGTGAAAATGATTGCTATGTTTGGCTCAACATTTATATTTGTGAGCAACTGTTTTCTATAGCCTAATCAACTTTAATAAAGGCAGACATCGAATATCTGTAACTGATGTTTCATTATGATTAGTAGGCTACTGTTCCTTTCAGCTGCCAACAACATAAAACCTCGTTTTCATGTACTGATAAATAAAAATATATCAAAATGATATTGTACATTTAAGTAGCTATAGAATTTCTATTATTTCTGGAAAATAAATATTTCTTTATTAATAATTAATAATAGTCCAAGATAGTTTTGCAAACACTGAACGGGATTTCATTTCATAAACACTCGTAATAGTACTTCCTTTTATGTATATTTTGTACGAGATCACCCCTTCTTCCAGTCCACCCTTATACAGAGCGCAGCTAATATCTGCATTCCGCTCATGACCTGTGAGCCTACTCGGAGAGCGCAAACCTTGTGCAGGTCTGCGCTGACCCCTCAGCCACAACGGTGGACGTATTTTAACTTTAGTATCTGACGTCGAAAATTTTGTTCCATCCATTCGACGAACCATACGTCTCAAAATCTCACCTTAAACTTTAGCGTATATCTTAATTTGAAAGTGTGTCTATTGTATCAGTGTTGGTGGTTAACAGAATTGAGGAATTACGAATATGGAACAGAGGAAGTGAGTTTTACGTAAGCAACCGAACTTCCAGCAGGCAACCCTTTCCCATCTCTAATATCATAGAATCTTGGATTTGCGAATACCGTCCATTTAATGTGAAGAGAAGCTGGCTGATTGTATTACTACAAAGACGATCGTAACTGACAACTACGTGCTTCCTAATCTTAGCTTGCTGTTGATAACTTCATGAAGAGAATGGACCTCAGTAGCCGTCAAAGATGAAGACGTACTGCCTGGCATTGCAGGACGGCGCAGAATTGAATTACCTGAGCTGCAGTAACTAACGAGTAATCGTGCGGCGGTCCGGGCTAATTCAATCAACTAGCCGGCGCGGACAATGAGAGCGAAGAGCGAGTCTGCTGCTGCACTCTATGGATACGCAGGGAATGCGTACAGGCAGGTTCACTGTAATGCTCAATGAGGATAATGCCAGTATACCGGCATTATATACAGGAAATTCTAGGCACAACCGCGGACTGGTTCAAGGGTGCTTTTACATTAGTGCGTTATAATAATATACGAACAAATCTTCCAAATGTTCCATGGATACGCTGGAATTTATCAAGACTCGGTTTCTTAGAATTGCCTGGCAAGAACAATGATGAAACTCTACCTACACTCTGTGAAAATTTGCTCCCATGGAGATTAAAAAACTCCGCAGAAATCCACAGAGCTTTGAGTGGAGTTTGTGGTGGGCTTAAAGTGGACCGTAGTACAGTTTCTCATTGACCTATTCGTTTTTCTGATCGTCGTGTAGCATGGACCAGTGGTCTACAAAAATGACGTCATATGAAATACAGCCCGCAAAACACAGCAACGAGTAAGGTGGAAGGAGGGACTTATAAGAGGAGAAGTCGCGGAACACCTTCACTATTGCAAGTTTTGCGTGTGCAGAGACGGACAGTGTGTTATACCCAAACTAAAGAAAAGTTCAATTCAATTTATGTCGATATACATTTCTTCATATCTTTTTAATTTTTGTAAGATTTTGTTTCTTTTTTCTGTTATTTTATACACAATTTAAACATGAAAATGGATGTGTAATTAAATGATTAAAATTAGGAGTCAAGCTGCATGTAGCGAATTATAATTTAGTAACGAGATGTACGTCTGTCATACGCAAAATTCTTTTTGATTTTTCAACTTACTAATTCTGTCGTGTTTACTTGAGCATTGCGTAATTTTAAGCAAGTGATGGCTAAGGGGAGGGAGGAAAAGCATGCTGTGTTGGAAAGAGTGGTTGAATAAAGAATGATATTGAAACTATTTAGGAAGAGGAAAAGGAATTGGTGGGTCACTATCTGAGAAGAAACTGTCTTCTGAAGGATGCACTAGAAAGAATGGTGAACGAAAGAAAAGTTCGGATAGAAGAAGATATCAGATGATAGACAACATTAAGATTTACGGATCATAAGCGGGGACAAAGAAGAAGAGAGAAAATAGGAAAAATTGGAGAAAGCTAGGGTTGCAGTGAAAGATCTGCCCTTGAGCAGAACACTATGAATTAATGAATAATTATAACAATAGCAGTAATAATGTTTTAATGAACTATGATATTCTTTTCATACTTCTGGAGTTCAAAATAAGTCATAGAAGTGTTCAATCAACATTGATGTTATTTATGTAATATAATTATTTCAATTAAATTTCTAAGTTCACGATTAACTCAAAACCTTAAGCGATAGAAATATTTTGTAAACAGATATGAAATTAACTGGAAGATTTCACATGAAAAAGGACGAAAATTCGTCACTCTGCATGTAGAATATTGTCTGCCAAGCAAAAACACTTGTTTGTTTAAATCGCTGTAAATTGAAAACCAGTAAAGATTTTGTGTTTCAAAAACAATTTTCACTTATTTTAAACGTTTCCCTCGCTTTGATCCTCTCTAAAATGAAAAGAAGAAGAAAAAAAGTATGCCGTTTACCAACTGTTCACGATGTAAATGTCTATTTTGAACAGGTCACTATTTCCAACATGCAACATTTTTGCAAGAACGTTATCAAACTTTCTCACATGTTTCTCCGTTACATATCCACACCTCTACCGTGTGTAGCTATATTAGCATGTATTTGAGGACAGGTAATGAAACTGGTGGTAGACAACAGAATGTAATGTCATTATGAAGCTCCTATCGTGCAATGTGTCTGGAATGTTTTCACAGGTACGTTTATGCCTGAAATACTCTTCTAGCCTTCGAATTACAATTTTATAACGCCTAAAAGTATACATGCATGGTTACACAAATAATGTATGTTTTTGGAGGGATAATTTGTGTTTTAATTGTCTTACCCTTTAAAGTATTTATTATTTTAATGTACCGAAGTACATATGATATTTCCATGCAGATATTCTGCGTCATCATACGATGAAAGAGTTATGGAACGGAGAAAAGTTCTCTCCGGCGCCGGGATTTGAACCCGGGTTTTCAGTTCTACGTGCTGATGATTTATCCACTAAGCCACACCGGATACCCACCCCGGCGTCGGAGAGAATTGTCTCAGTTTAAGTTCCAACTCTTGGGTTCCCTCTAGTGGCCGCCCTCTATGATATGCGTAAATCACTTCGTGATTTAAGACGGCGCTTATTCCGTCGGATCCCGGCCAACTAGTCACTCATAACGAGTGCACCTCAGCACATGTGTGGACTTCAGTCCTACGTTCATAGACATCTATGACGTAGTGCAGAGGGCGGCCACTAGAGGGAACCCAAGAGTTGGAACTTAAACTGAGACAATTCTGTCCGACGCCGGGGTGGGTATCCGGTGTGGCTTAGTGGATAAAGCATTAGTACGTAGAGATGAAAACCCGGGTTCAAATCCCGGCGTCGGAGAGAATTTTTCTCCGTTCCATTACTCTTTCGTCTTTAAAGTATTGTTTAGTTCTTATTCAGTAAATACAGTGTCATCTATCTGACTACTCCAGGAATACAGAAGTAGTAGTGTGTCTTTCTGAACATCCGAGAAAAATACATCTTTTAACCATCTTATCACGTGAGTTTCGTCAGTTTACTGGAACTACTAACATCGACCACTACATTAAATTGCTTATCTTTTTGTCTACATGTTGTTTTACTTTAGGTCAAAATTCTCTTTTCGGTTCTTGAAAGCGTATGTACAGTAGTGTTCCCAGACTTCCAGCTGCATATCTATGGATGTGGACGGTGTACGTATGAGTGACAGCTGCCGTGAATTGCAGTACTACTACAGTGCGTTCGTAGCTCGGCCGGACCACTAAAACATTCAAATTTGGAAATTGTACTTTCAATAATTGTTCCTTCTAAAATTATTCACGTTTATTTTTTATTTTATCATCCTTAATTAAAACTTTTCTAACACTTGTTTATATTATTTAGTTTATGTTATAACGGTCCGGCCGAGCTACGAACGCACTGTGTATTGATGTGAGTTAAGAGAAAAAATAGAGGAGCATTAATGGGAGAGCTGTGATACGTTGTCGCGGAACTACGAGTATCCGAGTGCGCGTAAGAAGTGGTATAAGTAGCAACAATGTTGAAGTCAATATATTTCCTAAACAACGCAAACGCGAAACGAACGACTGTCACCACGTTTCTTAACGAACGAAAATTAGCTTAAATATGCATTTTTCATTAGATTCAAGCTACACGACTTGGGACGGTTCCCTTGTTAGCTGCAACCGGTAGACAGAAGAGTTTCGTAAAACATAGCTTTCAGTTTGGCCGTCGGATGTAGCGAACAAAGCGTACAAAGCAAATATCACGTAATAGTGTAGCACTCTGTGCCACCTCAACATAAGAGTTGGTATATTTATATGCTGAAACTATCCCTCATTTAAATTTTTGGTAAAATCGTCATGGTGGCTCAGTGCTAGCACGCTGGGCTTACAAGTCAGAAGGACTGAATTGCAATCCCGGTTTATTCAACCTGAGTTGGGTAATCTTTTGATCAAAACAACACGTGGTTTTTTTCTTTGTACTCCGGTTCTCCTTTACCATCAATATTAATATTATAAGTGTAATGTGGATCTGCCGTTTGTGGTGCACTCTGGATAGTCCCTGGCGAACTAAGTGGTGTACTGTTGTAGATAATGCGACATATACGAGCACCCTCATAGAGTGGAGGCGAATAATGGCTAGTTAAAAGAATGACACATCTTCGGTTCGCAGACGATATAATATTGGTAGCGAAATCAGCAGCAGATCTAAAACAGATGCTTGAAGAATTGGACAGGATCAGCAGAGGCAGGCTTATCCATGAACCCAGAAAAGACGAAACTAATGACTAACGCGTCTGAAGACCGGATCTACTTAAATGGCCAGCCACTATATTATGTGGAAGATTATACCTACCTGGGCCAGAACCTGTCCTTCTCCAGCAATTCAGGGAAAGAAATAAAGAGACGAATCAGCATGGCATGGAAGAAGCTCTGGTCTCTAAAGTTCATACTTACAGACAAATTCCGGAAGTGAGCTTAGAGGTTGAGACCATGGAAAAATGTATATCACCTGTCCTAGTGTATGGATGCCAAACCTGGTCTCTAACATCAAAACAGAGGCGTATGCTTCAAACCTGCCAACGCAGTATGGAAAGAATAATCCTGCAACTTTCTCTGAGGAACAAAGTAAGGAACGAGGAGTTACGCAACCGTACCGGCATGAAAGACGTCCTAAACACCGCCGAAAGTCTAAAGTGTAAATGGGGAGGGCACGTGGTAAGGATGGACTACAGACTAGGACGCATAGACTCACATTATGGGATCCCAGGATCAGCAAAAGAAGAGTGGGACGCCAGACGACTGGATGGGCCGATTTCTTCAAGAAGAAGGCAGGAGCACATTGGACGAGCAGTACAAGAGACAGACAGCTATGGAGAGATCTAGAAGCCACCGTCCCCAGTGTGTAGTGTGGTGCGAATAGGGATCTTACAAGTGCATATAGTGTTTACATTGTGTACATAGAAACGAAGTAGTGCAGTCAAGTTCGATGAAATCACTCCTTAGACCAGCTCACCTAACGAGTGAAGTCTACTGAGCCAAGCCCTGTCAGTCAGGAGGCCCTTGCCCTTACGGGATCTAGGAGGCTAAATTTATTTATTTATTTATAAAGGCCCTACCATTGGACAAAAGTAATTTTTCCAACAATTGCGAGTTCGGAGTTAAGTTTCTACCCTAATTTTCCATGTATTGATTTCCTCCATCATAATATCTGTCGTCCTCGACTGCATTTTTCAAATATCCTGTAGATGATTGTGATGTAGCCTATAAGTGATGATAATGGTAATTATTTTTACCGTATAACAAAGTCTGTAAATCTAGGTTGAGAGCAAAATAGCCTGCAACACTTCAGTATAATTCTCAAATTTAATATCGTTTGAAAATGGCTCCTTCATTGCTTCGTGTAACTGCCCCAAGCTACAAGACATTTTTTCTCCTTTCGTTTCTAGGAAAGAGAGCAGTATTAAAATTTTTGCAAATTATATGACTGACGGGCAACGTCTAGCACAGTTGCTGCCTCACTTTTTCTACGAGTTTACGAAAACAGTGATTGATGAGTTAAGGGCGTGACGCGAACGTTGTTATGGTGATGAGAATGGAGGAGAATATTGCGGACACATCCGTGTTCTTGTGTTATACGGCAAAGTAACTGCTTAAAAAGGAAGCGTGTGCTTACTTTTCGGTTTCCATTCTTCTTGAACATAACTTCTTGTTACGTGAATCGCTGACGAAAGCATGCTATCTCGGTATATCTGAGTTTGCCGTAATATATTAAAATAATTCATATTATTACATAATGTATTAAAACCACTTCATAGAAGAGTATGTCGTTACTTTCTGGAAAAAAAATATATTTTTGTCAGCATTCGAAGTGAATACTTTTACGTAACCTACACGAGTGCACACGTCTCAAAAACAATTCCATGTAATGGTGGATAGCCTATAGTTTACGCTTCGCGAAGGAAGGAAGGAAGGAAGGAAGGAAGGAAGGAAGGAAGGAAGAAAGAGCGATCGAATGATGATTGCGAACATTCGCGTTTGCTGAATATCCACAGTGAATTGGGACGAAGTTCAATTAGTGCACCGAGCGAGGTGGGTCATGCGTTAGGCACGGGACTCTCATTCGGGAGATCCGCTGTTCAAATTCCCAGACCGACCAACCTTACTGTGATTTTTCCATGGTTTTCTACAGTAATTTAGGCAAATGTCGGGTTTGAAATTTCATTGTCACGACCCATTTCCCTTCCTCTATCCTGTAGAAAAAGAATTGAGATTTAATATCATATCATTCATCTCTCCATTATCTCATTCCATAGGCATATTCAGGTCATCACGCATGTCTAGGTACGCTTGCAGGACGAGCGTCCTCTCCGAAACCCACTCTGGGTTTCAAGCCTTTCACAATATCTCTGCCACATTTCATTCCTTAAGAGCACTTCCGAGGGCGCTTCGAAATTTTAGAAGACTTGTATACTGAGGATCACGTGTCCACACCTGTGGAGTAACGGTCAGCGCGTCTGGCCGCGAAACCAGGTGGCCCGGGTTCGAATCCCGGTCGGGGCAAGTTGCCTGGTTGAGGTTTTTTCCGGGGTTTTCCCTCAACTTTCGGTGCTGGATCCCGGACTCATTTCACCGGCATTATCATTCATTCAGACGCTAAATAACCTAGATGTTGATACAGCGTCGTAAAATAATCCAATAAAATAAAAATGAAAAGGATCACGTAAGAATAATTCCTTCAGTTTCTTCAGTGTTGCCAACTAATACTAGATATCACCAAAAGATGATAAAATCACACATGTCATGTACTATAATAATAATAATAATAATAATAATAATAATAATAATAATAATAATAATAATAATAATAATATAGTATTAACAATAACGATGTCTTGCTTATTTACCACATCTCATCTTTATGTTGGGGAGGTGTTTTCTAAAAAGGTTTCGCACTTAATGTTAGTACGGTAGTTAGTAGATTAGTGTATGATATAATATTAAAATGTATTTTATCTGACAACATGAAATTCATTGCTTTGATTAAACAGTTTACGAATCACGAGATCTAACTTAAAATGTATTTTGTTTGATCACGTGAAATGATTGGTATGAATTCCGAAAACGAATGCCACTTTGAAACATATGCTTTAGAATATTTACTCCATTGTTGTAATAAAAGTCTAAACACGAAAGAAATTAATTACAATGTGAAATGGTATTTCTATCGATTACTCAAGGGCATGTATCACACGAAATATGTTATATTTATTTACACTTAGCCTACCTGACTCTAATCT
This sequence comes from Periplaneta americana, assembly GCF_040183065.1. NCBI lineage: Eukaryota > Metazoa > Arthropoda > Insecta > Blattodea > Blattidae > Periplaneta > Periplaneta americana. The sequence goes on along the minus strand of NC_091118.1, from coordinate 124,707,624 downwards.
TGAAATTGTAACCACAACACAAAGCAACACATACAATAACTATTACGTATTAATATTAATACTGATATTAATTAATTATTAGTATGTTCAAATTTCACTAGCTTCCAGTAATGGGCTCAGAAATCTAGAAAAATTTGAATTTTCAGAATTTCAACTACTGACAACTTGTGTCACTGCAGCCAACATAACAGTTATAAAATAACTGCCAGTTGTAGTATTTCTCAGTACCGAAATTCGAAACGAAGTTGGCATTAGAAAATTCAACCTACAAACTAGAAAATCACCATAATCCACTAGCTTATGTAGTAATGGGTGAAAAATGGTCAGGTTTCACCCTTACGGTATTGAGTAAGCTAACCCGGACTATAGAAATGGATCCTGTGTTACTTCGTCACCTTGGCGATGTGAACTTAAGGCGGAGGGGTGTATGGGGCCCATTGGGTGAGCGAGTGAGGGGTCTCATGCGGCCGGTTGGCTGGTATACCCCATTCTCATTCTTCCCATAATTCAGGGTTCACAATAGGTCACTGCCGAGCCGACGTGCTGAAGGGTCGTCCCTAACCCGCCCCATGACACTCAATAGTACTATAATTATTGCAATTGCAGCTGTTATTTTGGGCAGATTAACACAAAGAAAGTTAAGATATGAAATGCAATGTTGGGAGAAGTCATTATTCAGAATTCTCGGCCGATATGCAGGCAGTTACTTCATTAATGTTTTATGCAGAATTGAATCGGACAGCTTCAGAACGTCCTGTCGAATGTGGGTAAGGAAGAGAATTTGAAATGTTACTATGCAAAGTGTCGAAACAGCTGATTCCAAGGACTGTATCAGTTGTTTTTCTTTGAGTATTTTTATCCAACAAAGTTATCTTAAGTTTGTATGAGAACCATTCTGAGTCTAAAACTTCATCACTTTTTATTCTCAATAGTATTGGTGGTGGTGGTGATGGTGGAAGCACCAATGTTTAAAAAATGAGACAAAGTTTATCGAAACATTAGATTATTATATGAGGGCTCACAACCAGAGTGGACCAAGTCGACCAGTGGTCAATTTGTGGATTAATACAATTTCGGATGAAGAAAACTTAGCTTTATTCATTGCCATAACAAATAAAGTCCATAACTCATTTGTTACTCCACAGAGGGCAGCATTTCCTATGGGAGGTGAAGGTTGCTAAACATGAGCCAGGAACTTTAAGATTCAATTTCTCAGAACTATTCCAGACGGGTTTGGTCCACTCTGGTTGTGAACCCCTCATATACAGCTGAGAAGATATTACTATAACAAAATTGTAACATATCAAATGAACAAGATAACATAAATATTACGTTTGGAACTATGAAGTTGATTAGACGAAATTGATCCTGCATGAATTTTTATTCTAGTTAAACTAATAATTTAATGACAGAGAAACATGAATTTAGTCTGGAATCATTTACAAATTTTATTGATTTTTCAAAACGCTAGGTATTAAAATCTATATTATCAAACGGAAATGAGAATGAAAATAAAAAATGAAATCGGTAAAGATTATAAAATTACAACGAGGTGTACGACAAAGGTACTCTGTATCACCTACACTTTTTAACTATAAACTGACCATATAATCAGAGAGAGAAAACGTACAAAAAACATCTTGAAGCAATTACCTATTCTGCACACTGCATTTCGTTTGCTGATCGTAATGGTAGTAATTGCAACTGAAGAGGATAATTTACAAGGAATGATTTATAAACTTGATAATTAAGCTCCTAGATATTATTAAAATCTTTAAATATAAAGACAAAAGCAAAGATTTCTGAGAAGATGAACTAAAATTACAAAAAGGCCTAACGACACAAAACAAAATCTTAGAATAAGTTAGTGAATTTTCTTACCTAAGCTGTAATATATTGTACAGCAGAGTCCGTATAGGTCAGTTTCTGTCGGATGTTTTTCCAATTCTCTGCGGGCTAAAGCAAGAAGATGCACTATCAACTTTACTTTTTAACTTCGCTCTAGAATATGCCATTAGGAAAGTTTAGGATACAGAGAGGATTTGGAATTGAACGGGTTACATCAGCTTCTTGTCTATGCGCATGACATGAATATCGTCGTTGTTCCTGCAATAATCCTATGTGCAAAATATAAAATTTTTCAGTAGGACGAAAAAACATAGGGCCTATTTATTCATCCTATGGTAGCCATACATAGGAGACTATGAATTCTTACATTTTCGAAACAAAGAAATATAATTACATATAAGAGATTTTATTATTTGCTGTATCATTATTTAAGTTATTTGATTGAGCAAAAATCTGAAAATCGATAAATATGTCACATAGGAGTTATTGCAAGAATAACGACGATATGTTAGGAGAAAATTCACGAACTATTAGGAAAAACACGGAAATTTTACTTGAAGCAAGTAAAGAGATAGGTTTGGAAGTAAATCCCGAAAATACAAAGTGTAGGAAATTTATCCTTTGAAAAGGTGGAGTTTAGTCTAACTTGCTTCAAGGTTGTAGTTGGAGGAAATTCGGGTTTTAAGGAGGAAATTTCTATAAGTACATCTGAAGAAAAAATATCTCGTAGAAAAGCCAGAGAAGCTCATCACTATAAGTCCTTATCGTACTTGGCGACTGGCATTACTACGTTTAAATCTAGATCGGAGAGAACAAACCATTCGAATACTGTCACCGGGAATGTAATTTGAATCACACTCAAAGTGACTGATGTCAGTAACTAATAATAATTATTTATTTATATAACTTGGTTATTTAACGACGACTGGATTATTTAGTGTCAATGAAATTGGTGATAGCGAGATGAGACCGAGGATTCCCAAAAGATTACCTGATATTCGCATTACAGTTGGAAAAAGCTTTGAAAACAGCCCAACCAGTTAATTAGCCCAAGCTGGAATCGAACTGGCTCCCGAGTATTAGTCCGGATCAGCAGGCAAACACGCTACTGCCTGAGCTACGCCGGTGACAAAATTGTTTATTATTATTATTATTATTATTATTATTATTATTATTATTATTATTATTATTATTATTATTATTATTATTATTATTGCTATACTTGAAGTAGGAGACTCCTTAACAGAGAGATCTGCGACGATGCGCGCTTTCCGGATTGGATATTAAACTATCCAAAAGGATACTCTTCCAAAGCAGCCTTACATATATATGCAGTGTTTCTTTACTTCGGCGTATAACTAACTTTGCTGTTAAATATATACCGAAACATCTCAACTTTCCACTTCAAGTTAGTTACAAGATGCCTGCGTATTTGCAGTCGCTGCTCCTATTTGCCACATCGCATTGGAATCCCAACACGTATTATCCACATCTGAAATTGGGAGCAGGGCTTTGTACACACATCGGTAGAATCATTGTTTAACCTGGAAACTAAATACAAGATCCAATATTGTCTGAGTCGAAGTGAATAGCTCTTCAAGCCTTGTAGGAGAGGGTTGTTGACCTCGAAGGGGTGGAGGGTACGCACGTGACTCAAACATTTATACTATAGATTTATTCCTCAAAGGTGAACTGCGATAAGTTACTCTTGTAACACAGATACTAACAGTTCATATGGCTTAATCTAGTGATCAACATTCCTATAGTCGCATCTCCGTAAGGAAATTCTCTTGATTAAAAAAAATGTACTGCGAATGACATGATATTTTTTCTACTGACATTATTTCAATATATACACGTGGGAGGGGGTAAAAAAAGGTTTGATATATTAGACTAGGACGCCAGGCTCTAAATTTGTTTATGTTCTTACAACTGTCGTGTTCTTACAGAGTGATTCAGGAGAAATATTGAATATTTTTGTGATGGTAGTATGGACTAGTCTGAATAAAAACGTTCACATCAACATGTGTAAATTTTCAATGGCTATGGAAATACAGCTGGTTCAATATCACTTTTACAACTTTTGTTTCTGTGTAAACACATACAGGGTAATTTAAGAAATTAGTCGATGTTTTAAGTCCTAGTAGTCTGAAATATTCTTAATAGAAACTGTTCACATGAACATGTGTCTAATTTCAAGATTATATTTTGGGTTTACTTCTCTGAATATGTACACAATATAAATTTATATAGTAACATGTATGTATAGGCCTATTGCGCAAATTGAGCAAAATGAAAGTCGACAAAGAATTCAAAACTGTGAAACACATCTTTCTGTAAAATTCAGAATTTGATGAAGGTCTACTACTTCCTTTTGCCATTAAATGTTTGTATTCAAATTAAAAATTGGATAAATTTTCATTTTCATCGGGTAAGCTTTCATGTTAAATGAAGTTTCTAATATATATTAAAGAAGCAGCACCATCATTTTCCGTATAAAATCAGACGATATAGGCCTATAACAATTTCGAAAAGTGACAGAGTAAAAATGGTGAATCGATAAAACCAAAACATTCCAGAAAGTGCGAAAAAAAGTGTTGAGGGAGTGTTGAGAACACAGAAAGGGGTAAGGAATAATGCAGTTATAACTAGCAATGCATATACACTCCACATTTCAAAACTCTTAAATTTAATGTGATCAGTGTTTTTGAAAAGACAGTGTTATAATGAAACCTTGCATTATTTTAATATACATTTTATCAGTATCAGTATTATTAGTATTATTTATTAATAGTTCAAAAGTACATAAGCTTAATAATTAAAACTGACATATGCACAAATAGTGATTATACACAATAAATATACAATTTAATAACAAATTTTCTATCATATAACTATTCAATTTATGTTAGTTTAACTTACACTTACTTCTGGTTTTAGTGAAAGTTTTCATCCTATCGCATTTATTTTAAACCTTCAAACTTCTTTACTTGCTAAGTTTGAAATTCTCCTTCTTAACTCTATAATAAACAAGTGTATATAAATTGTCCCTGCTGCTATATTCAAGCAATTATCTTTTACAACAGACATATTTATATTTAAATTTTAGGTCCTCGTTTACAAAATACTTAACTATTTCATATAATTTAGTAAATATCGCATTGAGGTTAGCAGATGTCGACAATAAGTGAACAAACTGAATAGCTGAACTGGTTCATTCTATGCGTGTATGTAGGGGAGTGTCTAACCTTGCGCATTCGCTTGTCAGCAAAATCGTCTACGTAACTCAATACAGCTGTCGGCTTACCTTTAAACACATTATTTGTCAATCTAATTACATGATCAACATCAATTCCACTTTAATCAATTCAATCGCATGTACTCATTTTCATTCATTGTTATTATGTTTCTAATAAATTTATAACTTAGTACAATCCTGGCTAATTTGAAGTGTAGTATTTACCAATTTATAACGTCTTAATCTTTTGATCATTTACTAATCAGTAAATCTATTTGCAAAAAAACTTTTATAGTGAGTTATTATTCAGTTATTATAATTACTTCGTTATTAGTCTACTTAATAAATTCATAAATGTATTATTTTCAATTTTATTTATTAAAACTTCGACGTTATTAAATCTCATTTTTGAAATATGGCTACCATTCTTGCTTAGTTAATTATTAACTTTTCTAATAGCAGGGAAGTTTATTCGTTGTTGATGCCTAACTCTTAGCGAATAAATTCGTTCAGTAACTATATCCTTATTCGAATTACATTGTTCATATCTATTTCTATTAAAGTTCCTATGTGTCGTTTTACCTCTAAGCAAATATTCGTCACCTGCATCGACCTCATCAGTTGATGCAGCAACGCTTCTCCTTAAAGTACTGTAGACGTTTCACTTCCTCTCAAGCACCACGGACTTCCACCAGACTGTGACACCAGATCTTCACTTGCACTGACCTCATTGGTTGCTCCAAAACCGTTCCTCCTTGCTGTACATCCACTCGAGCGCCTCGGACTACCCTCCCTGGTGATTCCCTCAGCCTGTGGTACAGCTCCCATAACAGCATCCTCCTTGGCTCCTGTAACTTCTACGAAACTAGGTTTTCCTTCTCCACTTTTGTTTCTTCTATCAGGATTTCTATTAACATCGTTCTCAGTTTTATTTAAATAGATTCTTATATCATTCGATCCTTTAAGCCCATCCATTCTCCAATTTGCTATTTCGGATTGCGCATGCGTTCCCATACCCATGGATATACATGTTTGTTATTTATTGCGTTAATAGTGAGCGTTATTCCGAACGATTCTGTGCAAGTTCAATTAAATTGCTTAAAAATTTTTTCTGTTTATAAGCGATTGAAATTGACGACGAAAATCATTCAGGTCATGTCACTGTCTGAGATCAAATATCATTAATTTGAATAGAAACTTTACGTGGACGTACGCCACCGAAAATGTATTAATTGTTTGGAGAGAAGCGTGTGGTCATTCTACAGTAGACCGTAGTTCCATTTCACGATTGTCTCGCATTGTCTGTGAAGGTCATATTGCTAAAGAAGACAACCAACGCACTGGAAGAATGAAATCATTACCGGACTTCGCTACAGAGATAATTGAATAGCCGCCCAGAACAAGGTTGTAACCAGCAAATACGAAATTCTTCAAGAAAATGGGGGGAAACACATTGCACTGTACATACTTTTAAATTTTGAGAGCAAGGTTGACAGTCAGACATGTGTGCTGATTTTAATACAAGTACAAGCATCATTAACAACAATTCTGTGAGAGTGTGGGAAAATTTATGGCAAAAGTTCGACAGCTGAGGGTGGAACTGGCCGAGGAGGAGGGGCCCGAGGAAATAAGGGGAAGAGTTATTTGTTAGTGTTGGATTGAGTAGTATTAACACTGAGCGCATAAGGTAATTAGGGGATAATGTTATTTTTGTATTTATTGTGTTTTTTATTGTTTTTTTACTGCGTGTGTATATGTGTTTTGTTTTATCTTTATATTTATTATTTGGATTATTTATTGCAGTTTCAATAAGGAATTGAATTGAATTGTTTATTTATTATATTATATTTCACTGTGTGTTTTTCTTCTTTCATACTTTACATTTATTTTATTTTTATTATTTTAGTGAAATTTGGTACGAAGATAGATTAGTTGTAATTGTGACAATTAATGATAAGAGTAGTAATAATAACAATTACTGTTGTTTTACTATTTTGTTATTAGTGGTATTATTTTTTTTTCTTTGAAGATTAAAACTGTTCATAGTCATAGCACGAATGGCCGTACAATCTCGTGCGAAGTATCTTTTGTACGTGAGTGTGTATGATTGTGTATCAATAAATCCACTTCATTCATTCATTCATTCATTCATTCATTCATTCATTCATTCATTCATTCATTCATTCATTCATTCATTCATTCATTCGTTTATTATTCACGAAAAAATCTACTTATTAGAAATGAGGGTTACAACCTTGTTCTGGGCGGCTATTCAATTGTTGCCAATGTCTTGGAAGAAGACAGACGGATGACGTGCAACATAGCCCGTAGGAAACTGAGCCCAACACAGACTACAGCTATTGGAGTCTGGTGTGCTACTTTTCTATGATAATGCAAGACATCAAATCACAAGAGGCAGTGAATGCCGTATGACCGATAACAAGTGGGAAATACTCCCTCAACCAGCCTACAGTACTGACATGAATCCATCTGATTATGATATTTTCCCGAAAATGAAAATTCTACTTCGGATCAACTTTTTGCAATGTTAAATTACCTCAATACAGCTGCAACCAAAAGCATCCGAGATCTAAACCAAGAGTCATCGAAAAGCTACCACAACGTTGGAAAGCAGTCATAACACTTCAAGGGGGTTATTTTTGACGATATTGATGTAAGTGGATTGAAAAAACAAAATGCGTGCCAATGAAGTAAGTTTGTGCATTACTTTTGGGATCACTCTCTTATAATGAACACACGGAAATCGTGTACATACAATCACAGGCCTACATCCATTATTGACGTCTTTGGAATTATGTAATCCCTTGTCTTTGAAGATTTCTATTAGACAAACCTCGTAAAAGACATTAGCAAGAGGCTGGTATAAATGCTACCATTTGTGTGTCGTCTTTTTTGTCACAATGACAACCCAGAGCGTATCATTCACTAGATAAATCACTCCCTAGTATACATTTTTTTATAATAATTCAGTCTTCCTTACAAACCGCAGGCTTCTTCACCTGAGTGATATATTCAAAAGGCTTTGATATTTTGTTCGTGAGAGTAATGACTGAGAGCAAGTTAGAAAAGAGAACCAGAGTGAAGGGGGATATTAAAAACGAAAGACGTCACCAGACCATGAAGCGGTGTCGGTGGTCCTCAATTTGAATTTGATGACGGGAGCTGTCGCGGTCTATACCCACGTCTGGTCATTTTTATGCAGAATTCTACTGTGCAGAAAACTTCTATGCTATTCGATAAGTCAAGAAGTTAAATGAAAGGGCACATTTGATTTCCGGTGTCGTTTTGTATGTCGCTGCCGCATAAGACTATGGGCATAAGTGTCTTGTTCATCCTTGGTATCCATTGACACAACATATATCATATCTTCTTTCGTAACATTCAACTACTTGAAACAGCGTAGCCTACATCTTCAGTTCTCAGTAGTTTAGGCTATAGCCTATTGCACGAATGTGTAATATATTCTTCCCTTAACCTATAATAGTTGTAATACTTCGTATGTTCTTATTTGCATTGATTACACTGAAAATGTAAAAAATTAATTTGAAAAAAAAAAAAAAAGAAAAAAAAGTGAGTAAATAATTAGAATAGAATAGAATGTTTTATTCCTGCTGATAGAGTTAAGGCCATAAGGCCTTCTCTTCCAATCACCAACCTTAATACAATAGTTACATACGTATTTAAATTATGAATATTTACAGTACAGTTAAAGGATTCTCCAACAATATTGTTCAGTTAAGTTTTAACGACTAGTGCATGTTTATTTAACCTATAAGGAAAAGTAATAACTTTATATAATATGAGCCAATATAATGAATTCAGTCTTTATGCAATATGTAAAGAATTGTAATTAAGTTGAAATAGCTAGTGGTTAAAATGATGAGAATTAATTTATTAGAAGTTTACTAGAACTATGTCATAGGAAAGAAAATATAAATCCAGCAGAAGTGGTGTAAGTCAAAAATATGTAATGAGGGTTAAAGTAAACATTCTGTAAAATACAGCGCAAAGTAGCAATTATTATTCAATTTATTTAAACTATTAGTAATCAGTGGATAGTAAGAAGGCCATATTAAGTGCTACTTTGCGCTGTATTTTACAGAAATTTTACTTTAAACCTCATTACCCAATTTTGACTTACACCACTTTTGCTCTGAACGGCTCATATATTGATATAATGACAATATTAATGTAATGAGATTTTGCCATTAAAGGTTTTGTATTCTATTTAGAGAAATTAATTGTAATAATAAGAATAGACAGATGTTAGTTCCAATACGAGGAACAAATATTAATCAGTAATTAATTAATTTATGAAATTTTGACCTAATTGGAGTTATTGTCCAACAACCCTTTACATCACTCGGAAGTGACTTCCAATTTCTAGCAACTGAAATTGGAAACTGAAATTACTGTATTGTTTGAATGTATAAATTGCTGTACTTTAATATTACTTTTAAAACAGAATGAAATTCATATCAATATAAAAAAACTAACCTTTCGTTGAGAAACAAAAATAGACCTACATGTATATGTAATTATGTAGTATTCTATACTATAAACTTGAATAAATTTCTTCAGTTATAATAAAATATAATATAACCATAAAAATAGAGAATCCGGCAGAATGATCCCCCGTTTTGAAACATAAATAAAAAGAACAACGTAGATCCTATTCAAAATATTATTTTACCATCATACAGACAAATGCTTCCCATTTTGAAATTTTGTTTCAAAGAAAATATCGTCCAAATGCTTGCCCTTACGAGCTATACTCTCCTGAAACAGTGACTGTGTGTCCTTTCACAAAAAAGTATAGATCTATTATTCCAAATTGTTCAATATCTCTCCAAACAGTAACATGCTCGTTGTGCGAAGGTCGCTGATGCATTTCTCGAGGATTTTCTGGGGCCCAATACTGAAGATTTTGTTTGTTGACGCAGACTGACAAATAAGAATGAGCTTAGTCACCACTGAACATTACTGAAACATTTTTTTTCAATATAGTCTCGCAAGCATCTTTACGGTTGGTTCAGTCATATTGCCAAAGTTCCTGAATAACCATAAAACTTGTAGGGATGAAACTTGAGGTCTAGGTGTAAAATTCGTCTGACACTCCGATTAGATATTCCCAATACCAGAGCATGTTTAATGGCTGAATGTCACGTCGTGGAAATGTGAGAACAGTATGCCTCACTGCTGCGATATTCCCGAGAGTCCGAACGTTGTGACATCTACCTAGTCCGGTACTGTCAAAGACCTCTGATTTGGATTTAAGGGCAAAATTTGATAATGTAATGCATTTGTATAATTTCTGAATAAATCTAATTTATATTTCTGGCTACCAGAGTAGAGTTCAGCCCCTTCAACTAAAAATTGGAAGTGGGAGGAATTAGGATTCAATCATTCATTCATTTACTCATAGTGTTGTGTCCAAGGCAGATCTTTAACTGCGAACCCAGCATCTTCCAATCTTGTTTAATTTCTGCCTTCCTTTTGTCTTCGCATATGATCCATATATTATCATCCCGTTCACCATTTCTTCAGTATGTAGTTTCTTCTCAGTTAAATGACCCAACCATTTCCTTTTTCTCTTCCTGATCAGCTTCATCATCATTCGTTATTCACAAATCTTTCCAACACGGCTTCATTTCTTATTCTGTCTGTCCATTTCACACTCTCCTTTCTTCTCCATATCCATATTTCAAATGCTTCTAGTCACTTCTCTTCATTTCGTCATAATGTCCATATTTTGTCCCATACAATGCCACACGCCACACAAAGCATTTCATTAGTTTCTTCCCTAATTCTTTTTCCAAAGGTCCGCAGAAGGTGCTCTTTTTTTTTTCTATTAAAAGCTTCCTTTGCCACTGCTATCCTTCTTTTCTATTTCCTGGCTGCAGCTCGTGTTACTGCTTATAGTACACCCTAAGTATTTGAAACTGTCCACTTGATCTATTGCCTCATTTAGAATTCGCAAGTTTACCTACTTTATTTTTCTTCCTATGACCATGGTCTTCGTCTTGTTTGCATTTATCTTCATTCGATACTACTCACAGCTGTCTTTCAGCTCCAGTTACATATCTCTTAGTATTATTTCCTCTTGTGCCAACAACGCCGTATCATCAGCAAATATTATGCATTTTATGTCTCATGTTCTGAAAACAGTTCTTCACTAAATCCTCCAAGTAGATGTTGAACAGGCTAGGTAATAAAGGACATCCTTCTCGTATAGAAGTTTTGTGTTTAGATATTCCTGAAGTGAATTTGACAAATATTAAGGATATACACAGCGTGATCTTATGGAACCTAACTCAATATCTTGACTACAATTCACAAACATATGTAAACAAATAGTAACATTCGCAGGAGACTTAGCCTTTGTGCATGTTACATCAGGGTCTAGAAGTGACGATCGTTCGCTAGGCATAATGCGAAGATGTGATTTACGTTTCTTTTTACACTTTTTCAATAAGAAACATTGTTCCTGATGTCGTTAGAGATTTCTTCCATTTTTTCCAGTGTTTTAAGCCTGTCTTGAAAAATTCTGCCTCACAAGAACATATAATTGTTTGTAAGATCAGGCGAATGTGCTGGCCATAAACTAGCAGGGACGTTTCGTTTGTAGAATAACTGGACATTATTTTCATTGGATCTTCGTAGGTATGTATGACAGATCGCCCCATCTTGCTGAAAATGTTCTTGCATTAGTTCCTGGTCATCAAGTTGCTCCACACATACTGTGAATATCTTTTTGTATGCAGTAATATCACTATCCCCTTAAAATAAATTGTCAGATAAACCTCAAAACACATATGATCCACCATAGGGTAAAGGTTGGTAATATTATGATACTAGTAATGTTATGATAGTTCTTTTTGAGAATTTTTTACAATTTTACTGAGCGAGAGGAAGATCGGTTTTTTTTTTTTTGCGTCAACGTATTAAGGAATTGTTCGTGGACAGGTTTCTGCACAAAACCGATCCTTCTGTCCCTCAGTAAAATTGTAAAAAATTCTCAAAAAGTACTAACATAATATTATTATTATCACAATAGTACCGACTTTTACCCTATTAGCTCTTTTTCCTGGGATATTCGACGTAAAGACTTTTCGGGTAAATATTTAACACACGTTCCTCAGTATGAGCTATGTCTATTACCTCTGATTTTTCAATTGTTTGTACAAGTTCTTGAATGTGATACCCCACCTTTAATATCTTTTATTTCTCAGTTATTGGCGGACTGCTATTGTCCTCTCTTGATGGTGTACGTATGGTGACATTGGATACACTTAAATTTAAAAGTGGTTTGGAATAAATTCGTATTATAGCTTTTATTATGTAACTAATTTATCAGGTTCTGTTCTATAAGAATCACTCTATAGAAATATCTAAGATTGAAATATAGTTGAAATAAAAGGAGTAACAGGCTCATCAATTTAAAAGAGATCTTTTATTTGCAGTTCTGCAGACAAAACTTCATCTACTTGTTTGTGTGCGTCATTTAAAAATAGTTTTAAAATGAACTGTCAACGTTGTAGAAGAACTCAATTATTTCGAAATTCGTAAAGCATAATGTTATAATTTGTATGCTTTTCTCCAAAAAGGCACTTTTAACCATTGCATTATAATATAGCTTCCTTTGTAATAAAACAAATAATATCACCGAATTTATATACTTTTTGTAGAATATATGCACAAGATTACTTTCATTGAAATAAGTATTTTATATCCACAATTGGATGCATATAAATTTACAGGTCAAAGAATATTTCGAAATAACATATATGGCATGCGTTAATGTTTTAATTAATACATCTGGGCGATAGTCATGACAGCTGTCCTTTATCATCAAATGTTATTAATTAGAATAGACCTATATATTTTAATGCAACGTCACGGCCAGACACGTCTGTACTGAATTATGTTGCTAGGAAACATTATGGTCATACAATAATAAATTGTTAATTATACCGTACACTGAGTTAATTAATATTAGTACAACGTAATGACATGCATTTGTTTTATTGTACCTGGTCTCCTATGATGCTGCTATTGTTGTTGTACAAAACAGGTACAATGACGAAAATATTGCTCCATACACCTCCTGCACTCATGTAATTTAACTAAGGCAAGCGAGAGTAGCTTATAATACCATCCGGCAAACAATAGAAGAGGAACGTTTTTGTAATGAAAGTGTTCTCATTGTAATATCGTTGATATTGTGTCAAGAACAAAAGAAAATATTTAGATTCTATGCACTTCAAGAAAACTTGATTAAATTAAAAATATAGGATGTTGTACTTGTTGGTACTCCATTAGGTACAAAATCGTGAAATATTTTTCAAATTATGTTACCCTGTAGAAAACGACTTATGTTGATAATTAAATTCGGATTCATAATCAGCATTAAAATATTTCTATTATTATTTTACTTCATTATAAATTTTTGTCAGAATATATAATCCTGTGAAAACAGAACTAAATTGTGATTAACCTGAAAAACAGAATTTCTAATAAGAACAGTATGTTCTTTTATTTTTGCCTGAGAAAATAATATCTTATAATTTAATGTGTTCAATAGCTGAGTAAATGATTTACTGGTATCAAACCCATCTGAAAATAAAGATTTGTAAATATCTTCATTATATTATACAAATTTTATAGACAAATTCATAGGTTGTGGTTTAAGATTGAGGAGTCCAATTTCTGAAACAGGGCTTTTATTCTCGAACACATCCTTCTCCTTGAATCTCCGTATGGTGAAGTACACCCTTTAACAGGGAAAATGGTTACTGTTCAGATTGTCCCACCTCGGAATAGCTCGGGAATCATCGTGTGCGCTGTGCTTACATGCATACGTTTTCGAATCAGGCTAGTCCGCACAATGAAAGTTGGCCAAAAAGAAAATTCACCTAAGAATATTTATCCAGGAACATTCGCCCAAAGTGATTATAGCCTACTCACTGATTTTCATTCTCACCTTCACTCACGGAAAATTAACCCATTCCGATAAAATTTAGTTCATTTCATAGTAAATACATTTTTAGCAATTCGTTTCCGTGGTACCGGTAACATCTGATACAGATAGAATATTAGTTTTTGGATCCAGACTTCATTTACGCAAATTGTACCAATCAAAACTTGGTACATCGACGGTACATTTCAGACAGCACCGCAAGATTTACGCAGATTGTGACAATTTATGGAGAGTATGCAGGTAAGGCACTTATTTTTGTGTACTCGCTTCTACCAAATAAAAGTCAGGAATCGTACGAAGTAATACTCCGGTCGGTGTTACAGCAATTTTTGGATTATGGCTTCGATAATTCAGAACCATCTGTTGTCATTTGTGACTTCGAGATGGGTATAAGAAGAGCAGTTGAACATGTTTTTCGACATGCAACACTTCGATTTTGTTTCTTCCACCTAAAACAAAGTGCCTGGAGGAAGATACAAGAACTACGGCTTCAGGCCTCATACACTGATGAAAATGATACTTCCAGCAGACTATCTTTCGGTGAATTGCTGTCTTTAGTATTTGTTCCTGTCGAAGATGTACCAGTGTGTTTTCATACTGTTCTCGAGATCATGCCCAGACGGATGACAGATTTCGTCAAATATTTCAATGTCACCTACGTTGGGATTACTGAAAGAGGCCGTGGGCCTGCTGTAGAAGCTTGATGTCCTCCTGAATGGAATCAGTTTGAAGCAGCTAGAGCGAATGAACCACCCACGAATAACAACACAGAAGCATGACACAACCGCTTCCAGAACATTGTTTGTAAGAAACATCCCACTATAAACAAACTCGTACATTATTTAAAGAAAGAGCAAGCCACATTGATCCAGGAGTTGGATCTAGGACGAAGAGTAAGAGAACCACAATTTCGAAAATATAAAAGCTTAAATATAAGGCTGCACAATATTTCACAAAGGTACGATAAATTCAAAGACCAAGGACGTGTCGTTGAATATTTGCGTGCCTGTGGTTACAACTTTCAAATCTGAAAAAATCCATCCAAGACTCGGTTTCTGGAATAAAAATAGGCCTAAAGTTTCCCGGAGATATTTTCATTGCACTTAAATTATTCCATTATCAACTAAAAAAAACAGAACAATATATACGAATTTTCTTTGTTCTAATTTTCTCGTGAGGCAATTTATTTGAGTGCATTCTCCTGTGCATCTTTCGTCCATGGGTAAAATTTTATTTGGGTGAATATTCTTTGTGTGAACTAGCACCAAACCGTGCGTTTTACGTAGAGAGATTCGAAGCTGGGTCATTGTAACGAGAGGAATAGCTTTGGTCATATTTTATACTTACGAGTCAGTTTATCCAGAATAATATATGATGATGGGTTAATATTAATAATTCATGGCTCGGCTCTTCATGATGGGCCAAGGCTGACCAACCGAGTTCTGGCCTCAAGTTCACAAGCCTCAGCAGAGGTGAACTATCATCCAACGAGTACGAAGGTAGCCATGGTCAGAACGATGATTCTCTTTGTCGTTAACTGAAGTATGAAACAGTATTTCGTTATTGATTATACGCAGCTTCTCAAATGATGCTGTGTGGGAGCCAGCCCCATACACTGGTCGAAATTTCATGAAAAATTTTCTTTTCTCATGAGAACAGAACTGAAACCAGCTCTCATTTCTTACTGCCAGTCCAAGGCATTGACACCTTAGACAACGTAAATGCGATACAGCACTGAATTTATGAATAGCAGGGTTTGAATTTTATTAGGATGGAATGGTGAAATAATAATAATAATAATAATAATAATAATAATAATAATAATAATAATAATAATAGTAGTAGTAGGCCTAGTAATAGATATTTGATAGCCGTCCCAACCAGGGTTTAATAATCGGCCTCCGAATCAATTCTAAATGAATGTTTATATTTAATTCAATTTGAGGAGACGGCCTCCAGTTATGGAGGATAGCTGTGAATATATTGAATAAGCAGTCGCGGACAGCCGATGAGGGGTGGTCCTCCAGCTTGGGGGTTGGGCGAAGGGCTAACAACCCATCACCGTAAAAACAGCTTGTTACGAAACCTTCAAATAAGCCTCGGAATTGGACTGATTCTCTGGCACGATCACAGTTGGGAGGCCGGAGAGAAAAAAACCTTCGGGGAGGCCGAGACTTATATGGGAAGATAATATTAAAATGGATTTGATGGAGGCGGGATATGATGATAGAGACTGGACTAATCTTGCTCAGGATAGGGACCAATGGCGGGATTATGTGAGGGCGGCAGTGAACCTCCGGGTTCCTTAAAAGCCAGTAAGTAATAGAAACCCTAGTTAGGTAGGCTATCATTGAAAAATTTATTGGAAATAAAACAGCCAATTTAGGCTACAACATAAATTACATTTTATAAAGAATATAAATGATGATTAATTATGCAAATCGATGACTTTAGTGTAGTTGAGGATATCATCTCCAGAGTGCTGTCAGGAACTTTTAATTTCCGGAAGATTTCTAAGGACTCTCGTGGGATTGTGTCTCTAGCGCCAATCATAATTCCTATAACGTCCCATGTCTTGATCTTACTGTATATTTGGCACACAAATCACTGCAGTTACGGCATATAAATTGCCCGTTTTTCTTTGCAGATCTCTCTAGGTTGTTCCTCGCTTTTCTCAAAACTGATTGTGGGATCTAGAATGAGTCCACATTTTTTTCAGTCTATAATAATAATAATAATAATAATAATAATAATAATAATAATAATAATAATAATAATAATAATATTATTATTATTATTATTATAATAATAATAATGTTTATTGCCAGAAAAGTACAACGCAAAGAATTTGTAAATTTGCAAAATTTTAGCACTACTCTGAAAGAGAGTGTTCTCGTTCTGAGGGGAGGATTCAATACATAATAAATTTACGTGCATAAATTACAATAAAATAACATCTACAAATTAATAAATAATCATAAATTGCTTACATACATTCTTAAAGTTAAAAATGTTGGAAGTAAATATATTTGGGTATTTCTTTATTAATTTGTTATAAATTTTAGGGCCGATATTATTACTATAATTGAAAGCAGTTCTCGTTAAATACTTGGGTTCAAAAAAAGTATTGTATTCATGCCATTGGTTTTGTGTTTGTTAGATATGATCTGAAATATGTGTAATTTTATGTATAAAATTTAATAATTCATTCATATAACTTTGATGTAGTTTCAAGACTTCAAGTTCTGAAAGCAATTTTCGGTAGAATAATCATTAGGGGTTTTTTTAGAAATATTTTAATTATTCTTCTCTGTAATAAATATAGTGGATTAAACTTAACTTTATAAGTACTGTCCCATCCCACACTTGAGAGGGAAGTCATCCGTGTCGTACATTTAATGAGGATTCTGATATTACAAGAGATGGAGATTTTGTTGCAGAAAGTGAAATATATTCATAAAACTGCTTACATTACAACGAATGGAACTCTTTAAGGTCTATCATTTTATTTAGCCGTGGTCCTTTCTATATAAATATATCACAATATACAACCATTCGAGATTAATTCGTCTGGCATATTCTATAATCTCAGAAACAGAATCATTCAAACTGTCACTAAAGAATCAGGAAAGCTCTTCGCTGACCACTTCTCGAAGTACTAATAGAGCAACCAACGATTTTCCTGCAAGCTAAGGGATTCTCAATTCCTCAACAGTGTGGGCACCGCTGTCACCAGAGAATTTGATTATCATCAGCTAATTGCCATCCTCATCCCCTCGCAAAGTTCTGGTAGGGGATCAGGGGCTGGAGAGCTCAACAAGAACAATGTAGTGTCCTGCACCAACTTGTCAGGGACTCTCGCCAACAAAATACGTTATTAATCTCTGTCAGAATCGACAGGGAACAAATATATCGTAGAGGGATTATCAGTAGACACAAGTGTGTGTCCGATGTCAGATTCGTGGTATGTATGTATGCAGTATTTATTGTTCTACAAGATGTAGTTTATCTCATTTCTATTTTATTAATGTGAATAATTTAGAAGTGATAATAGAAATATAAGTAAGGTGACAAAAATTAAATAATAATCGGTAATAATATGAATATATTCAAAACATTTCAGACTGGTATACTTTATAAATGTAATAAAAACTCACATAAAACTGATAATAAGGAGGCCCGAAATTCCTTTACAATACAAAAATTACAAATGTTCATCAATTTTATACTACAATTTCTTCGAAATACGGTACTATCAATTATGTAGCAAATAAAAGTAGAAATATCTGTTTGCATAACTTTAAGAATGATTTACAGATTTTGACAATTTCTTCCAGAAACACTTACTCCTGAACAACAAAAAAGTAACTCGAAAACATCTGGCAAAAGATCTAGTCATCCTTGCTAAATGTTAGTGATCTAGATGGAAAATCATCTTTTCCAAGACCGAAATGTCAATAAGAGTAAAGGAAAATTTATTTTCTGAACAGATATCCACTGTTAATGTATTTCATCAGGTCCTATTCTACAAAAGTGTGATATAATGCATTAGAAGTAAATTAATCTCTAATTTGTACAAGTTAAGAGGATTGTTTCCAAAAATTACAGTACAATAGTACTAGAGTACTGCACACTTATAAATTACAAGTACGTAAGCTACTAATGCAAGCAACTTGTTATACTAAATCATCATCATCTTTATCATCATCATCATAATCATCATCATCATCATCATCATCATCATCTCACTTGCATACCTTTACTAATAAAATACTGTAAACTCTAGCTAAGATGAACCTCAAGGGACCGAAAAATCGCGTATTAACGAAGTTAGTCTTATCAGAATTCTGATCGATTTTTTAACAATGAATCCACTATCACTCTTTCATTTCAGAACACTTTCTCATGGTTTGTAGCTTGTATTACTGAATTTCGAATTACGTACCGTACTTGTGAACCTTTCTGAATATTGTGTTAGAAGAATATACTTACGTTTTAGAGAAATATCTATATCTGGCCTCTTTCCATCTTTTCTTTGGTTGGTACAAGTTCCTCTTGCGATACAGGGGTTATTCAGTTTATAAAAATGATCACTTTTATTATCAAAATGAATTTAATTTCAATATATTCTAATTCACTTATATTGCCCTGATATTATTAAAACATTAAACAACTTCAGATTCTACTTGCTCATATTTTGCTGCAAGAATTCGCTTAATTTTTCCTGATGAAGAACCGGAAGCTGCAGCAGGTTCAATTTTTCCTTATTTTTTTATTATGGTCAGAGGAGTAGATTTTGGAATTTGAAAATATTTTACAATTTGTGTTTTTGTCATAGTACCGTGGGACACTTCAGTCAAAATTTTAACTTTAGTTTTGATATCTATAGATCTTTTCCTTATTTCACTCATGTCGTTGCTTGTATTGAGGTGTTAACTCGAACACTGGCCATGAGAAACTAACAGTAAAATCACTGTAGCACTCAATCACACCTCTCTAGACAGGATACACAGAAGACTAAGCTACTACCACAGTCTAGTATATACAGTCACGAAGCTTGAGTTGTTGAGAGTACTAGAAACAATAGACTTTGCAGATACTATTTCGCATTGTCTGTGATGAGACGATGTTAGCGATCCTAGTGGTTAGCAACTATCTATGGATGCATATTTGAATCCTCTCAGTTTAAGTTCCACCTCTTAATTTTCCTTTAGTGGACAACCCCCATGCACTGTGTCACAGATGTGTGACAGTGGCACAATGCCCAACACTATGTGCAGAGGTGCACTCATTACGAGTGACTAAGTGGCCGGGATATTTCCGTGCAGGATTCCTGCGTAAATAATCACTTAGTGATTTCAGACGGCGCTCATTCCGTCGGATCCCGGCCACTTAGTCACTTGTAATGAGTGCACCTCTGCACATAGTGTATTGGACATTGTGCCACTGTCACACATCTGTGACACAGTGCATGAGGGTTGGCCACTAAAGGGAAACTAAGAGGTGGAACTTAAACTGAGAGGATTGAATCCGGCATTGGAACTGGAATCCGGGGTGGCTTAGTGGATAAAGCGTCAGCACGTAGAGCTGAAAACTCGGGTTCCAGTCCTGGTGCCGGAGAGAATTTTTCTCCGCTCCCCCTATCCTTCATATTTAAGTACCCTCTCAGTATTCCAACAAAAATTGTAATGTAAGGAAGGATTATATTATGTGTTTCACTGTACAACCAAGGACCTCATTATAAGTGTGTGAATATTTTTATATATGATCTGGAAGTTCAATGTGAAAAGCTAAAAAGGAAAAATTTCTTCTGAAAGAAAATGTAAGAGATCGAGAAAATAAACGTTTTATAAAGTAAAAGAGTTTTGCACTTCATAAATCCCGTTGAAACAACATTCTATTAGGCCTAGTTATCATTATGAATTGAAAGCAAAACTCTCAGTATTCTGTTAGCTCTCTTTAAAATGTATATTAAGGTCATCTGTTCTAATATTCATTTGAATAGCACTTTCTTTTTTTTTTCACGATTTGTCCTTTCTTCTTTTCGAACCATCTTTTCTTACTTTACTTTCTTAAATTTATCTGCCGTCTCCCTTTCTAATATCGTGTCTGGTGACCCAGAAAATTTTTTGTAAGTCGGTCACATTATTCCTTTTCAGTACTCTGACAGAACCATTATCTGTGTCCCATATCTGAAGTCTCGGATGTCGACAGACCGTCCCTAGATTCTCGTAGCTAGACTACTCGTTTCGAAGAACGTTAACTGTAGAAATCGCATGACTTTCGCATCCTGGGAATATGTTACGAACAATAGCTTAGGTTGACACAGACCTGAGACTTTAAAAATTACACAACTTTAAAAATTACACAGTGTTGTAAAGGTCACACATTCATTCTTAATACACATTTTGTGCATTTCAAGCTGATTTTATTTTTGCGTTGTTCGTTACAATCCTGTCCACTTGAAGTAACCACATTCTTACAATATACTTTACAATCTACCTCCGTTGTCTCATTTGTCAGATACACGTCTGAAAGACGAAATGAAATAACAATTTATAGTAGAGCAGAATTAGAGTTGAATAAAAGAGTAAGTGAAAATGATAGATAAATGGAGGAATAAGCCTAAAGTTAACACAGCCAAATAAAGACATTTCGTTTAATTTATAAACTGCAGTGTTTTAAGTGGATAGATGTCAGTTTCCAATAATTGCCAGTATAGGCTATAAAACAATTACGGAGCATATATTTTGTAATAATTTCTAGTATTTTTCTATTTACGAATATCGAAAATTAAAATGTTGTAAATGTTAAACTATACAGACACATTATTTTCGTTCACTAACGCGTAACATATTAATATATTTATAAAAAGAGGTCCTAATTCTATAGCTTATCTATCTCAAATAGAATGATAGAAGGATAGTAGTCAACTTTTATCCTTGACTTGAAATAGGAATGTGTTTGCCACGAAAATAAATATATAATACATAATTAATATCTTCGATAAATACGGATCTTGGGACATATAAGCCTATTTTATTTATCTTTTCCCTTATCGATAAATAAAGTAATATTTTAGTACGTTTCGCAGATAATGGAATTTATGCATTTAATTAATAGGCCTACTGAAACATTCTCACTATAAAATTATATTGTCATTTCAAATTATTTTGCAATTCATTTTTAATTTTCAGAGAAGTCTATATTGTATCTTAAAAGTATTTATTTCAGTCACTGACTTCACAGCATATGTTTAAGGTGCTACACCTTTACATTACATATTTAAAAGACGTATGAACGTTTTCGTTGGTCTACGCCAACATCATCAGATACGAGGTACATTTCAGCAATATCAATGCTCTCTACATAATATCTACAAATACAAAACATATTTAGTGGCATGCAAAATGAAACATATTAAAAACCAACATTGCTGTGATACACATTGACATTCTATATGACTGCCTTGATTGTCACTTATTTAAAATACACGTATAGATTACAAAAAATATTGATTTACATATATATATATATATATATATATAAATGCAAGTCTTCACATATGAGATAATAAAATGACATGATTTAAAAGTGATAAAAATAATAAAATATAAAACTAAGATAAAAATTATGAATGTGAAGATTTGCAAAATTACAGTAATTACATTTATTATATTTTATTTCTGTTTCACAATAATATTTTAAATCATGTCATTTTATTATCTCATATGTGAAGACTTGCATTTATATATATATATATATATATATATATATATATATATATATATATATATATATATGTAAATCAATATTTTTTGTAATTTATAAGTGTATTTTAAATCAGTGACAATCAAGGCAGTCATATAGAATGTCAATGTGTATCACAGCAATGTTGGTTTTTAATATGTCTCATTTTGCATGCCACTAAGTATGTTTTGTATTTGTAGATATTATGTAGAGAGCATTGATATTGCTGAAATATACCTCGTATCTGATGATGTTGGCATAGACCAACGAAAACGTTCATACGTCTTTTAAATATGTAATGTAAAGGTGTAGCACCTTAAACATATGCTGTGAAGTCAGTGACTGAAATAAATACTTTTAAGATTTCAAATTAGTTAAATTTTAAATAATGGAGTTCATGTATTCCGAAGTGAACACTGTAAACAAAATGCTCAGTAGCATGGATGAGGATACATTGAATACTTTT
Source organism: Periplaneta americana (assembly GCF_040183065.1). Taxonomy (NCBI): domain Eukaryota; kingdom Metazoa; phylum Arthropoda; class Insecta; order Blattodea; family Blattidae; genus Periplaneta; species Periplaneta americana. The sequence continues at coordinate 124,684,821 of NC_091118.1, read as the reverse complement.
GAACTGACTCTAACTATACAGTCCGCGTCATATCTGCTAATACGTGTTTCTATGCAGGACTGCCTCATGATATCATCTGTTTCTCTTCATTTATTCAGCTTCGGTGCAACTCAGTGCTCAGTATTATTTAACAGCATTATACTTTCCTACTAAATGTTGTTTTTCACGAATGTCATTACAAATATTGACATTATCTTCTGGATATATTTTATAATACTCGATCAATGACACTTCTTAAGGAAAACTAAATTTCATTAAGAAGTATAGGGTAAATTCAGATAAGAGGTGCGAACATTTCGCGCTTCACTAACTGGAGATAAGCATTCTGTGGCACAGCTGTAAGCAGTGCATAGCCGGAACTCGACGAACTGGCGTCAGAGAAAGTATAATATTATTAACTGAACTTATTTCTTACAGGAGGTATTGAAAGTCTTTATCCTTGACTAGCGTACACTGGCGTTCAAAGATACCTCATCCTACTAATCGATAGTGATCAGTAATTTGTTGGTGTAAGCACAGTCTAGTATATACAGTCACGAAGCTCAATACTTACTAAATATGCAAACATAGACAGTTGAAATACGCATCCATAGATAGTTGCTAACCACCAGGATCGCTACTATCGCCTCATCACAGATCCTTTCCCCAGCAGACGATAAAATGTATTGTACTATCGATATCGCATTCTTTTGAAAAAATTAACACCTTCCTTCCACTATTGAAATATGAAATACATAAGGTTTATATATTATTTTCATAAAGTATATATTATATTTTATAAACTCACCTTCCTGGATTTTTCGGAAGAAGGATAACTCTCACCTCTTTTTCTTACAATATTTATAGTAATAAAAACGTCTTCTTGTCCCATATTATTATTCAAATTATTGTATTTTAGCCATTTACAGTCATTACAACCGATAACGAACATTTCAGTTTACACAACTTTTCACAACAAAGCGAAATACGGCACAGTCAATGCCTTTTCGATCTAGACCAGGCCGTAATATAGTGTATGTTCGGGTTTTCTATTTCAGTGTATGTAGCTCAGTGAAATATTATATTATAACTTTATTGCGTATCATTGCTAAGTTTTATTTAGTGTAATGTATCCATAAGTTCCGTTTACTTCTTGTTGCATAATATGTTGCAGAAATAATTACGAAACTGTGTTATTGTAATGTGAAGAGAATTTTACGTGTTAACACAATCTGTTCGCATCAACATAGTTTAGAATGGAAGCTATTTTGAGGTTCAATAAAAACGAATTTATATTGTGATTTTAATTTAGCACATATACCTTCCTTAATTGTAGACAGAAAATTTACCATACCACTCCTATGGAATTAGTTACGATTGTGTTACTTCGCCTCTTAGGTAGTAGATAAATACAATAATTCAATATTCAATTGTAGTATTAAAATACAGACAAGTAGAATGTGACGGGTGCCATACATGACATTATGTTTAATTATTATAACGTATAATTGCGAATATAGCAATATAAGTTAAATATAGTAAACATAACCTGTAATTTCCATATGACATAACATACATATCTAGTGGCAGGGCATTGAAGACCACTAAAATTAGACAGAAATGGGTAACTGTTACAGTAAACATAACCTATAATTTCAACATATCTAAATATTCGTGCGGTGCAACTCAAAATTATTGAATCGTGCATAAATGAATGTACAAGAATTTCGCAATATTTAATCGAAATAAAGGCACGACACAGTGTATTGTTCCTAGTACTCACAGCGCTCCAGCGGCTAGCAACTATCGCGAGAAATGCAAAAAATCACCCCAAGCTTCGTGACTGTATATAGTAGACTGTGGTGTAAGTGTGGCTTCTTTAGTTATTACTTCTATGAATAGATGGTAAAGATACCAGTCAGTGTTGCCAATCACACACACACACACACACACACACACACACACAAACACACATATATATGTACCGGCATTTAAGAATTCAATATTTCACCCCTCTTTGCTGATTGTAAAACAGCACTGGGTTTAACGAGAAACCGCTGATATTTTGAATTATGAGAATAATTATGCCTAACCTACATCATCATCTTTCCTGACACTTTGTAACCGCCTCAATAACGGTGCCATCTATTGAGAACTACCGGAACTACTGTATTTCAATGTTCGTTAATTTTTCTATATCTTTGGTTCTGGCTTATCTCGTGTTAGAAAGTCCACTTACATGATCATAAAATCGTCGGTCAGATACCTGCCAGTGTACATTGTTGACGCCGCGGTAGTTTGAATTGACTCAGCATACCTCTTCTTCAAAAATTGATTAAATTTCGTGGAAAGTATGTTTCACTAGTAATTTTTCTGGTTATGTGTGAATTTCACTTAGCTACACGCTTTATGTTTTAGCTTTTCCCCTAGTAATTATTACTCTACACCAGTGTTTCTCAACTAATGGTTAGCGACCCGTGTCGGGTCGCCGAGGACTTTAAAATGTTGTTTTTATTTTTTAATAAATAAATAAGTTAAACAATACATTAAGAGAATTGTGTAGTGATGTCTGTGCGATTAAAAATTGTTGAGTACAAAAGTTTAATTCAATACTTAGTGCTCAGAATGAAATCAAAATTTACATACAATCAATCATTCTCACTTCAGTAGTATAAAAGACAACTAATTAGTTTCGTATCCAAGTGCGTATATATATTTTTTTTCTCGTGTTATATGTATGATATTCTTAAATCCGTAGGCCCACTATGTAGAATACAGGTTGCAGAAAACACTGTAAAAATTCCATGTAAATGAATTCAGTACTTCAGTAGTTTCAGAGATAAATGCACTTAAGTTTGAAAAATGTCAACTTATGAAAAACTGCATTAAAAAAAAAAGAAGCATGCATGAATTACAAATACCGCCAAATTTAAAAAGGTCATTTAAAGGGATTATCTGCAGAAATACCCCCCACAATATTCATATGGTTTTAAAGAACACGTTTTGTACCTTTTATTAAACACAAAATAAAAAATCAGATTTTTTGACCCCTAATTACTACCTGGTTCCCTAATAAGCCATAAAAATAGCACAAATATAATTCATAAGGAACATTTTATCTTGTTTTGTAACAGCCACAAAAGTTAGTGTGAAACCACAGGAGATTAGTATATGACGAGGAAGCATCAGCTACGTTTCAATCCCCGCAATACAAGAAAGCCACTATTATAGCATCATCAATAAATACTGCTGCTGAAATACGGGTGGGGTGGGGGGGTCGCCTTCTTAAGTTCAAAAAAAAAAAAAAAACTAAAAAAGTTGAGAAAGACTGCTCTATACTGAAATCTGCAATTAATGCAGCCTTAGATTCATGCGCCGCTTGAGCCGTCGCGGAATTTAATTGAAAACTGTATTTAACTCGTTACCAATGTACTGTGTACAAACTGAGGAACAATATTTCTAGCTCTTTCACCGCAAAGTGAGAACATTCAGCAGTATGCTTTCTTTTCCGTCAATTCGATCAGAGCCGCTACGCATGACAAACATCTGGGCCAGAGTGAGCTCGACAGCCAATTAGCGACCCGCGAAATATTCGCACCGCTTATCAAAATTCAGTTACTCTCTTCAATGATGGTGGAACACAGTTTCGAGCTCTTGCTCACGCCTGCTCCATGAAGTACACACCAGATGATATGATCATAGGATGATAACACTTCACCGCAACCCGATGACGTGGTCATGGTACCAGGTGTTTTTATTTATTCACGGAGTTGTTATTAAAAATAGTTTAGGCATTTTGTACTTGATATTTCGAGGATCATAGTGTTCTAAATTTGAGATATTCGGATTGAAGTTTTCACTAGTTTGAAGGTAGAAAGTGCTGGCTATCTGTTGAATCTCTTGTGTGATATACTTAAGACCATGCTCTTCATGTAATTTAACAATGCGAATGTCGTAATCTGCTCCAGAAATTATTCTGCCAACTTTATTTTGAAAGACTTGTAGTCTTTGGAGATATGCCTTTGCTGCAGATCCCCAAGGAGGCGCTGCATAAAACATTACTGGAAGAATGAGACATTTGTGCAACTGAAGTTTCTTTTGAAGTTTCAGAACCGGAGAGGAAATCAGGGGATACAATTGATGTATTCTTTGTAATGTTCTCTGCCTTATATAGGGTGTATCTATATATATGTCCATAAATGTGGAGGCGTATTCCTGACACCAAAACATAACAAAAAGTCCATATGAACATGGGTCCGCAAACCTTCGTTAGGGAGTTATGAAAGCAATTTCCTGTAGTGACCCCTGATTATGTAATTCACCTCAAACTTACATTTTTTCCCACTTTTTTCATTACAGTTGGTCATGACATTTGTTTTGTTTTGTCTGATTGCCTTGTTTTGCAATTCATTTTTTGATTGATTGTCAGAAAAGTCTGTAATATATATTAGGAATATTTATTTTTCAGTCACTGACTTTACTGCAATATATGTAAGGTACAAAACCTTTACGTTACATGTTTTAAAAATCGTATGAACGTTTTCGTTGGACTATGCCAACATCATTAGATACGACATTCATTCTAGCAATATCATTAGTCTCTACAAATACAATACATATTAAATAGCATACAGAGTGATAATTATGTTGGTTTTAGTATGTTTTTATTACTCTGTATGCTATTTAATATGTATTGTATTTGTAGAAACTAATTGTATTGCTAGAATGAATGTCGTATCTGATGATGTTGGCATAGTCCAACGAAAACTTTCATACGATTTTTAAAACATGTAACGTAAAGGTTTTGTACCTTATATATATTGCAGTAAAGTCAGTGACAGAAAAATAAATATTCCTGATATGATTGCCTTTTGTTCTGTTTTGTGTTATTCACAGTAACATTCATCACATAACATTAAGATGTATTCAGCGAGAGAAATGACGGTTATGCACTACATTTATGGCCTAGCAGATGGGAACACGGTAGCAAATTTGATCGAATCCGTAACACCCCAGGACATTTGCACAGAGTACGGCAAAGCATGGAACGCAGGCTCAGAGCATGCATCGAAGGAGGACGTCACTTTGAGTAATTTTTGTAAATGTGTGTTGTTAAATGTATCACATGTACCGTTACAAAAAACCCATAACTCCCTACCGAAGAGTTTGCGGACCCTTGTTCATATGAACTCTTTGTTATGGTTTGGTGTCAGGAATACGCCCCCACGTTTATGGACATATATATAGATACATTCTGTATAACTGATATGATACTGCTATGTTAATCTTCTATCAAGTTTCATTCCGAGATATTTTGTGTTTGTAGCATATGGTATATCTTTGTTATTAATTTATAATGGAGGTGTATTATAGGTCTTCTTTTTGTGAAAACTATTACATTTGACTTTTCTTCATTTATTTTAATCCTCCACTTTGTACAGTAGTGACAAAAAAACGGACCGACCCTTGTAGCTGATTTCAGAGCTTTGTTTACTCCAGAGCACGATAGACTGGTAAATAATCCTGCCTGGGAAGGAAACTTCTTTTTGTTCCTTATTCAAATTTATTCCCAATACTTTTCGATTGCAGCGATATTTTATACTTAATTAACTTATTCTTCCCAGAACATGAATTTTACCAGCAATCGAAAAGTATTGTGAATAAATTTGAATAAGAAACAAAAAAAGTTTCCTTCCCAGGTAAGATTCGAACCACGAAAGTCTTATTTACCAGTCTATCGTGCTCTGTAGTGAACAAGGCTCTGAAATCAGCTACAAGGGTCGGTCCGGTTTTTTTTGCCACTACTGTATACCATTGAGTTAATTTCTGCAAATGGCTTTGGACTGTATTTGTTGAATTTATAATACTGAAGTGTCTAAAATAAATTACTGTATCATCTGCGTATTGAGAAATTTGACATGATCCATGAGGAGGTAGATCAGATGTGTAGATTTTATAAAGTGCGCTCTTGCATAACTCAAGTCAGAACTCATAGAGGTCCTGTAACCTGTTGGCGTCTTTGACTGACGTCATTAATATACCAGGCGAAACTACTCCATCAAACATAGTTTTTGTAACAAAAATGCAAGCCTGCTTGTCACTATAAGAAATTAGCTGTATTTGTTCCGAAGTTATCGTACCAACAAACTTAACTTGAAAGACATTTGAGAAATGAACAAAAATACTACGATGATGATAATTGAGGAATCAGATAACTTATGTGAAAAACAAGTAAAATTGCAGAGAAAATACTGAGAGCAGAAAAGAATGAAATAAAGAAAAACGAGAAATATACTTGAACGGAATAGCTAAGTATGAAAAAGGTTACGCACAATTTTTAACTGTACATGTTTTACTCATATTGCAACATATTTTTCTTTTGCCATATTTAGAATTATATTACTGATCATAGTTCACTCTATTAATATCGGAAGAGACATAATTTTCTTGTCAATTATGTAACAAGAATAGGTTACGTTTCCTAGATTACTTCAGCTTTAATGTAACTTTTCATATCTCAGGAACATGTATGAATGCTTGAAAGAAATAGAAATAAAAGAAAGAATTGAAGGAATACTAAGGGAGAAAGACAAGAATAAAACGAGACAAATACCGAAGGATGGTAGAGAGGGAACGTAAGAAGAGCTAATGATATTTAAAATATTAAATCCATGCAATTACATTTACACATTAAAAGCAATGAGAATGGTAAGTAGTTGTGTATGAAGAATTAATGATCTCTGTTTCCGATCTCTGATAACGAATTTGTATGACGTCATTTGCGTCAGGAATTACACCGACAGCTGAATTGCGGCGCGAGGTGACAGACCAGTAGTGAGTGATTTCATAATCAGAGTGCACGTTAGCAATTCCCAAGAAAATCGAGCCTTTTTGGGAGGGGTACATAACAACTCTTTCTGATGCCAAGTACAGCATCGGAAAGGGTTGCTGTGTACCCCTCCAAAAAAGGCTCGATTTTCGTGGGAATATCTCCTGTGAGTCGCCGTGCACTCTGACTATGAGATCACTCACTACTGGTCTGTGACCTCGCGCCACAGTTCAGCTGTCGTGTGATTCCTGACGCACATGATGTCATTCAAATTCGTTATCAGATATCGGAAACAACTCCGTATAAACGTAAAAAGTAATGAGTGAAATAAGAAAAATAAGTAATGTGTCAAGGAAAGAAAAAGAAAGGAACGCATGTGAGCATGGAAGACAATATAATACATGAAATATATACAGTAGGCTATATTGTCAAACGAGTAGGCTATGTGTATTAGAAGAAAGAAAAATTAATAAAGAAATAAATGACGAAACAATAAAGAAAAGAAAGCTAAGGTGAATAAATGAAGTAACGAAGTTATTATTGAAATAGAAACATTGAAATGATTGCGAAAAGAAACGATGGAACAATAAACGAAAGTAATAAGGAAAAGGTGAATAAAGGAAAGAACGAAGGAACTGTTTAAAGAGAGAAAATAAATCCATAGAGATTATAAATGGCGGAATAATAATGAGAAGAAACAAAGAGAAAATAAAGAAATGAAATAACGAAAGATAAACAAAGAAAGAAATGGTGGAACTACAAACAAAATAAATATGTACGAGAATGTAGGGTAAAACGAAAGATACGCAAACAAGCGGAACAGAAACAGAAGAAATAATTAGGTAACTAAATGTAAAAAAGCATAAATAAAGGAAAAAGAAAACAAAAGAACGAAACAGTAGGAAAAAAATGATAATATGGCAGCTCAAGAAGAAGGAAAAAGTGAAAGATAATAATAAAGAGGGAAAGAAAATACTTTCTCGACGAGAATATGAAGGGAGGTGATTTCCAGCTCTATTTGATGCCATCACGTACCACCGCGTGTGAAATGTAAAATTTCTCCATGAACAAGAATATGATATAAAGAGAACGTGGAATACAGTACATTCTAACGACATTCGGTTTTCTTTTTATGTATATGTATTGTTTCTTTTTCATCAATATTGTAGAGGGGATATGCGGATCACCTGTTGGAGACAAAGAAGAATTGTCTTCTACTTTATCACATTTCAATATTTTAAATAATTTCCTTTTCAATAAATGGTCTGATATGAACATTTTACTTGCAGTAAATGAATTTCATTTCACATGGCTAGATAAAGCTTCTGCAAAGAAAGAAACATTCTATACTAAGCGATTTAAGCCGCTTTTACGGATGCTGTCAGTGGCACGTACTCAGTAAGTGCAACTGCCTCCCTTCGCAGCTTCAGCCCCCCTATTCGACCACCCCTACCTCTTCCGCCGCACCCCAATCCAATTTCCTTGCAATATGAAACGAGTATGGGTGTGGAACCTGACTACATAGAACACCACCCCTCCGCCTTGAACCCGTCATAATATTCCAGGTCCCAACTTCGCTGTTTGTTGAAGGCATTAGGACATCACCTCACAGTTCTGTTGACATCACACCCCTGTGTTTGCTGTCCGGCTGCAGATATCTGGGATACAGGGTGAACAGACAGTAATTTCAAGACGTGATCAAATGCAATTTATAGGATTTATTTCTATTCCGATATGTGTAACTTTAGGGTTTAGTTTCCTACAGGACAACATTTTGTTTATCTATTGGGGACTTTCCCCTCATTACTGAGTATTGACTTTATTTCCAATTTTGACGACAATTTTAATTTATTGCAAAATGCTGGACTATAATGCTATTATTTAAAATATAAACACAGAAGTTTCACCATTTACAAATAAAATAATTGTGCAAATTTGACAGCAGAAGAACATAAATTCTTCTGTTTGTTGAGTCGAAAGACAATTTCTAAATTATGGCGTATCGTATTGGCATACTAAAAAACGAATACAAATTTATTGTACGTGTAGGCTAATAGTTTATAGATGAAATACTCAACACAAATTATTATCATTCTTAAGCTTATAATTTTAATATTTTTATTCTCTTTTTCATATTACAACTTTAATTGGATTGTATGAAATGCTATGCTTGTCGAAAAAAAAAGAATATAAACTTGCATACAGTAAACGAGGCAGTAGAGCAACTGAACAGTTTCAAACACCTGGGGTGTACTATAAGCAGCAATGAGCTGCTGCCAGGAAGTCAAAAGGCCAAGGAAGCTTTTAATAGAAAAAGGAACATCTTCTACGGACCTCTAGAAAAAAAAAAAAACTTAAGAAGAGACTAGTGGAATGCTTTGTATGGAGTGTGGCATTGTATGGGACAGAAACATGCACATTATTACGAAGTGAAGAGAAGCGACTAGAAGCATTTGAAGTGTGGATATTGAGAAGAATGAAGCGTGTGAAATAGACAGACAGAATAAGAAATGAAGCTATGTTGAAAACGATGAGTGAAGAAATAATGATGCTGATACTGATCAGAAAGAGAGAAAGGAATTGGTTGGGTCACTGGCTGAGAAGAAACTGCCTACTGAAGGATGCACTGGAAGGAATGGTGAACGGAAGAAGAGTTCGGGGTAGAAGAAGATATCATATAATAGACGACATTAAGATATATGAGGAAATAAAGAGGAAGGCAGAAAATAGGAAAGATTGGAGAAAGCTGGGTTTGCAGTGAAAGACCTGCCTTGGGCAGAAACTAAATGAATGTCCATTTATGGCCATATATTAAAATCTTCTCTGTAATGGAAACTAATCCACAGCGAATTTTGATTTCTGTATTACTTATTTCACTTTTTTTTGGTAGCTTGTAATTGTGCGTAGAAATTTCATCTTCGGTTCCCTTGATTATTGTGGCTTTTATATTCTTTCTACTCAACGTTGTTATTTTTGTTTCACAAATACAATGGAATATTGTTGTTATATTTTGTTACATCTTGATAGAAATTAAATGAGATGTCGCAACGCAGCATTTTGTTACATCTTGATAGAAATTAAATGAGATGTCGCAACGCAGCATTTCAAAGGTCTTATTTGTTCTAAAATTTAGGACAGGAAGAACCATTTAAAATTGAAAGGTACCATATTTTATTAAGATCCGAACTGGCCACAGAACTGAAGCACTGATGTAGAATAAGAAATGTGGACAGCAGAGAAAATGAAAAGTTTCAGCTATTTAGAATTCCAAGGAAGAAAATAAAGTTGAAAATTTAGGTACAAAATTAAATACATTTATTTCCTCTTGTAACAGAATGGAACAAACACTCCTTCAAGCTGTTTCACAATTATAGAGAGGACAATGAAACAAAGCAAACGGTCCTAATAACATAAGTCCGGAAACCAGGCGTTTACGAAATCTGTGAGGTTTTACAATATTTCTTCACTACAGTGCTCTAGGGTACCATGATATCCGATATGAACTGAAGGAAGTGAGGGTTTAACATGTGCTCAGTATGACCACCGTTCATGACAAGGAAATCAATACATTTCTTCACTGAGAATCGAACACATTTGAATATCCCTGTCGTCCCTTTATGAGAAACATTGACAGCGTGTTCCTGGAGTTCGTTAACATTATCAACAGGACTGGAATAAGCAAAACTTTCAAAATGAATATCCCAAAAAATCTACAAAATATAAGTCTGGAAAACTGGGAGGTCATGGTTTTAAGCCACGGCTTGTGCTTAAGAACTCGGAAACCATGGTTTCCGGACCTCTATTTATTAGGACTTATTGCCTTGTTTCATTGTCCTATAGTCACATCTACAACTTGTACCTACAAGTATGAAACGTTCTATATAGTCGCCATTATCAGCCTCTTGGTCTAGTGGTTAGCGACGCTCGCTCATAACTGAGAGGTTCCTGGTTCGATTTACGATTCTGTCAAGAGATACCATGATTAGGAATTGTCCCCTGGTATGTACGACTTCGGGTGTTTGTGCTCTTGTTACATTTAAGTTAGATTTAGATACTTATACTGTAGACCATTCCATGTGAGCAATCACCTGATGCCGAGTGGCTGCCCTGGGTTCGTAGGAGCTGTGCCGAGCTCCGGAGAGAGACAGCGAGTGAGTGGGAAAGAGACGAAATACCGATCGCTGAGAGGGAGGCACAGAAATTGTTTGCACAGTTAACACATTGAGGGAGCATACTGATGTAATTAATCACTGCAAACCATATGATGCATATTTAAAGAAGTAACAAAACCAGCATTTATATATATGGCGAGAACATGGAAGAATGGAGATAGACAAAATGTGCGTGTTTTTTAACTTTATCTTATTGGACGTCTGATCATTGTAATTAAGATCTCGCATATTTGTTACGACAGCCTATTTCATTCTCAGTGGAATACTTCGTATTTCATTTTTCTACAACATTTGCAATAGGAGTAATGTAGGAATTTGTGATAGTCTACAAAAATTAGTGAAAGTATGGGCTCAGTCACTATAACATTGACTGTTTTTCGGAAACAAAAGCTAACTGTATCTTTTTATTGTCCATTTCGTGTTAATTAAACTCAATTAGCAATTGGGGACTAAATTCGTGTCAGAAACATTTCACTGTTGACCAGGGTTATTAATTCACTAGGTACTTGCATTTTCATCAGTTTCCTTTACTGTAAACTGAAATTATTGCTGCCAACATAACAGTTACTAAATAACTGCCAGTTGTAGCATTTATCAGTATCCGAAATTTGAAACGAAGTTGGTAAAAGAAAACTCAATCAGAGACCTAGAAAATCACTATAATCCAATAGCATATGCAGTAATAGAGGAAAATGGCTAGGTGTCACCCTAAGGATATTAAGTAAGCTGATCCGGACTATATACTCGTATTATTTACGCCCTGTATTTTAGCTCTTAAAGCCTTCTGGAAATAATAATAAAAGAAATGTATGGCGTAATGTGAAGATGCGTTTAATTGATATCAAGAGGCAAGAGATTGAGTTCCAATGTTCAGAAAAGTTCTCACTACATTTACAATCAGATCTCGTGCTTAACTGGGGGAGGTGTGACTAAATAAATTCTTGTAACAAAGAGAGTAGAGCAGATTTAGCGTCGCTAAGATTGGAGGCATGAAAGGGTAATAAAATTGTCAACGAAGAAAGAGAGCGCCTTTGTCCACTCTGCGGGGTAAATGACTCCTGGAGACATATTTTATTGCAGTATGTGGAATCGGAACATATTCGGAGAAAATATCTACAACCCTTGATGCTAAGTCAGAATAGGAGTTCGCTTGCATGTCTTGACCTCATGGGGAATAGAGAATGCGAATAAAAGACTGGATTGTTCCTCTTGAAGGCGATGCAGATTAGAACTTCAGCTGTTGAAGTTTGTGATGCGAACTGACAAAAGGGTTAATGGTAACAACTCAGTTACACACTTTCATGCCTGTTTTAGGTTAGGTTGTGCCGTTTTCATTTTTTATTTGTGTGTTCTTTTGGAGAGTGGTTGGATCTAATCATAGTGAGGGGGTGAAACCTACAAAGTAGGACTTGTTTTACACAGCACGTACGGTCAGAAGACCCGTGCATTGGATTTAGGAGAAAATTCTGATAATATAGTACATCTGTTTCGTATTGCTCAATAAATCCATCTATTTACTTATCTGTGGTGATGGATGATATTCAACAAATAAGACGTCGCGCAGTCATTTTGGACTAATCATATAATTTTTATTATAACTCTTTCGCGTTATAATCACGTAGACTATTTTTGACAATGCTGCTATACTTAGTCTGAAGAGTTTATATTGTAAGGGACTACACATACAGATTCTTTCGTCCGATTTCTTGCATCTTTCCTGTGATAATTTTTATTGTACGTAAGGTATATTGTACTGCACAAGTCGTCGTTGTTACTGCGAACACATTTCTCTGCTGTTGTAACTGTAAAATTTATTGCATGCCGGGAACTTTTGTTCCCCTTCATCAGCGAAACGGATTACAAGTCCAATTCTGAAATCCGCGTGTGATTAATGCGTTGTGTATCCCCTCAACAATCCTTTGAGAGGGGAAAATTGAAGCCTCGCGTCTGTATGAACCGATATTCTCGCACAAACTTACTAAATATTCATAATAATACCACGAGTTTTAACTATTCCAGTTCAAAACCTAAATAAGCCCAAGGATTTAACAGACTTAAAATCTAATTACCTTTTGTTACGTGTTGTTATAACACAGTTTAATAAATTCTGTGGCTGTGAATTCAAAGAATCGAAACATCCTTATTTGGAATATAGGCTTACATGGTATAACCAAGCTTGTTATTTCAGTAGCCAAGCTTGAGTCCAGGCATCTTGGTCTCAACAATTTCGACTTAGCCTATCATTTATCTGCATATAAGTTATCTTATTTGCGAATAAAAAATTAATCCCCGACATTAATAAGCTGAACCTTCTTCCTGTGAATCTGAATAAAGCGATCATTCCATTCAATTCAACTGTAAAAAACCTGGGAGTTCATTTTGAATCTAATCTTACCTGGGACACGCATATCAAAGAGACATGTAAGAAAGTATTTTCCATCCTTCAGTCAGTAAAAAGATTGTACCTTTATTCAACTAGATTAAAGCAGACGCTTGTGCAGACTCTTATTATACCTCATATAGATTATTGTGGCTCTTTATTCATTGATCTCAGGGTGGATTTATCCACAAACTGCAACATGTTCATAATGCGTGCATTCGTTAAATTTGTAATGTCCGCTACTACAGTGGTTTCCAACCTTTTTTTGAGACGACACTTTACAGAACGTCAACGATATCGCGACATACTTATTTGTTTTTATTATTATTATTAATAATAATAATAATAATAATAATAATAATAATAATAAAATCAGTGCTTTTCTTCTGGAGAAAGATGTGGTGGAACTCTGTGTAGAATATTTTATAGCGGACGGTGAGATGATTACTGTTCACTATACGGGAATTTTGTCGTTTTTAACCTCCTTTTTGTTGAACTAAGATTTTCAAAGTATAAGCGGAATTCAAAGAAAAATTATATTGAAACATAGTTATTCACACACATTTCGGTTCCATGATGAAAAATTAAGCAACAAAAAGGTGCCTGAACGCCGAATGATTACTTTCTAAGTATCTTTTTAGTTTATTCCCAACCATCGACTGATTTCACAAAACATTTCCGCATATAAGACACTCGGATTTTGTTTAAATATTCATCTCCACGCCACGTAAAACCATATTGCAAGAACGTTTTTGTGAGCCCTAAAGGGAATTTTCGCTCACTGCTGTCAACTAATCCAGAACTTGATTCAGATTGTCTTTTTCGAATTAAAAATATGTCCATGATAAAATCTAAATAAAGCTCTTTTAATAAAATAGTCGCATTATCACCCGCCCACACGTATAGGCCTATACTAAAATTGTCCAATATGTTCTGACGATTGTAAACTCAGTTTCTTACTAAGAGGCAAGAGTAAACGAATTACTACGCATTGTTGTAGGTCACTTCATTCGAATTATCGCCAGACAGAAAAAATAAGCTGAGCATTGTTGTAGGTGTTCACATTTCATTGGTAAAGTCTGTCTAAAAATAAAATATACCGTATCAAAAACTTCAATTCAAGTAGAATATGCGTTGTAAAGAGACTTCGTGGATGCATAAAATTTATTTTTCAATTCCAAAATTTCGCGACACACTCCATGGCGCTGCGCGACACACCTGTCGGGAACCCCTGCGCTACTACGATCACATTTCACCTTCTTTCGACAAATTATTGTGGCTCAGGTTACACGAGAGGAGAAAGATGCATTCACTTTGTCTCTTATACCCAATTTTGCATACCTATGCCACCTATTACCTATTTGTTCGATTTTACAATCTTTCTCGATATCATAACTTAAATACTCGGTCACAACACGATAAAACGCTAGAAATTCCATTTCACACATCATCTCTGTTGCTACTTCTCGCCACTGGAATTCTCTGCCACCTGAAGTCAAGCGCTGCCGAACTTTGATTTCTTTTAAATATAAATTAGAATATATTAAGATGAGTTGCCAGACTTCACGCGTTGTAAGCATTTGATCCATTGTACTCCACTGTGTTTTTTTTATTATCTTTGTCTTATTTATATTGTGTATAGTTAAGTCTATTGTCTCTGTAATGTTATTATGTAAATAGTATTTTCTTCTAATTTAATGCTTATATGTTTTCCGCAGCGTTCATTTTTGTGTACTTTTTATTCAAATGTCTCTTTGGTATTTTATTTTGTATTTATCGTGTTTATCACTTAACACCAATATATATTCCACTGTATTTGTTTATTACTGTATCATCATTATATTATATTTTTATTGCGTATATTTTATTCACTTGTCGGTTTCTGGTTTAATTATGTGAATCACACTTGCTTGTAACTTAATACCAATATGTACAGTATTCCAATGTGTTTACTTTTATTTTTATTGTGTACGTTTTATTGAATTATCTGCTTCTGATTTTATTATGTGATTCGTATCTGATTCTAACAACATTATTATGAATTCCACTGTGTTTATTTTTACTTTATTAGGTAAATTTTTATTTAACTTTCTCTTTTTATCTCATTATGCAAATCGTATCTGTATGTAATTACTTAAATCCGATCCAGTTGTATGATCAGCTATGTAAGCAAGCTTTATTCATGGTCGAGTGTAAGAGAAGGCTTTACAGCCTTAACTCTGCCAGTTAAATAAAGTCATTATTATTATTATTATTATTATTATTATTATTATTATTATTATTATTATTATTATTATTTTCACATATTTTTCACATACTCTTCCTTAGGAATTATCACATTTGTTTAGCAATGATCTATAATAAACATATAATAAGTATTTAAGGAATTTTTGACACAGTTTTAACACACATTCATATTAATTAGTACCATAGAATTATTCCTGTTATCGGGTGCAATAATAACTACGTATATAACTGAAATTAGAATAATTTTCTTAAGTTTCCATGGCAGTAAATTAAACAATCTTATTTAGTGTCAGGTAAATTAATGATTTATTCTTCTCGCTGTAAATCGCCAAACATTTAGGATCCACATATCTCTTCGGAGTAGAGATAACTATAGAAGTATTGTTGGCTGTAATATATACATAATAATGCAAGCCTTAAGATCTCGCGATGTTACACAGTTAACCAGTCATCTCTGTCTCTTTGCACTGCTTTAATAGCTAATACGTGCATGCGTACGTCTTAAAAGTAAACCAGTGCTTAAAAGGAAATGATTAATGTGCACTTCATTGTTTAAAAGTGTGTAATTCTTGTAGCTTGTTATGAAGATAAAGTAAGCAGATAGCCTACTTTGAAGAATTATGAAGCCTGTGTGTGTTCGTGCGTGTGTGCGTGCGTGCGGGTGTGTGCGTCCAGTGTCTACCCACTTGACTTGAATGATTCGGGTTCCGTATATTGCTGATAGATGGCATGACTGTGACCCATTTTCCAGAGTCCGTAGATATCCACGGACTCTGCCATTTTCAAGTTCGGTCACACCACTTGGGCTATACATGATTTATATCTGTGGAAAGTTATGTCCTGTAATAGGGTGGGTATATGTGTAAGTGTAGTGTAGTGAATAGATAAGGATGATGAGGAATGAAGAAGGGAGAAGGGGATACCCGGTATCGGCACATAGCCTATTCCTGGCGAATAGCACCAAGGGGGCCGCCAGGCTTAACGTCCTCGTCCGACGGACGCATCAATATCAACGGTGATATATGCGTTCTCTTCGTATGAACTGCGGAGAGATTTTGGGATTTAACTCACGCGTACTGGTGCACAATCTACTGATTAGAAATTGTGCATCGCCAACTCTCCTAATCCCGAGGTAATAATTTTAAACGAAAACGTCTGACCCCGCCTGGTATCGAACCCGGGCCGGCTAATCTAGAGCGAGATATTCTACCACAGAGGTAAGTGGGGGGGGATTTGTATGTTAAAGCAAAACAATAAAATATGTTTAAATAAAATTATATTTGCTAATTTATTATCTAGGCCTATTAATTTCATTATATACTATTAAATAACATGTATGAAAGCATTTAAAAAGCAATAAGCACAACATAGAGAAAAGGGTATATTACTCGTCACAGGAGTATGTTATGAAGGTTACGTAAATAGGATAGCCTAATTTTAACAATTATTAGAAAACATTCTTTTTAAATCGGCCTTTAATTGTACAATCTTGGAAAGAAAAACTGGTCGGCTGAGAAACGTCTTCATAGCAGTCATGCTACACAGTGAGCGCTACAGACTTTCGAGGAAAACCACTTTTGTTGATATCGTACAAAATTTTGTCCAATATTCTTTTGAGAAGATTAACTCCATATGTAGATGAAATTATTGGGGATCATCAGTGTGGGTTTAGGCGTAATAGATCGACTATTGACCAGATTGTTTGTATTCGAAAGATATTGGAGAAAAAATGGGAGTATAAGGGACAGTACATCAGTCATTCATAGATTTCAAAAAGGCATATGACTCAGTGAAAAGAGAAGTTTTATGTAATATTCTTATTAAATTTGGTATTCCCAAGAAACTAGTTTGATTAATTAAGATGTGTCTCAGTGAAACGTACAGCAGAATCCTTATAGGCCAGTTTCTATCAGATGCTTTTGCAATTCACTGCGGGCTAAAGCAAGGAGATGCACTATCACAATTACTTTTTAACTTTGCTCTAGAATATGCCATTAGGAAAGTTCAGGATAACAGGCAGGGTTTGGAATTAAACGGGTTACATCTTTATGCGAATGACGTGACTATATTTCGATAAAAAAATCCACAAACTATTAGGGAAAACATGGAAATTTTACTTGAAGTAAATAAAGAGATAGGGTTTAGAAGTAAATCCCAAAAAGACAAAGTGTATGATTATGTCTTGTCACCAGAATATTGTACGAAATGAAAATATAAAAATCGGAAATTTATACTTTGAAGAGGTGGAAAAATTCAAATATCTCGGAGCAACGGTAACAAATATAAATGCTACTCGGAAGGCAATTAAACGCAAAATAAATATAGGAAATGCGTGTTATTATTCGGTTGAGTAGCTTTCGTCATCTAGTTTGCTGTCAAAAAATCTGAAAGTTAGAATTTATAAAACAGTTATATTACCGGTTGTTCTTTATGCTTGTGAAACTTGGACTGTCATTTTGAGAGAGGAACAGAGATTAAGAGTGTTTGAGAATAATGTCGATAGGAAAATATTTGAGGGTAATTGGAATGAAGTTACAGGAGAATAGAGAACGTTACATAACGCAGACCTGCATACATTTTATTCCTCACCTGATATAATTAGGAGTATTAAACCCAGACGTTTGAGATGGGAGGGCTTGTAGCACGTATGAGCGAGTCCAGAAGTGTGTATAGAGTGTGAGTTAGGAGGCAGGAAGGAAAAAGACCTTCGGGAGGCCGAGACGTAGCTGGGAGGATAATATTAAAATGGATTTGAGGGAGGTGGGATATGATGATAGAGTGTGGATTAATCGTGCACAGATGGCGGACTTATGTGAGGGCGGCAATGAACTTTCGGATCCCTTAAAAGCCATACGTAAGTAAGTATGTATATACTGTATGAGGGTTTGCGTGTATGTGTATATGCTCGTATATGAAATGAAAGTACGTATATTCGACGCACTTCCCAGAATATGAAGGTAGGATTTTGTAATCATTAGTTCGCAGTAGTTTCAGGTTTTTTCTCGTTCTTGTGATGTGAAATACACTATTGTCTTCCTGAAGTACTTTAATGTAGTATTTTCTGATTCAGTTGAGAATTTACTGTAGGCTAATTCTATTCAGAGCAATCAATTTTATGGAAGCAAAAAGTTTAAAAATGAAAATACAGTTTGTGGTAGTATTCGCCATATTACAGCTCCTATTAAGTGCCTAAGGGTTTCAAATGAAGTGCTGTTATTTTTAAATTAAAAGTTCAGAATTGTGTCTGCAAACTTTCCATGCATGTGAATTCATATTGAGTATAATGGTTTTACGGGAGGAAAGTGGATGGACACACAAACGAATACTTAAGCGAACAAATTGAAGCATTGTTTAAAAGTTTATACTTTGTGACTTTTGGGTTTCTCCATCGTGTATTTCCATAAAGGGATATCAAAAGTTTTAGAGCTACATGTCATTTCAGGGAAGTTAGGTAAAGAGAGATGGTGAAAGCAACTCGCAATTAATTGATACGTACCTGGAGGACCGGATCTCAAATCATACCAATTGAAATAGCAAATAATATTTTATGGGCTTGAAATATTTTCATTTATTTCTCAATCGGTGGAAGAACAATAATATGTTATGATAATTTATAAATTGATATCTCGGACATGCTTGGATAAGTAATGATAGACATAACTTAATAGTAAATACATTGAATATATTTTAAGACTTAAAGGAAAATATGAACTTTAGTTCGGATATTCCATATGTTGTGATCTAAGGCATCATGCGTAGGACTCGCAGTACGGAATGCGTTCTGGTTCGTTTTCTAATCGGGGAAAAATTTTTCTCATAAAATTTCGGCCAGTGTATGGAACCAGTGCCCACCTACCATCGTGATGTATTTGTAGAGCTACGATAGGTAGCGAAATCGATTACGACAACGAGTTATAATGGCTGGGGGAATAATCGTCCTAACTATACAATGCCTACGTTCTAGTTCAATGATCGTTTACCTCTGCGGAAGCATGTTAACGTGAGACCAACAGTCCGGTGGTTGGCCTTGGCTCTTAACGGGATGTTGCGCCGCGGATTTTTTGTTTATTGTTTAGTTCAAATTAAGAATTTGAGTGTGACAGCCCATTTTTTTACTCCACATAAAATACCGACGTTACAGAATAAGTTAAGAAAGTTGTTATTAAGAGCTAGACATATTTATTATACTATATGCCTATGTGTAAGCTAGTGTTCCATATTAATTTAGTATTTTGTTTTGTTCCTTACAAATTTAGCTTAAGATTGTCTTATTTGTAATATTGTTTCATCAATTATTTAGACGTTACTTTTCTGTATTATTGTGCTTGGGTTGGATAAAAAGTAATGGCAACAGTTCGATATTTCTGACATGGCTTTATTCACAGGGGTACAACATTTACGTACCTTCTATAGTCTCCCCCCTTATTTATTACCTTTTGCCAAATGTTTGGAAGGCGTCGTACACCATCAGCGCGTCCATCTTTGTTGATGTTCCGTATTGACCGCCCTAAAGCACGGATAAGTTCATCTCTGGTATTGTACCGGGTCCCTCGCAGTGGTTTTTTCACTTTGGTGAAAAGATCGTAATCTCATGGATTATATCGGGTGAGTACGGAGGATGTTCCAGAATCTCCCATTGCCAGCGACGCAAGAGGTCCTTGACAGCAGCAGCGGTATGACTCTTTGCATTATCATGAAGAATGATGGGGTTCTGTACCCCCAAGTGTCGTCGTTTTCTCCTGAGGGTGGTGCTGCAGGAACCTGCAGTAGTAGTCCGCGTTTACCGTCTGCCTTGGAGGTACAGCGTGGTGCAGTATTACCCCATCAATGTCATACGCCAAAATGAACATCACCTTCACAGCACTTCCAACAAGGCCTTCCCGAAACGCTTTAACCCATCGTGCCACTGTGCGATATGGCAACGCTGCATCACCATATGTTTCACGCAGTCCCTGAAAACATTCTTGTGCACTACGACCTCGTGCCACTTCAATTTTGATCCAGGAACGTTGCTATAATTTTGTAAACATGATTTTAGGGCGCTCACACTATCCCTATGAAAGTTAATGTTCTACACACTGCAGTAGATTGACAGAGTACTGTCGCCGCTGGCTACACTAACTCATCTAACAGTCCTTGTTCATGTCCACACAACTGGCAACTCTCGAACGCACCATCGTCACGTGACAGCAGTGTTGCCAACCTATGTATATTCTACATTACTAGCAGCTGAGTTTTGAAATTGTACTAATAAAGAAGACACAACGATTGTCTCCCCATACGTTTTTCTGTTTATATTATATTTTATGTTACAATTATTAGCAAAATAAATAAATAAATAAATAAATAAATAAATAAATAAATGAATAATTAAGTAACTAAATAAATAAGTAAGTAAGTAAATAAGTACGTAAGTAAGTAATAAGTACGTACTTAAGTAAGTACATAAGTAAGTAAGTAAGACCAGCATGCAAGCCAAGCAAAACTGGATATAAGAAATCTCTCTATACATTTCTAAATCCGGAGAAACCTTATTCTTCGAGATATGGTTTTTCAAAATAATCGCTTGACAGTCATATAAATACTCATATCTCCACCACCATCATTAAGAAGAAAATGTTTATTGCCCCAAATGTATATGCAATACCCTCAAAATCAGGGAAGCTTATGAAAACTCACATCTTAAAGTGGTTTCATCTTTCAATGATCATAGCATTCTTTTGTTAGACTCATGGACTAGTTACCGAGATATACAGGTTATAGGAAGAATAACTCCAGAAGGTAAAACTACAGTCTAGTAAATAAAGTTACGAAGCTTAAGATGATTTTTTGCAACCGAGAGTATTAGACAGTGCCGGTACTATTTCGCATTGTCTGTGATGAGGCATTAGTAGCGATCCTAGTGGTTGCAATTATCTATGGATGCATATTCCCAACGCATTGAGCTTCGTGACTCTATATACTAGACTGTGATAAAACGGTGAAAGTGTTAACAATTCCAAAACACGCAATTCGGATTGTTCAACCTCTTGACGTGTATGGCCTTAGGACTTGGTATTTCATTCGGAAGTTCTTTGATAGTGTTTTTTTACTTGGTACGGATATTATATTACATCAGAGAGATGACTTCATAAAATTGCAATCTTTAACACATAATCATTTTTAATCTCCTAGATATGTAAATGTCTTTAAATATGGCTGACATAAAACCGTGTTCGTTATGTTTAAAGCACATTTCCGGAATGACGGAATTTTTATGCGATAATATTTTTCGTGTCCTGAATGGAAATAATTGACGTTTTCTTATACATATTAGTTCTACTGACATAGGAATATACTTAGGTATTTGTTTCAGTAACTCTTAGTTGTTTCACATACCATTATTAAATTTACAGAAGAATAATTGCTCAGAAATAATCTGAGATTAGAAAGAGAAAATAATTCGAATTTATTTAGGAGCTGCCTGTATGGAATGTTCCGGTTATTTGTCTAATTGTTACGATTTTTGTAATATAAATATCTGATATAATATACTTTAAAAATCTATTCCAATCGAATATCGTTAAGATTTATGACGCCTACTATTGAGTTTCACTGAACTTAGTGCAGTTCAGTTCGTGGCAATGAGGTGTACATGAGAATACCGAATTTTCATTTGGATAGATATATTACGAAGAAATCGTAATACTTACTTACTGGCTTTTATGGAACCCGGAGGTTCATTCCGGCCCTCACATAAGCCCGCCATTTGTCCATATCCTGAGCAAGATTAATCCAGCCTCTATCATCATATCCCACCTCACTCAAATCCATTTTTATATTATCTTCCCATCTACGTCTCGGCCTCCCCAAAGGTCTTTTTCCCTCCGGCCTCCCAACTAACACTCTATATGCATTTCTGTTTTCGCCCATACGTGCTACATGCCCTGCCCATCTCAAACATCTGGATTTAATGTTCCTAATTATGTCAGGTGAAGAATACAATAAGTGCAGTTCTGTGTTGTGTAACTTTCTCCATTTTCCTGTAACTTAATCCCTTTTAACCCCAAATATTTTCCTAAGCACCTTATTCTCAAATACCCTTAACCTATGTTCCTCTCTCAAAGTGAGAGTCTAAGTTTCACAACCATAAAGAACAACGGGTAATATAATTGTTTTATAAATTCTAACTTTCAGAATTTTTGATAGCAAACTGGATGATAAAAGTTTCTCAACCGAATAATAACAGGCATTTCCCATATTTATTATGTATTTTTTTCCTCCCGAGTATAATTTATATTTGTTACTGTTGTTTGTTACTGTATTGTGTGTTCCTATCACCACGGCATGGCGCGTCCTCAGGTTGCGGATCGCGGAGACGGCCTCCAGACATGGAGGGTAGTTGTGAATATATTGAATAAGCAGTCGCGGACAGCCGATGAGGGGTGGTCCTGCAGCTTGGGAGTTGGGCGAAGGGCTAACAACCCATCACCGTAAAAAACAGCTTGATACGAAACCTTCAAATAAGCCTTGGAATGGGACTGATTCTCTGGCACGACCACAGCAAAAGAAAAAGGTTTTTGAGAAGTCGTACATAACATTACTTTATTTTTCAGAAATATCCTAGCTTTCATAAAGCATCTTATTCAGCAATTCAGAATTCGATGAAAAAGTGAAAGAAACAGGCTCATTTGAAATAAGAAAGAAGGGGGCATAAATCGCGTTCCGACTGAAGAAAAACTCGACAGCGTAGGCTCAGGCTTGGAACAGTCTCTCAAGAAATCTTTAAGAAAATTTGTTCAGTAATCAGGTGTATCAATGATGTGAGCTTGGAAAATGTCGAAATTGTTTAAACTAAAGTCCGGTTCACAATAAATCGAGAACAGAAACGACAACGAGAACGAGAACGGAAATAATGTTAAAATAAATATATTTAAATGTGAACATTCACAATAGTTAAATGTGAATACTCACATTTAAATACATTTATTTTAACAATATTTTTGTTTTCGTTCCCGTTGTCGTTTCCGTTCCCGGTTTATTGTGAACCAGCCTTTATCGTAGATAGACATGAAATACAACGTGTGTATAGAAATCTTTTCAACAGATTTGAAATATGCATTACAGAGGATTTTCAATAGTTCCAGCTAAATTACACGAGTAATGTAAGATGTAAGTCGCAGATTTTATTTCCGAAAGCTGACGCGCTGATTCGCTGCCATTCAGGCTGATACTTGCCTATGTCACTTTTCTTACGACGCCGTATTAAACGGAACCTTTTTCCAAGAGTAGATCCTTTATGACAGGTTTAAGTCATATTTAGCTTGATCACCATGAATCGGAGAGTGGATTCTCCTCGTCTTTCGACTTATTTCTTATACACATTCTGTCTCCCGTTAAAATACATTGCATGAGACGTAACTTCGTTTACGACCAAATCCATTTATTTGATTGGCCAACATTGAGACACATTCAAAATTCTCAGGATTACCATTGCGAAGTAACCATAACCCACATTGTTTAGCTAGAAGAAGAGTTTGTATTTTTTGCAATTTCATAATACTATAACTTTGAAATAGGTAAGTCATTTTCTGAAAGAATATAAATAATATTTGTCTAATTTTGACACTTATTTTAGACGTCATGAAACGTCAGAATTACTGTTCACAAAATACCCTGTAAAACATCCTCTGTAGAAAAGAATAAATTTACTACGTAATGAAACTGGATCAGAATTCTTAGAAATGTATTATGGTGGAAGCAATTCGCATAATGAAATCACTGAATGCCTTCATTATATTTCCCTCTTTTACTATAAAAGTGTAAGTAAACTCAATTTTCTTATAAAGTAGTCCTCAGTAAAACTTCAGTTCCACTCGCTTTTTATATAAAACTCAGGGATTTAAAATTGGAAAACAGTGAGAGAGAATTGTGACTGGCCATACATTACAATGTTAAGTTATTGGAATTATAATGCATGGTTCTTTACGCTGACGTGACAGGGAACGAAAAACGGGGATTGTTCTTAATGGGGGGTCAAATTTAATTGTATATGCGTCGAAAGCACGAACTTGAAAGAAACGATTACTCTTCAATTTCCCAGTTACGATTTTACACAGCTACTGTTTAATAATTGTGGCAAGAGGAGAGGTCGGAAAAGAGACAAATCTTTAAGATAGTTCGATCTCGCAACTGTGTACCTAAACGATTTCGGTACAGATGCAATAACTATGCGATTATTTATCTTACTTCGGGGTACGTTCCAATAAAAATGAGGCCTAATCTCTTAAATGCTATTTATTGGAGTAAAAACAAAACAAAGAATAGAAAATTAGACTTTTATAAAACTATTATACTCAGTATTCTTACATATGACTAAAATATATGATACTTACAGCCAAGAAAATAAACAAAATTTTATCAACACTAATCTCACTAGAAGTTTTGATTTATCTAGAGAAAATAAAATCTGGAGTGGGATTTAATTGACTATTACACGATTAGAAGAAAGTATTTAAAGATTAGAAGTAACGAAGTACTCTAATACAACAAAATATTGACTTACGAAAATACTGAACTGTCTTCAAATGTATTATTGTACCATTGTATTCCGCTACATGGTAATAGTGTGTTATGATTAGCTTTTTTCTTGTTATCAGTTGTGCCAACTATAGAATCTTCATTGAACTCTGTGGAGGTTACTAGTCAAGAAGGCTTTATTGATTCAGTTTCATTTTTATTAAAACAGTTGCATTGCACTTCAATTATCCTGATCCCAGTAATCAACCTCACTTGACATATGTTTTTCAATAAATCTTAGTATTAAACAATCTCTGATACGTGACTATCCATGATATCATACAGCAGAAGCTATAACATAAAGTAAAAATATAATAAACAAGTGTCTGAAAAGTTATAATTAGGAATGATGAAATAAGAAAAGTTTTAATTAAGGATGATGAAATAAAAAATAAACATGAATAATTTTAAAAGGAACAATTATTGAAAGTACAATTTTCAAATTTGAATGTTTTAGTGGTTGGTGGTTCAGTTGATGTTATATTGACGTGTGCGTAAAAGTGGAACTCTTTGATGTACATGGTGTGTTCCTCAACATATTCAGGATTTCCGAATGGTGCTCTTCATTTATTTGTAAATAGTGTTTCAGGGAAGATGCATAGCTATGGCCAGTGATCTTTATTAATTCTTGTTCTTGAATGCCATTGCGAGTCATATTTGAAAGTGCTGTGCATCGACTGGAGTGGTTTGTAATTTTCTGTTTTTTTTTTGACGTCCAGACCAATGTAGTTTGAAATATTGGCAAACAAAGAAACAAATGCTAGGGCAGTGATAAAAATAAACAAATGCTAGGGACGCGATAAAATTAAACAATGCTAGGGACGCGATAAAATTGTGCGATAAGCAGCCATGATTGGTTGAAAGACGTCCTTTCGTACCGTTTATTGGTCAAAAGTAGTATTACGTAGTAAAAGTGTAATAGTCAACAGTAATCTCACTAGAAATGGAAATGTTATGGTTTATTTAACGACGCTCGCAACTGCAGAGGTTATATCAGCGTCGCCGGATGTGCCGGAATTTTGTCCCGCAGGAGTTCTTTTACATGCCAGTAAATCTACTGACATGAGCCTGTCGTATTTAAGCACACTTAAATGCCATCGACCTGGCCCGGGATCGAACCCGCAACCTTGGGCATAGAAGGCCAGCGCTATACCAACTTGCCAACCAGGTCGACAATCTCACTAGAGGTTTTGGTTTATCTAGAGCAAATCAAAACTCGAGTGGGATTTAATTGACTACGACGTTTCTTGACGATTGTAGATTTTGTCACAATGATGAAAACACCTTCGGAGAAACTGACATTTTGAGTAAAAACAGTTAAGAACTATGTCTGTTCCTCAGTTTGTCAGTAGTAGATTCTTGCTTTGTCTTATCGCCTCCGTGAAAGCCACTGATTAATCATAGGCATGATGGCTGACCTCGAAGACCAGCAATTTGTCTATTTTTGACTGTAATGAAAGGTCACTTTAAATAGGACTTGATTGCTTTTCGTGAAATAATAATGGGAGCTAACATTAGTCATGAGTGTAGGGAGATAAGGTGGTCTGGTCTAAGTAGATGGGGGCAGGTAGTATTTCATTTAGTAACGCGTTCAACTACAGAGATTATTTTACTTCAAAATTAATGTGAGCGATAAATAATTGACGAAGTTAGCCTGGAGTTATTATGAACAATATTCTTTTGCTTGCTATAAACCTTTGACATGGGACGGACAGATTTAATTGCGTGCCGGTGAAAGACAGGCCAAGAATTTTATCGCCACTAACAGATTTGAACTCGAGAACGTCGCATCAAACTGTCAGCATTATAACCTGAAGACTACCAATGACGGTTTCTGAATAGTGGAGGATTGGCTTTGAATGTGATGGTAATAGTCGTACTCATAAGCCTACTGGAAGAGAACATGCTCGTAATCCTATGAACCTTTCTAGAGTTACATCGCTGATTTTAATTCCAATTTCTGTGCAGTTTGTTATAATCTTCGTTTTGCTTGGATCCATAGCTAGTCCACCTTTTTGGCTTACATTGTTCAGGTCCTACAGCATTTTTGTTACCTAGTTAGCGGATTTTTCGAAGAAGACAATATCATCCGCAAAGAGAAGCTTTGTTAGTTTTCTGCCATTTATGTTTAGGTCTATGCCAGTAGGGGGAAAAAATTTGAGATCTTGAAATTCAGTGCTAAATTAACGTACAGTATCTGCTTATATTGTCAATAGCAGCATTTTCTCAATTCGCTCATTTTCTGCTAAGAATATCTTGTATTATGGTGATTTCATAAAAAAAACTGTTTCCATAACACAGGGACTAATAACATGTATCAGCAATGAAATCGTTATTAACTTAATCATAATAGTGCTTCTGTATAAAACTAAACGAAATGTTGCATAAAAATGTGCTCTTTCAGATTATATGAAGGACTGCCTCCGTGGTCCGGTAGTCAGCATGCTAGCTTTCAGAACTGAGGACCCGAGTTCGATTCCAGGGCTTAGTTCTCTGGGAAATTTCCTTGCAGAAGTTGTCAGGGTGTCTAGTCTGGAAATTTGGATGAATATGAGTGTGACTGCGAGTGTGCCAGGTTGTTAATTGAGTGATTTTCAAAATATAATACAACTAGTGGCTTGTGCAGGAAATGCTGCAAACTAAGTCCATAAGAAGTTCAAATAATAATGCATGCATGTGCATGTGCAACGTCACTTATGTAGTCGCAATGTGAAAGGAGAGGGAACCTTTCAATTTGCAGATTCAAAATTCACGGCGTCTCTCCTGGCGGTCTTCACCTGCCTTGTCATCGAACAACAGACGACAGTCTTCTCGACTCCTCCTGCACTGCGAAGTGACACAGTTCATTTCAATGTGCAGATTTACACCAGCCATCTCCTCCTCGTCCCGTCTCGTGATCATTTTGATCACATTTCCGTCCCCCTCGCGTATGTGGTACCTAAGAGGTTTCATCCATTTTCGGTTTTCCAATTCAACATTTTCTAGAGCTCCTTCAGTGGAGCAGCGTAACCCGGAGTGAGACTAGTGGCCAACAGGCTTGGAGCTCACATATTTAGTTTCTTTCAGCCCCGAACCCCTTGCAAGGACGCGTTTGCGTACCTTTTAAATTTGTCCTCCCAATTCACCTCTTTCAATTCAAAAATAAAAATGGTTCAGATTTATTTTCAATGAAGAATACCAGGCATTTTGAAAGTTAATATGCTTCCATAATCATGAAACATAACCCCTCTGAATGTTTTTTTATGCCAAATACTTTTTCTTGAACCTATCCGCCTACAGTTTTTGAGTTTCAATCGAAAACCCAAGTAACAATGTCAGGACGATCATTGGGTTTTTCATGTGGGAGTAGAGCAGTAGCTATTTCAGGTCATTGTGGATTGTGGGTGAAAGTTAAAAAAAGTCAGGTTTGCTATGCTTTCGAACAATAGACATAGTATCTTGGTATAGCTGCTGAATGTAGAGCTTGAAAATTAGAGGGTAAAATCATTTGATTCTGTTAAGAGATCTTGCTGAAATGATCGGGAGACTAAAAAATTTTGTAGGCCTCTTATTTTGTCAGTAGGTAATACCTTTTCCTGTTTCTTTAGGAACTGAATTTTTGCGCTCTCTCGAAGCAGTACTGAAGAGAATTTTGCATATAAGTATTTACACCACAACGCCATTAAATATATAAAAAACACCCAAACCCACTTGATTAAAAACTATAAAAATAATTGTTTGATTTCAATACCAATATTATCTTACGCAAGTTTTGTAGTTATATATAGGCACTTAGTAAATCATAGAAATGAAAATGTAATTTAAGATATTCTCTACGTCTACTTATATAACCTCAAAAAATTTCACTTTCATATCATCAATATAGCATTAATATGTACAAATTAATGAAAAATACATCATGGCATTAAGCATAATATTATTTCATTTCTAATGGTAATAATGTCATCAAACCACCTCAAGTTTTGTGGATTTTAATATCCAATACCAGCTGTATTCAGAAAATTATACACTGCAGAATCAGACTTGTAAATTATTTTTAGTAAGTCTTGAAGTTTTTTAATAACCAATTGAATTTGAACTCTAAATATGTCAGCAATCCTGCAGGTTATGGCCTATTGTTTATTGTAGTGTGCGTTTTGTTTTATTCTGAAATGCAATTAGTTCTGAAAACTCACGAAAGATGAATTTTGGAAAATAGGAAAATTATGTAGGAAAACTAACGCTTCGCTGAATGTTACTATTTTTCTGAAAATCATTGGCTGCCAAGCTTCAAAATTACGGGTCATTCATTAAAAAACCGTTCAGCCATTTTCCCGTAATTTCCATTACCAGTTCAAATTATATATATAGATGTCAGGACTGTCGCTAGACAAAAAACTGAACACACGTTTCAATGTCACATTGCTGATATGTAATGCCATAAGTCAGCACAACGGGGAAGCACAAACAGTAAGAGAGATAATGTAGCCACCGGCGTGGCTCAGTCGGTTAAGGCACTTGCCTGCCTGTCTGAAGTTTCCCTAGGATGCGGGTTCGATCCCCGCTTGGGCTGATTACCTGGTTGGGTTTTTTCCGAGGTTTTTCCCAACCGTAAGGTGAATGCCAGTTAATCTGTGGCGAATCCTCGGCCCCTTCTCGCGAAATACCATCTCATCGACGCTAAATAACCTAGCAGTTGATACAACATCGTTAAATAACCAACTAAAAAAAAAGAGAGATAATAATGATTTGAAAAAAGATTATATTAAAAACATATGACATAACGGAACGTTTGAAACTCGCATTCGGGAGGTCTCGACCACTATGACTGAATTTTTGTTATTGTTTCCCTCAATGACAAAGACAAATGAGGGGTTGAATCATGATTAATAGTCGCTTTAATTATTACAACAATACAAATCTGTTACATCAACACAAACCATTTATGACAAAAGATTATAAATACAAGAAACTCAACAACCGTCAACGACCTACTAATATACTTACGACCACAATGCTCATTCGTGTATAAATCGGCCTGAATTCATATTAAGTCCCGGCGACATGGTGTCGTGGTCTAAAGCATTCTGCCTAGGACTCGCGTTAAGGAATGCGCGCTGGTTCGAGTCCTCATGGGGGAAGAAATTTTCTCATGAAATTTCGACCAGTGTATGGGACCGGTGCCCACCCAGCATCGTGATACACTTGGGGAGCTATGATAGGTAGCGAAATTCGGTTGTGAATGCCAGCTATAACGGCTGGGTGGATCATCGTGCTAACCACATGATACCTCCATTCTGCTTGGATGATCGTCCACCTCTGCTTCGGCATGTGGGCGTGAGTCCAGCAGACAGTGGTCGGTCTGGGCCATTCACGGGCTGTAGCGCCATGGATTATTAAATTCATATTAAAAGCTATAGAATGTCATTTAAATGTTCCTCGAAGTCTTACTAACCAGGAGTGAAAATGAAAGTATTGGAATAACATTTATAGTATTTCAATTTTTAATTATATAATAATAATCTTAATATTATTATGTCAGTGTTAAACAGACAGTGTAAATGAGATAATGTTTTTTATAACATATCGGTAGTGAGTTAGGGGTCCAACGTGATAATTTTGCTGACCGGAAACGCTTCATGTGAGCGATAGATGCCAGGACCGTGCACCTAGCGGTTAGCCGGCCACCGCACATCGCATGATCGCTTCCTCACACAATGTCAGTCACGTGATAACACCTCGCATTTGACTGTGAACAAAGCTCACGAGTGGTATTCGGCGTGTCGTATAACTAGTAGTCAGCAGATTGTAACCAGAGGCAAATGCGAATGCATCATGCCGAATAAATGTAAACATACACTGATATGCTGCTCATTTATGGCGAAGGTCGTAAAAATAGCAGGGGCACTAAGCGTCTGTACCAAGAGTATTGTCGAAATAGGTGGCAACCAGTACACACCACGTTCAAAAAAGTGGAGCGGCGTTTGCGTGTGACAGGCATCTACTGTTTTCACATCCAAGATCGCGGACTGTTCGTACCTGGAGCCTTGAAGAAGCGGTTCTGGAGCATTATCAAGACAATCCTTCCGCTAGCACAAGAACTGTTACACATGGCCTGGATGCAAACCATAGGTATAGAATGTTCTTCACGATGAGAAACTTCATCCCTGCTACAGACAGACTAACCAAACGAAGGTACTGATTACGCCAAACATAAAACTTTGTTGTTGGCTTATCGGTAGATTGTTCCAAACTCTCAGTTACTCAGCCTCGTCCTGTACATTGAAGAGTTCACATTCACGAAGTATTTTTACGTAAATTTGAGAGACAGCCATGTATGTGTGTGCATTGGGGGAGGCCAAACCCACACTATAAGCCAAAGTTCCCAGCATCGATTATTCCGTGAATGTGTGGACTGGATTTGTCTACGATCATCTTCTCTTCTTCTCTCCTCAGTGGACGGTCGTATCCCATATTTCTTAAAGAGATTTAGCCAGAGACTTTGCAAGGTGTTCCGTGACAATACTTCGCCAAATGTAATATTATTGTGATGAAGCTACGGCATACTTCCCTGTTGCTGTCCACAGTCATCTGAATAACGTCTTCGGCAACAACTGGATTGGACGTCGCGGTGTAGTAGTGCAGCCTTTAGGAAAAGCCAGTGCAGTCAGAAGTTGTTCGTGTAAGTAGAATAGTCACTGCAGTTGCACATATCACAGTACTTTCTGCTGTCTTCTGAAGAATTCGACACGCAGTGAACAAGGGGCCAATGAAAGTGGTTAAAGCAAGAACATGATAGAAAGGAAGTAAAGAGACATTTTATGTGCCTGTGCGTTCCTAAAATTTAACTGTTCATACTTCGTAAAGGCAACGCCTTCTTTTGAAAATTGCATATACGTGGTGTATAATGATTCAAAAGAACTCTAATTGAAATAAAGCAGTCGTCTCCTCACTACCTAAACGTGGCTAACGATTAAGACAGACTACAGCTCGACGTCACATTCTTAGTCACAACATGGCCAAAATTGAACAAAATTATCTTATAAATTCACGTTTAACATGAGTTTAATATAGCAAGTTCTCTGTTTTTTTTTTCAAAACTTTGAACATGTATTTTTATTAGGCGATAGTCAAGATGGCCATGACTAGACCATGATAACCACGTGACTCAGATTCGCGCCGTAGCTTCTCTTTTTCGTTAGCCACTCTAACTAAAGAAGTGACGTAACTTCCTTCCACAAATAGTGTGGCCTAATTAATATCGGTAATTTTAATTTCTGGTGAATAAAATTACAATCCAGGGATAGAGTTTTTCTACACCATTTTCTACATTCTTTGCGAAAGTATTCTTAACACACGACTTGAGCCACCGGAGTGGCTCAGTCGGTTAAGGCGCTTGCCTCCCGATCTGAAGTTGCGCTCGGACGCGGGTTCGATCCCCGCTTGGGCTGATTACCCGGTAGGGTTTTTTCCGAGGCGTCATCTCGCCAAAGACCATCTCACTATCACCTATCTCATCGATGCTAAATAACCTAGTAGTTGATACAGGGTCGTTAAATAACCAACTAAAAAACACACGACTTCCCTACGACAAATTGAAAATACTCTTAAATTCTCCACCTGTATGTCAAAATTAAACACACTACAAATTTACCTCGCACTTTCCTTTCGCGCATAAAAGTACACACTGCGTCGTCTGGGAAACTAATATCAAAAGCTGGAAAGTTTGCTACATAGTGGTGATGGTGGTTTTGGTGGTGGTGGTGGCCGCGGCGCCAGTGGTGGTGGTAGTTTTTGTTATATTTGCGGTGGATGTTGTGTTTGCTGTAGTGGTTATAGTTGGTGTTTTCTGGCTGTGTTTACTTACTGAACGATACTTTCAACTGCATAGTTATTCAGCGTTGAATTAATCATGGTCGAGGAATGGAGGAAAAATTTTGTTTGGAGTCTCTGTCACCGTGGAGGTGCTTTGTATCCCAAGATCTACAATATTGGCTCTCCAGAGTGTAGAGAAAAAATAATGTCATAAGTGTCTTCGTTCATTACACCACTCCGTATTTTCAGATGATTTCATAAAATGTGTTCCTGAATCGTTCTACAAATGCTGATTCGAGAATATTGAATTCCATCTTCATTCATCACGTCAGTTTTTACATAATACAGGAGTCCATATTTTACAATTTTTATCCATTTAATCATAAATATTGAAAAACAAATTTGGTAAAGATGTGTTCAAAATTCTGTAGACATAATTTGCGACTTCGGAAACTTTATCCCCTACATCATCATAAACATAATCGTAATCATCTGCTATTTTCTCTAATAGAACTGGAGGGAGAGGAACAGGCAGGCCTTTTCTATGTAAAACTGGCCTAAGGCCGTGACCTGCATGGGACGCAGGGGCGAATAGCAGCGTGCGTCTACTTCAAACGACAAAGTTAAAACGCTACCATGGAAATGAGAGCGACCTACGTGAGCTTCATTTGTCTTCACGGGCGCGCAACGTTAGGCCTACAATTGGCGATGCTCAGATTTCAATCATTTTTTAATTTTGAAGCGGCGACAGTCAGCTTCTCAAAATGGATTACATTGATTTTTTATTACCACCGTGGTACAAAAAAGACGTGCCCTTTGAAATGAGCGTGATAAACAATATCACAACATATTCATATCGAACAATATTATAGTATGATATGAGATAGCAGCAGCGGTGAGTATTCCAAGTTATGTATACATATTTGTGTTATGAATTTTGTATTGTATGATATACTCGTCCCTTGATGTGAGGGCTTCTATACTAAGGTTATAATATAAATTGTTACCTTTATAACTTATTTAACGTCAGATATTTCCATACTTAATATGAAAATAAAATATTTCGTTATTCCTTCCCTCTTAAAGAGGTGATATTTACGTAAGTAAACACATTATGTTCATGTCCGCTATCAAAATAGTCTGCTACTCTGTCGATTCTCTTTAAATCACATTGTCCAGAATAATTAATTTATAAAAAAAATCTGAAGTGTTTGGTTCCCAAAGTATGACTAAAAGATCCTTTCTATGCGTATTTTCACTGTACCTTTATTTCTTTATGTCAATGGTTTCCTAGCTGAGGGTCGCGGCCCCTAATAAAACATAAACGTCTTTTAAACATATTCTTACTCTGTGTTCAGTAAACATGAACAATATTAAACGTAAAAAAATTCACGTCTTTGGTTTTTATGGTAGTCATAACGTAAATATGAGGTTACGAATGTTATTAAAAAGAGTTTCTTTTGCAAGCTTGAGGTATTCATGTAGGCCTATTCTTTTAATCCAAAATTGGTATATACACTGCGAAAAGCCTAGTATCAACCATCCTGAAACGCATGTTCCGCACTGCAGACTTATCCAACTGTCCCAATCTGCAGTTCCGTTGGTGTTTCGCTAATCTAGTTTTGACGCTACGTTGTGTAGTGCCTATGTATACGGCACCGCAGGAGCACGGAATCCTGTATACACATGCGGCAACCAACTTGTCTCTCTTGTCCTTCACCGATCTCAGCATGATTGAATTGATACTACTTCTTTCTTGGACGTGAAAGAGGCAAGACGTGTCTGGAGCTCTCTTCTCATTGGGTCTTCGGTGACAGCAGCGACCTATAAGATATCTACATAGCGGACGCAGCCAACCGTAAAGAAGTTGTTGATATGTTTATGAATTTCAATCGCCTCCCGGAATAGACGGGGGAAGTAATTGGACGTGTTAATGAGGATGTCGTTCTCAACCATTTTTCCGAATCCGCATTCCCGAATGGACGTTTTCCCGAAACTACCTTTTCCTAAATGCTGCTTTCCCGACGCCACATTCATTTCGATACAGGCTTCAGTTCTTTTGTGCATATTACCGCACTATGGTTTATTGTACGTAATTCTAATTACCAGTTTCGTCCTTCGTACTAGTAACTCATATTGAAATAATTCTGTACCTACTCTATAAAGGAGTACCTTACGTACTGTAAATTCAATCTTCACTTCTGCCCGATCCGAAAAGATACAATTACTCAGACATGCTATCTACTGTCTGTCCAAGTGGTTATGTAGCAGGGTGGTAGAAAGGGGAGAAATCACGTGACAGTTAATTACTTAACGAGGCCCTTTTATGTAAGTTATTTTAAACAGTTGTATAATATTACGTAAACGTCCAATTCCTAACAGAAATTAATGTTTTCAGAAAAGAGATAAGACAGCCCAGCCACTACCTTTACAGACGGACGAGCAGAAACGAGTGGGGGAAACTGGGATGCGACTTAGGCAAACGGACGACAGTACCTATGCGAAAATATCATTCAATATTGAAAGCTCTTTCGTCACTGGAAAACGCGAACGTATTTCTGGAACGTACTATACTCACTAACTCAGTACTGCTTACTATGACCGCCCGCATACGCGGTCTTGGTTCTGTGTGGAGAACGGTTGGAAATTTACTAGTAGAGGGGGTGGGAGTGAGTACATTAAAAAGTTCAGGTACAATAAAAATTGAAGTAAAAATAAAATTATGTCTCTGTAGAATCACCTCTTAAATTTTAGTGCATCGGTCCCTTTCCACTCTGTATATACTGGTTCCTGTCTTTACATGAAAGTATAATGTGATAGGAGCATTTATGAACCTGTGGAAAACACATCTTTCCTTTAGAAAGTAGCTATTTCTACACATCTTTACCTCTGCAAATTTCCACCGACTTTTGTCCAGTTCTTCGCTGTAGATGAGCTGTATCAGCAGGCACCGAGCCAGTCCATATTTCAAACCGGACGCTGACCCACTTGTATCTGGGATCGGAAGACGCCCATGAATCCAACGCAGATGACCGGAAGGAATTCACAAGTGAAATAACAGAAATGTTTTATCATAAATATGGAGTCAGTGGCTTGGAGTGTACAAAAATCTTCCGGGTTATTTCAGTCCATGAATTATTTTATGAACCGGTAAGCATCAAAAGAGATCTGGTGAAAGCTGTTGGTTGATTCATGTGAGAGTTGCGCTTCGTTCACTTGGCTTTGCAGGTGAATTTCAAGAGAGCTTCTCTGCACATCCCGAGATATTCATGTTCAGTAACAAACTGCCCTGCCTACAAGGCCCATAAACGATTCCTCAATGTTAAGAGTATGGTATTCCATAATCTAATAGCATCGTACTACAATCTTGCTTGCTTACCTACCGTAAGAAATGTTTTGAATAGATGCGAGTTGCAGTCTTGCTGAATACTTTATATTACTTTCTGATCGTGACGATAATTACTGTTTGTAATATTTTGTAGGCAGTATAAAATTATAAAATTAAGTACCAAATTATTTTCCCTGAACGTCTATGTTCACTGTTTCTTTTCTGCTATATCTTCAGAGTAATTCGATAAGTTATTACTAGGGAACGGAATTTTGAGCAGTAAAAGCTAGTATTGGCATCTACACAGTCATTTGTTTACAACCCTTTATACCAAGTCCTCCCCTCCATGACATACTCGCAGCTCTCTGCACGTCAACAGCAGGTGAACGGGACAATTGTCGCATAAGAACTTCAACATGCAGGTTTGCAGTTCAGAGTAGTGAAGTGCAGGTACAATGCCGAAAGTGAAACCAACTAACAATACAAAATTGAAAGACTATATTTGTAAAAGCTCCAAATCGAGTATCAAAATTCAGGAAACAATTCCCTAAATTGTCGCTCCCCCCATTTCCAGTTCTTAAGAGCTGGGGGCCATGGTTAGAAGCTTGCAATTATTACGCACATCACCTCCAATCTGTGAAGAAAGTGGTTCAGTCTTTCAATCCCGATGACGCGGCTGCGATTCAAATACGCCAGGAACTGCTAAAGGATAGAACAATCGAGAAAGAAGTCGTGGATATTAAGTAATTTTTTTTTTATATTTACCGGATGCCATTATTCGATTAGAAAAGTCAGGAGTAGAACTAGTTGAGCAAATAAATATTATGAGGACTATTGTAAATAAACTGAGTGCAGTAGAAGGTGAAGTAGGAAACCGTGTTGGTGAAAAAATGAACAGGGTTTGATTAAAAATGATGGATACGATATTCTTAGTCGGATTTCAGATGTACTAACAAAGACGTGTCCCAATGACGTCATTCAACATGATATTTACAATTGATTACAACAAGGCACAGTAGGAATAATTGTTTCATCAACAAAACATAGCATTAATTGAAAATGCCATTTCGTTTGGTTCTATATTTTGTTCAACTTTTAATGATACTACATTAGGCTATGTTGTAAACATTGTAGTATATTGCATATATTGTAAATTCTGTAGTATACGTTGTATACATATTATCATATTTCATAATATTGTATATAAAGGTTTTAATTTAACACGCTCCTGACAGAAAAACATACATATTCAGAGGCGAGTTCCATACAGAAGACAACTGTCTATCAGCCATCAATGTTTCCACTGACACGCGAGGACGCAGAGATTGATATTTAATTATGTATATTTGTAATGTTGTTTATTGGTGTCTTGTGCGTTGCCAAGAAAAACACATGTAGTTCAAAATGAAATGCAGATTATGTACATTATGTAGGCCACTATATATAATTAAACTATAACATTTGTTTATTCTGCAATACGTTTACAGCACGTTGCGTGTAAGTTTGTATGAAGTGGCCTGTACTTGTCCATGCTCTGTGACGCAGCTCGCTTGACAGTCACTGAGCTACAAATATCTATACTACGTTTCACCATTCTTTATAATACTCCAAATCCCTTTCCCTGGTTATTACGGTACTTATGTTGACTATACTTAGAGCCTTCTTCAATAATAGTAATATGCGTTACAAGAGCGGTATGTTGAAGTTTTCATGTTCGAGGAAAAGTTTGAAAAAGCGAAACGTAGTTGAGCTTTTTTAATTTCCGAGAATTGAAAGAAAACATACCGCTCGTTTATTGTACATTATTTTGTGCGAAGATCGTTTATTACATACCTGAAAGAGGAATTTCTAATTAGTTGCAATGAAATCTCCATCTTGGTTTCTGTTCAATGACGGCAAATTTGCAAAACAAAAATATCTATCTTCAACATTGTTGCTTTAAAATGTTGTCTGTGTTTACTATACTCCAGCAGGCCGTGATATACGTCTGTCTTTTTTCCCCCAGTTTATAAATGCGAACTTAAAACAAACGGCTTCCTTAATGTTACATGCATCACGAATGCAGTAACTTTAGTGGAGTTGTAGAGTTTACTTAATTTTTGCAAATATTTAAAAACAATAATTAACAGTGCAATTTAGGTGAAATTGCAGTTGTAAGTTTCCAATTTATAATTATTACTATATTGAACGTCTCTAAAAATAATATGTTAAAAGCCTAAAACTGCAAAATCAATATGTCACTTAAGCGGTAAGAAGAGGGAAATTGTTATGTCTGTTAGGTTGGGAATACTGAATGTGGAATTTTAGACTTACCGCGGATTGGTTTTGTGCGGAAACCAAGCAAATACGCACGATCTCGCACAAAAATATTTCTGGCTCTCTAATCATCATGCATTAAATTTTAGATCCAATAAAGCAAACGTTTCAGTAAGTCCGTAGTCTAAGTGTGTAGAAAAATTATTGTATAAAGTCGGACGGACAAAATATTTTTCGCTATTTGAGATGATGAAATGCTGCATATAAAGATGGAGAAACAGATATATTTTGTATGATTGTATTGCTATCTCTTTGTGTTTTCTGCAATAATAAAATAAACTAAAATTTTCCCGGTGTCATTTTATTTCAGGAAAGCATAAGATTACATAGTTATATTTGGCCGATAATGTTTTTTAACAACGTTATCGATGTTGTTGATAGGCCTTGTAAGTTAAACTTACAACACACGTGCGGTAAGTAAATAAATCATATCAATTTTTATTTATTTACTTAAAAGTAACGAAGTATCAGTGTCGCGCACCACTATGTGCTATGAGGAAATAACTAAATGCCATATTATACCTGCACTCATTCTAAATTAATTTATTGTAGTGGAGATTTGTAAGAATACAGGAATTAATGTAGATAAAACGTAAGCGTGAAAACCATTTCTGACTACTTTTGATCTCCACTTACGGAGTCATGGCTAAACGCGAAATCATCCGTGGAGTAAAATACGTATGCAAGCATCATTAACCTATACTTATATGCAATTTATTTACACTGATATATAATTAATGTGTCACCTACAGATATTTTCTATGTGCTATTTATTTATATTAATGTATAATTTTACTAATGTGTCACCCACCTACTTCTTTGAAGACAAACTAAACTTTCTATAATTTATTCTATTACAACATTTTCACAATCACCGCCAAGTAATAACAAATGAATAACACCTATCGACAAATACGAATAATAATAAATGAATGACGCCTATCGAGAAATAAACAGCATCACAGATGAAAATATTAGCGTCCAAAAACAAACTATTTATTTAAATTAAAAATAGCTAATAATAATTTATTTTTTATTAACATCGGCCAAAAATAGTATGCAATAGGTGCATGTGTTATGTG
This sequence comes from Periplaneta americana, assembly GCF_040183065.1. Taxonomy (NCBI): domain Eukaryota; kingdom Metazoa; phylum Arthropoda; class Insecta; order Blattodea; family Blattidae; genus Periplaneta; species Periplaneta americana. The sequence goes on along the minus strand of NC_091118.1, from coordinate 124,645,136 downwards.
CATAACAGAATCTCGAAAATAGAGAAGGATCGATTTCGCCTCGTCTTTTCTAACTTCTCGATTCTGTTATAATTCGCTTACCACGCTTGTATCGCAATATACTGTTATGCTACCAAGGAGGTACCGGTAAGTAGTAGTTACTAGTCGTGGGCGAAAGCGAGGGAGGCAATTAAGTCCGAGGATGGTCAAATCTACTTACCTCCCGAATTACATATAATCTTTTTTCCACTTTCGACATAAAAAATATTGTATTTTCAAAAATTATGTAGGATTTACTTCTGTTAATATCAGTGAATGCTTTTGAGTATTTTTTTGTTTTGTTTTATTATATTGTTTGTTGATAGGCTATAGGAATTGTAAAACTGTCTAAACATAGAGAAGTGTGTCATGCATTTTGAAAATTGTCTTGTAGTTATTAAAAATGATTTCATTTCATGTCGGAAAATGATCAAGGGCTACTTGTGAGTTTTTACTGCTGCAGAAATAAAAAGAGAAATGAACGTTCGTACAAGATGTTTAAGGAATGGTGTGGTGTTAAGGAGACGATTATTTGCGAAACATCTTTGTTAGAATATTTCTTTGAAAAGTCGAAAATAGTAAACTCACCGGCTAGTTTGTGGTGTGAATATCCTATTTTAAAGACAACTCTTTTATACATATTGATTACACAACTTTTAACACTGTATCACTTCGGAATATGTATAATAAGTCTTTCTTGTGTTAAATTTTAACGTTCTGAAGATGACCCAAAATAGGTCGACACATCTTAACAAGGTACGTTAAAATTTAACACAAGAAAGACTTATCATACATATTCCACAGCTCTTTTATTGAGGATAATATTGACATATCAAAATACCCTAAACTGCAAACTTTTTGAAACCAAAGAAAGACGGATACAAACCGAAAAAAAAAATAGAGTACTTTCAATAGAGAAGAACTTCTTCAATTCTTTACAGATGCTCCTGATGACAGATATTTATTAGTGAAAGTAGTGGCAGTTATGGGAATTGGTGGAGCATGTCGCTGTGATGAATTATTGCAATTGAGACTGGAAGACGTTGAGTGAAAACAAATATTATTGTGAGTATTGCGGATTCTAAATATGGTGTGTCCCGTAGATTCACAATTAGCCTACTTCTAATAAAAGTGGTGTTTTTCATTGACAAATTGTTTCGAAGTACGAGGTGCGGCAGAGGAATCAGACGATTTTCATATGGAAATAACACAGTAGTTATGTCCATTGGAAGAAAGCTATTACTGTAAAAAACGGCTATTATGCCATTTTGTTAACATACATTTAGATTGTCTCAAAAATTATGTCCTTCAAATGGTGTCCGTCTCTCTCTATGCACTCTTTAAGTCTTTTCCTGAAGTTGGGTGTTGCTCTTTCCAACATTTCGCTATCAATGTTGGCGATTTTCTGGGGAATGGCAATCTTCAGGTCTTCAGTTGTTTGGAGCCTGTTTACATACACTTTGGACTACAGGTAACCTCACAGAAAGTAGTAGCAGACGATAAGGTCAGGCGAGCGGGTAGGCCAGGGAATGTCGCCACGCAGGGAAATGATGTGCCCTGAAAACATGAGGCGCAGAACTGTCATTCAATTTTCTGCCGTATGAACCGTGGCTCCATCTTGCTGAAACCACACAACTTGTCTATCAATCCGTTGAAGAAATGTCCTCAGCATTTCGACGTAGCGTTCATTATTCACTGTCACAGTATTCCCGTTCTCCTAAAAAAATACAGGCCTATGACGCAGTATCGAGACACAGCACACAAAACTGTAACCTTTGCACAGTGAAGCGGACGCTCGTGTAGTTCGTTAGGATTTTCGGGGACCCAGTATCTAAAGTTCTGCTTATTATCATAACCATTTAAATGGAAATGTCCCTTGTCACTCATGAACATAACTTCATCAACCAAAATTTCCACCATTTTCTCGGCGAATGTCCTGCGTTGGACATAATCTCCCTCATTCAATTTCTGAACAATCATAAGTTTATACGGATTAAATTTAAGATCTGAATGCAATATTCGCCGCACAGAACGTTCTGAAGTCGCACTGCTATAGCCTGCTGTCTAGATGATCGATGTGGACTTCTCGTAACAGCCACTCTTACTCGCTCAATTTTATCTGGCGTTCGTACACTTCGAACGTGTCCTAGTGGTTTCTTCTTGTAAGTTGATGCTAATAATCGAAAGTTTTGTACCCATCTCAATATGGTATTGCGAGCGGGAACGGCTCCGTGGCGGCCAACATTAAATTGGAGACGTAAAGCACGCTGGGTTTTCACAACTGAATTACCATTCTTGAAAAATGTCTCGATAAAGAAAGCACGATGCTCCGAGCTCAATACTTACATGATTACACAAAATGGCATCAAAAATGCTAAAAAACGAAGGTCGATCGATATCCATAATCCCTCATGTTGCTCAGTAAACGGCCTTCTAAAAACGTCCGATTCCTTTGCCGCACCTTGTACATTATGATTAGGTCAAAGATTGGGAATAACAATTCGCGATTGTTTATACGATTTGACAAAGAACAATTTTATAATCAACCAGTTGGGAGGAATACTCTTTCTACAATTCCAAGTAAGATAGCAAGATAGCAACTTTTTTAAATTTAGAAAATCCTAAATTGTATACATGTCATTCATTTAGAAGAACTTCCGCTATGTTCTTGGCTAACACAGGTGTGGATGTTTTAGCACTTAAGAGGCATGGAGGGTGGAAATTATTTACAATTGCGGAAAGTTTTGTAACCGATAGTTTAAGTAACAAGAAAGAAGTCAGTCGTAGAGTTTGTAGCGGAGAAGCAGGTCTCAGTGAATCTGAAGTAGTAGTTATTATGGAGGACTCAGTTAGCTGTGAAAAGGACGACGTAGAAATAAGCAAAGAAATAAATCCTGACTATGTTCATCCAAATGTTGTAAGTAATATTAACAACTGTAATAATTGGCATGTTTACATTAATTTCAATCATCAGCACAAGAATTAATGAAATGACTTGGTCTGTTAGCTGTTAATATTCATGTAAATATTACAACCAATTTTAATGAATGTGATAATTGCAAATGTTTCTATAAATTCCAGTTATCGGCAGAAGAATGAATGCATCTGGGCATTTGTTTATACTTACCTCTCTAGGGAATAACAATATACGTACTAGAGTAGGAGTGGGAAAATATTATTCCACTGAGACCAATGTATTCTTTGATTTTAAATTATAGCCTAAGCATTTTATTGGAGAATATCAAGTTTGTAAAGCAATTCAATTGAGAAAATTTGTTATTCATTTTTCAATTTACATTATAACTTTAAGTTTAATTGCATTGGAAAATAAATAAAAATAAAAATGATATTATTATAATAATTTATTTTGATTTATGTTCAAGAGGCTAATGCTATGTACTACGAGAATAAAGAAAGTAAGATGTAATGAGTGTAGAACAGATAGGTATCGGCAACATAATTTTCAAGAAATGTTCTTTGGGTTAGATCACAATATTACATAACCCCTGGTTCAAATGGCGGCATTGTTCCAATCATGAGGAGCTCTCTCTGGCGGAAACAAGCCCCGTCAAGTGAACAATTAGCACAATGGGAATCCATCTAACACGCAGAACATTTCCCATGTCTTCCGGTAGCATCACCCCATTTGTTTGGGGAGTATAGATAGGATGCTGTAATTACCGCCATTGTTACAGAATTAATTCAAATCGAAGATCAAGTTTCATGGTCAGATGATGTCCACACATATCTACCATATACCAGTCCATTCCTTTATTCATCTTCTGGACGAGATGACAAATTATAGAAAGTAAAATTCTTTGATGTTCTGCATAGTATTGAATTCTATTAAAAGAATAAAATTAATTCCATACACGCTTATATCTCCAATGTTTTCCACTGGACTTGAAGAGATGTATTTTCAGGTTATGTTCAATGCTGAAGACAAAAAATGGAAATCATATAGTAGCACTACGACGAAGGTTTCAAAAATTCTCAGAAGTATGTAAAGTTACGCGTGTAAAGGGATACATGGAACTCTCTGTCTGACTTAACCTACACTGGTCGAAATTCTATGAGCAAATTTCTTCGCATTAATTTATTTGAAAAAGTAATTTACAATAATTAGGTTATATCATTATCTGGAATCAGTATGTTCGTTTTAGTGCTTTATGAGGAAATATCGATAGAGGATTCAGATTTTAGGTTATTATATGTATTACGGAGTTCTTAAAATTCGGATTTATATGTTGGAAAAATAATTTGTGATTTAGTTCAATCATTTTACTACGTATCCCATAATATATTAATAAGAAAATAAAAGTATTATGGTATAATTATGAGACTTCACGTTTGTTTACTTTTCACTTATCAAAGAGGAAAGAAAAATTAGAAGTTGTTACATCAGATAGTCACAATTTACTCAGAATTTAGAAATATAAAGAGAATGGCAATGGCAAAGGAAGCTTTTAATAGAAAAGTATCATCTTTTGCGGACCTCTGGAGAAAGAATTAAGAAAGAGACGAGTGAAGTACTTTGTGTAGAGTGTAGCATTGTATGGGGCAGAAACATGAATATTACGACTAAGTGAAGAGAAGCAACTAGAAGCATTTGAAATGTGAGTATGGTGAAGGACGGAGCGTGTAAAGTAAACAGACAATAAGAAACGAAGCTGTGTTCGAAAGAGTGAATGAAGAAAGAATGATGCTGAAACTGATCAGAAAGAGATAAAGGAATTGGCTGGGTCACTGATTGAGAAGAAACTGCTTTCTGAAAGATGCATTGGAAGGAATGGTGAACGGGACAAGAGTTCGGGGCAAAAGAAGATACAGATGATAGACGACATTATTATGGTGTATGGATCATATGATGAAACAAAGAGGGAGACAGAAAATAAAGACTGGACAGCCCTTGGGCAGAATACTATGAATGAATATCATAGATTCCCAGAAGTCAATTTTTGGTTCAGTATTGTTTCCTCTGTGACTCATTTTATAATGTAACATACAATAAACTGGAAAATAAGAATTGGGATTTAGTGTCGATGTAATAACACTGGGTTAAGATCGATTGATTTTTATATAAAAATTATCCTACCGTTTCGTTTGGAACATTTATAGACAAGTGGTCTTTGGCGGAACAAAATGAGGATACAAATCCCTTGTTGATGTTGGTGGAAGGATTACTGTTATATTCTAAGAATATAGCTTACGTTAAGTATGGATGAAATTGAAATCAAGTTTGAAAAATTCACAGAGAAAAGGAAGAAATTTGTTCGAATTCCAAAATGAACTGCTGACATATCTTAAACACTTACCATTATCAAAGCGCACTCCGAGTAAAATAGTGTCGTAACTCGAAAATTGCGATTTGTAAAGATATGCTATTTCCTAGTAAAATACCGCAGTAAACATATTTTAATAAATAAATGCCGGAACATTTGATTATTTACTATTTTATTATTAGAATTGCAGACCACGAACTAGTAAAACAGTTTGAAAATAATTTACAAAAATATTTGTAATTTTTTTTTCTTACGACAGTATTTAAGTGGATGTGCGAAATTCCAATTTCAGTAAATAAAAATATATTAAAATTTATTATATTTAAACAAGCTGTTTTATATAAATTTGTGTCGTTCTGTGGTTACAGTGTTGGCTCCAAAGTTCGCGGATTACAACCCAGCCGAAGCCAATGTATAATAAATACCAATGTAACTATTAGTAATTTCACGGAACGTGAAATAATCGCGACACTGAGAAAGGGTCCAAGCAATTTTCGTCTTGCATTTCACGTTCAAGTTGAATTTCGTCACTGAATAACATCTACAGTGTTGACGTTGACAGCATCGAGGCTCCATCCGGTATTTCAATAAGGGGAATGTAAGTAAAAGATTACCGTATATCAAATTAATGAACGAGATATGAATTCTAAATTTCTGCCTGGTCTAGCTCCCGAGGAATACGGAAGTCTTATATTTGCCTTATTTGGATGTGACGCCATGCTTGCCCATTTTCAAGTGTTAATGTTTTTTCGTAGCATATTATTTAGAGAGAGCGTCCATGTCCGACACTTCTGAATAAACTACACGTGGAGTGGAAGAGAAAGAGCAATAAAAACGGTAAAAACAGAGTGGTAGAGAGAGAGAGAGAGCGAGAAGGAAAGGGAAGAGTGGGAGGAATAAAGATAATAAATAGAGAGAGGAATAATGATATTAAAAGGAGAGGGTGAGAGGAATTCAGGTGAATTTTAATACGTGTCTCAACAACAACGCCGGATTTAATAATGAGAATAAATTCAACAAATACAGACAAGAGATCAAATAACAGTGCGCCATTGTCTTGTTGGATTGGTGGCTCTGTTATCTGTTTTACTTTTTTGCATTTATTCATTCTATTAAATCTCGCGTTCTTGTTGGGACAGCCTCCTAGTTCTTAAATAAATAATTTACTTGTTAGGCCAGTGGTCACTTGTCAGGCTGTAGTGCCGTCAAACGGCACGCATCTTATCCGCGGGATGTAGCGCTCAATTGCCAGTCTATAGTGTCTAGAGTTGTCCTCTGATTGAGGTTCTGGCTGATATGTAGCTTACATCTATTATCAGGCAGTACATCTCACTTGACGATGTGTGTCAGAGGAAGAACAATAATTGTTTGTATGCATCTGAAGTCTGACTAGTGTATTATGCAGCTAGTCGGCGATGTATGCAATGGAGAGGGAAAGGACCTGGCCACCCTACCACATTATCTCCTGGCCTACTTGCCTCATAAGTGGTGCATTCTTGGTATCACTTGAGAGGTTCAGACCTGTCTTCGGACAGTTGACTAAACAATAGCAGCAGCAACAACAACAACAACAACAACAACGTCTAGAGTCGGCAGAAATGCAGTCCTTTACATTAGACTCTCTCCGTACTATAATTGCTACGATTGCTACTAGAGATGAACAATGGTCGAGAAAGCAGGACTAACAGCGCCCGAAAAGCCGAAAACCCGCACGGTAATGTTGTATACGTCGCCTCGTTAACGTAAAGATTGCTTGTGAGTGTTTCGAGACGTCGAGATTGATCACTCCCGAAGTCCAGAACGTCAAGCAGCCTTGAATCGCCACAGTTGTTTATATCTGACTGAACTTGTATCCACTTTGGCAACTGTTATAATATGTGTAAAAATCAAGTAGCCTATTTGAAACATGATCTTTACCTTTAAGTGTATAATAATCCGTTCCCCAGTCTTTATTTAATTACTAGGCCCTTATTAAAAGGCTAGGAATTTTCTTTTCATATATTTGAGATCAAGTATGCAATCTCAAGTATAAATATATTAACGTTATATTTTATGTTTCTTAGAAATACAAATTTATTTGAGAATTTTTTTTTTGTATTTATATCACCATAGGTAATATCATATAATAGAACCAGAACATTTTGATAACTAAGATACTTTCTGTTTTGTCTTTTTGTCTCATTTAAACATTTATAATGTCATTTATTTCATTGATGTGTCTTATTCAAAGTTACGAAATTTTTCTACGCCGACCAAATGCTGTTTCGAGAATGATGAGCAAGACTCGAAGCGCACGAGAATGACAAGACGAGACTGGAAAGAAAAGTGCAACGAACACAGCGAGCGAGAGCGGCATTTAGTTTTGTTCATCTCTAATTGCTACGAATGCAACACGTAGTTTGTGTTGCTTTCTGAGCTTGAAATCACTAGTTTAGTGGAACAAGTCTGTAAGTGCCGTCATAGATAGGCACACTGTTCAGTTCTCCATTGATCGTCAGATCTTTGTGGAAAGTACAATGGCAGAAAAGACTTCAGCTATTTCATTTTTTATAACAATGAAGGAATGAGACAGCAGCTGCGAAACAAGGGTACTCAGAGAACAAATCCGAGATACATTTTCCACCAGAAATTGAACTGGACCCGCCAGGAACTGAACCCGGAATTCAGGCGTGGAAAACTGTAGCTTTATCTGTTCGGATAACACTGCGCTCCAAATAGCAGTAGCTGTTCACTTAATGTGTGTTAATGTCACGAACACAGACGGCATGGCTGACTGATTGACTTGTCAAATCCGTCGAAGTTTCCAACCAGCTAATCACGTGATGGGATACTGCGGAATTGATTTGCTAATTGCAGACTGTGGCAGTGGCGTGCATAGCTAACGAGTAAGACTTGGTGTGTTGTTGATAGCCTGCAGGTCACAGTCTTGTTTATAGTTCTCTGCCATTTAGGGCACGGCTGCATACTTCGGAGTCCGGTAATTAATAACTTGAGAGTTAAAGCAATCCAGGTAGCAAGTAGGTCTCCGTAAGTCAGAATCAAATAATTTCATATGTAACAATGACGGATTCAAGATAGGTATAGCTCGCGCAAGGAACGATTACCGAAAAACAGTGGTGGCGTTACTGTCCGTTTTGACGTGTGTATGTAGGCACGCCGAGGAAGCGAGAGGTGCGGGCCGATGGAAGTACAGCTCAATTCAGCGTTAATGGCCCCCTGTTCTTGGTTGTTTGGCTAGTGAGCCAGGGTTGTCAGATAAATGAAACGCAATCGTCGTACCAACTTATGAAAAATGTCGTACTTTAGCATAAAATTGTCGAACATTCATCATTTTATTATTTTATAGGTAGTGCGCAGAAATATATTTCACTTAACGCCCAAAAAAAGTGGTTCATAAGCCTATAAATTTATATTCATTCATTCATTCATTCATAGTGTTCTGTCCAAGGGCAGATCTTTCACTGCAAAACCAGCATTCTTCAGCATTTCCTATCCATTGATATCCACATGGCATTTAAAATTCAAATTACCATTTCTTCATCAACACTGTCATTTTCGGTAAAGCATGCATGATGACGCTTGGTCGGAAACAACAGCCAGCAGAAACTTTATCTTTGGTCGACGCAACGGCAGATATTTAATATCAATCAGTGCGGCAGCTGATGATTACATCAAATTAATCCACCTCCAGTTGACCCAAATCCGACACCGCTAAATTGTCAGCGCGTTTAGATTTCTTAATCCCAGCGCGGTACTATTTCATTCATAAAAAAAATACTTCCATTGCTGAACATACAATGAAGTTAGCAGATTTCTGAACTCGTGTTACTTTGGTATAACCGCACCGTACATGAAACCTAGAGCTCAAGATGACGAATTTATGATTTGCATGGCAATTGTAGTCACCATACTTGATTTTCAAAGCATCTTTTATCCCTTAAAGCATATATGTGTGAGATCAGGGATATAATGAATGAAGAAAAGTTGTCTAGAAAAGGGGCAAATTAAGTTATTTTTTTATTATAGTCCGACATTGTCAGTTCCAAAATAATTTTGTTTCTTCAGTAAAATAGTCGTACAAAATTGCGTACGACTTAGAGTTCGGTCGTACCTCGTACAATTAGTCAAAATAGTCGTAAGCGTACGACTATAGTCCTACGTATTGCAACCCTGTAAGTGAGCGAACTGTGTGTTGCATCATAAGAAATAAATTTAATCACAAATGTGCATAGAAGGGAAAGAGGCAAGAGGAGGAATGAAAATAATATCTATGCTCGAAGCTGAGGGACACTCATGTCAAGAAAATATAAGTCATCATGACATTGTTTAGTCAACAGATGTAGTGGTTAGTAACGGGACGTGTGGAAGAATATTGTTTTTCAAGACGGAGTGTACCGCGACATGATAAGAAGGAAGTGTTAGGTGTTATGACTGTGCGGCCTTACCTGTGTGACCCAGCCCGCCAGTAGTGCTGAGTAAGTCGCAGTATGTCTACTTACTTTTGCAGGGGCCAAAATCCCTGAGTCAAGCTGTACTGCCTCTTCCAAGAAGATGAACAGATGGGAACATCACCTGTGGAAATGAAAAGCGTAGCAAGAGAAAAATTCGAAGCGAATTAAACGCGCAACATTATGTTTACGAATAAAATAATGATACTCTGCGAGGGGAACGCTCCATCACTACATAATAAAATAAACGCACTTGGAACAAGACACGTATTCATATGCAGTGGAACTGAAACAAAAGCCGTAATGTAACTATCACAATACAAGACTGATCCTATCGATGTCGTTTCTCTTCCGACTGTACTCTTGAATATCATTCAAGTTATCTCGTGACCTTTCCTGTCGCCTGCTCTTCTTACCGAATTGTTTCATTCGCATTCCTGTCGTCTGTAATCCCTGCTTGCGAGACCTACAGTATACCCTAGATCATAATATATTATATACTCCAGATATGTCGGCCTTATAGGCTTTGATGTTAACAACTTTTGTCAGGTTTACTGCGCTGCCTTCTAGTTGTTACATAAGGAGTCACGTCATAATTCCCATTTGAATTGCATTAGCGACTGTACTCCCATCTCGTGTTCGTTTACGGCGGACGGGTGGCGATCCTGGCGGTTGTTCTCTTCAATTTGTAAATGATCTGCCAGTTAATATCTTGTCTAGGGTTCGCTTATTCGCGGATGATTGTATGGTATACAGGGAAATAAAAAGTTATGAAGATACTACTCTTCTTCAGAATGACCTCAATAGAATAAACGATTGGGCAATAGCCAACAAAACGAAAATAAATTCTCTAAAGAGCAAAGCCATCAGCTTTACAAGGAAAAGAAATAAAATAGTCGCATCGTATACGTTAGGGGGTGAAACCATGTAAATACCTCGGAATAACATTTAACAGTAATCTCGGCTGGGGGGAACACGTTACAGACACAGCGAGAAAAGCATGGAGAGCGTTACATTTTGTGATGAGGATACTAAGAAAAGGCTCTGATAAATCCAAAGAGATTGCATATAAATCACTAGTACGTCCAGTAATGGAATATGGTGCTGCATGTTGGGATCCTTACAGATTAGAACATATTAAGATACTGGAAAAGATTAAAAAACGGGCAATCAAGTGTTGTCGGAAAAATTCACCATTAAAATGGGACACACTCACGGACAGGAGAACGCGAATTCTATTATGTGCACTGTTCAAAACATACAGAGGTGAGCCTGCCTGGAGAGAAATAAAAAATAGGTTGCAGCCGCCAAATTACTCTTCAAGGAACGACCACACATATAAATTGAGGGAAAGAACGCAGAGGACGGACACTGGAAAGTTTTCTTTTCTCAATCGTACTATCAGGGACTGGAATGCTTTACCTGCAGACTTACTAAAGGCTTTACCAACAACCAAAAATGTATTTAAAAATAGGCTTAAGGACTTTACTAATAGACGGTAATTATACACAGTATTTAAAGGGTGTAAATGATATGTTGTTATTGAAGTGTTGTATCAGTGAAGAATTATGTTGTGTCAGTGAAGTGTGTTGTGTAAGTGAAACGTGTTCCTGTCAGTGAAGCTTTATAGTTTATAGTGGAAGTGCAAAGTATTTGAACAGTGAAATGTTTTTGAAGTGTTAGTGAAATCAGGATAGAATCAGTGAAATGTGTCGTAGTTTCAGTGCAGTGAGTGAGTTGACAGCGAAATGAGTGTTGTGTTGAAAGGTACTTGTGCAGATATGAACATATCATATTCGTGGGTTTTAGTTCGAACTTAGGTTTAAGATACAAATTAGATTTATTTCAAATGTTATTTTAAGTGATCATTTAATTTAATTTAGGATATTCCCTGTTATTTTTATTATTATTATTATTATTATTATTATTATTATTATTATTGTAAATTATTTTAGTATTAATTATTACTATTATTATTAATTGTATTTTTATTTTTAAGTTTATTATTGTCATTATTGAGTGTAATTAGTTACCACTGCCACCGGGTATATACCCATTGCAGTGTGAATAAAAGTAATACATACATACAAAGTGCTGCCGATTTTAACATAGCGATGTCCTATCTGTTACATATATGATCTAGGCCTATACTAAGAGAAGAATAGAGCACTGAAAAGGTTTACCATTTAGTACCGATAATTTCATATTAATTCTCTACCGCTTACTTCAGAAGCTAGAAGCAAGTGTCAAAAATCTTACAGTATTGCAAAAAAGTTGTAAAATGACCGCTGTTCACGACTAGCTTTTAAATGGCTGTTGAAACGATATTCGTAAAGACACCTTCAAAAGGATGTTAAGAGACAGCGTACTCAGATAGAGAGTCCTGGCCGTGATGTGACTTTTTCTAAATTAGTGACTATGACTAAACGATTAAATAGCTCAATTATTAACACCAAATAACGAAATAAATTACTACATTATAACGAAATGCATAAATGATTTCAACTAAATGATTATGACTGAATGACCAATTTTTAAACGATGACTTAAGACTCAGTAAATTTCGACTAAGACTGTGACTTTATAAGTAATGGCTATATGACTATGAATGTCTATAATTGCGATGGTTATTATTAATAATATTGCGGTGTAATACAAGTAGCTTCAAATTAATTTTTCACCACACATATATTATGATGTTAAAGAAAATTGCCTATGATTGCAATATTGACTGCTTACCCCAGATACTACACTCTGTCTTAAGGATTGGTATGTAATGGTGTGCTCTGAAAATATTGTAGATCCTTTTGTACTATATTACGGCTGTATTAAAATGTGTTTTCATAAACCTATTGATTTTGCATCTCAAAATTGTTTTTATATTTTAATGTTCTTAAAATAAGACACATTTATTATATTGTATTAATAAAATTTATACATAAAATCGAAATAATTTTCAATTTTATTCTCATAGTTATGAAACAAAAGGTCTGAATTCTTTAAGATTATTTGAACCAAAATGCAACACTGCTACAATATTTAATCATAGGCTAGTAGTACTTTACGCTCAAGAATATATAACAAATTTATATTTAAATACCCTAATCTTGTTAATTGAAGGGTTCAGAGCCATAGTGGGCCAAGTTCCATTTATTAAAAACTGAGAAAGCAAGGGTAAAATTAAGTGAATACCATAGTTAAATGAAGATTGACGTATCATTTAGTTTTAATGTGTATACTTTATATTACTTGCTATATGTTTCCATTGAATTATGGTAATAACTTAATTTCAATCCTTGTTTTCTACGCTTTTAATAAATGGCGCTTGGCCCACTATGGTTCTGAATCCTTCAATTATAATACGTAGTTCTAGTATTAAATTTAAAAATTTATGTATGGATTTTGTAAATAATGAAAAATTTTAAATTCTAAAATTTATATATTCTTATTGTGTAGTAGACATAAGACAAATTGTATTATATACTTCTTAATTTCAATTCAGGAATCCGCCCCTGAGCACGAGTTTTACCCTTTCAGGGATGAGCGAAAGTTTTTTTTTCTGTTAATATTATATTCCGTCGTCAGAAATCTCGGCATTTTCTTGGACGAAAATTTAAATTGGGAATGCCAAATAAAGGAAATATCCAAGAGAGTGTGCTATACCATGCATTCTCTTAACCCATTCAGAAACTTCCTCCCGCCAGAATTAAAACAAACTTTAGTGCAAACCCTCGTACTACCACTGTTTGACTATTGCGACGTAATATTTACAGACTTGACAACTGACCTTTCGAACAAGCTGCAGCGTGTGCACAATATGTGTGTCAGATTCATTAGTAATGCTCACAAATTTGACCACATTACACCCTCGTTCAAATCTTTATCCTGGCTGCAACTTAGTAACCGTAGAACACTTCATTCGCTCTCTCTTCTGTTTCGAGTTCTCCACACTTCTACTCCAAATTATCTTCGTTCCCGGTTTAACTACTTATCCTCCAGTCACCATCTAAACACCAGGTCACAGGAGAGCCAAATCCTAGCAATTCCTGCCCATAGAACATCCAACTATTCATCCTCTTTTACTGTCTCAGTTCCCCGTGAATGGAATTCTCTACCTCAGAAGATTAGGGGCTGCCAGACAATAACCACTTTCAAGAAAAGGCTAAACGATTTCTTACGGGCGCAGTCAAATTGAAATTATAATTATGATCGAGCTTAATAATTTAATTTAATTTAGATATGACTGTCATTACTATTATTATTATTAATATTAATATTATTATTATTATTATTATTATTATTACATAATTATTTTATTGGTGTTGTGAAGACGAAAAGAATTGTCATTGTATTATATTAATTATGTATTATATTGTCTTGTATTTGTAGTATTGTATTGCTTTGAATTGTATTGTATTCTATTGTATTAATTATGTTACATTCATAGCACTGTAGTAATTTTTTATCATACTGGTTGAGTGGAAGAGAAGGCGAATGGCCTTAACTCTGCCAGTTAAAATAAACCATTATTATTATTATTATTATTATTATTATTATTATTATTATTATATTTTACTTACTTACTTATTGGCTTTCAAGGAACCCGGAGGTTCATTGCCGCCCTCACATAAGCCCGCCATTGATCCCTATCCTGAGCAAGATTAATCCAGTCTCTATCATCATATCCCACCTCCCTCAAATCCATTTTAATATTATCTTCCCATCTACGTCTCGGCCTCCCCAAAGTTCTTTTCCCCTCCGGCCTCCCAACTAACACTCTATATGCATTTCTGGATTCGCCCATACGTGCTACATGCCCTGCCCATCTCAAACGTCTGAATTTAATGTTCCTAATTATGTCAGGTGAAGAATACAATGCTTGCAGCTCTGCGTTGTGTAACTTTCTCCATTCTCCTGTAACTTCATCCCTCTTAACCCCAAATATTTTCCTAAGCACCTTATTCTCAAACACCCTTAACCTTTGTTCCTCTCTCAAAGTGAGAGTCCAAGTTTCACAACCATACAGAACAATCGGTAATATAACTGTTTTATAAATTCTAGCTTTTAGATTTTATGTTATAATATTAGCAAATAAATATAAACTAATTAAAATTAAAATTAAATTAAATGAGTGATTAGTTAAGAAAACTGACACTAGACTACACGCTCGATGATGTCAGATATGTGAAAATAAAATACAATATTTTGCATCTATATTTATTGGAACTATGTATTCAGCCCGTCTAGATTAGCGTTAATCTCTGTGCTATTTTCCCAGAAATAATTCAAATATTCATGGAAATTAATTCCCCTCTTTGTAGCGAACCTGCTTCACCTCCATGATGTGTTTATAGAAGAAGACTCTCTCAGATGTCACGTAATGTACCGTACATGGAGGTGCTGTTTGCATCATTATATTGTTACGCTAATACTAAACTTTCTACTTAGGTCAAAGTACACAAGGAAAATAACACATTAGCAAGCTTTGTGTAATATAATATTACCTCAGGAATAGGAGTACCTTCTGAGCACACACACGTGTTTTACATTAGAGTGCTAGCTAAAAGCGTGTTCCAGGAACTAACCCGGTCAGTGAGGTTATGAATACAGTCTGATGCAAATTTCCCTACACTCTCATATAAATAATTATGAAGTCTAAATAATTCACTAACAACAATATCAGCAATAATAGCCATGCCAAAATTGTTAGTCGAATAATAATCCCTCAGGCTTCATCCACTTTATCGTTTTCTGAGACGACTCACATTCCTCGTGCAATTGTGATCGTAATTATACAACATTATACATAATTTTCAGAAAATTTCACTCAAGAAAGGGACGCTCTGCAGCGTCGTCATTAAAATGGCGATGACATGCATTTAGGCATGAAATTTCGATTTTTTATCGGTGATTCAGGTCACCAGTGCATTGCTAAGTCATGTACAAATTCTTTTATTGTGATATCTTCATTATAATTTTGGTTATAGTAGGGCCTACATTGAATTTGACATTCCTAAGTGATTGCCCCATTTTTCATACTCAGTTGCACTCTACATTTATTTTTACAAAAGATGCATTTTCTCAGGTAATACTGCAGGGAATTAAATGAAATTTTTCTTGTTATTATTACAATAGATATTAAATTTTTGATATTGAATTTGAGAACTTAACCCTGTCTGCTAAATACTGCATGTAAAATATTTCAAAACTTAAAAATGTAATAAAATAATTGAAAAAAAATGTAATACAAAATTAACTAAAGCACAGGTTGTATACAGGGCGATTCAGAGGATTTACCGCTACTTACGGAACTTATTTTCGAAGACATTTTGAGCAAAAAATGTGATATAAACATCTGTCCTAATCTCAATATTTTCAGAGTTACATTAATTTGAAGTTGTTTGTAAAAATATTACTATTATTCTTTAGTCTTAAGGGTAAAAAAATATTACAAATAATAAATACACTATTCAGGAGTATTATTTCTTTAATTGGCTAGTGTTCTGAAGCTAAAAATGTTTTGTGAATTCCATAGTTGCTTCGTACAGATTTTGTTTCGATTTTTAACTAAAATTACATTTTTCTTACGAATTTATCACAACAATTGTTGCAAATCACGCCACTCTCGTAAATTCTTAAAGACTGTACATTAGAATGCAGAATTAAACTGTAAAGAATCGAGTTCCTAAAGTCGCTTGATTTATAACAATTTTTATGATGTGTGTAAGAAAGATGTAATTTCTAGTTAAAAATTGAAAAACAAAATTAGTAAAAAAGCAATTAGCAACACATTTTTAGATTCAGAACACTAGTCAATTAAAGAAATGATACTTCTGAATAATTCATTCTCTATTTATAACTTTCTTTTACCCGTAAAACTAAAGAAAAAAGGTATTTTACAAACAACTTCAAATTAGTGTAACTCTGAAAATAATGAGATTAGGACACATGTTTAGGCATATATGACATTTGTTTGCTTAGAATTTCTTCGGAAATAAGCTCCATAAGGGGCGGTAAATTCTCGTGAATCACTCTGTATATTATAGGTTCAATGGAGGCGAAAAAAATATTGTGTTTTTACCGCCACCTTCAGGCGTTTCTGTGCAAACCCGACAGTCGCAAGTTCGATTCCCGATAGTCGTGGATCTTCTCCAGTGTTCTATTCCTACCTGCCAAGACACTATGACTTCCTTTTCACTAAGTTTCTGACACACGAGTACCAAACGCTCTCTTTGGGAATATAGGCAGCAGACACGTACGACTGTTCCATTGTTTGTTACTCAGAGGACGAAGTGTGCGAGATGAAACGGCAAGGGGAAGTATGTTAGTGATACGACTGCTTACTACATAAGTGACGCGATAGAGACTCAATGAATATGCAGAGATGCAGACTTCATCAGTGTTGATCATAATTATTGTGCTTAGGAATGAAAAATTGTTAATTAATACGTACTAGATTGAGAAGGTATTAGTAATTTTCCAGTGACCTCAGAAACATTTCCCTTACATTTTTATTGTACCTTGTTTTTTACTATACCATGCAGATGAAGGATGGGTAGAGCGGAGAAAAATTATCTCCGGCATCAGGATTCGAACCCGGAGTTTCAGCTCTTCTTGGCGCCAGCACGTAGAGCTGAAAATTCGGGTTCGAGTCCCGGTGCCGAAGAGAATTTTTCTCCGCTCCACCCATCCTTCATCATATGATTTTGCAGAATTACTGCACGGAAATATCATATGTACTTCGGTACATCGCAATAGTATAATATGTGTAAATAATCACTTAGGATGCTATGCAAAGACATTTCACTAGTCCGCGCTACTAGCGTGCTAAACTAGCCCCGGATATCTAGTGAGTACTTGTACAGGATTCATATCATATCATATCATATCATGTCATATCATATCATATCATATATCATATCATATCATATCATATCATATCATATCATATCATATCATATCATATCATATCATATCGGTAACACTGTTTTATGAATATGAAAAACGTTAGTCCGCTGATCATCCACCGGAAGCCCGCGCTAAGAATGTCTATGAATATGGCCCTTAGTGATTTAAGATGGCGCTCATTCCGTCGGATCCCGTCCACTTAGTCACTCGTAATGAGTTCACCTCTGCACATAATATGTTGAACATTGAGCCATTGTCACACATCTGTGTCACAGTGCATGAGGGTTGGCCACTAAAGAAAAACTAAGAGGTGAAACTTAAACTGAGAGGATTCAATCCGCATCGGAAGTGGAATCCGGTGTGGCTTAGTGGATAAAGCGTCAGCACGAAGAGCTGAAAACCCGGGTTCGAGTCTTGATGCCGGAGAGAATTTTTTTCCGCTCCACCCATCTTTCATCATATGATAATGCAGAATTCTTGCACGGAAATATCATATGTACTTCGGTACATCACAATAATATACCATGCAGGCTTTGCTTAATCGTAAGTTTTAGTTGCCATGGTAATATTTTACAGTGCATAGTACAATCAGGACATAGTTAAAAACTAGTTAAAAATCTAAGAAAAAAGTTTTTGATGTCACTTTATTATTAAAATAATTAGTATGTATTTTCCATACGCATATTTTAATGTTCTCAGCGTGAGTAATAATCTCGCTACTGGATGCTTGTCTGTGTGATGTTTATCATAATCAGCAACCACATTCAAGAAGACGGTATTCCTTTCGCTTGTTATCTCCTGAGTAACCAACCTTACATCTACTAATGCAGATTGCCTGCAAAGGTAGTGGTCATGGCCTCCCACTACCCTATGAGCCTCCATGGCCTATCATAGGGATAACTTTAATTTTACCATTAAAGAACTGCACCTATAGGACATATTAAACACTTCAGACCTGAATTTATATTTAAAAAAAAATTGAAAAAAAAAACTGGTCACATAATCATTTTTGGGATCCAAAATTCCTAAATCAAGCTTTCACAGAAAATCAAAATTTGGGGATAATTTTGACCCTGGGCCCCAAAATTTTAAATTTTATTTCTAATTCAGGTATAGAAATGTTTCAAAATAATATTCTCCATTTCTATCACATTCAATTTTTCAAAATATTTAAAAGCATCGAAGACATTCCAAAAAAGAAGAAGAAGAAAAAAAAGAAACAATGTAACACTATAATGTACATCACGCCTAAAGAGGTTAAAGCCACTGGCGCGGCATACTGAAATCTTCAGGTAATGTGTGCGAAACTCATGGTCCGAGAATGGATTCAGACATGAGTTCGAATTCCGCTTGGGTCGATTACAAAGGTTGAGTTTATTCCGAGATTTTCGCAACCGCAACAAGAAGGTGGAGTAATTAATTTCATGAGGAATCCTCCGACTTTCCACCATCAATTCATCGACAGAGGAATTCACAACTGACACGTCCTCGTCAAATAACCGAAGAAATAATAAAGAATATAACAACAATTAATTTAATTAGCCTATGGAAAGTCAAACTTACTCAAGAGCAGTGTCTGTGACTGAAGCACTAGCGCGTTGGTGTTCCATCCAGGCGGCCCAAGTTCGATCTCCTGCCAGATCGTGTTAGAATTTGTAGTAGACAAAGCTGACGTTGCAGAGTTTTTATCGGGTTACTCCCATTTCCCTCTTTCACTTCACTAGCATTCTCCACCTGTCCCTCACTTCATCTATAATCTGCAATCGGTAAAAATAGATTGGTGTGAAGTCTTGGATGTAATTCGTTTTCAAATGTTAATAAATACCTAAGCGTCGTTCATTACAGGTGCTTATGTTCGGTTCAAGTTTGTAGAGTATAGCGAAATACAGACATTTATTTCCATATGCGGTTGCATGATAAATAATTTAGTCTATGAATACAAATTCAATCATAAAATGGAGAAATGAAGCAATAGCAAGAATATCATTCCAATCCCATATCCCGCTCGATAATCACCTCTCTCCCTATCTGGAGTCATGAGTCATCTTGTACGCCTACTGATTTTATTATTATAATAATGAACATTAGAAAAGTAAAAATCTTCATTGCAGTTACCACGGCAATATGACTATCACAGAAGGAAGGAAAGAGGATGTTTCTGGCTAATGAATGTACGTGTATGCATGACAAATGGAAGAGCTAGTTGTAACTAGGCTACAATGTCAAATTTATGGAATATTTTACAGACCGTAGGCACAGTTTGTGACATATTTTTCTAGGGCTAGAACAAATTTTAGTAAACAATTTCCAAGAGTTGTCTAAGTTTATTCTATGTATATTGATCCGGGTTCAGACACGGTTTATATTTTTATAGTGCGTTTAGAGGTTTACCACAAAGTTTTCTAGAGACTGGAACAATTTTTTTTTCGAATTTTTTATAGAGTAAGACTCAAATTTACCGCTTCTTGCCTCTTGCTGTGCCAGAAGAGCTCAAATCAAATTCAAACAAGACACGAGACAACCAACTATACGATGGTTAACATGTACGAGACCATAGAGTAAGATGGGTCAATAATGCGCATTTTGTGTTCATTATTTTTTATGGAGCTATAAATATAGGCTACATAAACATCTGGAAAAATTAATATTGCAACAAATGGCAAACATATAGAAATTTCAGATAACCCAGTAAATATTTGAGCAGAAAAATAAATAAAAATGGTGGTTATGAAAATGCGCAGTCTTACACTTGGGGTAAGAATGCACTCACATCTGGGTAAGAATGAGAATACTAAGACTATTAATGTTACATCTTCATTCCAAAAAAAATTATATTACTCATTGGGATATGAGAAAAAGCTAACACAAATCACAATGAAAGTTACTTTTAGATATGAGGTGCAGTTTTCATGCCACCATTCTTCACATGTGACACACTGAATTCAGTCCTCAAATGGGAGATCGGTGTATTTCTCAGGACAACTGTAATCTTTCTTCTGACGTTTGCTGCTTTCTATATGTTCTTCAATACGAAAGTTCTGATTTTGTTTCCACTGCAATTCTTTTGTCTCACTCTTTTCATCCAATGAGCCTTTCAACTGGGCTTTGAATGGGTATCTAGTTAACACCTTCGATTTCTTGCCTTTCCATCGGCCGTGCTGAATGTGCTTTGCTTTAATTTTTGAAGTGGTGATATTTATTTAACAGGAAAAGACCCATATGATCTGTTGCCATTGACTCCATTTGTTCAAGGCTGGTCACTTGGAGTTTCAGCTGAAACCTGTGGCATATTTTATTGCTGCAGTGCATTATTATTGAATGTTCCAACGTCATTCTCTGCACTTGTTGAATGCTGGTCATTTGGAGTGTCAGCTGAAACCTGTGGCATATTTTATTGTTGCAGTGCATTATTATTGGATGTTCCAACGTCATTCTCTCTACTTGTTGAAGGCTGGTCATTTGGATTGTCAGCTGAAACCTGTGGCATATTTTATTGTTGTAATACATTATTATTGGATATTTTCCAGCGTCATTCTCTCCACTTGTTGAAGGCTGGTCACTTGGAGTGTAAGCTGAAACCTTTGGCATATTTTATTGTTGCAGTGCATTATTATCGGATGTTCCAGCGCCATTCTCTCCACTTGTTGAAGGCTGGTCACTTGGAGTTTCTGTTGACACATCTGTCATGGCATTTCCAATTGTAGCTGTTATCATTCTTAGATGAATATAATTAATTTAGAGGAACATAGAAAGATCTGTCGTGGCGCTGAGCCTTGTGGATACTGTGTTGCGGTAGGGACAATATTATTCATTCATAGTGTTTTGCCCAAGGACAGATCTTTCACTGCAAACCCAGGGACAGTATATGGATGTGATTTCTCCTGCATGTGTGATGCTGACTGTCGAGCACCAACAAAAGTACAACTGTGTACATTTCCTTGGAAATGCTGAAGCCTTTGTAGGAAGTGCTCATTAGCTGCACGCAAACCACCTTTGTGGGACAAGACTGCGTATGCGCTCTGTCTCATCCCATGGTGCATCCGAAACAAAGCACGCGATTCTGTCCAGCCATTAAAGCATCTTCCTTTATAAATAAACGTCGCAAAATTATTCATACTTAGGTTGAAGGTATTCTACGAAAACGTATAGGATCGTTCAAAAAGCTCGCCGGTTTTAAATCCCTTGGTATTTTTTTGTTTGTTGGTTGTCGAATTTGTTTTATTTCATTACAATATCCATAAACATTCCGATTGTTGCTTCAGTTAGAATTTCTCGCATTTCGCCATTGTGTGTCTAGCCATGGAGCAGTTTACTATTGCGCAACGTGTGGTTCGTGACAGTGTGACTGTTAGTCCAGTGAAATCGGTTCTTCGCCGTTCCAAAGAATTAGGCATAGGATGTTCTTCAGTATGGCGAATTCTCCGATATGATCTCTATTGCCACCATGGTGCACCAGTCACTCTGCCCGCGAAACAATTGAGTTGCTGCATGAGCGGTTCCCGAATCATCTCATCTCGCGTAATAGTGACCAACAATGGCCATCAAGGTCGTGTGATTTAACGCTATGCGATTTTTTCTATGGGCTAATCTTAAACCATTGGTGTATGTCAATAAACCCCGAAACATCCGCGAGTTAAAAGAGGAAATTCGACGAGTTGTCAGCGAAATCCAAGTGGAAATTTGTCACGTCGTCATAGCGAATTTCACGGACAGAGTTCTTGCATGCCAACGCAGCAGAAGGGGTCATATGCCCGACATCATATTTTTCCATACCTGAAATGAGAAGGTGAGTTGAACATGTTTATGTTCTAGTTTAAAGTTTTTTGAAAAAAGAAATAAATAAAGTTCATAATTTGATTTATCTAAACCGGCGCACTTTTTGAACGATCCTTTATAAGCATAATAAATTACAAAAACCTTAAAATTCTTCCCACTTCCCTCTCTTAACACAAATAAATAAAAAGATGTCTTCACTATCACACACGGCAAGCTTCCATCTTTGACGACATGACGTTGAAGCAGTGGTACGAACTGTTACTGATAATCACCATAAAAACGTAATACGCAGTCTTAACCGACGCGCATTCTTACCCCACTCTACTCTACATGATGGAAAGAAAAACAAGTAGACTAAACCTCAACAAAGTTATGATTTTGACATTGATTTGAAATCACCTCTGGGCTACTGAAGAATGTTCATGAAATCGTGAATAGTACTCGCTAATAGATTGTGTTGCTTGCGGCATTTCGCTTGCGATGCTGATTTCACAGACAGCGCCTGAGTGTCTGTAGTGCAAACCAATTTATTGGCTGCTGTGCCACAGGCTTTAATCCATTTCAGTGATGGACGGCTGGAAGATAGCAAATTCCGAACTGTAGGCAGGGGCTATGCTTAGAAGGGACAGCCTTGGGCTGCCAATGTACAGCCGCTGCCCAGAGTGAAACACAAAATTGCAATCGCACAACTAAGAAACGTTCTAATTAAGCGAATTTAAGCTGTCAGGGCCCTTATTAAAAAGAAAAGAAACGCATAATTTCAAATTTGTTTGTTTTTCTATTCCTCAATTTTGTTTAATTATACATACATACATACATACATAAATACATACATACATACATACGTACGTACGTACATACATACATAGTGTTCTACCAAATGGCAGGCCTTTCACTGCAAACCCAGCGTTCTCTAATATTTCCTATTTTCTGCCTTCCTTTTTGTCTCCACATACAATAAATATATCTTAATGTCGTCTATCATCTGGTATATTCTTCTGCCGTTCAAGCGTTCACTATTCCTTCCCATGCGTCCTTCAGTAGGCAGTTTCTTCTAAGTCAGTGACCCAACCAATTCCTCTTTTTTTTTTTTTTTGTTTCACATCAGCTTCAGCATCATTCTTTCTTCAACCACTTTTTCCAACACAGCTTCAGTTCTTATTATGTCTAGCCATTTTACACGCTACATCCTTCTCCATATCCACATTCAAATGCTTTTCTAATCGCTTCTCTTCACTTCGTAGTAAAGTCCTTGTTCCTACTCCATACAATGCTACACTCCACACAAAACACTTCACTAGCCTCTTCCTTAGTTCTTCCTCCAGAAGTCCGCTGAAGATGCTCCATGTTCTATTAAAAGCTTCTTTTGTCATTCTTATACGCCTTTTGACTTCCTGGAAACAGCCCCAAGCATATTACTTGAAGGTGTCCACTTGCTCTACTGCATCATTTAATATTCGCACGTTCCAAATGTCACTTTCTACCACCTCACGAAGTTCTTTTCTATCTCTTTGTAACACTGAATACATTTCCTAGGCACCTAAATGTCTTTAATTTTAAGCAACTTGCCTAGCTGCAGGGATTTGCACTTTTACAACGACGTAGCTCTAAAAGGTGGTTTCAGAGAACATGCATTCCCTACTTCAAATTGCTCCAAATCTCCTGCCCCAAAACCCCACAAAGGTTTTTGCAAAATTTTGAAACACTCTGTATATACAGGTTATTCCTAAAACTCGGCCCACAGTTCACATTATTTGAATAGGCAATCCAAATCACGCCATCAAGGATGAGTAAATATGCTGATTTATTGGACTTTAATACTTACTTACATACTTACTTATTTACTTACTTGCTTACAAGTGGCTTTTTTATTTTTATTTTATTATTTTACGACGCTGTATCAACATCTAGGTTATTTAGCGTCTGAATGAAACGAAGGTGATAATGCCGGTGAAATGAGTCCGGGATCCAGCACCGAAAGTTACCCAGCATTTGCTCGTATTGGGTTGAGGGAAAACCCCGGAAAAAACCTCAACCAGGTAACTTGCCCCGACCGAGATTCGAACCCGGGCCACCTAGTTTCGCGGCCAGACGCGCTGACCGTTACTCCACAGGTGTGGACACAACAAGTGGCTTTTAAGGAACACGCAGGTTCATTGCCGCCCTCTCATAAGCCTGCCATCGGTCCCTATCCTGTGCAAGATTAATCCAGTATCTATCATCATATCCAACATCCCTCAAATCCACTTTAATGATATCCTCCCACCTACGTCTCGGCCTCCCCAAAGGTCTTTTCCCTTCCGGTCTCCCAACTAACACTCTATATACATTTATGGATTCGCCCATACGTGCTACATGCCTTCCCCTTCTCAAACGTCTGGATTTAATGTTCCTAATTAAGTCAGGTGAAGAATAGAATGCGTGCAGTTCTGCGTTGTGTAACTTTCTCCATTCTCCTGTAACTTCATCCCTCATAGCCATGGGTGGGCAACTCGTGCTCTCAAAGTGTGAACACAACCTCAGTGCACGTAGAACGGACTCTGTATCTGTATGCGGTTCTTACAAGAAAGATGTTTGCTCGCGTCTGCAGTAAGTAGAGGCTCGTTGTAAGTGAAAAACAATATAATCCCCAGATCATTTCCTTTTAGTGATGAGTCGAAAGAGAAAGATTCTTTTTATTAAGAAAGGAGATAAAGCATATATTATGTTATATTACACTTTCTTACGCATGACACTTTATGTTACAAATAAACACAGTGAAGGTTTTAGTAAAGAAATACTGTCTAGATCTGCTATAGAATAGCTAAAGTTAAAAATGGGATATCAACAAGATAAGACTGATATCAAATATCATTAGGACGTTGTGCGTGCGAGTTACAGAATTGCATGGCATATGAGAGACTAGGTAAGAGCATTTATGGATAAATTTCACATGTGGCAGTATCATGTAGAACATAGACAACTTCATTTTCCTTGACTATAAACTATCTTGAAGAGTGATAAGAAAAACTTCTTATCAAATATAAGACCCTACTTCAAGCCCTACAGCAGAATTTACTGGTATGTTTAGAGAAACAGTGACAATTGACAAGCAATCGAGATTTTTCTGAAATCTTTTTGGCTTACAGCCGATAGAAGATCGTGAAAGTTTATAGTTTGAATTGATAAATCTACAGAACAGCACGCCACTCAGATTCCAGCGAAATCAGGAATCGAACAATTCGTAAACCCCGAAAAGACATAGTATATGATTATGTCTCGTGACATGAATATTGTACGAAATGGAAATATAAAATTTGGAGATCTCTCCTTCGAAGAGGTGGAAAAATTCAAATATATTGGAGCAAAGGTAACAAATATAAATGATACTAGGGAGGAAATTAAACTTAGAATAAATATGGGAAATGCCTGTTATTATTCGGTTGAGAAACTTTTATCATCTAGTCTGCTGTCAAAAAATCTGAAAGTTAGAAATTATAAAACAGTTATATTACCGGTTGTTCTGTATGGTTGTGAAACTTGGACTCTCACTTTGTGACAGGAACAGAGATTAAGGGTATTTGAGAATAAGGTTCTTAGGAAAATATCTGGGGTTAAGAGGGATGAAGTTACAGGAGAATGGAGAAAGTTACACAACGCAGAACTGCACGTATTATATTCTTCACCTGACACAATTAGGAACATTAAATCCAGACGTCTGAGATAGGCAGGGCATGTAGCACGTATGGACGAATCCAAAAATTCATATAGAGTGTTAGTTGGGAGGCGGGAGGGAATAAGACCTTTGGGGAGGCTGAGACGTAGATTCGAGGATAATATTAAAATTGATTTGAGGGAGGTGGGATATGATGGTAGGGACTGCATTAATCTTGCTCAGGATAGGGACCGATGGCGGGCTTTTGTGAGGGCGGCAATGAACCTCCGGGTTCCTTAAAAACCATAAGTAAGTAAGTGTGATGTGTTTTATGTATGTATGTATGTATGTATGTATGTATGTATGTATGTATGTATGTATGTAACACGAGAAAGACACATAATTCGTTCCCAAATTTTTAGTTTATGGTAATGTCTGGTGTGGGAATTAGAGGGGCTGGTCACCCCTGCCTCACACAGTGGTCGTGTAATCGATACTGGTAGTTATATTTTTGGTGGGTCGGCCAGGCCCCCGGGGACGTAATGCGGTGTGAGATCCTACTTTCAGCCTCACTGCCCCCACGTCAACACGATGAATTTTACAGTAGCTGATCCTGCTTGACCGGATGTCTATTGCAGCGGCCGCCCTCTCGTCGTTGCTACAATCTTCGTATTCTTTTTTACATCTGATTTTTAACCCCTCATCGCCATTTCCTCTCCTTTTACCAGAACTTCCTTTCGTGTTTTAACTCTGTTATTTCTACGATCATACAGCGTCCTAGTTTTATGAATCAATTTAAAATTCAGTGTCATTCTTTGTATTTACTTACATGTCTGACAAGATATCAAAGTTAGGCAGTGTGATACGGACACTAATATATAAATGAGAGGACTTATACCTGGACATTAACTTGGAAGAGATCACTTACATAAGCATCCGAAAAAGGAGAGATCATAAGTATAAGTGTAATACAGTTTGAACCGTAAGTAATGTCATTAATTTCAGTGGGTTGTTCTTTGGGATATTTGTAACAAAAATTCTTAATATAAATTTCCTCGTTTTTGGTTCCTTTTCGAGAAAAAATGTTTTATGTAAAACATTTAATTGCGTGCTTTGGGAAAGCTATTGCTCTAATTCCATATATGCTGAGTCAGTTTAAAAGAACAATGTATTATGATAATAAATGATTGAAAGAATTATAGTTTTGTCTTTTAAATGCGCAGAAATTTGTTTCGAATAAATGTAATATTTTAATTTTTTAGAACGAAAAGTTTCAATTTTGTGCGTACTTCACATGTCTTGAACAGTGTTGCCAACAGTTGTACGTATAATCCCGCTAGATGACTTTCGAAAACCCGCGATTTTCTAACAAATGTCTCTAGATTTTAATGTATACTTATTATTCAATAATAATAATAATAATAATAATAATAATAATAATAATAATAATAATAATAATAATAATAATAATAATAATAACGGTTAAGATAGACCATCCACCCACCAATGTAACGAATATTGCACACTATTATCATTGCCAATGTGGCGCTATAAAGCAATTTTGAACACTTTTATCACAGACACAACATATTTAAATTCTTATTGCACGATATATGTTACCGTTAAAACCCAAAATTCGACAAAACCAGTTTCAACTAGTAAAAACTAGTTTTAAAATATATATAGATGGAAAGCGAATTTTCGTAATATCTAGAATCAATGACAGGTCAGATTTGATTTGTTTAGGTTTTTTTAGGCTTTTACCAAACAAAAACCTAAACAAACCAAACCTAACCTGACACTGATTCTAGATCATACGAAAACTCACTTTCTATCTATCTTTATTTGCTTAAACTAGTTTTTACTAGTTGAAACTGGTTTTGACGGATTTCGGGTTTTAACGGTAACATATATAATATGGAATTATCACTACATTAACACATCCATCACTTCACAAAACACACACTGAACGAATTAAATGTAATTATGAAAGCCGCTTATAACGCTAATATGAATTTCATTTCAGAAACTTTAAAGATTAAAAACAGCTAGTATTCCCGCTAAGCGGGATAATATAATTTTATCCGCGAGATGGTTATCCAGAAAAGCTAGATTTAGCGGGAAAAACGCTGAATTGGCAACACTGACTAGAAATGTTCTGTAGCTTACTACTCACTTCTAAAAGGTAAAAATACTTTTTTTAACAAACCACCATATGCAGCTACAATGTATGTCATTCGTTACAAGTTTATATTATCTCAGCTTTTACCCGTCAAAATTATTCAAATATTCAAAATACATTCATCATTTTAGTGGATAACTTGTTACAGGCATTTTATGAAGTTAATATGGGAGTTAACCTTAATAATGTAAAGAAAAAAAGAATATTTAAATTTGCATTATATATCGATGGCTCAGAACGAGACTGTTACAACTCAAAAAATTCACTTTTTGAGTTATTACCATCATTTGAACACTTGAATTGAGACCTATGCTATGTGAAATTGTTACAACTCTAAAAATTTCCTAGTGGGACTGCGACGGTTTACCTGGTGCCACGAGTTGGTTGCGCCGTTTTGTGATGGTTACCCTCTCCTTCCTCTGCCGCGTCGCCGACAGAGTAGAAGTCGGTTTGCTCAGTTGGACGTCGGTGAAAGATGTTGTCCCCCGGTAGAGGTGATCTCTTCTCAGGGACCTTGTGGTTTTGTGGGTGTAGGATATAATGTGATGTTTGTCATTCACACGAAAAGAAACCAAGGAGTAAAGTTCCACTAAGTATGTTTATTCGGATCACGTCCCTTACTTGATTCCAAGCGACGGAATACTGGCTGTTGTCTTCCGTGTGATCTCGGCAACGTAATTATCTCGTCTAACGCCAGTTTAAAATCACTGCTACCACTTTTTGAGTAAATCACAAACTAAAAAGTGCGAAATCTCCACTTTATCACTTCGATCGGCTTAATGGCCGGGAACTATATCAGAAACTCGATCGGCTCAAAATGCCGAGAACTTTACGACGTACGCGATCGGCTGGAAAGCCGAGAATTGTATGATATACGCGATCGGCACAAGTGCCGGTAATATTATGAGTACACACACGATCGGCTCACAGGCCGGTGATATTCTGAGTAAACACGCGATCGGCTCACTGGCCGGTAATCTTCTGAGGACGCGTCTCGTTACGCCGCCCTTTTAAATACTAACTATGGTGACGCGCTCACCAGACGCTACTATTGTTTGCTAGCTTCAAACAACGCTACAAGCGCGTTCCTAGACAAGGAAAAACCCCCGCTTCTGAAGCCTATGCTATGCTAAAGTTCAATATCCTACCTCGCGTTTACTGGTTTAAATGCGATAGGCGCCTGCCAGACTGTGAGAACAAAGTGCCTATTACACGCTTCGCTGATCCCCGTTGCGTAGGTTAAACACCTCGAAGAAATAGAGAATATCTAAGATGAAGCTATACTATGACTTATATAAAAGAAAAATATCTTCCTATCACTGGACCACCCGACTACAGCTTCAGGACATAAATGCACATATAACAGTTTTGAAGTTATGCTATTTAGTCTTTTTCTCGATTGGAAAATGTTATATTTTGCGTTGTAACAGTTTTCCATTCTCAACTCCAAACATTGTTGCTAAAAGCAATGTTCCATTTTGACTTGTAACACTTCCGCATTGAAAAATATTCATGCTTCGAGTTTAGATTTGGTACATCTGATGATAAGTTCATACAATAATGATAGCATAATACTGGCTGCATTGTTTGAAAACAATGGTATTATTAATTTTGTCTTCACCATCGACGTAGTATTGAAACATTAATCATCGTGAATGTTCTTATACATCAGTATTTAATTCATTTAATATTTCATTTTATATCTCTAAGAAAGATTAATGTTGTGTATATAATGCATGTAAGAATAATACAGAAACAGAGAAATTAACTGCAAGAAAGTTATAATAGACATATAAAAGAAGAAGCAACATGAAGGGCTACAAAGACTAAAGATATTGAATCAGAAAACAGGATCCAAGCAAAGTTGTGTGCTGCTTTCATGCAGTTCTTCCTTCACCTTGTGATGAGTGTTCCTCTTAATATTATAAAAGGAAACTGTCCCTTTACAATCTCACAATATATGACATCGCAAACAGTCAGGGCCTTTGTTATTTTTGGCATGAGGGCTTGGCCAAAAGAGGTTCAAAGAGATTGGCACATGCCGCTATAATTTGTTATTTCTTTGCCCAACACAGTAACAAACCAGGTAATTATGTTTTCAGACAATTGTGTTAGGCAAAACAAGAACAAATTCCTTGCCTCATTATTTCTGTACTGCGAAACTAACCTGTGTTAATGTCATAACACAGAAATTTTTAGTCACAAGTCATACCTAGACTGAGAATGACTCTATGCATTCTACTGTTGAAGGGGGGGGGGGGAAGAGTTATTAAAGAAGGACTTACATTACTGCCAGCGCAATGGGTACCAGTACTGAAATTGCCCAAGAAAAAAGGCAATATATACAAAGTTAATGAACTAGATACACCAGATATCTTAGATTTGAAAGACTTAACACAACAAATGAGAAATAATTTTTCCAGAAATAAAAATGGTGATAATATAAACTAGTCCACTACGAAAATCGTGGAGGTCAGAAAACAGGATCCTTTCTCCATCTTCTATAAGCACTCCTATGAACAAGATGATTTCGAAAAAATAAGTAATTGACAGAGACGGAAGCGCAAGTCTTCTCTAGCAATACGAAAGCCAGTATTTTCTTCGCCTCCAGGGATAGATGTGGGGGAGAAAATTTGCTTGATCTGTGTAAAAGTTTGAAAGTTTCCAATGGTGTTGAAGAAAATAATGCTACATTTGAATAACAAACAAACATGTTTTTTCTCACTACATGATGAAGTTTAGTCGACTGTCCGAAGACAGGTTTGAACCTCATAGGCTTAAGTTACACCAATAAGGCATCACTCATGAGGCAACTAGGCTACATGATGCAATTTATTTCTTATTATTGTTGTAGTCATCCTGGTTTGTGTAATTTAGTTCTTTTATTGTTGTAGTCATGCCGTTATCAACCAATATAATTTTGTGTTTCTAATTCTACATTTGACATGTATTTTTCCATTGTATTATCTAAATTTATTACACAGTTATGTAAGGAAAAACCTGTTTCAAGTAATAATATATTATGGAATACAGTTATATCTAAGAAATTTTGTCACACTATTTTAATGCGAAACTGTTACAACTCAAAAAAATGTCACATACAAGTTACAAAAATCAAATAACGACAAAATTAATATTTCTATAAACTTCTATAACAATAATGATTATATGTACCAATTTTCATTGTTGTGCCATGATTCTCTGATTCACCATCTACAATGGAAAACTTTAAATGGCTCTACTGAAAAATCTCTATTTTTGAGTTGTAACAGTCTCGTTCTGAGCCATCGATATATAAATTCATAATTTGGATATTCTATTATATTTTTCCAAAAAAACCTTGTTAAATGAACGCTAAAAGTGCCAGGGATAAGCTTCCAAAATTGCAGTACTTTACTCCTAATGGTTTCTGAGAAAAATTGCGTTAAAGCCATTAATTTAACATAGGTTGAGATACGAGGTTCTGGGTTCGCTTAATTATTGAGATATGAGTTTGTTCAACGTCAGTGTTTGGACACATTTTCGTAATGTTGAACGAAATAATTGTTAAAATGAACTTTTGTTTCTTAACATTAATTATACTGTAATAAATAATCATTATGCTATATCGTACAGCTGTCAAAAGAAAAAAATGGCCACTCTCTAGAACCTAAGTTCTCTTTGAATATCTCCGCTACAATTCGGAGAGGGGCGATGTTACATGTTGTTAGACCACGTTGTTTGATATCTACACTTATAATTAAAGTATTCGCAGTGTTACTGTTGTAGCGTAATGATATCGTTTCGGGCTGGTATTCGTGAGGTCGTGCGTTCAAACACAAACTAGTGGTTTTATGATTTTTTTTTTTTTTTTTTTTGCTTTTAAGAGAGAGAGAAAATATAATTGCTCCTGTCTCTTTTATGACTGTTTTAGTAATTAACATCAGGTCCATGAATGTATTATTCCATGACTTTATGATTATTTATTATGACATTATGACTGCAAATGGAAAGAAAGAAAGATTTTATTCTCAACAAAAATATCTTTCGTGGCATAAACAAAACAAACTTACTTGTGTCTGCCTTAGAAAATAAATAAATAAATAAATAATAATAATAATAATAATAATAATAATAATAATAATAATAATAATAATAACAAAATTTGAAGAAACAAAACAAAAAGTCCATCTTCCTCCCATCTCGATCACATCTTGCAGTCGAGTGGGCATGGAATCGACTAGTCTTTTAAGTTCTCAGCTTCGGCATCCCAGGGATCCTAGACGAGTTTCCACAAATCATCAGGATTTCTTGGAGAGGAAGTGAGCTAATTTTTTCGCATATGCTTCTTTACTTGTGCCCCCGTAGCTGAGTCGGAAGAACGTCGGAATTTAGATATCAACCTCTCAGGTTGAAATCCTCGTCACTCCTTATCATTTTATTGTGTAACATGAGAGTATAATGTAAAAATATAAGAAGAAAAATCTAACACTAGTATTATGCAACTGTATTATTTGAAATCTAACTTTAAATGTGTATTACTTATGTTGCTAAAGAATAATAACAGAATATAAATAACTTGAATATTATTTATATCGCTAAAGAACGCTAACATAATACAAATGATACAGTAATTTGAATATTATTTATATCGCTAAAGAACGATAACAAAATAAAATGATAAATGTTATTTAAAACTCTAAACAACTATAATAGAATATAAGTGATAAATTGAATATTATTTATATCGCTAAAGAACGATAACAAAATAAAATGATAACTTGAATATTATTTATAACGTTAAAAAACGACAACACAGTGTAATTGATAACTTGAATATTATTTATATCGTTAAAGAACGATAATAGAGTGTAATTGATAACTTGAATATTATTTATAACGTTAAAGAACGATAACAGAGTGTAATAGATAACTTGAATATTATTTATAACGTTAAAGAACGATAGCAGAGTGTAATTGATAACTTGAATATTATTAATAACGTTAAAGAACGATAACAGAGTGTAATTGGTAAATTGAATATTATTTATAACGTTAAAGAACGATAACAGAGTGTAATTGATAACTTGAATATTATTTATAACATTAAAGAACGATAACAGAATGTAATTGGTAACTTGAATATTATTTATAACGTTAAAGAACGATAACAGAGTGTAATTGATAACTTGAATATTATTTATATCACTAAACAACGATAACAGAATATAAATAATAACTTGAATATTATTTATATCACTTAAGAACGATAACAAAATAAAATTGTAACTTATGTAGGGGAGCCGAGGGCAAAGTGGAAGGGGAGGGCAAAGTGGAAAATCGTTGTTATGCTCTTACAACAATAGAGAGCAGCACTATTCAGTATAATATTCAAAGCTTATGGTAGCATGTATGTTTCTACTTAGCCGCACAGCGCTAGTATCGCTGTACATGGTGGAATTGTGATTACAATGAAACGAGCTGCAAGAAATTATTTGTTTATGGTAAGTAATCTGTAGGCATCGCCATATATATAACATCTGATTTTATTATTAATGTTTAAAGCACAGTTACAAGTGTTGGGAGGAAGTTGTGATGACTAATATTTTTTAAAAATTCATTTGGCAAGATACAACCACATCTAACCTGCAACTCACGTGGAGGGCAAAGTGGAAACTGAAAGAGTGAACTTTCCACTTTGCCCATGTAGTTTGGAATTCACTCATAGAGTCATCTTCTGTGAATATGTTGCGTCCATATGGAAAAATTTCAGTCCTTGAGAATCCGCTAGTGATATTCGGAAGCACGAACGATTTCTCAAAGTCTTCACGGATCAGACCTGCCACATCATATTCACTGATGTGTCTTCCTGGATAGTTCTTCTAGAATTTGTCTACTGCAACTTCAAAATGCGTCTTGAATGGCTTGTGAACTGCAACATCGACAGGCTGCAGCTTGTGTGTTGTGTGTGAAGGAACCGACAAGATTATGATCCCAATTTCTGAAGCGAATTCAAGAGCTTGCAATGACTGGTGAGAAGTATGATCGTCAAGAACCAACAACACTGGCTTTTCTTTGTTAGGTCTGACAATTTCTGCAAGTTTCAACCAGTGCAAAATATTATCTGCATTTGATCTAGCCAGACTCGGAGCACCAATTGAAGCAGGATTGCTGGGTAACTTTCGGTGTTGGACCTCAGACTCATTTTGCCATCATTAATTCACATATCAATGATATCATCATTATTGATTCCATATCCCGGGTTCAGTTCATGGAGCAGTGTGCTGTACTTGTACAAGAACGAGGCCGTTCGGCTACCCAATCATTCACAGAATAGGAGTGGTAAGCACAATAAGCCTCAGGCTGCAGTGCAAGCCTTCGGATCCTTTCTCCGTTCAAGAGAGAGAGAGAGATGTTTGTTAGAGAAGCATTTCTGGGTTCTTTATAAATATTTTGGACACTTTCTCATAGACAAGCCCATATATGAAATAAAGTAAAAGCTAAGACAAAGGTTTTATGCTACCGAGATGGATTTTTGGAGGGAGCACTGAAAGGCCTTGCCATTCTCAGAAATATTTTCTACTTCTGCTGATTTCGAAACTTTTCTAAGTTTGGATTTACTCTCGTTTTCGGAGGAATAAAATAATAAGGAGAGATGATATGTTGAGGTACGTGTACTTACAAATGTTTAAATCCATTTGGCACAAGCATCGTCTCTCTTTTGTAGGGGAGAATGCGGCCTCGTCAGATATGTAGTAATCTAAAAAAAAATCGCTAAACTATTCAATTTTTGTGCATGTTGGCTTAATCTTAGTCATATAAAAACCAAAACAATTATCTACTTCTTGTGGAGGTAAATAGAACAAAGGGACTATATTAATCTTGCTCAGAATACGGAGCTATGGCGGACTTATATGAGGACGGCAATGAACCTCTGGGTTCTCTAAAAGCCATTTGAAAGTAAATAGGGTAAGCCACTTACCAGAGTGAAACGAACTGTCTTTGAACAATTTTTCTAGGTCAGTACTCTACCAACTTCACAAAAACTTCACGCCCATGTTGTATCTCTGTGTTATTTTATTTTTGAGAATTGAGTTCTTGTAGTTGAATGTATTCTGTGCAATCCTGTAGTGAGATACAGTATTTTTGTACGTGAGCTCTAGCAATAGAGACTTCAAGTTCATTTTAGGACCGTGTACACATTCTCACCGCAGTTGGGATTCTGCAGAACTGGGGAAGACACGTACTCAATTGATTTCAGATGACCCAGCCAAGGAAGAAAATCCAATGGCGTGAGTCCAGGTCTCTGTGGTCATCATATGAACTTCCCTCCCTCTATGCGCGATCATATCCAGGCCGCATCTCGCCAAGTTAAGTCTCCGCTATTCTTCGGGATTTGTCAGACTACGAGCCCTGAAGTCGCGAAGAAATCTCCCTGACAGAAGTAGACAATTCTGTTTTTTCTTGGTGTAATATTGAACTTCTACATAACTCGCTTCCAGCATTCTCACAATATCTTATATGCACCACTTTAAATAAACAAATAAAAGTTTAATTTTCCTCTTGTTCTTCTTCTCCACAAGGATTTTAATATAATCTTAAATCTATAACAGATAAAATGTGTTTATATCATTTTAATGATTTACTGTACAATGTTTAACTGGGTATTTTAGGAAATATATTGAAAGAACCTCTACAAAATTTGGGTGAACACTGTCGAGAATAACTTGTTTCTTTGTGAAAATTTTGTTCTTTTTTATGTTATGTTAACGAATACAGTTTATTATTGCGATGTTCCGAAGTACATAATATAATATTTCCGTGTAGGAATTCTGCATTATCATGTGATGAATTCCTGCACAGAAATATCATATGTACTTCAGTACATCCCAATAATATGATTTCCGTATATAATCACTTAGTGATTTAAGACGGCGCTCATTTCGTCGGATCCCGTCCACTTAGTCACTCGTAATGAGTGCACCTCTGCACATTACTATGTTGGACATTGTGCTACGGTCATACATCTGTGACACACTACATGAGGATTGGCCACTAAAGGGAAACTAAGAAGTGGAACTTAAACTGAGAGGATTCAATCCGGCATCGGAATTGGAATCCGGTGTGGCTTAGTGGAATCCCGGTGCCGGAGAGAATTTTTCTCCGCTCCACCGATCCTTCATCATATGAGTACAGTTTAAATAAAAAGTATATATAATATAAACTGGAGAACCCATTTAAAACGAATGAGTAAAGAACGAATCGGAGCTCTATTATCTATATACGAGGTCGTATAAACCTATAGGTAGGACAGATGTCGAGCGTTCAAGGAAACTATGGCCCTGAAATATTTTGAAGATGGAACAGTATCGTTGCTTAATCTCTATTATGAAGAAGAGGAAGAAGAAGAAGAAGAAGAAGATGATGATGAATTTTTAAACAGTGAAATTAATTATACTGTACGCAATTCTGTTCAGTATCTTGACTAGATCTAAAATATCAGTACACTTATAATAACACAAAATATAAATATGTTTAACTAAAAAACAAATTAGAAATCTAAAATAATTATTTTTGTAAAAGAAAGATATTCGTGGTATAGTGTACGAATAATAAATTTACTTCTATCGCAAGTTTATCATTAAGAAAACACCATCATTCAGAAGGGCTTCACTTCCACTCCTACGACATTCCCATAGTGACTATTATGGTATGTGTTCATAATGACGCTGTAAATGGAATTTTCGAACAGTGTTAATAACTCTTCCCCAAACTAAGTATTTTGTCCAATTTTCCCTTTCTACCTCCGAAAATAAATATTATATATTATAGGCCTACTCGTATATGCGGCAACTATATATTTTAATGACTCCATCCCTGTTTTCCTCCTTTTCATAACTATCAATAAATCAGCCTCTCCACGTAACTTGAGTTCATCATTCCCTTGTTTTTAGCTAGATACATACCTTAATTCCATTTATTGGCCTAATACATAATTAATAATATGATTGCTACGTCTGTTAACTTAATCGTCATAGGCATGATGGTGATACATAATATAGATATAGCCTAAGTTGCTGCATATTGATGACAGTGATGACTAGACAGCGGAGAAAAAGACAAATAAAAGTCATGTTTACGGTTTAAAAGTATTGTACGCATAGACTATGGCATGAGGTGTGCACATATCCCAAGTAGGTAGCTACAACAGGGTACCGTCCGCAGAGAGCACCACGCGAACACCGAAAACAACTGCCACTCTACGTTCTCAGTCAGTCCTCGTCCGTACGTGAACAGAGAACATTGAGATACGTAAACATATTCTTGTGTTCAGTGAAATGATCATAATGCCAAAGACATGTTAAAAAACATAGGGTGTATTCTTTAATACAAGAATATGGTGTCGACATTTTTAGTAGTGATACTGGTGAAACAATTAAATGTGGGTTATGTATTTGTGCATTAAAAAAGATAACAAAACAATCGATAGAACACCAATGTAATAATAATAATGATTTATTTTACCTGGCAGAGTTAAGGCCGTAAGGCCTTCTCTTCCACTCAACCAGCAAAAACTATATATACATATGCATGAACTTACAAAGAATTAAAAAATTTGATTTAGTTGAGAGTTACATGTATACAAGAGTTATGTACGAATTAAAAAACAAAATACTATGAACTATTAATTAAACACTGAAATAAACTGTGTAGCAGAATTAAGCTAAAATACATAGAATGTTAATATATTTCAAATAATATTAGGTAATAGAAAGAGATTATTATGAGACAATTTTGAAAATACAGCACTATCAGGATGATGTCTAAAGAAAGAAGTAACAATGTAATCAGTGATATTTTAAATCAGTATGATTGGAGTGAAATGCTAATAAGGTTAACTTTTAAGCTGTTTTTAAAGATGTTTATTGTCTTGCAGCCCCTAATACTTTGTGACAAGAAATTCCATTGACGCGAGGTGGATACTGTAAAAGATGATGAATA
This sequence comes from Periplaneta americana, assembly GCF_040183065.1. Taxonomy (NCBI): domain Eukaryota; kingdom Metazoa; phylum Arthropoda; class Insecta; order Blattodea; family Blattidae; genus Periplaneta; species Periplaneta americana. The sequence continues at coordinate 124,606,907 of NC_091118.1, read as the reverse complement.
ACAAGATGTTCTATGAAGAGGTATACTTAGCATGCCACAGATAAGTGATCTGGTATTTACGTCGTGGTTAGGGTATAGATAAGAGAAACGAGACGAAAGGTAATTTGGTGTTGAGGTGTGTAATACACAGAAACGCATGAAAAATGTTGTTCCTATGTTAGAACAAAATAAGAGTTCAAGTTCAAATTCCGCCTCAAATATGTTAAATGTTAATGTTATGTTTTATTTAACGACGCTCGCAACTATAGAAGTTATATCAGCGTCGCCGGATGTGCCGGAATTTTGTCCCGCAGTTCTTTCACATGCCAGTAAATCTACTGACATGAGCCTGTCGCATTTAAGCACACTTAAATGCCATCGACCTGGCCCGGGATCGAACCCGCAACCTTGGGCATAGAAGGCCAGCGCTATACGAACTCGCCAACCAGGTCGATCGCCTCAAATATGAAATGTGACTTTTGCAGGATTTGTGTAGAATGATGATAAGTTGCAATATTCTATTCAAAACGTTGGACAATCCTCACTTTAAAGGGTATATAGAAAAGTACACAAAATATCAGGAACCTTCTGAATAATCGATTCGAAAACAGTTCTTACCTCTAGTATGCCTACTGTGCTTTCGTAAACAACAACCCTCTGACGAGACAAACTACTCGCGTTGTAGTTACCTCCACATCCGAATGACTTTTTTCAGCTGTCTAGCCGATGACTAATGCAGAATTTGTGATATGACAGTAGGGAGAACGGAAAAACACCGCGCAAATCTGCACGAGAAACTGAATTTTTGTTCATAAGAGTTTCGGTTTGGATTTGAATTTAGATCTCCGGTGTGGGTAGCTGATACTCTTTTCATGTGATACGCATAGAGCAGACGAAAAAAAAGAAAATATTTTAAGTAATCCAGAAGAGTAGATATGAATAGAAAAACCACGTAAAAATTAATGTGGTAAAGTGTATTGCAGACGGAATAATTAGAATAGTTTACGTGCTCTTGTGTTGAGTCCATTACGCAAAATCTAAGCAATCTTCGCTGCTTCGGTAATAATCATGAACTGGATAGAAACTGCCATTTGCAGACTGTTACTAATTTAGAGGGTATTGGAGTATTCAATGGCATGCGGAAGATTCCAAGAAATTCTTGCTATTTATCCTTTACTAAGCTATTAATTAAGGCGTGTGTGTGAGGGATCGGACGTTTACGCCACATTTCCCAAAAGGTCAAAGGCACATTAATGTATCGGATATTAAAAGCAATCCCAGATAGAAGATACATGATACAGAAGCACAATGGCTGATTGATGAACGCAATCTGCTGCTTAGACAACAAAGCAAGTTTCCAGTAATTACGAGTACCGGATGTTTCGTTACTGATACGCTCCGGCTAATCAAGAGTGTTATTGCCGGATCAAAGCGCTCAGGTGGAATCTCCCAGGATTGTAGAGGCACAGAGCTACGTTTGTGTAGAGTTAGTTGTACAGTCCCTTTCGTTCACAGACACAAGATTTTCGCTGTACGTTCCCAGATCACAGTTTACGTAAAATATAGTTGACCAACGCCTCTTTGCCATAACTACGAGATAAGGGCTTAAATTAGTAGTCTATTGTTTATTGCCTTTAACTTAAAAAAAAAAGAAGTTTGGGATTCTTTCCTCCTTTTTTAAATGAATAAATGAACGAATAAATAAATAAATAAATAAATAAATGCGTAAATGAGTAAAGAATAATGTAAATAAATAAGTAAATACTGTAAGTAAATAAATGAGTAAATGATTATATAATTATATAAATGAATAAATAAATAAGGGAATAAATAACTAAATATATAAGCAAATAAATTCCGTAAGTAAATAAGTTCCGTAAGTAAATAAATAAATAAGTAAATAAATAAATAAGTCAGTAAATAATTATATATAAATGAATATATAAAAAAGTAAATAATTATGTACCGTAAGTAAATGAATAAGTAAATAAATAAATAGGTAAGTTAATAAGTAAATTAATAAATTAATCAATCAATAAATGAGTAAATAACTAAATTAATAAACGAATAAATATATTAATGAACAATGAAATTAGTAAGTAAATAAGAAACTAAATAAATGAGTAAATAATTATATAGTTATATAAATGAATGAATAAATAAATAAATAAGTAAATAAATAACCGAGTAAATAATTATGTAAATGAGTAAATAAGAAAATAAATAACTAAATAATTAAATAAATAAGTAAATAATTAAATACCATAAAAATAAATAAATATCTCAAGAATTATCTGTTACAAAGAACTAATTTTAATGCTTAGTTAAATTTGTAAAAAAAAAAAATAACTTACTTTTTAACTTTCCAGTCCGCCGAGTTAATTTCTTATTTACTTACTAATTTCATTTTAATATAAAAATTTCTACCTCGGGACTAGGAGAGATGGCGGTGCACAACTTCTAATCACTAGATTGTGCACCAATATGCCTGCGCTAAATCCCAAATCTCTCCGCAGTGCATGTGAAGAGAAGGCATATGTCACTGTAGATAGTGATTCGTCCTTCGGATGGGGACGTTAAGCCTGGCGGCCCCCTTGGTGCTATTCGACAGGAGTAGGCTATGTGCCGGCACCGGGTTTCCCCTTCTCCCTTCCTCATCTTTATCATCATCACCCATTCCCTACACTACACTTACACGAACACTTACACATACACTCACCCTAGTACACGACATAACTCTTCCTACAGATACACATCATGTACAGCGTGACCCGCCGAAGTGGTGTACAACTAGAAAATGGGTCACAGTTCTGCCATCTATCCGCAGCATGCGGAACTCCAATCACGCAAGTGAAGTGGGTGGGCATTGGACACACACACACACTTTTTAACTTTCCAGCGATGGTATTGGAACTTTAACCTTAATTGACGAATAGTTTCCGATTGTCTCTTACAACATCAGATTCCTAGCGAGGCCTCGCGTTTGTTTCCGGTTTCTTCTTGCGTTGTCTTGTTGGGGGGGGGGGGTGTTTATGATCGGTAGTGTTGTGTCGAAAAGGATGTGCGTTTTGAAACTTAGTACAGTGTTGAGGATATGTTGTGAATGTATGCTTTTGTATGTTTATATATTTCGTATTATTATAGTGTATTTAATGTGTGGCTTTGCGGTTCAATGCGTGGAATTTCCATCTTTGTTTCTATATTACTGTAGTTGTGGTTGGTATTCATGTGTTCTGTGTAGGCAAAGCTATCACAGTAATGGAAGACATTCGACCGAGAACGCTCTTTTCCGCCTTTCTGAATTTGAAGTTAATAGAGTGGGGCAATACTTCATGAGTTAATCTTGATCTTTATTTATTCTTTTCAAAATTTACTACTTGTTAAGATCTTGAAAAGGAAATGCTAACAACTGAAACTTCACAAGAATTACTGTTATTACTTAGAATATTAACCTAGCATAATTAATAATTGGTACCCTATTTAGTTTGCATTCCCATATACTGCACAGAAATTATTTGAATCATTTTCAGTGAAAGAAGTAACTTCTATTTTATAAAATTCTGTACTACAATTGAAAGCAGAATGCCTCTCAAAGAAATGTGGTGCCGATTTTATCAACAGTATTCTCACTATAGGTTTTGATTTATCTAGAGAAAATAAAAAATCGAGTGGGATTTAATTGACTATTAAACGTTACAACAAAAAATATAAAGCTTAGATGAAATAAAGTACTCTAATACAATAAAATATTAATTGACTTACTAAAATTCTATTTCAATAATGTTAGCTTCACCAAAACCTTTAAATGGAGCCGCCATTTTCAATTGACTGTCTAATTAATTGTATATTTTATTATGCAAATGCTTTACGGTTGTAAAAAATATACAAATTTTATATTAATTTTTAATATTCTGAATAGTGTTTTATAAAGAGTAATGTATGTATATTAAGCATGAAACGTTTTCTTCATTTAGCTTCTATAGTAGCTCAGATATAAAAAAATGGATCACACAGAATTTTGCAGGCCAATTGGTGTTGCTTTAAACTGTGTTTCAGAATATTAATATTACTAGCTACTGGCATTTAAGCAATGATACTAAATTCATAAGTAGTTATATAATTCCAATCATTCATATCATAACATTTCTCAGTGACTTAATAGCATATTTATGCTTAAGGGAAGACTCCACTGAAAATCATGAAAATTTTTTCAAATTTTTTTTTAGCTATTTCACTTATTCAGAATGTATATTTTCATACCCCAAATGGATTCAGCTCAATTCTGATTACAAATACTCGTATGTTTACACTTTTTAAAGTAAGGCTGGAAGGGGGCGTGGAATTTAAAGAGCTGTCAAAATTGATTTTCATCGAAGAATTCTTTTTTAAAATTTCTGATTACAAATATAGTAACTTTTTGATGGCTCCCTGAAGTTACTAGATGAATGTAGCGGAGGAGAATATTAATTTACATACATATTCATTTTATTTTCAAATCTATTTTTCAACATGTTTCTATGCATTTATTTTGTGAGAAATGCTGCTAGTTTGTTTCATTAATGTTTTTCTTAATGCATTTCTCACAAAATAAATGCACAGAAACATGCAGCTACCTCGTAAATACGTGCAGTAAAAATGTCATCCATATTGATTAATATTTGGCATAAGAAAGTTGGTGTTGAACCAACAAAAATGAACACAGAAAAATAGATTTGAAAATAAAATGAATATGTGTGTAAATTAATATTCTCCTCCGCTACATTCAACTAGTAACTTCAGGGAGCCAACAAAATGTTACTAGATTTGTAATAAGAAATTTAAAAAAAAATTCTTTGATGAAAAACAATTTTGACAGCTCTTTAAATTCCACGCCCCCTTCCAGCCTTAATTTAAAAAGTGTAAACATACGAGTATTTGTAATCAGAATTGAGCTGAATCCATTTGGGGTATGAAAATATAAATTCCGTATAGCTAAAAAAATTTGGAAAAATTTTCATTATTTTCAGTGGAGTCTTCCCTTAAAACATAAATGAATATGTAGTAAAACACTTCTTAAACAAGTAAACAATATGAGCTATGAAAGACATTCATAAACAAGGTATTAATAAGGGGTAACGGCCATAATCTGCCATCGTCCGTTCAGGTATAAGACTGTCCCCCTCCTAATAAAGTGAACCTGGGTTACCGTAATTTCCCATAACTATGGTCCAGGCACCCAACTAAGGTCCAAAACGCATTATGTACTACTTAGTGCCCCAAGAGTTCGGTGTTTGCCATTTAAGGCGCCACTGTGATGGAATTATGTTCCCCATAGATGCTTCTATCTACCATTACACGTGGCAATGATATGAATGTTTGACAAGGTCAGTGTGCATCGTTCTATTGCATGTGTGAAGACACGAAATCATTCAGTTTGTGTTTGTCTGTTTTATTAAGCTCTCCTCTGTAGAACTGGTAAATTATAAATATATGATTGTTTGTACAATGAAACCTGGCTATATAGTGTTTACTTTCACGTAATAATTTAGACTGGCAGAGGTTAAGGACTCTGCGTGAAACATGTTTAACCTCAAGGCTACAAGTCAGTCCTCAACTATGTACTACAATTTTTCGTGGACCATAGTTGTATTTCATTTTGAAATATTTGTTTTAATGAAATGTGAACAATTTGATTATTTACTTCTGCAAATACGGTATCTCAGTATATTCTAAAACACCATTTAACATTATAGTCCAGTAAATAAAGAAACAGGCTGTTCCAGCATCAGTGGTACTAGCACGAATAATGGTCCGGTAAAACGAAAACTTCAGGGTAGAAGGATCACAACCGTTCCTGTAAGTGACTATGACAGCGATGAAATTGAATTGGATACAGATTATGATGTTTCCGGTGTACTCTCCATATTTACAGACAGTGAGTCAGATGTGGAAAAGAAGACGAAATCTGTTAAAATAATGCTAAAGGCATATAGTTATATGAAGGGTACACGAGAATAACGATCAAGGTCCATTTTAGAAAGTTTCGAGAAAAACGAATTTTAAAGTATAAGCACTTAATACTTTGTTATGTGTGTATTTAATAGAAATTGACGTAGTGGAATGTCAAGAACGATGATTTCTTATTACTAGCTAGACCACATGATAGTACTTTCTTTCCTCTATAAGATAGCATTATTAACTAAATTTCGAGTTTTGATGGACCTTGATCGTTTTTTCCGTGTACCCTTCATATGGTAGTTACTTATGAAGAGGAATTGTGGCCAGGGAAAGTTTTGGAAGTGAAGAACAATGGAGCTGTTCTTTCATGTATAGTTAGAAGCGGCAATTACTGAGGTGGCGAGAAATGGAAAACATTTTATTCTATAGAAAGGAAAACATAATAAAACAAATTGAAGATCCCATATGCGTCTCGAAAAAGACAGATTTATTTTCAATTTCAGAATTACAAGAGAAGTGGAGATTCAAAGGATAGAAATAAGCCTACTGAACATAGTTCTGAGTATGGTAAATAAACATTATTAGTGAATTTATTTGCTTAATATTTTGCTAAGAATATGTTAGTTTATTTTGATACCTTACTTTTGTTCTTTAATATACACGCACCGGCAAAATAACCGGGCCAACTACATTTTATTTAAAATTTTAAAAAATTGTAGGATTTTTTAAATAATTGTAGGTGTGCTGAGGTTAATTTAGTTATTCATTTATTTTGTGATACGTAACAATGTAATACTGAATACGTAATAGCCAACAATGATCTGAAAAGGAGATTCGTTCTTCTTGCAATATTGTGTCTAAACTTCTCGGACTCGTTTCTAGCTATGCTGAAGAAGTCTACAGACTGGTAAGCTCTCTTGATCCAGTATTGGAGTACTTCATTGTATACAAATATCACTAAGTCCTACCGATTCAGTAAAATGATTGCATTGATAGAAGATGGGAATAGTCAGCGTTATGTGGCTGCAGTTCTTGGGACCAGAAGAGCCTTCCAGAAAATAAGACAAGTTAACGTGAGTGAGAGAACTGTAAGCAGACGTCTGGATGAATGTGGGCTGATTCCAGAAGACCAGCCAAAGGCCCAGAATTGCTCCAGCAACATCGTGTTGAACGATTACGTTTTGCTCACAAACATGCTAATTGGAACCTGGGGCAGTGGCGACGAGTGCGCTTCACAGATTAATCGAGATTTAGTTTACAGATGGACGTGAAAGAGTGTGGAGAAGAGAAGGATAACGTTTTTCTTCATGTACCTTCAGTCACGTGTGAGTTTCCAAGGTGGATCAGTAATGGTATGGGATGGCATTTCGTATGAAGCTGACACAGAACTTGTTTTCATTAATGGAATTGCTTTGACTGCTCCAAGATACACCGAAGAAGGTCTAATTTAACATGTGGTACCATATGCCCCACTTATTGGTGAAAAGTTCCTGTTAATGGATGACAATGCTCGCCCTCATGCTACAATAATCGTGGATGTGTTCCTTTACGACGTTGGATTGAATAGGATGGCATGGCCAGCAAGAAGTCCTGATATGAACCCCATTGAACATGTGTGGAGGATGCTAGGGAAGCGAGTTAGAAGTCGACTAACTCACAGCAACTTACAGCAGCTCCGAAATGTTCTAAGTAAAGAATGGAATAGTATCGACCAGACTGACATCCAGAATCTGATCGAAAGGTTGAATCGGCGAATGGTAACAGTCATACAGTCACGGGGAGGCAATATCCGCTATTAGTAACATTTAGGTGGCCACAAAATCAGTTGAACATTTGGAAGAAAATTGAAACAATTTGTAAGTTTTTACACCTTTCAATTATATCCATTGTTTGGCGTTGAAAATAATAGCGCAAGTGATAATAAAAAAGAGTTTTTTTTTCTGGGCAGGAATGTTTTCTTCATTTCATAATGGGTTTTCTGATTCTCACCTGATAAAAAAATTGAGAAACTTTAGGTGGCCCGGTATTTTTGCTGGTGAGTGTAGTTGTTCATTATTTCAGGAAAATGACTTTCAGATTTCACTTGTTTATTGTGTGTTTATGCAATGTGTACTAATAAAAAGAATCATGTACTTTTCATTTACTTTTAATATTTCTGTGCTAGATTATGTTTCTACCCTTAAATTAGAAACTCAATGTATTGATTTACAAATAATTACAGCTCCAGCTATAGTCCATTCATGCTTTCAAGCATAAATATTTGAGTGGACCATAGTTGGGCAACTCAAAATACAACTATATACCAATGCTTATTATTTTTTCAACATTTGTAATTAAATAATTTCAAACACATATGTCAATATTTATTTAATATACACTTACAAGAGTCCGAAACCAAAATTTCACTTAATCTGGATGAATAGTATTGGATATACAAAGGAAAATGTAACAAATGTGGAGCATAGTTAGGGGAAACTACGGCATTCCTTTAACAGACCATAGTGAACTACAGTAAGCGGCAGATTAACACTCCCCCTTTACAGAAAATCAGCTGCTTTCGAAAAGACAAGCCGAGAATCTTCGTCTTGTGTTACTCCGTCACTCGCCATTATTTCTCATAACGATACCAAACAGTGGTTTCCGCATCTCAAAGCAAAATAAGAGAGCCTCTGTTTAGTACTTGTTTCTTTGCGAATCAAGTAGAGTGGTTTAATTAATTTGAAAGCTATTCTGGCCTAAGGAGTTCTTTACATCTTGGATATGCGTAGATGTCAAATATCTTTACTTCCTTTTTTATTATTCTTATCTTTTGGAAACAATTCCAATCAGTTGGACCCTATGGCAGATTAATTCTAGTTAATTTGACCTTGTACAAGAAATCTCGCTCCTACTATTAATGAATAATGTACTTGTTGATATATCACGAAATATAGTGTATCCGTTACAATACATTTTTGGTTTTATTGTAAGACTATAAAAGTGTTTAACATTATACAAATGAGGGGCTTAGAACAAAAAGCAGGTAGGTGACAGAAACCTAGTTTTGAGGAAAATGCAGTTAAAGTTCTACATGCAATGGAATATTATACACTAGCTTGGTGAAATAATGCTCATATAGCAGCACTGCACAGTGTGATCACTTACCTGATTTTATCCCAAAGAAATATCCTTTTGGGCTATCACAACACGCACTTACCTCATTTTTTTAATAATGTCACTTACCTGCTTTTTGTTCTAAGCCCCTCAAATGTTACATATAATAATATCATCACCACCGTATTCAACATTGTATTTTTTAACATATATTCTTGGCTTTTTTGCGAAAAAATTAACTTACTCGTTATGAAGTGAAGTTGATGCCTCTCATACTATATCACCACCACCATCATAATCATCATCAACAACATGGAACCTTCCCTCCGTTCCGCTCAAACGCAATTGAAATGGTCTCTCCATAGTCGTCTTGATCGGTCCTTCACAATCATATGATAATACGAGTACAATAGAAGTCTAATTATCCTGACTAATTGGAATCGGACCGATCCGGATATGCAGAAAACCCGGCTAACTGGATATAGCTCAGGAATAATTAAGAAAAAACGATGTGTGACAAAGCAAAACCCCAATTTTTATTGACAAAAACTAAGCAAACATAGGTAAGTATGTATTGTACTATTAAAATTGTACGTTAAAGTAAATAAAAACAAAAAATTAATTCTGTGTAGTAGCCTACCTGTACTCTGTTTTACTAGGAACATCTGGAATAGCGTTCCTTGCTTTGAAGAAGTCACTCGCCGTTCTTCTCACGATTTACTGTAGAGTATTAATTTTTATATTTTCCCTCCAAATAGATCGGGATAATTGGGGATACGAATGATTGGGGTCCGGATAATTGGAGTTCTACCGTATATTGCCACTGAACGCCTGGTGCTATAGGCAGTGTGCAAAGATGTTTCCTCTTGCGGGCTGCTTTAATGTTTGGTGTAACTGACATTCGATTTGTTTTGCTGAGTTCATGGGTGGATGATTCTCGGATATAAAAGACAGATCTTATTGAGCCAGTCAGGTATTACAGTTGGATATCATCCAGAAAAACTACATGCAGTGTACAACTATATCTATCAAGAATTAGAACCAAATATAGCAGTTACTATAACATCCTACCTCTGACTGAGGTTCTGGCTGATGTGTTACATCTACTATTAGGCAGTGCATCTCACTTGACGATATGTGTTAGAGAAAGAACAATTATTGTTTGTATACGTCTGAAGTCTGATTAGTGAAATATGTACCTAATCGGCGATGTATGTATGTAATATCTTCTGACCCAGTTTCCTTATAAGTGGTATCTCTTGTGATGTTCAGTTGACTAAACAAAAACAACTACAATATCTCCGATCCAGTCGACCTGGTTGGCGAGTTGGTATAGCGCTGGCCTTCTATGCCCAAGGCTGCGGGTTCGATCCCGGGCCAGGTCGATGGCATTGAAGTGTGCTTAAATGCGACAGGCTCATGTCAGTAGATTTACTGGCATGTAAAAGAACTCCTGCGGGACAAAATTCCGGCACATCCGGCGACGCTGATATAACCTCTGCAGTTGCGAGCGTCGTTAAATAAAACATAACATTTTTTAACATTTTTCTTCGATCCAATCAAAACGACTCGTATTCTTCTTCACTGAAATTCCTGATCCGAGATTAATTAGGTATTGTGTCAGCCTTTTCCTACAGTCATAGCCAATGATCACAGCAATGAGTTCTAGCTAATTACAATGCTTGCATTTAGACTTGATTCTGCTAAGTTTAATGCGCAGTGATCTCCACGAGTCCATTTTCAGAATATGTTCATTTTGAGGGGTATTGGTTTAGTTAGTCACGGGACAGTATTCAGTGCAGTCACATCTCTGTATGGTGTAGGACGTCTCGCTGCACAGCAAATCGTACGAGGGGAACAATCACATGCTACTTTACCCTCCACTACTCGCCCTCTCCTCACTCGCGCTGATTCGGTATCAGGTCTATGTTGTCTTGTAAATCAGTGGGAAGCTAAGACATTCAATTGTTTTATGTCATATTTATGAGCACATTTTACACGACGTTATTATATTTTATATAAATAAGAAATTATTTTGATGAGAAATATATCTGTTTAGTTGTCGAAGCTGTTCCTTTCTAAGCAAATATTGACGATTGAAGTAGACTAAATAACAGAACAATTTTTTTTTTGTATTTCTCTACGCTGTGACATCAGTATAATAATAATCCGTGGCACTATAGTCCATGAAAGGACCAAGACCGACCAGCCGGCTGCTGGCCTCACGGCCACATGCCGAAGCAGAGGTGGACGATCATCCAACGAGAATGGAGGTATCGTGTGGTTAGCACGATGAGCCCCCCCCAGCTGTTATAGCTGGTTTGCGTAACCGGATTTCGCTACCTATCGTAGCTCCCTAAGTGCATCACGATGCTGTGTGAGCACCGGTCCCATACACTGGCCGAAATTTCGTGAGAACATTTCTTCCCCCATGAGGACTCGAACCAGCGCGCATTCCGTAACGCGAGTCTAGACAGGATGCCTTAGACCACGACGCCACGGCGCGGGACGTGACATCAGTATGCAGTCATGAATTGTTGAAAACTTTCAGTTCAATTACTTAAAAGCAAACATTCTAATGGGGCAGACAAAAAAAATTAAATTTTTTTCTTCCACCATTTTAATAATGTCAAAAGAAGTGCTTACACAAATTTTGGCCACTCGACTGCAATTACGAAGGCCGTAAAAAATAAGTTCGCCAGGGTCCGTTAACAGAAAGAAGACACAATTTCACTGGAAAAAAATATTGAAACAGACACAGCAATTGTTGAGATATTTTTCAACATATTCCCCACCGGAATTGTCATATCATGGGATCATGGTATCATGGGATCGACAGAGAGGTGCAGACGGCTGTCAAACGTTGGTTCCGATCCCAAGCGGCTGACTTCTACGACACAAGGATACAAAAATTGATCCCATGATATGACAAATGTCTCAACTTCAGTGGGGGATGTGTTGAAAAATAACGCAATAATTGCTGTATCTGTTTCAATAAATCTTTCCAAGCAATTGTGCTTTTTTTCTGTAAACGACCCCAGGGAAAATCACTTTCTGGACAACTTCGTAATTGCGATCGAGTGGCCAAAATTTGTATAAGCACTTCTTTTGACATTATTAACATGGTGGAAGAAAAAAAAATAACTTTTTTTTTAATTGCCCCCACCAGAATGTTTGCTTGAGAAGATTCTTTATATTGTGGTTAGTCCAACAATTTTAAACCTTCACCGCAATACTACGTTCACGAAGACCACAATGTGGTAATTTATTTGAATTGGCAGCAATGTATGTATACCGATCTTCATTTCATACCGTTAAACATGTGAAGCGAGCGCTAGCTGTTGTATGTTAAACCGGTCCAAAAACGTTGCGAGAATGTGTGTTGTAAGATATAAATTACGATAATGCGGTTTGAATGAATAGTGATGTTTCCTGGAATTTAGCAACTCTCATGTCAACCGATTGCAAGCTTGTACAGTGTCAATAGCAGATGTTGTCAGTAGGCTTGGCTGTTTGCGCGTCTTGTTTGTCATTGCATAGGATCGCTGGTGTATTGCCCTGACAACTTAATATACTGACCTAAATGCATACAATGTGAATTATTACTGATCCATTGATTCAAGCAACAGCGAGACGTGTCCTGCCAATTGAACAACTAAAAAAAGGAATTCTTTGTTTGAGTTAATCTTCAGAATTTTTCCTACTCATATACTGTTACAATGCTCCATCGATATAGGAGAAAGTCAATGTTCACCTAATAATTCGTGGCGCTACAGCCCACGAAGGGCTAAGACCGACCAGCCGGCTGCTGGCCTCACGGCCACATACCGAAGCAGAGGTGGACGATCATCCAACCAGAATGGAAGGTATCGTGTGGTTAGCACGATGAATCCCCCAGCCGTTATACTCGTAGCTGGTTTGCGTAACCGGATTTCGCTACCTATCGTAGCTCCCCAAGTGCATCACGATGCTGGGTGGGCACCGGTCCTATACACTGGCCGAAATTTCATGAGAAAATTTCTTCCCCCATGAGGACTCAAACCTATAGTACGTCCGCTCAAATGAGAGCCACTTGGAACGTGCGATTGGACACATTTACCGTAGGGAGCAAGTAAGCACGCGACTCTGAACAGGTTCCATGTAAACAACGCTGCGTTGCCATCTCTCCCTTCTGAAGACTGAAGTGAACCTTCGTGTGCGTCTTGTAAATACAGAACTAAAACACGAGCACCTCCTGTTTAGAGTCCGTTGAGTCACTATTTAAATCAATTACACAAGATTCCAAGCCAGCTTCTAAGGATCGATAATCACTTTCTTCTGTCTTTACATGTTTGATATACCCGCACTTTACCCAAAGCTTTTTTAATATTAATATCATCCATCACATTTACTATTAGGTCACGTATTTCTACAAAATATTTATTTCCCAATGTATTTTCTGACCGGACATTTCTCTTCAGTTCCGACCAAACGAGTTCTACGGCTTTGAAACAATGGTGGGGGTAGGGGCAGTCGTAGTACAACTTGGCCGTATTTTGATGATAGTTCGTCAATTACATACATCTTTTTTTTTTTTCTATGATGGCTACGTTTTATCTCTTGTAGCAGATGTAACTTTGTTGTTGGGTCTGGCGTGGGCAAAGGGATGTTATTTTCACTTATAAATGTTTTAATGACATCTATTGTTGATCTAGTGGTAGGTAGGGGATTCACAATACGGGAATGGTATGGGACATTATCCATAATGATGATGCATTGAGAAGTTTATTTAACCTTGACGCTATTTTATTTTGATAAAACTCATACACAGTTCGTCGTAGTAAGTCCGTTACGAAACCATCGATTTTACGAAATTTTTCTTTCATATTTCGATCGACGTTTTCTTTTGTTGATTTACCTTCTCCAAAGATAGTTCTCTTTATTGTTGCGCGAGACACTCCTGTAGCAGCACTGATATTTTTCAGTGGTGTCCGGCACTTACCCGCACAGTCTTTGAAATACGTATAAATATTAATAATAATTAACACTGTTCTTGTACAATCTTACCACGTTCTAATGGCGATTGTGTTGGGTTTACGTCTACGACTATTGTTATTATCCGTTTCCCAAGGACGCCACATTATAAATACAGTCACAATGTATGGAACACAAAGGCCACAATGTACATTTACGGTCTTCTGCCTTGTTCTGAGCTAACTGTACCTTTGCTTGCGTGCTCGTCTGAAACCGAATACTATATGAACTTGTTCTCGGAGCACCGACTTAGATCTGTCAACAGCGCTGGCGTTCCAACAACCAGCCGCGTGCTTCAAGATTGAAACACCTGACGCCTCCCGCTCAAGGTAGGTGCAAGGGTGCAAGTGGCTCTCATTTGAGCGGACGTACTATAGCGCGCATTCCGAAACGGGAGTCCTACCACGGCGCGGGACCAATGTTCACCTACTTAGATAGCCTATAACACACGGAGCAATCGGCAAGCGGTAGCGTATGGAAGTCGAGGAATATTTCGAACAGGAAAACATCGATAATACGGAAATGGGTGTTTAAGAGTTGTTCATTCATTATAAAAATTGAATCTGATACAATAGTAATACAAATTAATTTTATATTCCAGAATATATATAGCTATAAAATACAATAATAAATAAATAAATATTGTAGTGGAATATTTTACAAAGTTTTATCAACTGCTGTGATTATCTAGCGTCTGAATGATATAAAGGTGATAAGGCCGGTGAAATGAGTCCAGGGTACGGCGCTCAAAGTTACCCAGCATTTGCTTTTAATGGGTTGAGGGTAAAAACCCGGAAAATTCTCAACCAGGTAACTTGTCGCAACCAGGATTTGAACTCGGACCCGATCATTTCACGGTCAGGTAGGCAACTAAATAAATAAAAATAAATATTACTTGAAATTCTCCAGTAATATCCTTAATATTTCCGCCGTTTTCTAGGCGTTGAATAATATTTACGTTGTCAAAAATACTTAGGCGTGAACGTTTTGTGACATGATGCCTTACCGGTATGCGGGGCATGGATTCTCGTCACAACAGATCACATTGTACTGTTTTTTACTTTGTGTAGACTCGAAGGCATTGTAATAAATCGGCAGAACGAGGTATTATTACTGACATACTCGTAATAGTGATCTTGTTTTTTTTCTTTCTTCATTAATTTAAACCATTCTTCATTTCTTATTTCCTTAACTGTTTACGTTTCTTCTTCTCTGATGCTTACCTACATTTCCCTAGGGGTCTTGTTGTGAAACTCTTTATATATTTTAAAATAATTTAAACAATCACATGGAAGGATCTGCTTGATATATTTCTTCTTCTTTCCTTCATGTTACAGTTAGATACCTATTACTTGTTCGGGCTTCACCTATATCTCTCCCTAGGATGTCCCTGATCACTTCGCCCTTGAATTAAGATAAAAGCATCGGCAAATAAGAGATAATTGAAATAAGTATTTTAGTTTATATTTTGTCCAATATTCTTTTAAGAAGATTAACTCCATATGTAGATGAAATTATTGGGGATCATCAGTGCGGTTTTAGGAGTAATAGATGGACTATTGATAAGATTTTTTTGTATTCCACAGATATTGGAGAAAAAATGGAAGTATAAGGGTAGAGTACATCAGTTATTCATAGATTTCAAAAAGGCATATGACTCGATTAAGAGACAACTTTTATATAATATTCTTATTGAATATGGTATTCCCAAGAAACTAGTTCGATTAATTAAAATTTGTCTCCGTGAAATTTACAGCAGAGTCCGTATAGGCCACTTTCTATCTGATGCTTTTCCAATTTACTGCGGGCTAAAACAAGGAGATGCACTATCACCTTTACTTTTTTAACTTCGCTCTAGAATATGCCATTAGGAAAGTTCAGGATAACCAAAGCTCGGAACTTGGGGACTTGTGTGTCGTGTGCATGAGTAAGGTTACAGGTACGACGTACACAAAGCTCACCCTGCAAGTGCTCAGGGACAATCGTGTGTACTAAGAAAGTGGTCACATCGAATGACAGGAAGACGGACGAGGAAACTGTGTCGTGTCGAAGCCAATGACATTCAGATAATTAATTAGAGGTAAACGGTCTGTTTGAAAATAAGAAAATACGTATTATTCGAATGGGTATTGTATACGTTTGAAATATATTTATTAAAATTTAGGTACAGAATTTCGTGGAGGAATTCTGAGGAGATACATTATTTTCTTCGAATGGAGAGTTTATATTTTGTAACTTGTGTCAAACACAAACTAGAGATTGGAAACGGGCATTCATTGAAATACATTGCAGTCCCTTAAATCGGTGGAAAATTTGTCCATAGCCATGGATCAAGTCGTAGTGGAACCTTCCCTAGTAGTGACATAGAAATTGAAAACTATTTTCGAGACAAATTTAGGATACTACTTATCTTTCTCAGATAAGAGATCAGCTAGCAACTACTGAAAATCGAACAGGAAACAGTGACAGTGAAAACATTCAATACTTTATTTGGGCCTAAGACTTTATAATACAATTACAAACCATTTTCCAAATTTGAAATTTTTTAAAATTGAAGCTTTTAAAAAATAAATTTGTAAAATTATCCACGATATAATATAATATTAACAAATGTATTTTTTTTACATTTTATTTCTGTCTACTATATTCTTGTTATATTGAATATCACTGGCTTCTGTTGAATTGTCAATTTATATTAAACGTGTATTTTTCTCTCTTTTTCTGTTTCTTCTTTATTCTTGCTCTTGTGTTGTATTTATTGGTTTGAATTAAGTTACTTATTGTATTTAGTAAAGTGTCCTTGTAAATTGTATGTTATATTATTGACTAAGACCACACAGTACACGAGCCTGGCTCTCACAGTAGTGGCTAGAAACATTTTTGTTTTATAAATGTAATTTCTATTCAGTAGGTAGCTAGTTAAAATAAATAAAATAAAAAAATTAATTTTGCTTCCTTCACTTCATGTGACGTGGAAATAAGTTTCTTTCGTTTCAAATCATGTTTAACTAACAGACGAAGAATTTATGGGTTCGAAAATCTTCGAATGCATGTAGTCATACACTGTAATGAAATGTACAGAGCAGAACTGTAAATTTGGTGTATTTTGCATATTTATTTATATATATGCTATAAAATTACTTGTTTCAACCTACCATAATATTATCATTATGTTGTTCCAGCCAGGAACCACTTCTATAGCAGACCTTACAGTACCTCTGTGCTGGAAGCGGGAGTTTGTTGACATTGAAGTCCGGTCGCTTAGCCACATTCAAAGACACAAGTCCTCAAGTTCCGAGCTTTGAGGATAACACAGAGGGTTTGGAATTGAACGGGGTTACACCAGCTTCTTGTCTATGCGCATGACGTGAATATGTTAGGAGAAAACCCCACAAACGATTAGGGAAAACACTGAAATTTTACTTGAAGCAAGTAACGCGATAGATTTGGAAGTAAATCCCGAAAGACAAAGTATATGGTTATGTCTCGTGACCAGAATATTGTACGAAATGGAAATATAAAAATTGGAGATTTAGCCTTCGAAGAGGTGGAAAAATTCAAATATCTTGGAGCAACAGTAACAAATAAAAATGGGCTCGGGAGGAAATTAAACGCAGAATCAATATGGGAAATGCATGTTATTATTCGATTGAGAAACTTTTATCATCTAGTCTGCTGTCAAAATATCTGAAATTTAGAATTTATAAAACAATTTATATTACTGATTGTTCTTTATGGTTTTGAAACCTGAACTCTCACTTCAAGAGAGGAACAGAGATTAAGGGTGTTTGAGAATAAGGTTCTTAGGAAAATATTTGGGGCTAAGAGGGATGAAGTTACAGGAGAATGGAGAAAGTTACACAATGCAGAACTGCACGCATTGTATTCTTCATCTGACATAATTAGGAACATTAAACCCAGACGTTTGAGATGGCCAGGGCATGTAGCAACCTATGGGCGAATCTAGAAATGCATATAGAGTACTAGTTGGGAAGCCGGAGGGAAAAAGACCTTGGGGGATGCCGAAACGTAGATGGGAGGATAATATAAAAATGGATTTGAGGGAGATGGGATATGATGGTAGAGACTGGATTAATCTTGCACAGGATAGGGATCGATGGCGAGCTTATGTGAGGGCTGCAATGAACCTCCGGGTTCCTTAAAAGTCATTTGTAAGTAAGTAATACTCCTGGAAGTACCAGGAGTCTCCATTATGTGATAAATTAAACAATCGCGATAAGCAGCATCCTTGCGGAACCCTGAGTTGCTAATAACCTTATCTCTCAGTTTCTTCCCGGTATTTGTAATTAGTTTTGTATTAACATGATATAATTTTTATTTTTTACCAAATGTTGCGGAAATCTTGGTTTTTTGTGAATAACTTAGTAGTACTATGTAGTTTTTCTATAAAGTATGTTTTGCGACTAATATAATAGAAGGCATTACATTGAGTATAATAATGAAGTAAGTTTATTAGGATATGTCCTCATTCTACATCACACTCTTCTAACAATCATATAATCACCGATGAACTATTGAATTATTTAAATTAAATGTAGGCCTATTACTTCACTATGTTAACATTTAAATTATAGATTTATTTTACATGATTGATAGTTTCGGTATCATATCCATCATCTTCTGAATTCTAGTGAGTTCCCGTGCTATCTTCTGTTGCGGCGTGTTCGTGTCGGATAGTGTTATATTGAAAAGGGTATATGATCCGAAATTCAATTGAGCGTTAATGATGCGTCATACGCACTCACATTTATAGACAAAAAAATACATACCTACAACACGTTCTCAATACTCAATTGAATTTCAGAACACACATCTTTTCCGATACAAAACTACCATTCATGAACACGCCTCATCATACTAGAAAACCAAGAATTCCGAGGATGATAGATACACATCGAAACTTGTCAATCATATAAAATAACACTATAATAACGCAATAAAATTATTTATTTAATTTAAATAGCTTAATATTTCATCAGTGAGGGTAGATTTATTTCCGTTTGAATGGATAGTGTATATGTACACTGTAATATTTTGAATATAAATATATTAATCAAATGATAGACGAAGTAAGATACATGGATCATTTGCGGAGACTAAATGGAAGACAGAAAATAGGAAGGATTGGGGAATGCAGAGTTTGTAGTGAAAGACCTGCCATTGGGCAGAAAACTAAGCAGAGAAAATTGAGTTGTGTGAGAGGATACGGTTGTGTTACGTCAAGGGTTTCCTCGTCCTCAGTGGTCTGGTGGTTACTGTATTTGCTACGGTAATCTAAGATTTCGAGTTCAAATCCGACCAAAGGCGATGGATTTTGAAGTGAGATTAAAGTCCTTATCATGGTTTTCTCTTGAAAAGAATTTAAAAAGTTTGTCTCTGAATGGTGTGACGTTAAGGAAAATACGTATACAGAGGCATAAATGTTACAAGAATGAAAATTGAAAATGCTAGTAATTTCGAACTGTCAGCTAAGAGGGAAGAGACTAAGCTCTGAAACTCTCGATAGGCCTATATAGAAAGCTGTAGGAGAGGCCAGGGTACTTGGAGAATGAAAATCTAAGCAATGCTAACTCATTTAAAGTTTGTCTGGCTGTAGCCTGTATATATTATTTCGTTTAGTTTTATTTTATTTATACTTTAATTTTTCTATTATTTTATTTGTATTTCCTTTCTGGTGATGTGAAAGAGACGATCTGACGCCTTAACTGCGCCAAAATAAATAAACACACACACACAAACACACAACATATGTATATATATATATATATATATATATATATATATATAATACACACACACACACACACACATACAAATTTAAAAACATTTGAACGTATGGCACGTGATGAAATGTTTTCTTTCGCTGCATGACCTACAGTTGTTTTAAATAGAGTTAATCCTTTCAGGCATTTGGCTAAGAAGTTCATTAATTCATGTAAATGATACTATGTAAAGATTTCAACTATATGGACGAGGAAATCTTAATAAAGACAATCAGTTTTGGTTGTCTATAATTGAGTTTCTGAGATTTCCGAAAAGTCTAACAACCAGTTTAATTAAAAATAAGAACCAAAAAGGACACCCCGGAGCAACGCCGGGTACTTTCAGCTAGTATGATATAATGATAATTTAAAATGTATGGCCACTGAATTGAATGGAGTATTGTAACTTGCGACTTCATTTTTATGGTTATTAGTTCTGATTTATTGCACAAATATATTATTAAGAAGAGAGCAGAATTATAGTGAAAGAAATCGCACACGGAAGAGCCTATGAATGGTGGCATCCATTATAGCAGCTACAGTCAATCAGGGAAGGAATCATTGTTTGCTGTTGCTAGGGTACGGACGTATTAATCATAAGAAATATTTCGGAAGACTATGTCGGAAATGAAATATTGTAAAGTTTTGTGGATTACTTAAGGCTGGAATTCCAATTGAGACTCATATAATCACAATCATCTCTACGTCTAACATTTCTTGGTAAGTAGCATGCCGATAATCCCAGACAGCACACTATATTAAACATAATTCGAAATGGAAGCGTGAATTGAATTCAGTTTTACAATCAAGCGTCGACTGTTGCCGTTAATAACTACCGTCGTTTCCTACTCAATATTATCAATGATAAGTATCATATAAATTATGATGATAATCGTTATTACTAGGTCTATACCATGTATTCTGGAAGGATATTATTAGTAAAATATTAGGCATTCAAACGAACGCACTAGTTTTTCTCTTCGCAGGTCCACTGTTCTTATGTAGGCTTCTTAGGGTATGTCAATGTTAATTTCAGTGTGAAACTCGGCAAACATATACTGTAAGTTACATATAATGTTCCATCATGTTGGTTTACAGAATTTTATGGCATTTATGAAGTTTCTTTTCGTCGCATAAAAATTAATGAAGTTAATCTTTCTTACTTACAAATGGCTTTTAGGGAACCCGCTGCCCTCAGATAACCCCCCCCCCAAATCGGTCCCTATTCTGAGCAAGATTAATCCAGTCTCTACAATCATATCCCACTTCCCTCAAATCTATTGTAATATTATCCTCCCCATCTATGCCTCGGTCTCCCCAAAAGTCTTTTTCCCTTAGGTCTACCAATTATTAATGCTTAATGTGAATTTCTAGATTCAACCATACGTGCTAAATGCCCTGCCCATCTAAAACGTCTGGTTTATAATGAACTTCATAAATTTTTATTAAATCATAATAATTATTATATTGTTGAGAAATTTTGTGTTTCTTGGAATTCATAAATATGTTCAAAGTTATAATATAAAAGAAAGATATTCATATGTAGGTAGGTTTTACTTTTCGGAGCGAGTTGTTTAAAATATATTTAAATGATTCCTATATCGTCGTTTTGATATCCTGGCAGTTTTACAGAACGAAAAAGTTAAATCGAACCTCCATCGTAACTACTTGTTATGGGTCTATATGTTATATGTAAGAAAATGTAGAACATAATACTTATATGAAGTTTATTAAATTATTATTATTATTATTATTATTATTATTATTATTATCATCATCATCATCATCATCATCATCATCATCATCATCATTAGAGTCTATCTCGTAAAACTCAATATAAATACAGTCTTTTTCCTTAAGAAATATTACTGCTACTGTAGATGTCGGAAATACACTCACAGTTTCTTATGTTCCGAAAAGGAATTCTGAATTGGCAACACTGAACGGAATTCCCCTCTTTCACTACAGGTGGAACTTTGTAGCATATAGTAATGTGCGGCATGTGCAATAAAGCAGTAAGTGAAAATATACAAACAAAATTAAATTAGTCTACATAAAAGTGATGGCGGCGATAAAACATTGTCTTTATCTTGTTATTATTTTACTTGAAATAGTTTATTTTCTCAATGCATACGTATTCTTTTTTCATTATTATTTGATTTAGATATCCAGCATTTCGCCAGAAACTAATGTTTACTGTGAACGTCTTGAGATTTCCTTTTCACTTATTTCATTGTAGTAGCGTAGATGAAGATTTTCTTTCATACAGCAGATATGAGTTTTGTTAATATTAAATTATTTATAAAAGTTACTGTTTTCTTTCCTACCCACCTGTTAAGCTCTTGGTTTTCATTGTTGATTCTGAACACCATACAGTATCATTTGTAAAAAGTTCTATATTTTGTGTATGTTATTTCACGACGGTATATGAACTACTATGTTATTTACAGTCGACGGTAATGGTGCTAGCGTGATTTTATTTGACGAGAAGAGGTTGAGAACTTTTCATAATATGACCTAACATTTTCTTTACATTTGGAGAAAATAGAAAATAATCGGAGTGTGACTATGTCTGGGTCACGACCGTGGATTTTAAGTGAATACGTCTGGCTTAAATCCACAGATCTTGACGAAATCTTTCATTTGACAGCAAAATTAGCGCGTTAGCATATCGGACTCGCGAGATATAGTTCCCGGAAATATTTTCCATCGCCAAAAATGTCCGCCAGTCACCGCGCGTACCCAACCGCGCCTCGCGCATGCACGGAGCCAACTCAAGGTCATGCTCGTATAGTAGTTGTATAACTGATCGAACGAGACATTTATTTAAGTCGTGTTATTAGTCTCGGAGTTATAGAGTCGGAATTCATCGTACTGCAAAAGTTACTTCGCCGTTTCCGTCCTGGTACCCCATGTGTCAGTCAGATTTTAAAAACGTATTCACGTCAAAATATAATTCACGAGAGAAAGTAATTTATCACTCTAGCAAACACTATATTATCAACAGTAATCTCACTAGAGGTTTTGATTTATCTAGAGAAAATCAAAACTCGAGTGGGATTTAATTGACTATTACACGATTAGAAGAAAATATATAAAGGTTAGAAGTAACAGAGTACTCCAATACAATAAAATATTAATTGGCTTACGAAAATACAACTGTCTTCATATGTATTATTGTACCATCTCAACATTACGCTAGATGGCAGTAGTGTTTTATGATTATGTTTTCTTGTTACCGGTATCAGTTGTGCCAACTACGGAATCATCATTGAACTCTGTGGACTGTTACTATCCAAGAAGGCTTTGTTGATCCAGTTTCATTTTTATTAAAACATTTGCATTCCACTTCAATCATCCGGATCCCAGTAACCAACGTCACTTGGTAGATGATTTTCAATAAACCTTAGTATTAAACAATCTCTGATACGTGACTATCCGTAATATCATATAGCAGAAGCTGTAACAAACATAACCTAAATAATATAAACAAGTGTTAGAAAAGTTTTAATTAGGGATGATGAAATAAACAAGAAACGTTTTAATTAACGATGATGAAATAAAATATAAACATGAATCATTTTAAAAGAAAATTATTGAAAGTACAATTTTCAAATTTGAATGTTTTAATGGTTGGTGGTTCAGTTGATGTTATATTGGACGTGTGCGTAAAAGAAGTGAACTCGTTGATGTACATGGTGTATCCATCAATTTATTCAGGATTTCCGAATGGTGCTCTTCATATATGGCCAGTGATCTTTATTAATTCTTGTTCTTGAATGCCAATGCGAGTCATATTTGAAAGTGCTGTGCATCGACAGGAGTGGTTTGCAATTTTCTGTTTTTTTTTTTTTTGTTTTTTTTTGACGTCCAGACCAGTGCAGTTTGAAATGTTGGCAAACAAAGAAACAAATGCTAGGGTAGTGATAAAAATAAACAAATGCTAGGGACGCGATAAAATTAAACAAATGCTAGGGACGCGATAAAATTGTGCGATAAGCAGCCATGATTGGTTGAAAGACGTCCTTTCGTACCGTTTTATTGGTCGAAAGTAGTGTGGCGTAGTAAAAGTGTAATAGTTAGTGTAAGAGTCTGGTCTAATGATAAGCAAGTAACATCAGTTGATGTTTAAACTTACGTAACATTTTATTCATTTCACTTCCGAGCATAAAAAATGTTTCACGTTGAAACTCAACTTTATAGCTCAAGCGGGAATCGATAATTTGGGGTTTGGTAACAAGGCAATGGAGAACTATGATAGTTCTTGTATATACAAGAATTTTTAATGATAGAAATTCATCCTCAAAATTCATAGATCTATGTTTTTATGGAAAGAGTCCATCCTTTTACCACAGTCTAGTATTCGTAGGAAATATGCATCCATAGATAGTTGCTAACCACTAGAATCGCTACTATCACCTCAACACAGACAACGAAATAGTACCGGCACAGTCTATTGTTCCAAGTACCCTCGCAACTCAAGCTTCGTGACTGTATATATTAGACTGTGCTTTTACCATCTTATGGCTTAATAGTATTCAGATTGTTGATCTTCCGAGTGTTTCGTTGTTATTTTAGTTTAAATATTCAGAATCATGTTTTTTTATATTTATTATTTATAGTTCACAGAAAAAGTATATACATATAATCATATTAAAAACTTACGTATACACACTTTATAACTTTACACATCGATATACAATTATTAATACAATTTCTAAAAAAAATATTTAATATAAGATGTTTTATCTTGCATTTGCATCTAGTTTTAGTGCAAGACTCAACTCCATTTAGTATATTGTTACGTTACTATTAGTATTTGTTCACTTGCCTAAGCTGTACTTCACGTTTGAATTCCCAATGTACAGCTAGTATGTATAAATCTTCCCTTATTCTAGTATCATCCATTCCTCTTTCGGTACAGAAATACTTATAAAGTTGGTATAAGCTCTCTCTGGTTGGCAAGCCTTCATTTCTTAATTTAATTTTATAGTATTCTTTTGACATTCCTTCAAAACTATTAAATTTAGAAATAAAGATATCTAACCAAGTCGAAAATGTTATTATCGATGAGTCTTGAAAATGCATACCTGCCAAAATTGAGTTTACCTGTTAACTCAGTAACTTTATTTTCATTTTATAACTCCTTCCTTTCACTTTTTATTTTAGCAATTTTCTCTGGGATTTTAGTTTCATTGTATTTGTTCATTATAAAGAGATACTGGCTTGCCTCCAATTCTTACTTTTTTCAATGCATAATTTCACATCTATAACACAAAACAAGCTTATAAACATATTTGTCTAATTATTTCCTATTAAAAATCTGTACCTTTTTTTCTTAGCAAATCTTACCTCATTAATTTCTAGTTATTTCATTAATTTTTCAATTCTCATTTTTTTAACGAAAAAGGGATATAAACCTATTTGCTTTTATAAATGTTTGTTATTATTCATAAGTTTTATAGCTATTTCTTTATTAATTAGTACAAACTTTTCATTTATAAATTTCATCCGAATTTCTTTTGTGGGTTGACATTCACGAACAACATGAATGTCATCTTCTCTTTGTCCACATAATGGTCAAATACCTTGAGGTATGTTCAAAATTAACTATGTAGTCTTCTGTACTAAAGGATTTGTAAACTCTGCTCGGAATAACAGAAGCATATTTTGCAATGTGGTGTCTGTACGTACACAAAGTCTTGGCTTTACAGGCCATGCATTTCTTCATGACCCGTCCCTTGCTACCATCTCCTTCCCTTTTTCATGCTGCTACCGTCATTCTTTCTTTCTTCCTCTAATTTTTCTTCTTTTTCCTTCCTGTCTTATCACCTCTCATTTATATTCGCCACACATAATGGGCCCACCATTTCCCTCGTCCTGTTCCCTGCTACACTTGGGACATTTCCCCTGCCTTCTTAGCAGCATCTTTCACAATTTCTCGTCCAAAACCGAGATACTAAAATGTACAACCAGGCACACATTACAATGGACAATGGAATACAATGTTAAACATTGCAAGGAAAATTTCCTAAAATAACTAATTCTTTGAAATTCTATACTAATATCTTTAACATAAATATGTATGATATGTACATTTGTTTTCGATTTTGTTTGCTTTCTTCTTGAAATACGTTACGCAAACTTCAGTTTGCAACCACGCTACTCACGTAATATAATTCAATGTGAACCGTAAGTAATGTCCTTAATTTCATGGGGTTATTCTTTTTGATATTTCAAACAAAAACCCTTATTAAACTCATTTTTGCTCCCTTTTAGAAGAGACAAAAATTGTTCTATATGAAACGTTTCATAGCGTCTTTTGGGAAAGCCATTGATTGAATTCCCAACATGCTCAGTCAATTTAAGAGGACAGTGTATTATGATAATAGATGATTGAAATAATTTTTGTTTTGTTCTTTGAATGTGCAGAAATTTCATCCGAACAAATGTGACTTTTCATTCTGAAAAGGAATTTTAAATTATTAGGGCCTACATTTGCTCGGATCGAATTGCTGATCATTTAAAGGATAAACTAAAATTATCTCAGTAATATGTCACTAATTACTATTTATTTGAAAGAAAATGTTGTTTGTTGTTGTTTTGTCCGCTGTCTGAAGACAGGTCTGAACCTCATAAGTGATACCAATAAGGCATCACTCACGAGGCAACTAAGACTTGAGCCAATGGGGGTAGGGAGGCTAGTTCCTTTCTCCCTCCATTGAATATATCGTTGACTAGTAGTGTATTGCACTAATCAGACTTTAGATGTATATAAACAATTGTTTTTCCTCTGACACATAGGCCTATTGTTAAGTGAGATCTACTGCCTGATAATAGATGTACGTATCAGCCAGAACCTCAGTGAGAGGCAAGGAAAATGTAACATAAATTATAAGTGTCATGTATAATGTTCTAAAATTATTCATTTTATTACAAACATATTTTGAAGTATTAATATAATATAATATTAGTACATTATGCAACGAGCCTATAATGGTAGTAATTAAGACGCGAGTATGTTTATGAAACGAGCGCAAGCGAGTTTCATAATTTTCATATGAGCGTCTTAATTACCATTATAGTCAAGTTTCATACGACTTTTTATGCTCGACCATATTGATTTTTTCCGGCAATTGGTGAAATGAATTTGCGGGAATGTGCTTTATGAAAGGCTGGAAGATGACGGTGAATTGATGTTAATTTGTGTGTTGTTTTTTTCGACTAAGTTTAATATTGTCTAATCTCGCGCTAGTTGTCTTTCGATTGCATATCCTAGAATAATCGATACTTGCGCGTTCATATTGGTACAGTGGTATTTTCTGATTAGTGGAACACCTGAACTTTAATGAGGTCATTAAAGGGCTGCTACCAGGTGTACATATAATTACTACATAAAATATAATATAATATAATATAATATAATATAATATAATATAATATAATATAATATAATATAATATAATATAATATAATATAATATAATATTTAATGTAAATGTACATAAATTATGTAATTCTATTATTAATTCTATTTGGAAGTTACATAATAATCATTTCAATTAACAGAGCAGAATAGCAAATTCCGCGTGAGTTAAGTAAGCTGTTGGGTAATGGTTGTGGCAGCATCACATCTCTCGCTACTAGTATTATGGAAATCTGTCAGGTGCAAGGTTTCAGTGACCTGCGTATACTACTACTACTACTACTACTACTACTACTACTACTACTACTATTACTACTACTGCTACTGTTACTGCTACTGCTACTGCTACTGCTGCTGCTGCTAGTTCCACGATTGTTTGTATCGAAACAATGAAGTAACCTATATAGACCTGCAGTTTGATGCACGTGTAAGTGTATCTGTAAATATAACAAGTGCAGTAATGTTATTTGCGCCTAGCTTGTCAGATGGCACATTTCAAACTCTTCTCCGGTGACAGTTATTTTGTGTCAGAATTCTTCATAGAATTTCCTTGACAGGGTCATCGAGATTCGATTTTCAGTGAAGAACGAGATTTCTGTCCTTTCACATGAACCCAAGGACAGTTCGCTCACATTTACAATCGGGTTCGTATGCTCCATGGACGACAAAAGTGACGGTCGAATCTTCATTCAGTAGCTGTTTGTAAGAATAGAGCTACATCTCTTTCAATACCTAGAAGATTTTATTAGCATCGTCTAATTGCGTAAATTGTATTTCTAGCCAAAATTATACTCCGTTTTAGTCATATATTGCTCAAGAACAGTGGTAATAAATTATTAATCACTTTCTGACACTTCTAGATATTGTTGGCGATCACCCTCTAAGCTCTGCTACTCTGCCAATGTGAATAATTTCATTTCTGACGCCGAGATATGTGTAAAGCAGGGGTTCTCAACTTTTGAGGGTTGCGAGCACCATGAAATGGAATAGGTTTAATAGGCCTATATGAATACAAAAAATAAAATAAAAAGTAAATTTTTGAAGCTGTCACCAGGATAATGATGTTTCTGAACTTGAATGTTCCTCAGAATTTCGGTGATGTCCAAGGAGAAGTCGCTTATAGCTACACGTAAACACTCTTGCAGATGTGAATTAGTTAATCGTGATCGTGCTTTGTTCTTTAGGTGTGTCATAGGTGAGAAAATGTTTCTCCCCCCCCCCTACCTGCATAGATAGGTTCCCTCGACCAGACATTTGAAAAAAAAAAACAGACAGTAGTATGTGGAGCATTTTTGTATCTTCTGCTCCCGAAAGACTATTATTTTTCCTTTTAAAAGAAATATTTCAGAACTGAGATGGACTGGAGATCTATCAATTCAAGTTCCCCACGCGCAGTCATATTATTTTTCTCTTGAATACAACTTGATATCTCTGTTTAATTCCACACTGAATTAAAAATAGTTATACATCATGAAATACGAGAAGCCCTGTCGGGTCTGTAAGATATTATAATGGATGGATAGGAACACTATCCGGCTCTTACATCAAGGATAAGTTAAAGACGGAAATATATTAAGATTTTGTTCGTATAACAAAGTCTGAATTAAAAAAGAAAAACATCAAACGCGTTCGTGCTCGCGAGCAATTTCTTACTCACATGACGAGGGCACCAAGTGTCATTGAAAGAGCACCAAATTGAGAATCCCTGGTGTAATGTGTAGTTTGTTATTTCAGATAATATGATAACAGTTACGAAAACTGCCTGTTGAAATCGGATTTTGACATTCTCAAGAGTTCGTCGGTTAATATGAACAAGGAATTATTCATTCAGAGCCAGCGATTTTTACTGTCTTTAATTATATCTGCTTCCCTTAATTTAATTACTCATAGATGGTGGTGGCGCCGCGAAATCACCCATTTCATTGTAGCAGAAAGAAGCAAGTCATCGTTACACTACAATTAATACTTACTTACTTCAGGTTTTTAAGGAACCCGGAGGTTCATTGCCGCCCTCACATAAACCCGCCATCGGTCCCTATCCTGTGCAAGATTAATCCAGTCCCTACCATCATATCCCACCTCCCTCAAATCCATTTTAATATTATCTTCCCATCTACGTCTCAGCCTCCCCAAAGGTCTTATTCCCTCCGGTCTCCCAACTAACACTCTATATGCATTTATGGATTCGCCCATACGTGCTATATGTCCTGCCCATCTCAAACGTCTTGATTTAATGTTCCTAATTAAGTCAGATGAAGAATACAATGCGTGCAGTTCTGCGTTGTGTGACTTTCTCCATTCTCCTGTAACTTCATGCCTCTTAGCCCCAAATACTTTCCTAAGAACCTTATTCTCAAACACCCTTAATCTCTGTTCCTCTCTCAAAGTGAGATTCCAAGTTTCACAACCATGAAAAAACAACCGGTAATATAACTGTTTTATAAATTCTGTCAGATTTTTTGACAGCAGACTAGATGACAAAAGCTTTTCAACCGAATACTAACAGGCATTTCCCATATTGATTCTGCGTTTAATTTCCTCCCGAGTGTCAGTTATATTTGTTACTGTTGCTCCAAGATATTTGAATTTTTCTACCTCTTCGAAAGATAAATCTCCAATTTTTATAGTTCCATTTCGTACAATATTCTGGTCATGAGACATAATCATATACTTTGTCTTTTCGGGATTTACTTCCAAACCTATCGCTTTACTTGCTTCAAGTAGAATTTCCGTGTTTTCCCTAATCGTTTGTGGATTTTCTCCTAATACATTCACATCATCCGCATAGACAAGAAGGTGATGTTCATTCAATTCCAAACCCTGGCTGTTATCCTGAACTTTCCTAATGGCATATTCTGGAGCAAAGTTAAAAAGCGAAGGTGATATACACCACAATTAATAATAAAAAAATCATTTATCGTTAATGTTAAAAAAGAGAAACATGAGCAAAAATAGTTTTCACCATACACTCTTGATGGTCACTCTTTCACTGCTGCCACTTTTAAAATGATTCTTCTATGCATACATTTTGTCAAGCTTTAGTCCATGGACCCCGATCACGGACGGTACATGCCAAGAATCTAAGAGACGGCTTTGCATATTTTCTATTCTTTCGAAGGAAGATATTGTAATATCTTGCTCTACTTCTCACAGCCGGATCCGTCACTCGCATATCTTTTACCCAATGGAAGATTTGGTAATAGCTTGACTATAAAGTGCGATTTGTTGAAATATTACTAAGCCTGAATTTTAATCTTAGCTTATAAATTGTGACATCTAGAAGTCGTACGGTTAGGTTACATTTCAGTTTTATATCAAGCCTTATTCTGTGTTTGTAAACATTTGAACGAATTTAAAAAAAGACCCATAATTTTAGCCGCCATTTGCGTCATAAATTTTGAATATAAAGTAGTCGTCCAAAATTAATAAAATAGGCGAGCAGTGGAAAACTAGCCATGAAACCAAATAATCTTCTTTACATGACTTTGATCTTGTATAATTGTACTGTTTGAAACAATGTCGCGAGACTGATATATTATGCTTTCCCGTTATTAGTTTAACGCTACTCATAACATTTCAATAATTGCTTTGACGTGTTACTAATCGTATTGCAGTCTACAGGATATTTTCTTGAGCCACCGGCGCCGGCGTAGCTCAGTCGGCTGAGGCGCTTGCCTACAGATTCGGAGTTGCGCTCGAACGTGGGTTCGATTCCCGCTTGGGTGATAAACTGGGTGGGATTTTCCGAGATTTTTCCCATCCATAAGGCGAATGTCGGGTAATTTATGATGAATCCTCGGCCTCATCTTTCCAAATATCATCTCGATATCACTAATCCCATCGACGCTAAATAACCCAGTAGTTGATACAGCGTCATTAAATAACCAACTGAAAAAAATATATTTTCTTTAACTACTATTTGATCATCGTACGCAAAACTGAAACAAGCTAATTTCATAGGTAGGCCTACTCAAAGAAGATGGGACTTCAGTTTCCAGATCGCAAGCAAAACGAATGGTTCACTCACGCCTCAAAAAATACGCTTATTATAAATATAGGAGAGTGTTTTTCAGCATGTTTCATATTGAGATTTCTATTTTCCTCGCATTTCTTAGTGCGGCTCCCTTGTCTAAGGTGTAGAACGTATAACATATTAACATACGTAGTGTGTCTAAAAAGTTCGGTGAATGGTGCCATATCTGAACAGTAACATCGCGCTAATGCGCGGGCATGCACATGGCTCTTGAGAGACGTGACGAAAAGTGCCACCTAGCGTGGAGTACACGTGACCGGCAGGGTAAATCCGCTGCGGCCAGTAGAACGTAGTTAGTGTTAGTGTCACAGCACAATGGGAAACGCGTGAACATCACGTTCTGCTACAAACTGGGGAAAACGGAAAGGCATGAAAAGTTGGTGCAAGTTAACGGAAGGAAACTGTGAGCAGAAAATATTTTACGAGTAGTTCAAATGCTTTTTCAAAGGGATGGAAATGACTGAGGATGAGCCACATTCGAGTTAGCCGTCGACAGGCAAAACCCCAGACATTATCGAGCAAGTGCGACAAATGCTGGCACAAGATCAGCGACTGACTGCACTATTGATGGTGGAGGAATTGCGCATTGACAAGGAGACGGTGCGCATCATCATCCGCTATGATTTGGGTGAGCGGAACATCTCTTCCCTGTTTGTGTCGCACAAGCTGACAGATGAGCGAAAAGCAAAACGGATGGAAACGTCTGGAGATTTCATTACCGGTACCATGTGTGACCACCATCCATTCTTTCTGCAAATCATCGTAACAGATGATGAGACCTGGTGCTACCAGTTCGATCCAGAATCCAAGCGGCAATGGATGGAATGGCGTTCACCGACTTCCTTGCGACCAAAAACGAGTCGCCCGCAAGGTCGAAACGCTATTGATCGCCCTCTTCGACTACAACGGCATCATCCATAACTCCATAAGGAATTCGTTCCTGCAAGTCAAACAATTAACGCCGCATTATACCAGCATGTTTTGAAGCAATTGCTACAACGTATCTGGCGTGTTCGGCCAGAGTTGCACAGGACTGGAAAGTGGAGGCTGCGAATTCCTAGCTCAGCACCGGCTGCCTGTTCTTGAGAATCCACCATACTCTCCTGACCTGGATCCTGCGGACTCCTGTTCCCCCATCTGAAAAGGGTCATGAAAGACACATTTTGCGGATGTGGCACCCATCCAGAATCGTGTTACATTCGTTCTGCGATCAATTTACAAGGAGGACTTAGCTAACAGTTCCGTAAGCTGTATGAACGTTGCCAAACATGTGTTGTAGCAGGTGGTGATGGTTCGATCATGTCTGGGGTTCTGCTTGCCGACGGCCGACCCGAACGTGGCTCATCCACTGTGAATGCTAAAAACACCCGCCAATTTCTTGTATTAGCAATATAAATTTTGTGAATTTTACTCGCTACACTAATACAAAAAAAAAAACGCCGGATCTAACTCAATCGCTCAATTGGCAATACTGCTTAGGACTCCGGGCTCTGAGAGTCGAGCTCGTCAGTAGCCGATGGGACCTTACCTGCAGCGCTCTGGAAGGATGGCCCGCCGGTTAGCGTCGGATTCACGAATGCCATCCGGACCATTCGTCACACTTAGACAATCATCGTATGTAAGGCGTAGAATGGGCCTAAAGAGTCTAAGTTCAAGGATTTATACCGGATCCAGCCCTCGTGAAATAACTAAATAAATAAATAAATAAATGGTTAAATGAATGAATGGACACATTTATAAATTAATAAATAGATGGATAAATGGATTAACAAATGCATAAATGAATTAATGAATCTATAAACGAATAAATTATATAAATCAATGATTAAATTGATACATAAGAAAATAAATGGGTAAATAAAACAATAAATTGATACATGAAACAATAAATATATAAATGAATGAACAAATAGATATATGAACAAACGGATAAATGAATGAACAAATGGATAAATAAATAAATTAATGAACAAATGAATGAAGAAATCGATAAATTAAGGAACAAATGTGTAAATTAATAAATAAATGTATAAATTAATGAATAAATGTATAAATTAATGAATAAATGCATGAACAAATGGAAAAATGAATGAATAAATGGATAAATGAGTGAATGAATGGATAAATGAGTGAATAAATGTATAAAGGAAAAAATATTAATGAACAAATGGGTAAATGAATGAATAAATGTGTAAATGAATGAATAAATGTACAAATGAATGAATAAATGTATAAATGAATGAATGAACAAATGGATAAATGATTGCATAAATGTATAAAATATTGAATAAATGTATAAATGAATGAATAAGTGTATAAATGAACAAAAGGATAAATGAATGAATAAATTTATGAACAAATGGATAAATGAACGAATAAATGTAAAATTTGATTAATGGATATTTTATAAATGAATGAATAAATGGATAAATGAATAAATTAATGAACAAATGGTTAAATAAATAAATGCATAAATAAACGAATAAATGGATAAATTAAGGAATAAATATATAAATGAATTAATAAATGAATGAGCAAATGGATAAATGAATGAATGAACAAATGGATAAATGAATGAATGAATTAATTAATTAATAACCAACTACTTTCGTTACATTCAAACTTGAATGCATGGTATAATATCTATAAATCTACAGTATATAATATACGAGTACCTACATTAATAGATTAAAAAAAATGATTTTATGGCACGATTTGTTACACTAACATCATTCGAACTTGGTCTCCTCGGAAAAGCTTACATCACAGACAGGAAACCGTGGCTAACGAGAAAGGCTACTACGCGATGTCGCATTGTAATCTTCACATGGCCAACATTGAATAAGTTTATATATAAATGCAAGTTCAACATGAGTTTAATATAATATTTCCTTTTTTTTTTAAGAACTTTGAACATAAATATTTATATTAGGCGATTGTCAAGATGGCCATGACTAGATTCATAATAACCACGTGTCTCCTATTCGTGTTGTAGCAGTGTAGCCTATCTTTCTTGTTAGCCACACAATAAACTCAACAGTATGAAAGAATACATTCTTTTTTGCACAAGGAATGTCCTACTCGGAAAATTTTATTATAATACATGGGGATTGCAATATATTTAAATGGGTAATGTTATTCAGTTTATCTTGACAGATGCATGCACAATACATGCGTAATTGCATAAAGTTAATACAAGATTGACATTAATCACATGCAGATGGATGAATAACATTGTAAGCAATATTTACAGTATACTTGCATGTGCATATAATATACAGTATACCAGATTCCTAATTGTCTGTGGTTCAAAATCGATTTCCACCAAAAAAAAAAGACAGAATTGTCATCTTAATAGTAGGTCTACATTCTATTTCAATACGTTTTATTATTTTTTTTGGACTCAACGTTATTCATAGCTTATTATTTAATTTAGGTAATTACGTATACGTTCACTAGTCCACTCCTGTGGAGTAACGGTTAGCGCGTCTAGCCGCGAAACCAGGTGGCCCGGGTTCGATTCCCGGTCGGGGCAAGTTACCTGGTTGAGGTTTTTCCGGGGTTTTCCCTCAACCCAATAATGAGCAAATGTTGGGTAACTTTCGGTGCTGGACCCCAGACTTATTTCACCGGCATTATCACCTTCATCATTCAGACGCTAAATAACCTAAGCTGTTGATAAAGCGTCGTAAAATAACCTAATAATATATATACGTTCACGAAAGACACACTTCGATCATACAGCAAATCAGACGTTACACGCAATCACAGAGATTTTCTTTCTTTTTTTTTTTAAGGAACATTTATCTCTTAAAAAATCCCTTTGCTTACATTGCTAATGTTTTATTACTAGAGACAAAACTCAGCTAGAATCCCTATGCATTCGTACACAAGTCAGATTGCCTTTTTATTGAGAGCTTGAATTCATATTTACTTACCCTTATCCGCTTTTCGTCTTTGCGACCTACATCGTAAGTATTACAATAAAATCATATCCGATTTATGTGTGACATCTGCGGCTGTTTCAAGAATCAATACACGATAGGCGTGAATCCCGATTCGTTGATGTCAGAGCCCTTTACCGCCTGACAGAGCTGCTGTGCCAGAGAGTTAAAAGACTTTTTGTTCTTTTGCAGACGCGGTAGAAATGGTTGGTCCAGGAAGATAAATCTTGGACCCGCTGCCAACCAGAGCCTGCGTCACTGGCGATGTAGCAGAGTAAAAGTAAGGTCAACTCCGAGCCCTTTCTACTTTAGTCATTGTAGTGTAGAGGGTTGCAGTTCTATGTGTGTATTGTTTAGCATATAATAGTACTGAACGTTTGCAAACTACTGTAGTTCTCAACTACAGAGTGACTAGTGGGGATGGTTGACCGCAGACTATTGTGTCGCGTTGCTTCGACACCAACGTCGCACTTCTGAACATACATTTTTGTTATGCGCGACAACTCAAGTCGGATGATTTGCAGAACGGAAGGCCACTGTGTTCTACTAAATACCATACTCAAACTTATCAGGATTTTTGACTACCATTATAATATTTTATAACGGGAAAAGATTGATTGTACTTTGTTTCCAACTCAATGCTGAGTCTATGTTAAGTCTCCAGTTAGCCAGTATGCGTTATCTTAGAATTTTAGAACAATATTTGGTGCAGAAGAAAAACAAGAGCAAGTTGAAAAATTTATTGAATTGAAGAAAACTGATAGCTAAAAAAAGCAGTGTAATGCTTAGGCTTTCATTATTACTAGATCAGGACTGCTCTGTTCCAAATACATTAGACCAGGGGTTCCCAACCGGTGTGTCGCGCAGCTCCATGGAGTATGTCACGAAATTTTGAAATTGAAAAATAAATTTTATGTCATCCAGGAAGTCTCTTTACAACGCATTTTTTATTTGCAACGAAGTCTTTGATATGGTACATTTTATTTTGAGATAGACTTTACCAATGTAATGTGAACAACTGCAACAGTGCTCAGTTCAGCTTTTCATTTTTTCAACCATAAGGCCACGTATAGAGGAACTCTGTGCAACCCACCAAGCGCAGACTTGACATTAATTTAAATAGGCGAGTTTTCAAAAACGATAATAAAATTTTTTTTATCAGACATCCAGCATAGTTAGGTTGGGATTTTTGCCACATACCTTTGTTAATGCCACTTAAGCTTGTTTTTTTAGAATGATCGATTACATGTTAACCTCAACCTATCTACAACACTGATGTCCGATACTACATAGAAGTTATCAGTGCCGCTTTTCTGACGGGACGCTCTGAAACGGCGTTCCGGCACCTTTTTGTTGCATTTTTCATCATGGATCCGAAACGTGTGTTAATAACTATGTTTTTAATATAATTTTTCTTTAAATTCCACTTAGGGTAAACTAGGGTCTGTTGGACAGTCGGGCATGTTGGACACTCTGTACTTTTAACGTGTTACCTCGCCACTTGTGGGAACCACATTCTGCTAGAAGTCAATGACGGAAGTAGCCACGATTGGGGCTACTTCCGTCATTGACTTCTAGCAGAATGTGGTGCCCACAAGTGGCGAGATAACACGTTAAAGTACAGAGTGTCCAACATGCCCGACTGTCGAACAGACCCCACTTTACCCTATATCTTAAAAGTTTTAGTTGGACGAAGAGGAGGTTAAAACGACAAAATTTCCGTGCAGTGAACAGTAATCATCTCCCCGTTCGCTATAGAATAGTCTACACAGAGTTCTACCGCCTTTTTCTCCAGAAGAAAAGTACTTATTATTACTATTATTATTATTATTATTATTATTATTTAATAATAATAATAATAAAATAAGTGTGTCGCGGTATCGTGGGCATTCAATAAGTTGTGTCGTCAGTTAAAAAAAAAGGCGGAAACCACTGAATTAGACTGTTCACTTGAATCCTTAAGCACCACATACATATCACTGGTCCACAGAGATGACGCCTTTATTTAAAATTCAGTAATGTACAGCATAGAGTATGTCTTAGCTCTTTTATTTTCTGTCTCCTCCTCACTTTAATCATCTTCATTGGCACAGTTTTAGTACGCGGAGTATAAATTTATCGTTTTATGTACCTAATAATATCGTCGCATTTCATTAATTATTTCATATTAACCTGAAATGAAACCTCTAAATGCATAATCCACATAGGCACTAAACGAGATGAGGAAAATCATCTCTCTTGTGTTATCTCATTAATCACATTCGACCTCAAACATACAAATCTTAGTCAATGAGTCAGTGAAATTAAAAAGTAGACTAAAATAGAAAGATGAATACAGTACAATACACAAAGGGTTATCGAGTTTATAAGTAGATTCATGTGTTCAGTATTTCTGCTGGTTTTTCATAAATCCAAGAACAGCAGCAAATCTATGAAAAGAGGTCTTAAATTGAAACACATTATATTATAAGGTTGTCAATAGTACACTATAATATGTAATGTCGAGTACGTAGAAAATTAAATTGCATTATCTACGCTCGTTGGTAGTGTCTAAACTCTAAATATTCTGGTATTTTAAATTCCCCTTTACACGCACAATGATCCTTTGTTTACATAAAGCAATTTATTTTCAAGCATTTCCCGTATATTCATTATACTGAAACGCATTCCATAACCTGCCCTCTGCCATGTTCTTAACATGTCCATATCATTTAATTTGTGTCCGCATTTTATCTATAGTAATGTCACAAGAGGTCTGAGATTTGCCGATAAATCCACGAGCGAAGCAAGTGGATTTATTTGGAAAATCTCAGACCTCGAGTGACATTTATGAGGACTATTTTGTGAATAAAATAAAAATGTAAATAATATATCCCTAAAATTCGCCCACAAAATGTTAATAATTATATATTTATGAATACTGAACCTATTCAGATATTGTGAAGTCGAAATACATGAATAACGATTACTGCAATAAAGAAATTTGATGTTATTCAGTAGTGTCAATTGAGAAAAGCGAAATACAGGTTTTAAAATGTTAATTACATGTACTGTGCTTTTCTGTTGTTATTATAACAGAAATACGTTTTCATTATCAGCTGAAATCATAATTCAATTTAAACATTTTATAGTATAATTACAAATAACCTGATTAATACATTAATTAAATGAACAATTGTTATGAAGAAGTGTCATTTTCTTTAGATACAATGGACGTGGAATTAGAAGATGGAAGATGTAGATGTGGAATTAGGATTTCGTACTGAATTTAGTACAATGGATTCATGTTCATCGATTTACGTGGAAACAATTAGCGACATTAACTAAACAAAAGAACGACCTTACGATAAATTGATAGTGATAAATTGAGCTGCAAAAATTATAGCGATGTATGACTGTGATTAGTTGGAATTCAAAATTTCGTTACACTTCATTGGCCGAAAATGTAATGGCGTCATATGAACGAAATAGTGAATAATAGAGGAAAGTGCCCAAAACCGGACCCCCATTTTGTTTTTGATTTTAAAAAAATATAAAACAGTAAATAATTATGTTTTAAAAGCATGTAATATTTACTTTATAATGTTATGCACCATTTACATTTTACGTTTAGAAAATATGATTAAAAATTGGTATGAAAAAAATTATTTTCAATAACCTTACACTTTGGCGATTTGAAAAATAGTTGCCGAAATCGGACCCCTTGTAAAAATAATCAAAATAACACTAAACAAATTCGGAAAACGGTATTACATGAGGGAAAACATAATCTAGTTTCAAAGTATAAGTATAAAATTACAATTACAGGTTTTAGTTTTTAAAAAGAGATATAGGATGTATTAAAAAAAATACACAAAACGTACAACAGAATTAAATCGTTTAGCGACAAAAATCGCAGATGTTCATGTCCTTTTTAGTCCCAGCACATAACGCAAATGACCCAAAGTTCTTCTTTAGAATCCTCCGAAAATTTTCTGTCACAAAACACACATACCAAGCATCATCTTTGGATGGGAAAACTTTCGAGAAGAGATCCAATTCAGATATTGCAGAGGGCAAGTTGTTTTCATCTTCAGTGCTTGATTCTCACATTTTTCACAAAATTTAGACGATTTTTCACGAGCCCTTTCCCTTTTCTTGAAGGCAGTACTTCTGAACCACGTCCCTGGCCGCGATTGCTTTTGCGTCCTTGAGCACGATTCCGTACTTGTTGTTCAGCTTCCATTGCTTCTTTAGCTTTCTTAGCTTCCACCATTTGGGCTTCATAAGACGTAGATGTGATGATCGTAGGACTGCAGATCTTTCGCCCTCTATTCGAGAACCTCTTTTTTTAAATTTGGAATGGGAGTTATGTCAAACGGGCTTGTCTTAGAAGATGTGGAACCCTGAGGATCCTCAAGTGTAGCTGATTTGGGTTAAATTCTACAATAACTTGTGGTTCGTTCAAATCACATTCTTCTCCGTTCTCTGGAAAGCTCTGAT
This sequence comes from Periplaneta americana, assembly GCF_040183065.1. NCBI lineage: Eukaryota > Metazoa > Arthropoda > Insecta > Blattodea > Blattidae > Periplaneta > Periplaneta americana. The sequence goes on along the minus strand of NC_091118.1, from coordinate 124,567,218 downwards.
TTTCTGGTGTTCGTTTCTTTAACACAGATTCATAGAAAGAGAGATCTCGTTTTTTGTTTGCCTCTTCAATGTATTCGGCATCTGAAAACAGCTTCTTGTTAAAGGGTTGCTTTAAATTCATTGATTGCTATTTGAGCTGTTTGGCATCTAATATAGGCTTTGCCAAACGGGTCCATTGCATCAAAAGCACTGACAGCACGTTCATTGTGCCTTAACCACTGCCTGATTTCCTTGCTATAGTGAACTTTCAGGGGAACCATGAAAGTTTTGTCCAAAGATTGTAGTTAGTGTGAAGAGTGAGGTAGCAGCGACACAATTGTAACATGATTTGTTTTTGCCAAGTTGCTCAGATCAATATTCTGTGTGTGGCTAAAGTGACCATTCAAGAGCAACAGCACAGGGTTTTCTTTTGTAGGATTGGCAAACTCGGTGAAGTGTCGAAACCACTGAGTGAAGGAGTTCATTTGGATCCACTCTGAATGGTATGCTGTAAAGATTGTTCCTTCCTTCCCCATTATTCTCTTGAAATTTGGAACAGAATTACAATAGAATAAGAGTGTGTACAAATACAGGTAGACTTTAAATATGAAAAAATAAGAGGTTCAGTTTAGGCAACTGAAGGGGGTCCGGTTTACGCGACTATAGCCAACATTTTGTTAACTCAATAGATTTTTAACCAAACTTCTAGATTAAACTGTTTAATGACAAGCAGTAACCTTAAACCTTACCATTTAAGGATATATATAGATGGAGTGGCTTAACTGCCAATATCTAGGAAAAAAAAATGTAGCACAGTGTAAAAACTTTTTCCACTGTCAAAACACGTAATTGCGGACTGATAAGCAAGAAGTGAAGCGGGCGATGTGTGTACTCCGCTACAGAGTGGTAGAAGCCTAAACTACTATTTACACTTAGTACTGCTAGAGTTCAAGAGAATGCAGAGCCAGGAGACCGGGGGTCCACTTTAGGGGGAGGAGTCCGGTTTAGGGCACTTTCCTCTATGTTTTCCAATCTGCCTACTACATTAACTCCCAATTTGGAGGACCAAGACCATTTGCTTTCAACTCAACTAACGATTCTGTCCGTTAGCAATACTTATTCATTATATTACTACAGAGTCATCATTGAGCATCGTATATGTGATATTTATGAGTGAGACCACGCCAATATTCTCCCTCTACACTCTGGTATAGATGAGGAGGTGAGACGTGGCATGTGAGCTGTGCGAAGGGGAAAGAGAGATTGTTTCATATAGATTACTATTATACGAATCTACCGACGCGGATGTTCATCTCAAACTAAAACCTATCTCCCCCCCCATACCCATTGGTGATATGGGCGATTGTAAATTACACTGGAAAATAGTAAACTGCACTGCAAAGAAACCAGGAAGTTAATCACTTACCATGTAAACTGCACTGGATGACCGAGGAGTAGAAGATACAAACTGCACTAAAGCTGTGAGCTGATATTTGTTGCATAGACTGTATTAACGCTTCAACTTATTATGCGTGCCGATTATGAAACACTTGTTCAACACTAATACTGTACTACCATTTCAGTTTATTATGCGTGTCGATTACCAAACACTTGTTCAACACTAATACTGAATAGTAAACAGTTGGCAGAAAAATTTAGCACAGTAATTGAAAGTTCCATACACATACACCAAAAATCAGTTTAGCAAAAGTACCAAATTTGTATGAAATTAATAATAATCATACCGCTAACCTTGTCATTGTGCAGCTCAAACTCTTCTCGTTTCTTAGTTACAACGCGCTTTGAAAGAATTACATCGTGAGTTTTATTTCGATTGCTCGGTAATTACGGGTACATTTTCCTGCGTGCATTATACACATTTCTTTTTATTCGATTTAAATCATTATTGTCAAGAGAATTATTACTCTGGAAAGGAAGTTCTCTTGCAATTGTTCCAATCACTTTGCTCGGCCGCGAAGATATATCTTCCGTTGCTTTACGTTTTGCAATAGCGCTCACAATTTGGCGTTCTGACTTATTCACTTCTTTATCATCGTTATGAACTAACTCAAATCTAACAATATTATTGTTTCCTATCGTATAAATTTTCGCATTACACTTTCGGAGTGTACATCTCCACTTCACCAGATTTAAGTTCACTAACTTTGTAAAATTAAAAATCGTCAATAATAAGTAACTCTCTTCCTCTTTCACTAGTAGCAAGAGTAGCAACAGGCATTCCGACCGTTGAGTACACATAACAAAAGTGACTGGAGTCTGTTCAAAAATAAACATCAGTTTCATTACGCAGCAAAAGGCTGAGATTCAAGAGCCTCCACAACCAATTAAAACCTTAGGTAGGTATCCGTTATCCGTTATCAACACACGTTTTAAATAATACAGAGCAGTGCACCACCTTATTTCAAATGGTATCGTTTGGTGACAAAGTCTTCTTCTAGCTGAGAGTAACGACTTTCAGTTCTTATAATACGGTATATTCTATTTCAGATGCTGCTGTTAGGTCTAATATCAAGCTTAAAATAGAATAATTAATCGAACAACCCCAGAACCTATTGCATGGTAATAACAGTTACCTTCATAGTTCCAAATACAACTTTGAAAGTAATTCAGGAGCAAACGATTTATAATTGATAATAAATTAATTATTAATTAACAATAACAAAGCTGTATTTGAAAATATAACAGATTTAAATCAATGATATTTATTTATAACAAGTGCAGCGAAGCGCGCGGGTACGGCTAATGATTTAATAAGAAAGAATGAAAAATTGTAGACTTAAATATATGCATACATGATATAAAACAATCAACAATAATTTATGAAGACTATTTCGTTTATATGACGTCATTCCATTTTCGACCAATGAAGTGTAATGAAATTTTGAATTCCAACCAATCACAGTCACACTTTGCGACAATTTTTGCAGCTAGATTTATCGCTATCAACTTATCGCATGGTCGTTCTTTTGTTTAGTCATTGTCGCCAACTGTTCCCCCGTAAATCGATGATCATGAATACATTAAGATGCAACTACACGATTAAAATTTTCTTTCAACTTTAAAGCAATGAATGCAAGATTGATATTTAATATTAATTAATATATTTACGCAGTGAAGACGACGTTCAAAACGGCACACCATGTAGACACAAAAACTTCATGCATCTTAATTTAACGTATGTTTTAAACTTGATTCTTTCAATATTCTTCCCAGATTGCATGCATACGCGATTGGAATATTGAACTGTGTTGATGCAGCTTTAGTTCTGTTACACACTACAGCGAGAATGCGTTTGTCGAGCTATAAAAAATGCTTTCCTGTAGCACGTTAGTAACGGTCGAAATAAGGCACAGCTGACACTGGTCATGCTCACACAGGTAACTTAACCTTATTGTAGCCTATAAAATACATCTTCATCTTCTAATTCCATGTCCATTGTAGGCTATCTGAAAAAAATTACATTCCTTCATTCAGATTAGATAACTGCGTTTTCAACAATTCTTCATTTAATTAATGTATTAATCAGGTTACTGTAATTATATTATATCATTTTAAATTAAATCATGATTTCAGCAGATAATGAAATGTATTCATGTTATAATAATAAGAGAAAAGTGCAATACATGCAATTAGCATTGTTAAACCTGTATTTCGCTTTTCGCAATTGGCATTACTGAATAATAACATCGAATTTCTTTATTGCAGTAATCGATATTCATCTATTTCAACTTCACAATGTCTTAATAGGTTAAGTATTCGTAAATATACAATTATTAACATTTTGTGATCGAATTTTAGGGATTATTATTTACATTTTTATTTTATTCACGAAATAGTCCCAATAAATGTCACTCGAGGTCTGAGATTTCCCAGATAAATCCGCTCGTGGATTTATTGGCAGATCTCAGACTTCTCGTGACATTGCTACAGATAATTAAATTAAAGCAAATGTTTCCATTCCATTTCATTAATTAATTCATTATATAACATAAGTATTTGTTTTCAAACTGAAGTTATGCCACTTTCATTTTTTACTTTACTTATTTAAAAAAGTAGATTCTCCCATTTCATGTATGAGTAAATCCTGAGGATCTGAATTGTTACGCGGGGTCGTAGCATACACGCACGCACGCACAGCCCTGCCCCGCCACACGTCCACAATGCCAATGTGGCAGAAAGCTGTGAGCCTATTAGTGTCAACATGTACGACACCGCACGGTATAAAAAGTCACTTGTATTCCATTCAGCTCTGGTTACACCCTCTTATCGCCTGTTTGGTTAGTTAGAAAGGGGAGCACGCAGACTTTGTTACCCCCTCTTCATCCTCTACTGAGGGTAAATATGATCATAAGGCACGCCTTATGCATTTAACCCTGCGGGGGAGAGTAAATGTATCAAAGTTGGATTTCAAAGAGAAATCATTGTGTAACCTGTAATGCGATCATACAAACATGTATCTTCAACATGTGTTCTCTATTTTATTGCACCAGCTTTGTGACCCTTCACGAAATACGTTTCGAATGATACACAGAGTGTAAACGATATGAGCTGCCAAATTTATACAAGTTGTGCAGGACAGTTTATTGAAGGTATAGGTGTAATATTTTTGTCGCGCTTCGAAGTTAATGGAATAAAATATCATATAATATACAAGTTGTGCAGGACAGTTCATTGAAGGTATTGGTGTAATATTTTTGTCCCGCTTCAAAGTTAATGTAATAATAGTAGGCCTAATATACGTTACAAGAGCGGTATGTTGACGTTTTCATGGTCGAGGAAAAGACTGAAAAAGCGAAACGTAGTTGAGCTTTTTTAATTTCCGAGAACATGAAAACAAACACACCGCTCGTGTATCGTACATTATTTTGTGCAAAGATCGTTTATTACATACCTGAAAGACGAATTTCTAATTAGTTGTAATGAAATCTCCATGTTGGTTTCTGTTTAATGACGCCAACTTCGGAACACCAAAATATCTTTCAACATTGTTGCTGTAAAATGTTTTCTGTGTTTACTATACTCCAGCAGGCCGTGATATACGTCTGTCTTTTTTTCCCCCCAGTCTATAAATGCGAACTTAAAACAAACGGTAAGGTTATGTAATGATTTATTTTTCATTTTAATATTTTAACAATATTATTTATATAACATATTGCAGTAATAACATCGGCATCTGGAATCTCGTTGATTTTTCCACGGCTTCCTCAATGTTACTTGTATCAGGAATGCAGTAAGTTTCGTGGAGTAGTAGACTTTACTTAATTTTTGCAAATATTTAAAAACAATAATTAACATTGCAATTTAAGTGAAATTGCAGTGGTACGTTTCCAATTTATAATTATTACTATGTTAAACGTCTATAAAAATTATATGTTAAAAGTCTAAAGCAGTAAAATGAATGTCGCGCTTAAGCGGTAAGAAGAGGGAAATTGTTATGTGTGTTACATTGGGAATACTGAATGTGGTATTTCACACTTACCGCGTATTGGTTCTGTTCGGAAAACAAGCAAATACACACGATCTCGCACAAAATATCATATGATATACAAGTTATGCAGGACAGTTCATTGAAGCTGTAGGTGTAATATTTTCGTCGCGCTTCAAAATTAATGTAATAAAATATCATATGATGTACAAGTTGTGCAGGACAGTTCATTGAAGCTGTAGGTGTAATATTTTTGTCGCGCTTCAAAGTTAATGTAATAAAATATCATATGATGTACAAGTTGTGCAGGACAGTTCATTGAAGCTGTAGGTGTAATATTTTTGTCGTGTTTCCAAGTTAATGTAATAAAATATCATATGATGTACAAGTTGTGCAGGACAGTTCATTGAAGCTGTAGGTGTAATATTTTTGTCGTGTTTCCAAGTTAATGTAATAAAATATCATATGATGTACAAGTTGTGCAGGACAGTTCATTGAAGCTGTAGGTGTAATATTTTTGTCGTGTTTCCAAGTTACAAGTTGTGCAGGACAGTTCATTGAAGCTGTAGGTGTAATATTTTTGTCGTGTTTCCAAGTTAATGTAATAACATATCATATAATATACAAGTTGTGCAGGACAGTTCATTGAAGCTGTAGGTGTAATATTTTTGTCGTGTTTCCAAGTTAATGTAATAACATATCATATAATATACAAGTTGTGCAGGACAGTTCATTGAAGCTGTAGGTGTAATATTTTTGTCGTGTTTCCAAGTTAATGTAATAACATATCATATAATATACAAGTTGTGCAGGACAGTTCATTGAAGCTGTAGGTGTAATATTTTTGTCGTGTTTCCAAGTTAATGTAATAACATATCATATATAATATACAAGTTGTGCAGAACAGTTCATTGAAGCTATAGGTGTAATATTTTTGTCGCGCTTCAGAATAAAATATAATATAATATATAAGTTGTGCAGGACAGTTCATTGAAGGTATAGGTGTAATATTTTTGTCGGTTGAAAGTTAATATAATAAAATATATACGGTCTTACTAATAAAAACTCTATATACAGACGTTTAACTGTCTTATACTTATACAATGAGTAGCTCGTTTATAAGTTGTGTGTAAATTCCTTACTAATAATCACTACATACGTCGTGTATAACAGTATAACTGTTACACAGCTACGTCATAGTTTCGTCATTACTTCGTTACGAAAGGTAATAGAATATCAGATGTTCTCTACTGGATCCGGTAGAGCGCTCTAGTGTGGCGTGTTGAAATATCGATAGTACAACTAGCTCTAATCGATTACCGCACTAGATTTTGGTCAAAGAGTACAAGCTACAGCAATATTATTCTAATAATTCTATAATCTTTGGTTTGTTCTTCTGTGGTTACAAGGTAAACATCATCATAAAATGACAGTCGATACGAACAGCTGTTAAAGGGGCGGCCATTTTTTCACTATATACAACGCGTAAACAAGGGGTTTCGTGTATATAACTACCGCAAAGCAATTACCATTGTATAGTTACAGCCTGTTTATACGTTCATAGCTTATTCACGGTTTATTAGTAACGTTTTCTGTCTCAACTCTGCATAAGTCTAGTATAAAAACTATACACGGTTTATTAGTAAGACTGATAATGTACAAGTTGTGCAGTACAGTTCATTGACGGTATAGGTGTAATATTTTTGTCGGCCTTCAAAGTTAATGTAATAAAATATCATATTATGCGCAAGTTATACAGGACAGTTCATTGAAGGTATAGGTGTAATATTTTTGTCGTGCTTCAAAGTTAATGTAATAAAATATCATTTAATATACAAGTTGTGCAGGACAGTTCATTGAAGGTAAAGGTGTAATATTTTTGTCGGGCTTGAAAGTTAATATATAAAATATCATGTTGGTGGTGTGGATAAAGGTAACTGAACAGATAACCGGTTGAAAGCGGTAGGAGATATTTGTCTGGGAAATCGCCGAACTTCTCCTTACTAGTCTTATCTCTGAGGAATAAACGGAAGCTTTAATTTATTCTAAGCTAGTTGACTCTGAGATGAATCATCTTGCATGTATCGCTGAAGCAGTCGCTTCCTTCGAAAAGACATCTAACAGTTCTTATTGAGTGCGACAATTTCCGCGGTGTTGTTGTCATCTCTACAACAAAATAAATTGGCTGTTACTTTGAACACGTTGTGAGATATACAAATTAATTAGAAATGTTGTATCACTTGATTTTATAATTCCCCATCAATAACTTTAGAAAGTAATAACCGAAGAATCTTTCACATATTTTTTTTTTTCTGAATGTCAAGTTAATTAACTTTAAAGCTTTAAGGATGAATTCCAAATCTCTCATTTAACGAAATTATTATTTTAGTTTATTTTACTACATTTTATTCTGCATAAACAGCACTCTTTCCACTAATGAATATTACTTGCAGCACTACCATCTATTATCATAGTTCCGTTATGAAGACAATTGACTGGTCGTCTTCTTTGTTGTAGGTCTATCAATGCCAATGCGTTTGTAGTTTATGGGCTCATAAATTAGGAGTAATTTTAGAACTATGTTTTATACAAGGGTTAATTTTATATGAAAGTCTTTTCTATTCCGGACTCATTTAGATATTATGTCAGTATCTTTATACGAGTGTAGTTGCTAATTATGTTGGATACTGATTGAGCAGATCAAGGCATCTGATTTCTGATGATTAAGTTTGCAACACAATTATGTGGAGTACAGATTTTATATTCGGTACCGGTATGAATATGATATGTATTGCCATTACTCTACACATTACATCTAGTACTTAGTTTTATTACTCACAGCTTATAATTCCACGCTGTTTTAAAAATATATGTAATTTTTTTATTTAAATAAACAGTTCAACTTGGCGCTTTTCTATTAAATAATTTTGTTCCCTCATTTACCACTCATTTCTCTACAATTGAAACGTTGTTGGCCTATATCAATTTGGAAGATTGTATAGGCCATTCGTTATCTTGTAAAACCTACCTGCACATAAGACTAAGCAGAAAGTGGACTAAGAAGCTTCCCTCCCTCGCTACGATTCCACTTGTAGCTAGCTAACTTAGTTATCTCCACCATAAAGTTCTTACTATAGCTACAGCGCACGCTTGCATTTGTTTCCACGAGGTAAAGAATGATCTAACACCGGTAAATATTGTAAAAAAAAAGTTACATACCAAGATAGTGACTGCCAATACAGGGTGTAACTAAATTCAATACCCAAACTTCTAGGGATGGTACACGAGACCAAAACAAACGTTTTTTGTTAAATGACTATGAGCCTGAAAATTATTATCGAGTGACAAAACCAGAAACTGTACTGTACTGTAGCAAATAGTAGTAGTGTAATAGTAATAAACCATTAATAATAATAATAATAATAGTAATAATAATAATAATAATAATAAAATAAAGTTAAATCAATTAAGTTAAATTTACCAGCAGCCGCTGTTAGCTGAGTGCCAAGCAGTATCAAAACTTCCACTCCACTTCCTACTTTGGTCGACTCGTTACAGCTTGTAGCACAAGACCGGTAGCAACGGCAAGCAACGAATCTTTTCACGGCTCCGGAGTACAGTTCGACATCCATGTATTAACAGAAAGCCAACTTTATCATACTAAATACATATCCATGCTCGATACCTACAGGTGGAAATGTGTTGCACATTGCGCTTATGTTCGTTGGTGCTTAGTTTTCACGCCAATTTGGATTTTCTTGTTTTCCTTTCTTTCCATATTCCTTCCCTATCTATGTTCCTATTCTTTTCCTTCTATTTGGTTCCCTTTTAATTTAATTTATCTACTCTTTATTCTTCCTTTTTTCTCAGTAGATGGTAGTGCCTTTACCCTCTTCTTTTTTTCCGGTTGGCATCGCCGGGTGTTCGATGTTAACTTGAAGCGAACTTTTCCATTGGAAATTTCTGATTTGGAACGTACTTAACATTCTCGGTTGTTATGTTGTTTTCTTGGTGAGCACTTGGAGTAAGATCGAGGTGTCGGCTCAGAGCATTCGACAGTTTTATGTCAAACTAGCATAGACTAACTACAATCGATGTTTTATCCACAACAAAATTCTTAACAGGCAGTGTACTTATTTCACTTGAACTATATCATCATGTTCTTTACTTACGATTTGTATTACAGTATATAAAATACTGTTCGGAACTGAGTTGCGATTTTTTGTGACCAAGTAGAAGAACGAATTATTATCGATTGGTGTAAAAACTTAAAAATGCCAATTTTTGTAGATAAGTTACGTTAGTTTCACACTAAAGCTGCGGTTTGTTTACGGTGATCATCGCCCGGCGCACATCGCAGGCGATTGTCGCCTGAAGTAGCTAGCAGCTAAAAATGAATGCGCACGGTTTCTTTACAGCGATGATCGCCAATGTATATCGTTGGACGCGACGTAGATCGCAGGAGGTTGCTTCTGAAGCAAATTCAGGTTCCACATCGCCGAATACACGTTCAATAGTCGATATTAAGAGAAGGCCATGTAGAAATATTGAATCGAGTTATGGCAGCAAAACAAATTAAAATTGACAGCGATGTACGCTGATAAAGAAACCACTTCCTGACGATCATCGCTAACGTTTATAATCATCGCCTGCTATGATCGCCGTAAACAAACCGTAGCTTAAGCCCTCGATGTGTTCGATACACATCATATTTAGAGGGAGTCTGCTGCGAGCGTGGCTCGGTACGCATCGAATTAATGGGGAGTCTGCTGCGAGCATGTTCTCGGTACGAATAGTATTTAGAGGGAGTCTGCTGCAAGCGTGTTCTCGGTACGAATAGTATTTAGAGGGAGTCTGCTGCAAGCGTGGCTCGGTACGCATCGAATTAATGGGGAGTCTGCTGCGAGCATGTTCTCGGTACGAATAGTATTTAGAGGGAGTCTGCTGCAAGCGTGTTCTCGGTACGAATAGTATTTAGAGGGAGTCTGCTGCAAGCGTGGCTCGGTACGAATAGTATTTAGAGGGAGTCTGCTGCAAGCGTGTTCTCGGTACGAATAGTATTTAGAGGGAGTCTGCTGCAAGCGTGTTCTCGGTACGAATAGTATTTAGAGGGAGTCTGCTGCGAGCGTGGCTCGGTACGCATCGAATTAATGGGGAGTCTGCTGCGAGCATGTTCTCGGTACGAATAGTATTTAGAGGGAGTCTGCTGCAAGCGTGTTCTCGGTACGAATAGTATTTAGAGGGAGTCTGCTGCAAGCGTGTTCTCGGTACGAATAGTATTTAGAGGGAGTCTACTGCAAGCGTGTTTTCTGTACGAATAGTATTTAGAGGGAGTCTGCTGCAAGCGTGTTCTCGGTACGAATAGTATTTAGAGGGAGTCTGCTGCAAGCGTGTTTTCTGTACGAATAGTATTTAGAGGGAGTCTGCTGCGAGCGTGTTCTCGGTACGAATAGTATTTAGAGGGAGTCTGCTGCGAGTGTGTTCTCGGTACGAATAGTATTTAGAGGGAGTCTGCTGCGAGCGTGTTCTCGGTACGAATAGTATTTAGAGGGAGTCTGCTGCAAGCGTGTTTTCTGTGCGAATAGTATTTAGAGGGAGTCTGCTGCAAGCGTGTTCTCGGTACGAATAGTATTTAGAGGGAGTCTGCTGCAAGCGTGTTCTCGGTACGAATAGTATTTAGAGGGAGTCTGCTGCAAGCGTGGCTCGGTACGAATAGTATTTAGAGGGAGTCTGCTGCAAGCGTGTTCTCGGTACGAATAGTATTTAGAGGGAGTCTGCTGCAAGCGTGTTTTCTGTACGAATAGTATTTAGAGGGAGTCTGCTGCGAGCGTGTTCTCGGTACGAATAGTATTTAGAGGGAGTCTGCTGCAAGCGTGTTTTCTGTACGAATAGTATTTAGAGGGAGTCTGCTGCAAGCGTGTTCTCTGTACGAATAGTATTTAGAGGGAGTCTGCTGCAAGCGTGTTCTCGGTACGAATAGTATTTAGAGGGAGTCTGCTGCGAGTGTGTTCTCTGTACGAACAGTATTTAGAGGGAGTCTGCTGCAAGCGTGTTCTTTGTACGAATAGTATTTAGAGGGAGTCTGCTGCGAGCGTGTTCTCGGTACGAATAGTATTTAGAGGGAGTCTGCTGCAAGCGTGTTCTCGGTACGAATAGTATTTAGAGGGAGTCTGCTGCAAGCGTGGCTCGGTACGCATCGAATTAATGGGGAGTCTGCTGCGAGCATGTTCTCTGTACGAGTAGTATTTAGAGGGAGTCTGTTGCAAGCGTGTTCTCGGTACGAATAGTATTTAGAGGGAGTCTGCTGCGAGCGTGTTCTCTGTACGAATAGTATTTAGAGGGAGTGTGCTGCAAGCGTGTTCTCGGTACGAATAGTATTTAGATGGAGTCTGCTGCGAGCGTGTTCTCTGTACGAATAGTATTTAGAGGGAGTCTGCTGCAGGCGTGTTCTCGGTACGAATAGTATTTAGAGGGAGTCTGCTGCGAGCGTGTTCTCTGTACGAATAGTATTTAGAGGGAGTCTGCTGCAAGCGTGTTCTCGGTACGAATAGTATTTAGAGGGAGTCTGGTGCGAGCGTGTGTGTTTGTCACTTTTTTCTTCTTGAGACCGAGTTAATGTTAAAACTTTAATTTTGATTCAAGTTGTGTTTTTCTTCTCCTCGCTAGAGATTGGAGTGGCTTCTTTGTTAGGTTTTATAATGTTTTGTTGGTTATCCCCATTTTGAGTGTGAGTGGGGAGGAGAAGTTTGTTTCTATGTCTGTTATTCCACTTTTCTTGGACCTATTTATTGATAAAGGCTTTTAGGAAGAATTTTTGATAGTGTTTTTCTCTTGTTAGCGCAAGACAACCCACCAGTTATTCAACCCTTTGGTCCTTGCTTTCCTCAACAAACTTTTTATCTGCGGATGGATATGGGCAACAGTAACGCCACAGTTCTGAGATATGAATGGGAGAGACTGCCACTCTGTTTCCTCCATGATCCAGTCGTCATCAAGCTGACCTCGTCGCTTTGTAATTTGGCTTTGTTGATTCATGAGTTCGCTCTGTATTCCAAACTGTTGGCGGATTGCTGAAGTTAAGCAGTTTAGTTTAATAGGAACCAGAATACCATATGGCTTCAGTGTAAAACCCGAATTTGATAGCAGAGCTTTCCTCTACGTGATCGGTTATTGTACCAATCAACTGGCCAGATGGGGAACTGTGATTATGTTTTGAATTCAATATTGAAAACGATGTCATTGTAGAGTAGGATATCATAATGCCTGAATGACATCTCAAATCTGACCGTAACGTCGCAATGCATAACGTCATGCTTGATTGCCTTTTGCGCGGATCAAAGTGAATGTATTTGAAAGAGCATTGGGTACACAAATAAGTTCAGATCGCTCGCTTTGAGTTATTTTCGTCCAAATCTTATCTTCTTCAGCTCTATTGTTGTCATTATTATTATTATTATTATTATTATTATTATTATTTTATTTTTATTAATCAAGAAGTAAGCGGCTTGCCTGTCGGTCCGGATTTGTGCTCGCGCATGGGTTCTTTTCCCGCTTGGGCTGATTACATGCTGGTTGGTTTTTTCCAAGGCTTTTATATTCTGGTTTTCTTTGGGTGGTATCTACTAATTTTGAGTAAAATAATAGTTTGTTTTCAATTTTACAGGGATTTATATTTTTCGAATGGGGTTAAGTACCTTACCAGTTTAGTAGTGGGGGTCGCATATTATCGCCGCGCTCTCACGGTTAACATTCGGCAGATCTTTGAGCGGCCTCGTGCATAACATTTGGCAGGTCTTTGAAATTTAATTGTATTATTGTTTTCAATTTCTTATGTCGCTGCTCCAATCACTCGCCTCAATTTGAATATTGCAACCAATAAGCTGCTTCCATTATTAAATGACACTTACTTGTCTAATCCACGTGGACTAAAACCGAGGTTACAATGTCTTGTGCTGAGGACGAACATTAAGGTATGTGATTAAAAATTATTATTAATAGTTATTATTAAGAGTTAAGAATGTCAACGTACTCGTATATGAAATAATAATAATAATAATAATAATAATAATAATAATAATAATAATAATAATAATAATAGACCATTTCTGTGGTGTAGGGTTAGCATGCTGGTCTCTTATGCAGAGGGCCCGGGTTCGATTCCAGGTTGGGTTGAATTTCCTGGTTGAGGTTTTACAGGGTTTTTCCTCTACCGTAAGGCAAATGCCAGGAAATTCGGGCCACAACATCCCTGAAAATCACCGGCCTCATTCATCACCGAAATCGTATTCATAACAAATCAGTCATACATATACAGTCGCCATCTACTTCACAACAATAGAACCAGTCTCAACAATAGTACACAGGCCTTCGGATTTCAACCAAAGATTAACTCGTGATATGACCAAAGATATTAAAGCGAGTATAAACAACAGCAAGGGGGGGGGGAATAATAATAATAATAATAATAATAATAATAATAATAATAATAATAATTATTATTATTATTATTATTATTATTATTATTATTATTATAAAATAATAGCCATTTAACAATATAACAAACTAGTGCTTATTCTTATCGAGGAAGTAGACGTGACAATGTGACGCTTAGAGTGAAACCTACAGAGCAACAATCGGTCGGCAAAATTATGTTTTAAAAGCACACGGCACGTTATTGTATGATGCCGACATGTTAAGCATGAGGCCGCGGCGATAATACAAAAGTATAGCCCAGAAGTGGGTCGCTCCTTCAAAAAATTTGGAAACCACTGCTCTAGTGGGAAACCTCCCTCAGAGTAAATTTTGGGAACAACGGTTGAAACAACATGTTGAAAATTACTATTTAAATCTTAAAAATTTGATTCTGTGTTAACAAAATGTTTTTTTCCGTGTGCGACTTTCTTTTGTAGTTCGTCAGCACTGTATAAAACCATAAAGGAACATAGAACAAGAGACCGAAATGACACCGGAGAAATGTGTTTAATGAAATTTGTAACAGAGGGTACTACTATCAACAGCTTAGTGATAACTACATAGCCGCGAAGTTTGCCGACACGCTCCTAAACTATGTTTGGCAGTACATTACAAAGCAACACGGAGTTCTTAAATCCTACATGCAAACTTCTTTCCTAATGTTTGTTTCCAGTGCAGGTGTTGCGCTGTGTTCAATGGGTCAGTACAAAAGCCCGCGTGATACCAATGTCTGCAAACTTGTGGCACGTTGTTAATACCGTTCCGTGGCTAACACGTTATTGACCCTTTACAGCCCACCACAACGGCTGGTGTTATAAAATGAAGTTATTGAAAGAGGGGCAATGAAATAATGCTGGCACGGTTTGCGTTGGCCACTGGTACAACAGCTGTGCAATATCGTAACACAAGTGAGATACCGATATATGAATCAAACGGAAGTCTCCATTACATGTATACACAGTTTCCTAGCTTAAAGAATGACGTAAAACTTCTAGCTGGAAACAAAATATCACGCTTTCAGTAACAAAACATAACAATAAATAATAATAATAATAATAATAATAATAATAAATATATGTTTATGAGATATGTAAGGTTTCTTCCCGCTCATTTCATATTTGAAATAGTAATACGGTAGCCAACTTTCAATTTCACGCTTAGGAAGATATTCTTTAGCAGCCATTCTAAGGATATGAGATCGCCATTTGTTTCTAAAATTTTTAATGTTGTCTAAAATTGAACCGATTTTTTAGTTCTTAAAAAAGTAACTCTTCTAGGTCTACTAGTCTTGTCTAATTTAGTGCAGCGTGAAATTCTTCAAAATTTAATTTCATTGAAACTGCTTCGTTGTCCATCACATTAGCGTATGGTCCAAGTTTCGCTAACAAATCAGAAAATTGGTTTCGCCAAAGTTTTGTGGGCTTTAATTATGTTATGTTTTTGACCAAGTGAGGGTTCTAAAATTATATTAATAGCATTCATTACATAATCAAAGTTATTCAGATTTGCTTAGGCCTATATTCTTTCCAATTCATAGCTCAATTGTTAGAGTATATATTTAAAACATTAAACTTGTTCTACATGTTTATTTTCCACAGTCTGACCAACTGATATCTTCTTTCGACTTATATTTCTCGAAAATAGTTCCAATTGAAAGACCTAACGTTAGAATTCATTTTCAGAAAACTCCAATAAAATAATACCATATCACCTGTAAACATAAGTAGATATATTTTATTACATCTCTGCACTGTGTGACGTCAAAGTTCGCGGTGAGAGGGGGAGATAAATAGCAAAGGCTTGCACTAATCTGTGAGAAAAAATATGTCTGAACTCACACCTTACACTCAAGCAAGGCGTGGCCAGGGCATTGGAATGAAGGCAACCACATATATTTTGTTTCCATTTCTAGTACTCTGACGCCTACGATCAAGGTAATTATATAATCGGCGATGTATGCATTGGAGGAGGAAAGGAACTAGCCACCCTACCCCATTATCTCCTGACCTAGTTGCCTCATGAGTGATGCCTTATTGGTGTTACTTAAGAGGTTCAAACCTGTCTTCGGACAGTTTACTAAACAACAACTATATATATATATATATATATATTATATACAGGGTATTAAAAACAGTGTTCCATATTTTGAGATGAAGTAGTATGCACCAAAACAAGAAAAACAGTCTAACGAACATGGGTCCTAAAACTCATACCTTAAGAGCTTATTCACCACCACTATGGGAGGAGCTGAATGTGATGTCCATTTTTCATAGTAATGCATCCTTCTGCCCTACGTCTTAGGGAATCACGCACTCTTTGAAACACTCCTGGTTGGTCTCATGTGTTGGCAGGCATTGAGCGCGTCGTCAATGTCTACTAGCACATCCGAGACCATATCTAATGGTCGATTTATTCTGTAGTTCTTCGCTTCTCGAGCCATTTTTGTTACATTGAAGAACGGAATCTGACTTTGAGTACCGGAATTTTATTCTATATGACATAGTTAAATGAAGTGACAACAGGTTGTGGATATCTTCCAAACACTTACATTTCATGGTTATGGTTAAAACGAAATACCTTTTTTTCTGTTCCGTTGCCACGCTTGTTGCTTGATTCATGGCTCGTGCTGTAGATTTAACACTTCTGCGTGATGTGTCGGCGTTATCAGTGCTGCTGTCCCAAACTGCAAGACGGGTCATCAATTCGTTTCTCCCCTTACCCTATATGCAGCGAAGACGCAAGAATCCTCAATCTTCTTTCTGTTATTTCTTACAGTAGCAGACGTTTGTGAACGAAAGACACAACTTGCATAGTCCGAGTTCCAAAGGTAAAGAAAGATAGGCTTCAATGATCGCGGATTTTAATTATAGATACAGTAGATATAGTATGTTGTTCCATATAAAAGACTCTGTAGTTTTCTTTTATCGCTTCACAATGTTTGTGAATGGGTTTCCCGTACGTTAAAAGTAATAGAAAAATTACAGTAAGATATTGTGTTTCTTTAACCTACTAGTGTGTAGTGACAGGAAAGTCTGACGCCAGTAGATGCGAATTCAGTGACTTAAACGATAATACTGATTTCAGATAAATAGAAAACTGAAATCATTCACAACTTACGTAAAATATGTCCTATATTCATGTGTGACCTGAAGAGTAACGAGGAAGTAAACAATAAAATACAAAAAAATGTTAATGGTGATGAATAAAGGACAGAAGAAGAATTACACTGGTCAACAGTCATTTTGCGCCAGACATAAAACTAACAAATTCTTACTAATTTCGACCTCCTGAATTCAAAAATAACAAGCAAAACGTTCCATCAGTTCGGGTTTTCGAGATGCACAATGTGATTCATTTTCTATGCATTTTATTTAATAAGTCGGTGTATTTCGTGTGTAACTATTTTGTTTTACAAATGTGACGACCCATTATGTGAAAACAATATTAATATGAGTAGGCCATCATGTTAGAAGCACTTGTAGAAACGGATATTAATTCATTGCCCTTTTACCATTCTATTTGGAGGGGGTGGAATAGGTTCGCGGTATGAATTCGCTGAGTTTACCTGATTTTACGTCAGAATGTGTATTTCTTTCACTATGAGCGTTAATGGCATTATAGTAATTAATATTTTGCAATAGACCATCCTGTCAGAACCACTTCTAGAAGCGGAAATTGTTTTGTTGCCTTTTTCGGTTCCATTTGGAGGGGAAGAAACAGGTTCGGCGTATGACATCGCTTCAGTTTACCAGGAGATTTACGTGGTGTTAGTATTCTGTGTAAGATATGTATTCTCATAAAGTGTGCTTTAATGATAATATTCAAAGTACGAATGGTTTATATGTGCGGATTTGAAGGTTGTAGTATTGCTTCTTGGAATGTCATTAGGCTACACAACATTTGCTACTTTGTGAGCGAATGGGACAGTCTCGCTCGAGATAAGCATTATAAAATAAAAGCAATACAAGCATGGCCAACACAACAAAGAAAAATATTAGGCCTATACATCAACCTATTGTACCTCAAAGTAACTTTACTCCCTTTACACATTAAGTTAGGGTTAATGAATTTTGTTAAAGGGATGAATCACGAAACTGAAGCATTTAAACTTATCCAGGAAAAATTTCTTGCT
The DNA here is from genome assembly GCF_040183065.1 of Periplaneta americana. Lineage (NCBI taxonomy): Eukaryota > Metazoa > Arthropoda > Insecta > Blattodea > Blattidae > Periplaneta > Periplaneta americana. Next base: position 124,549,189 of record NC_091118.1, on the reverse strand, counting down.
ATTAGTGACTCAAAAATAAAAGAGGGAGTTTTCAATGGACCAGTAATTAGAGAAATAATGAAGGACAATCACTTCGAATCTTTGTTGGAAGAAAAAGAGAGAGCCGCCTGGATTGTATTCAAGGAAGTTGTATTAAATTTTCTGGCTAACCCTACAAGTGAGAACTATTTAGAACTAGTGTAAAATTTACTGTTGGCGTATAAAACTATGAGTTGTAACATGTCCCTGAAAATTAACTTCCTTCACTACCATCTTGACATTTTCCCCGAGAATTTTGGTAATTTCAGTGATGAGCATGGTGAGCCCTTTCATCAAGAAATTTCAACTTTAGTAAAAAGATACCAAGAACAGTAGAGTACCAATATGCTAGCGACTTGTTGGACTTTAGCTCGTGATGTACCTAATGCCCAGTATAAAAGAAAAGTTAGAAAAAGGAAGTTGTAATCTTCTGAACAGTGAGTATTTAATCTTATTGTCATTATATAAAGCAGTATTTTGAATAGATATAAATTCGAAAATTTTTCAAAAACTGTAACCAACAACTGCTTTTTATTGTCATGTTCGTATTCAGGAGGTTCAAATTATATAGAAAATATGTATCACATGCCCAGCGCAAAAAAGAAGTTAAAATTTGTTACGCAGTGTTATCAGATGTAGGCAAAAATAGATGGAGATGAAATAGACCTATGTCTATAAACTATGAGAAAAATTTACTTAGAATTGTGTGAGAAAACTTTGAGACACTCCAGAATCACCTAATTCAATACCGTCACTGTGATAAGAATGTACTCAAAATTATGTCAGAAAACTATGAAATATTCTAAAATAACTTAATTCAATAACATCACTGTGATAAAAGCCTATTTATAACTGTCTCAGTGAACAATTTCAAAGGAATTTGAAGCTAAAATTAAACACGAGTTACATTTAGAAACACTTAAAGTTCGAAGGTACATTTATGTAAATATCTGCAACGATCTGATCGAGCAAATAAGGCTATGTATCCTGGAGCAGTCGTCAGCCATCTACATATTCATTCATCTTTAATCGTTTACTTTTTTCAACTGAATTGGAAAGTTGTAGCCTACACTCTTCCTACTACCCAAAATTCAAATGGAAAGGCTGCACGAGTTCATCAAATATGCAATTAAGCTGATTAAATGTAAACATTTACATGACCTGCACTGAATTTTGATTAATCGTGTTTCGCAGAAACAGAATATAACTTCGGAGAATTAAACAGGTTAATTTGTAAGGTACCTAGTGTAGTAGTATATTGAACAAAATAAATCTAAATAAACAAAATTACGACACTCGATAAAGAAAGTATTTTAATTGTATACTCAGATTTACAAGTTAGTAGTTTATTCGACACAAATAACTTAATATTATTTTCCAACATATTTTTTGTTACACGTTGTCATATCAAACCTTCGAGCCCGAAATATCACCCCATATTCTTATCTCATGCCCACGAGGAAACTTGCTCAGGAGCTCGAGATATCATAGAATCAAATAAAAAATTGCAGCTGCCTTTTCCCGAAAGGTTATGAAGTCCAAGAAGAAGTATTGCTGAAGAAGGTGGAAATAGGATTTACATCATTGTCATTATCATCACATATTTTGGTCCCCACCATCAAATTTGAGCCAGAAGAAGTAGAACAAGAAAAATGGGCGATTTACGATCCAACGGTTCCCTACTTAGGAGACAAATACAAAATCTCCTCGATTGAAGTAATAGAACTTCTCAAAGGCGCAAGAGGGCCAATACCAATATTCGTAGTGAATTTATTCGAAACACTTGGGTTACCTAAAAAATGAATATACAGATTTATGCATTTGGTTATTAAGGGATCCCTACATATCATACGAAATCATTTATACAATATGTAAAGTATAAAATAATGGTATTATTATTGTATGCAATTTTTTCTCTCTTGCATCCACGCTGTTTGACCATCTCTTCTATTGCCTTCATTAAATCTTGTTATTTAGTGTTCAGCTTGTCAGATTAGACAACTTAAAAATTGTGGAAGGTTTTAATAATAATACAGATTACCTTAATCCATAATTTGACATTTATAAGGAATTGTTTTATAAGCCTGTTATGTTATGAAAAAGTGTGAGAGAGTGCTACGTCTTTATAAAGTATGAAATAGCAATTCCTATACCCAGAAAACATCTACCTGAGTACTTGGGCCATTGTTTACATTAACTACAAACTGTTCCTTCAATCACTTTCATATGCGAAATCTTAAGGATTAGACCAATAATTCTGCTCCGACTTCTTTTTATTTTGTATTTCATGATGGCATGTACAATAATTTTCCTGCCCGCTTAGACTTTTATTACATTCCATTATTAGAAAATACTATTATCCGATGAAAAAAGCAATTCATATTGTGTCTATCATTTTGTACAACTCGGCTCATTTCTAACCTCCTATAAACTTATATATTTTATCTATAGTGATCTCAGACCTCGAGTGACATTTATTAGGACTATTTCGTGAATAAAATAAAGATGTAAATTATATATCCCTAAAATTCGCTCACAAAATGTTAATAATCGTAATTTACGAATACCTAAATTAATCAGGTATTGTGAAGTTCAAATAATTAATATCGATTACTGCAATAAATAACTTGAATGTTATTCAGTAATGCCAATTGTGAAAAACGAAATATATGTTACCAGTGTTAATTACATGTACTGCGCTTTTCTCTTATTATTATAATAGAAATACACTTTAATTATCTGCTGAAATCAGAATTTAGTTTAAACAGTTATCAAATCTGAATGGAGTGTAATTTTTTCAAATAGCCTACAATGTACATGGAATTAGAAGATGAATAGATGTGGAAGTAGGATTTCACACTTTATTTAATACTTCATCGTGGATAAGTTAATTAAAAGTTCGGTGAAGGAAATTTTATGTTTGCCAGGAGACACGCCCGACGCGATGTTGTACACCGAACGTAAATATAAGGGTCTCAGCCTTTCCAAAGCTCAATGGGAAGCATATTTACAGCATCTCAATATTTGCAACACATTATTGATAACCTCGAAACCTCTTGTCGTTTCTATAAGGAACATAGCAGTAGAAAAGAAAGTCTGTCCAAGGAAGTTAAAAATTCCACCTGAAGATCTGGATGTAAGTAACATCAATGTCCATAAATTACGACAAAATCTTAGGAAACAAGAGTACGACAAATGGTGTGCGCTTCCACATAAAGGAAAAGGTGTTATTTTATTTCAAGAATATACTCCCGGAAATAAATGGATTTTTTCTAAGGAGAGTCTGTCTTCCTCTGAATGGCGGGACGCAATTAAGATGAATGCTAACGTAGCACCAGTGAGAAGTCTTCATGGGAGATCCTTGGACGGATTCCGTTGCAGACACTGCAACGAGATTGAAACCTTAGCACACGTCCTAGGATCTTGTCAGCATGGAGAACTCCTGAGAAATTCACGCCATCATAACATCCGAAAACTAATAGCACAAGCCCCTAGAAACATATCCTTCGAGGTCCATGAAGAGGTGCACTGCGTTGCGTCTGAAGGCGGCGGAATTAGAAGAGCGGACATCGTGGCTCTAGACAAGACTAATAGTAAAGGCTTTATACTGGACCCAACTGTTAGATTTGAGATAAGCCAGACCCAACCATCCGAGGTCAACAAAGAGAAACAACAAATTTATGAGCCTACTATTCCGTATTTTCGAGAAAAATATCAGATGGAAGGCACCTGGGAAGTACATGGTTTAATGATCGGAGCGAGGGGCACCATCCCACTATCAACTGTAAACACTATCAAAACATTTGGAATCCATGACATCATTCCAAAAATAATTACTTCAACCATTAAAGGGTCTGTGGCAATTCTGAAAAATCATTTATACGGAATATCATAATCCCCCCCCCTTTTGTATTCGTTAGTGTGTGATTGTTACAAATATATGTACAAATTTATTATTTCTTAAATTTAAACTCCTAGTTCACATTCAAATTTGACTCATCTATTTTACTGTAATCGTTACTATTCTTATATGTGTGTTATTCTGTGTTTTTGGCAACCCAGGATGCCTGGGCAGACTATTTCGTAGAAATAAATTATATGTACACACTACACCGAGAGCTATGAACTATGTAATATCTATGGAGACAGCTAGCAATGCTTATGTATTCACACTACAGCGAGACATATGTTGCTACAGGATTGGCGACAACTGGCCACAGAGGCAACTCGCCACATAATTGAAATTCATATCAAAGGCAATTCGCCACACATTAAAATTCAAGACAATACTCAAATTCGCAACAATTTATAATATATTTCTGTGGTAACACAAGACAAATCCAGAAGCTGTAAACTAATTCGGAACTATGGCGGAAGAAATTCGCTTCACAAAATCAGAAAGAGGCTCTGACAAATAATATATCTTGGCTACATGTACACGAGACTTGGAGAAAATAAGAATGGAGTAGTTTGGCGCTGTGACATGCGTGGCGGGTGTAATTCAACAGTCACCTTATCAGAAGATGGAAGCAGTGTCGTCAAAGAACCGTCTGAACACAAGACTCATTCTGCAGACTGGGGAAGGATTAAGGCAAAGGAATGTGTAGTGAACATGAAAGCAAGGGCGGGGACTTCCCGAGAACCAACGTCTGTCATTCAAAATGAGTTACAGTGTATTGCAAGCGAAGTCAATGTGAATCTATCGAAGAAACCATCTATTAAAAAAACTGTGCGCCGTGCCAGGAAGCTGCACCTACCACCTGAACCAAGGAATATTGACGAACTGAACGTTATAGCCGAGAGATACACTAAGACCGTACAAGGAGAGAAAGTTGGTTGTTGTATTTTGAACCGGAGGACAACGTGAAAGTTATCATTAGACATCGGATTTTTGGCACTAAAAATTGCAGTTTTAGGCGCCTAAAATAAGCTCAAAATTTGTAAAATTAGGCTCTATTTTAATGAAAATAGGCATTTTAGGCACATCAAGGTATCATACTTATTTCTTTCACTGAAATTTTTAGTTATACACTAAAATACGCACAAAAAAGTATGTTTAAACATTAAAAAAGAATACTATATTATATTTATAAACAGAGCTGCACAAATTTAATATATTGAAACTAATGAAATAATGATTATTGATATCAAGATTACTCATTTTAAGTTATTGAAATTCAGTTCCATGCTCAGACTTTATTATAATTATCTGCACAGTACACCACCAGATTTTTTTCTAAATTCTCCACAGTTAACCTTTGCCTTTTGTCACTGAGAATCATTTTGAAAGCAGAAAAACTTCTTTCAACCGAAACTGATGTGAGAGGCGCAAATTTTAAATTATGTACAATAGAAACATCAATACTTACTGGAACATTTACACTTTCCCCCGATATCACTCTTGATACTTTTTCCAACAATGAAAATCCTACATTCTTATTTAATACGTTGTCCCACTTATTTTTAACTTTTTTCCCAGTTTCGCCCAAAGCAGAATGTATGTTCACTTGAGCTTCCTTTACTATTGCTATTTGGCTACAAAGAGATTGTTTTTCACGTTCTAATTGTTCAATGCTTGCAGGTATGAAAGAAAAGTTTGATTTATGTAGGCAATATAGTTTTTCACTCGTGAGTCATTCAGACAATCTTTCACTGCTTTCACACACGCTGCACTATCAGTTTCAGGTAATTTATCAATAACTGTGACCACTTCTTTAAAATACTTAGAATAATACACCACTGACTGAATCCAGGTTCCCCATCGTGTAACAACCGGCTGAGGTGGGAGTGGGATATCTGGAAAGTTCTCTCTGAATATTGAAATCCTGGATGGGGCTTTACAAATTTTTTTTTTTTTTGTGTTAGAAATAAACGAATTGACAAGAGGAAATTCATTCCGGATTGTTTCAGAAACCCTGTGAAGGCCATGTGCTAGACAGGTTACATGCGTGAGGTTAGGATAAAATGTTTTAAGAAGTGGAGCTGCAGCAACCATGTATGAGGCAGCATCAGTACAAAACAACAGAACTTTAGAATCGTCTATATAAAGACTGTAGGCCTTTATTTACAAAATAAGCAATGGCTTGGCTATTCACTTTCGAAAGTTCCTTAACACATACGAGGTGTGGAATCGAAGGTCCATCAGGACTAAGTTTTCCTACTACCATATTTGCTATATACCTATTCATAGGATCTGAGGTTTCATCCATAGAGACCCATATGTAAGAATCACCTATATCCTCCCGAATGGAAGCTAAAGTTTCAGTGTATATTCTGTCTAAGTAATTTTTTCTTAGGGTCGACTCAGATGGGATATTTTGTTTGCAGTATTTTTGTAAAAGCTGTCTTAAAACCGGATTTTCAATTGCATTCCAGGGAATGTTAGCAGCAACACGCTCTAGTTAAATCAGCATAGAAATTGCTGCTGAGATTGGATGAAGTAGGCTGTGTTAGTAAAGTTTGTTGCAGTTGATTTTTCTGCTGAGCTTTAGCCTTATGAGCCGCTCCTTGCACATGCTGCTTTAGGTGGCACTTCTTTTCTTGCGAAATCTAAAAATGTAAAGTAAACTGAATTAAAATAAAATCCTAATTGTTGTATTGCCGTATTTCTATCACAAAGTTAGTGGGTTCGAACAATCAAAATTTTAATGACCTGCAAATACTTTAACTATCGGAATTTAAAAGGTTAAAGTGTAGTGGTCTTAAAAAGAATTATACCTCAGGATATCTCAGTCAATGTATAAATATTATAGGCCTATTCATTAAAATCAATCGAATTTATATATTTCAACTATTGTTACATACCTGTTTGCTACAAATCTTGCAGAATATTATTTTTCCATCATAAGTGAATTCTGAATATTCTGTTAGCCATTGCCGGATCAATGTAGATTTTGCACTTATATTTTTCGGCATTATCGCATTAAACTTCACAGGAAAACGTCCTACCGCTCAAAACTTCTCAACACAAATAAGGTGAGGGAAAGAGCAACTGTTAACGAGCATTCAAATGAACCGTTGTTATTGAGATTCAATTGGACAAAAATACAAAGTTCCACTTATTGTTGCATTTCCTGGTAGTGTTAACACTAGGAGGGCCATTCTTTTAAATATTTTGTAACGGTTTACCCTACTAATTCGCAGTTTTCCGACTTTTCATAAATATTTCAAAAACACCCTTTCTCAAAAAATTGTGATTTTATGACACTCTGAAGGGCAGTACAGCTAATCGGTTTCAGACCGAAAACAGTCATTTTTATAGTATAGTATATCTCTGAATCGGTAGCAGCACATGTTGTGATTGTTGCCTGCTTCAAAACTAAGGTTGGTTCTTTGTCGGCATTTATGCCTCCAAACATGTTAAATTCGGTGAAATCTATTGCGAGTGTCGTGAGATTCAAAACATTTTGTTTCCTTTATCAATGGTTTCATGGCCGGTGTGAAGCAAACTTTCCACTTTTTAAATGCCTTAAATTTCGCAGTGAATGCATGTATAAATTATAAAAAGTAAGAGTAAAATGCGAAACTTTACAGTGAGTTAGGCATTTTTAGGCGAATATTAACAAATTAGGCTCTAATAACCGTTTTAAGGCATTTATAGGGCACTATAAAACTCTTTGAATACCTTTTAATTTCCATGAAACACAAATATTAATAATTATTTTTACTTTTCTCCTAAAGAAACAAAATAGACATTTGCCCTAGAATCCGATGTCTGGTTATCATATTTACTACTAATTCACATTTAAATAAATTGTTACGGTCCCATTTTTGGATAATGGACGGTGTGGCAAATTGTCTATCTGTGGCGAATTGTCCCTATTACCAATTATCTGTGGCCAATTGTCCCAGTTACCAATTTTCTATGGGCAATTGTCCGGAACCGGTTGCTACATAGTGAAGTCATCTCTATATAGATAGGCCTAATTAAAACACGAATTTTATTACACCACAGGGAAGGCAGTTTGATCAAAGACCTTGTATATAACACTATACAAGGTCTTCGGGTTTGATATGCGCTGATGTTACATAAATTTGAACATCTGACTTTCTATTGTCCATTTTAGTTACCCTAAAGAGTGTTTGGATTATTCACTCGCTTGCCTTCAGAGCGATCGGATGTCATACGTGCGGTAGAGCGGTAAGATTCCAGTACAATTAAGCTGTACTGCATTCTTTTACCGACCTCTAGCCCTTATCTCTACTCCGGAACTCTCCCCACTCTTCCTATTTCTTCCCCTCTTTCGCGTCGCTGAGCTGTCTAGACTAAATAAATAATCGGTCTGTAATGTATATCATAAATTCTAAAGCAAAACTGAGATAAATAGACCTATTTCAAACTTATTGAAACAAAAATATACTGTATATGAAACTTTGATTAACAATTTTTTACATTTTTTTCCAATAACTATATTTTTTTCCTGATGTTATGAATGTGATATTCATAAACCTGTAGTCTGTTTTGTAGAACACGGGATGCAGAAATGTGTAAAATTATCTTAAAATAGATTTTTATTTTCAGAGGAAAATGCATTTAATTTTGAAAAATATTAACTTACGGAAAATATGTTAGTGTAAGAGATCGTTGTCTACATAATGTTCGTTATTTATTAACTGTAAGCCAATTTTGCGAGTTGTAAGCTGCAACGAAATATATGTTCATATGTGTATAAAATAACCTAGAAATCTAAATTGGAAACTCTCAGCATAAGGTACTAATGGAAGTTACGACAATTCGGAACGGATATTTGATCGCGCTAGTTTAGTTCCAGAAATGGTTCCAATGAATTTTTTGTATCATATTAATTCTGACCCAGTTAATTTATCCGACACAATTCTTACCAGCCATTTCACACTAAGGTAGTTTGTAGCAGTACAAAGCAATAAGGATGATTATGTTAAATATAATTTTCTAGTTGATTTTTATTTTAAAAAATATTTCTGGTAATTGCATGTTGAGGTGACAAGAACCTTAGCAGTATTATACATATTAGATTTGTTGAAGAAGAGTAAGGAAAGCACATGAAGAAAATGACAAAATAACAAGAAAGGTTTCTCCATACCAAGAATACAAAGACAATAACAATGTGACAGAATACCTCCAAGCACTTCAACATACTGAGAATGTCCATGTGATTTTAAGCACTTCATGCATTCCAACAGCTAGTACGTGTTACGATCAGATCAAAAATCTGTTCTTTCGCACCTCCATTCTGTTTTTTTCTCACCTTATATATCTCTGATATATAAATAAACTTTGTATATTAATTTCGGTTTCCCCTTTGAGCCTTAGACGATCCGTTATTTGAAAATTTTGTAGATATATTACAGTTTTCACAAGTTATTAATTTTGATTAAAACAGAAATGAGAAACTGTCTCGTGGCAACAGAAGTGCATTATAGTAACATTTCGCAAAAATGAGAAATAGTGTCTTAGCAACAGAAGTTTTTTTTTAATAATTTATTGATCGATCAGCGCATTTAGCGCTATACAGATCATTTCTAAATAAAATATAAATACAATACGTGACACTGAATTGAGGGCAGTTTAGATTGGGCTCCTCAGTGAACAAAAATAATTGTTAATAAATAATTATTTACATATGTTGGTGTGATGATAAATTTTGATTGTAATATGAGGTCCATTGGAAGTCGGCTCTTGATTCTGGTGGGAAATGTGGACTTCCTTCCGAGAGAGTAGTGGATAGCGCCTGGAACATTTTCTACGTTGTTATAGAACTTCTTAGCTTGTGAATGAATAATCTGTTTGATTGTGTCAATACCGGTTTCTCTGTGTAGCTGGCTGTTACGGACAAACCAAGGAGAATTGAGTGAAATTTGTAGGACTTTATTTTGAAATGACTGGATGTGTTTAATTTCACTTATTGCAGCTCCTCCCCAGACAGGACAGGCATAAAGCAGTAGAGGTCGCAATAGAGATGTGTAAAGTAGCATGCAATTTTGTACCTTTAGAGATGATTTCTTATTGAGAAGCGGATATAATTTAGTGAGTCTTGAGTAGGCCAATTTAAGTTTGTTGTTGATGTGATGTTTCCATGACAGACGGCGATCTAAGTGCACTCCAAGATATTTTACAGCTTTATCCTTTGGTTTCCACGGTATCACGTTGGTTGAAAGATTTGTGCATGGAGGATTAGCAACAGAAGTGAATTACTTTAATATTTAACATAAATTGTATTTGTCCCACCGTAGTCTAATTTACTGCGATGATGGGGATGAATCTCTAAAGTGTGACTAATGGTCACGGAAAAAATTTCATTCTGGGACTACTATTCGCAGGTACGCATTTGTGTCTACTAATTGTCGGAATCCCATATTAATAAAACAAAAATAGTATTTAAGATGAAGAATAATTGCTGGTTTACAATAAACTAGTTTAATATAATTTTAATTTGTACCTGACATGAAAATCTACAGATATTTGCAGAATTTTACTCTGTCAAGCGTGCTTTGTGGAAAATATTTTACTAATGTGACTGGCTGGGCATTGAAAATAATTAAGGATTAATTATTTTACATTCCGACTTTTATGAAATTATTGCATACTGTTTCCTTCTTCCTTGAAGATCTTCTTAATCATCTTGAAAATTTCAGTGTTCAAACTTATGTAACACACGTTTTGTAATTGTAAATTTGTATCGCATCGATGAAAAAACTTTATGTATTTCTTTATTGCACTATGTCATTTGAAAGACAATTTCGCTAGTGTACAGTTCCATTAGTCTAGACCAGAAATTGTTAAAATAGCTTCAATTAACGTTATATAATCCTCAAAGTTAATTATTCGCTTACGTTGTACGCGTTCGTAAGAAAATATTGATTTCAACTGCTTATAGGAAACCAACATTCCTAAATTAATTTAAAGACGTTTAGAAAAGCGTGAGTGATATGCAATAAGCATACTTTTTGCATATTTTCCTAAGACATTGCTATGTTTCGCCAAAATCCCGAAGACAGTTTACATCTCTAAGACCGAAAAATAATTTTGGAACAAATAAGCGAGAGTGAAGCTTTCTTTTCACCCGCCTCTCTACTTACGACTCCGGTGTCCAGAAAATCAACGGAGGTAGATTTTATTATTCCTTGCCCAGCAGATCGGCTTGGCTTCTTTCACAATCTTTATCCTGCTGTTTAGTCCATTTTAATTCATCCTTACTCCTACTTTAGTTAGGACGACTCGTCAGATTTCAAGCGCCTGGCAAGTGGCAGAGTTAAATTTTATTTATGATACAATTATCGTCTGTCTCGCTGAAGTAGATCCCACATCTTCACGGCACGTCGAGTTCAATATTTGCAGAAACAAAATCGTTTGGACGACAGCCAGTGCGGTTAGCTGATACAAGAATTTAACTTCATTTTTTGTTATACACGCATATTCATTTCCTTACTACAATTCCTACACATCCGTATACATATTTATATTCTTTCTCATAACGTTAAATTCATTGGATATATTGTCACAATATAATAACTAGATAATTGTATAAAATTACATTTAAGGTCAGTTTCTCCAAGTAAACTTTAATTTGGCTTAACAAAATGTTAAATTAACAGCTGGTTTATTTTTAACGTTTTATTAATATGTTTTCCATTTCTTCAACATAATTTCGTTTAAAATAACCTACACTTAACTTTAACTGTCTAACTACTCAACAGCAGTTGGTAACGATTTTGCACATGTAAGGCAATTTCTTATTGGCTGAAATTATTATTTAAATTCTGTACTGTAGAGTAAGTCATGAAACACGTATAAAATCATAACCTGTTGCAGTAGGCCATGATTCATAATAGTATAAAGAGTTATAATGAAAGTTGTATTGACTGCTATTGAATAATTATTATAAGTAAGATTATAGTTATAATGCTAAATATGAATTTCTGTTTAGAAAAATCTCAGAATTATGACCACCAGGTGACAATAATTATAGGAATGTGTGTGTAGTCAACCCGAGGATTTTTTAATCACTCTCTCTGCTTCATGTCCATGTAGAAATTATATGTAATTTCGTCTTAAAGAAGAATTTGCTGCTAAAACATTTCATTATTTACTCACTGCGTGTTTTGAAGCACTATTGACATCGGCTATAGTTGAAAAGAGCAAGTAGCATGGAATCTAGAGTTAATAGTAGCTGGTGAATTGGAGCAAGTGGCCTATTTCTGTTTGTAATAATAATCCGTGGCGCTACAGCCCGTGAAGGGCCTAGACCGACCAGCCGGCTGATGGCCTCACGCCCACATGCCGGAGCAGAAATGGACGATCATCCAACCAGAATGGAGGTATCGTGTGGTTAGCACGATGATACCCCTAGCTGTTATAGCTGGCATTCGCAACCGGATTTCACTACCTATCGTAGCTTCCCAAGGGCATCACGGTGCTGGGTGGGCACCGGTCCCATGCACTGGCCGAAATTTCATGAGAATTTCTTCCCCCATGAGGACTCGAACCAGCGCGCATTCCGTAACGCGAGTCCTAGGCAGATGCCTTACACCAAGACATTTCTGTTTGTAGGATATTCAAATCTGACTTCAATTTCTTGCCACGTTGAGATCGCATATTTTATAAATATGTAACGGATAATAGCTGAGCATTGAAATAAGCGTCACTATGATAATCAGTTGACTTATAAAGATTATCTTCCCTATATTAACATTCCAAAATATCTTTTAAATGATATGTTATCAGTCTTACTCTAAACATTCCTTAAAGAGAGACATAACATATTATTTTCACAACTTTTGTCTAAACAGCTGTGGTGTCATCCGCCATGTTCAACTGTTTGTTAAATGAGTTTAGTGCATGAAATCCTACATTTATAGTTAACAAACGGTTAACGATCTGTTAAGCCAAACTAGTGTTGAAGATATGAAAAAAACTGTATTAACAAACTGTTAAGGGTTTGACAGTCGTTAAATGTTCTAACAGTAATTTGAGAAACCGGCCATTAGTGTACATTTTGATTTGCGGAGAGAATAAGAAACAATGATAAACTTTAAAATAAAGTAGTGTGAAAGTAAAATAATTCTTAAAAAAAAATGGAAGCAGAGTAAAGTAAAATGAATTAAAATTGTAATTACTCGAGATGGCTTATCATTTATATGGATAATCCTGAGGAATATGTTAAGCAAACCACAAATGTTTACAATAATTGTAATCCAAGGAATTTTGTGAACCTATTTTATTAATGGAATTTTAAATGAATAATACAGGGAAAAACCTGAAAGTAACGTTTTATTGTTTTTACAAGAGAACAAGTTAAAAGTTTCAGGGCCCATTATATCCTTATTTGCTTTGCGTTAGCATTCTTCAGATATAGTCGGCCTGGTTGGCGCAGTTGGTACAGCGCTGGCCTTCTATGCCAAAGGTTGCGGGTTCGATCCCGGGCCAAGTCGATGGCATTTAAGCACACTTAAATGCGACAGGCTTATGTCAGTATATTTACTGGCATGTAAAAGAACTCCTCCGGGACAAAATTCCGGCACACCGGTGACGCTGACATAACCTCGGCACCTTGTAAGCGTCGTTAAATAAAACATAACATTTTATTTAACATTTCTTCAGATTTATTTGAACTAATGAGGTTGTTATTCTGTACAGTGAAGCTACACAAATCTACACTACCTGAGGAGCTATTACATGACATCTAAAACAGGAAATCGGTAATTTTGGATTTATCACGTTTTTCCCACGTGCTCTTCAAATGTGAGAATCATTAAAAGACATTAAGAAATGATCTCTTATGACATGTTAAATACAGTACGTTTGCAAATATTAATTGAATTAATAATTTAGAATTATTGCAGAAAGTGAGGAAAAGAGGAATTGTGAATCGTGAGGTTATTTATATTAAGTTGAAAAGAATTTACACGTATTTTAATAAAAATTCAATCGAATTAATAAATCGCATCTTCATAAACGAGAAATTCAGTAGAAGCTGTTGACTTTGGAAGTAATTACTTGAACATTAGCCACCGGTGTGGCTCAGTCGGTTAAGGCGCTTGCCTGCCGGTCTGAATTGCGTTCGGGCGCAGGTTCGATCGTCGCCTGAGCTGATTACTTGGTTGGGTTTTTTCTCCAACCGTAATGTGAATGCCAGGTAATCTATGGCGAATCCTCGGCCTCATCTCACCAAATATCATCTCACTATCACCAATCTTATCGACGCTAAATAACCTGATAGTTGATACAGCGTCGTTAAATAACCAACTAAGATAAAAAATAAAAAAAAACTTCAACATTAAAACAACTCGCATAACTGTGAATATTTCTTTTTAACTGATAGGCTACTGAAATTTAATACGACATAGCTAATACTGAAGTTCAACACAGACGTACGTATAAATCAACTGAATATGTTCGAAATGTGGGAAACGTGTACATCTTGGTAATAGATTTGTTTGTATGTAAATGCTTTGTAGCTCTGTTTTGTAAGAATTTATCCCATTTCTTCCACTTGAAGCTTCTTGGATTCTATAAACAAGTGCCGAGACAGCATCCAAACACTTCAGTTGAGAGGCGCACACGCTAACAACCTGCATACATATATTTCTTTTGGTTTTGGTTTTTGGGATGGGGTCGATAAGCCGCTTTCTGCGACTCGCAAATTGTGTTTGCTTTGTTCTCTGTGCCCTCTACTAGAATGAAATTGGATCCGGGACTTCGCCTGAAAAGCAGACTCCAAGTATTTTCTGTTCCAGGTTGCGTATTTCAAGATCCTTATCGTTTTTGACAATAATGCAAAATTTCTTAGGTTATAGCTACTAAGAACAAACGTAAATGTAACCATAATTTACTGTAGTTTCTTAAACACAAAAAATGTATGTATAATGTCGTAATTTTTTTGCATGATGCAACACTGAATGTAAAGGAGAAAGTTATTTACTCTTAATTAAGTATATCATACAAAACTTCACAGTGTATCCCAATTTGTAAGGTTCTGCTTCATCATCATAATTACACTGAACAACAAATTTTTATGATGACGGAAGAGTAGGACAGAGAAAAATTCTTTGCGGCACCGGGATTTGAACTCGGGTTTTCAGCTCTACCTCCTGATGCTCTATCCTATAAGCCACACCGGATTCCCATCCCGATGTCGGATCGAATCATCTCAGTTTAAGTTCCAACTCTTGGGCTCCCTCTAGTGGCCTACCCCTATGCACTGTGTCATAGATGTATGACAGTGGCACAATGTCCACACATGTGCAGAGGTGTACTCGTTATGAGTGACTAAGTGGCCGGGATCCGACGGAATAAGCGCCGTCTTAAATCATAAAGTAATTATTTTCGCATATCATATATTACGATGTACCGAAGCACATATGATATTTCAGTGCAGAAATTCTGTGTCGTCATATGATGACGGAAGAGTGGAACATAGAAAAATTCTCTCCGCCACCGGGATTTGAACCCCGGTTTTCAGCTGTATCCACTAAGCCACACCTGATTCCCATCCCGATGTCGGATCGAATCCTCTCAGTTTAAGTTCCAACTCTTGGGTTGTTTATCGTTTATCATTTTTCATTTGTTACTTTAATTTCGGATTTAAAGAAAGTTTGGGGTTCTGGTGGGCTAAAGAAAATGGAGTATTAAGTGGAAGAAAACAAACAATTCCAACATATTTTTCTGTTTGAGTTTAATAGAGGAGTAAAGACAGCGGAGGCGGCTGGAATAATTTGAGCCGTGTACGGAGAGAATGCCATTGGAGAAAGCAATGCAAAGAAATGTTCCTATGCACCCAGTAGAAAAGTTAGTGTCCATCCCCAGAAGATGTTATACATCTGGTAAGATAAAGAAGACGCCGTATAGTAAGAATTACTTCCCAGAATTGTAAACGTAACTGCTGACATTTATTGCCAACAACTCAGACGACTTGCTACCGCAATTGAAGAAAAACGAAGGGGAGACTGTATTAAGTGCTGCTGCAGCACGATAATGCACGCCCGCATTTCACTAACATGACGAAAACAACTATCCAGGAGCTTGGTTGGGAGTCAGTTCTTTATCCCCCATATTCCCCCGATCTTGTGTCCTCAGATTTCAACTTTTCCGTCTTCTATCCAACAATCTTCAAGGAACTCCTTTGATAACCAAGATGCTTTGCAAGCTTGGCTTGACGTCTTTAACTCCAAACCAGCAAATTTTTTGAAACGCGGAATTGATAAACTACCCCAGCGTTGCTAGAGAGTCATAGGCAGATAATATAGAAGAATATAATTGAGGGGGTTAGCGCAACAGTGGTCTAAGCCACTTTTTAAAAATGTAGAAAAATCAATTTTGGTTTTTCCTAGAATTTGAAAAATCAAATTTTGTTGGTAGTGGTGTATTGTGTGATGCTTAATCAACTTAACAACTATGTTATATAACCTTTTTTAAGAAGTTTTAGATATATTATAGATTTTATGATGATCCTACAACACTTTTTCTCGGTTAGACCATTGTTACGCTAAAATTTTTTCGCGTCTAAGAAAGCACAAGAAATTGGTTGGAACAAATGTTGGGCTTTTTACACGTTATGAAACACTGTCTCATTCTAAAAGTTTCGTGTAAATTTTACAATGAACTTTTCCCAAAAATTTTCAATTCTTGAGGAGCTCACTGCCAGAGGGAATAATCCCAAATGTATTGCATAATTTTTGTCGCTTTTAGACAGCTCGTGCTATATTTTTATCTGCTTCAAATATTTCCAAAAAAGGGGGGGTATCCCACCTGTCATCTACATCCAGTGAAGTTATAGAAATTCATTCTTGTAGGGTGAAATGATTTTTCTCAGATTTTGTCATTTGTGGGATAGTCCTTTTGACAGTAGGTTCATCGTTATTATTATTATTATTATTATTATTATTATTATTATTATTATTATTTACTTATGGCTTTTAAGGAACCCGGAGGTTCATTGGCGCCCTCACATAAGCCCGCCATCGGTTCCTATCCTGAGCAATATTAATCCAGTCCCTACTATTATATCCCACATCCCTCAAATCCATTTTAATATTTAGTATTATCCTCCTATCTACGTCTCGGCCTCCCTAAACGTCTTATTCCCTTCGTTCTCCCAACTAACACTATATATGCATTTCTGGATTCGCCCATACGTGCTACATGCCCTGCCCATCTCAAACGTCTGGATTTAATGTTCCTAATTATGTCAGGTGAAGAATACAATGCGTGCAGTTCTGCGTTCTGTAACTTTCTCCATTCTCCTGTAACTTCATGCCTCTTAGCCCTAAATATTTTCCTAAAAACCTTATTCTCAAACACCCTTAATCTCTGTTTCTCTCTCAAAGTGAGAGTCCAGGTTTCACAACCATACAGAACGACCGGTAATATAACTGTTTTATAAATTGTCATTATTATTATTATTATCATCATCATCATTATCATCATCCTATACATAATCAGGTAAGTCAAAGAGGCCTTCTTTATCCTCCACATTTTCTACTTGAGCTTCCTACTTTCAGAAGTCACACTATTAGGCCTATATAATGGAAGATGAACAGCAGAACATATTTCGAAAGGTCACAAATATCTTAGCTTTATTTGGATTTAATGGCCTTAGTGTGCAATATTTTTGTGTCGAGTTCACATGTTGTAGATCAAGAGTGTTTATCGTTTATCTTTAGTCCTTTAACAATATTTACATAACTATTCATGTGTCTTGATACTGACTGTTTGGGGTTGGACCAAAGTTGCATTCAAACACAAAGGATATTCTTTTAGGGGAAAAATTACTTGCTTCGTAACAAACTACACAATGGTGAATTGGTCTTTTCCATTTCGTAGGAAGATAGTTTACGTCAAAATGAACAGATTGAGTCAATATTTAATTTTTCGCATTGGGGAGGGTTAGACCACTGTTGCGCCGACCCCCTCAATTGTTGCTGATTAATTTCTGTTTTCTACACTTACTTACTTATGGCTTTTAAGGAACCTACAGATTCATTGCCACCCTCACATAAGAACGCCTTCGGTCCTTATCCTGAGTGAGATTAATCCAGTCTCTACAATCATATCCCACCTGCCTCAAATGCATTTTAATATTATCCTCCCATCTACGTCTCGGCATCCCCAAACGTCTTTTTTCCTTCTGCCTCCCAACTAACACTCTCCTACATTTCTGGATTCGCCCATATAAACTAATGCCCTGTCCATTTCAAACGTTTCGATTTAATGTTCCTAATTATCAATGGCGTATACTGGTTTAAGGGTCTGGGCTACCACTGACCCTATTATTACACAAAATATATTTTTAAATCCATATAATAAAATTCCTTACCTATTTATATGTGAATTCCATACGTCTTGATTGGGACCAAAATACTTTCATGACTTCGTCATTGAAATTACAGTTGGGCCGCTTGCGAAGTTTCTGTAGAAATGACTTTTCAATGGACATCAGTGCCAAGCCGGATAAACGTTCTTGTGTATGAGTTGATCTACAGTAGGATTTTATTCGCTTCAACGCAGAAAATGTTCTTTCTACCGATGCTGACGTAGCTGGTATTGTCACAATTAATGTTGCCAATTTAAGGACTTCAGGAATAACTTGGTTCAGCTGGTTTTCATATATGGCAGATAATATTTCATGGATAGGTTTGTTCGAAAAATCAAAGACTTCTGCTGAATATATTACGCTTAATTTATTTTTCAAACGTACTTGATCAAAGTGACTGTTATAGGACTGAAATAATTTGTTTAGTGCCTCATTCGGGAAGTTTTCTCTATAAGCAAAAAATTTTTGAGAATCTAGAAGATGTGTGAACTGAAGCTTTCCATAATCAGAAAATCTGTCAGTAATTTCCATGTGCATACGATCTAGCATGCTGTAGCACAGCTGCCTGTATTTCAATTCATCATCTCCTTTTCTTCGCTTTAATGGTGGTTCCATTGTATTGGCTGAAGAATTTTCATTTTCCATATTACTCCATATGGACGGAAACCCACTACGTCTGAACTCGGATATAGTATTTTTTAACTTTGATACCTCTTGCAAGCAGTATGCTATGTCTAGACTTTTTGTCTGAAGAATATTGTAGAGCACATCTGTATGTGCGAACACTCTAGCTTAGACTTCAAGAAGAAATATATTCTGAAACTGTGTGAAAAAATACAAATATCCTTGAGCCTGCACAATTACATCATCATCATCATCATCATCATCATCATCATCATCATCCCAGTTTCCTTCAGAGTCATTACAAATGATATTTTCAAAGAAAGCAGTCAGTTGTTCTCTGTATTCCTTTACTGTATTTACAAGCCGAGATGTAAAATTCCATCTAGTTGGTGCTATTTTTGGGAGTTTTTTTTTTCATAAATTCCTTGAGTTTTTCTGATCTTTTAGGAGATTATGAGAAAAATGCAGCTAAACCCGACAGTTTTTTTTTTTTAATGCGGCATTCTGGAGTGAATGAAGTAGTTTGTTGCAAAACTAAATTGAGAGCATGGCTGTAACAATGGACAAATAGTGCTTGAGGATACTTTTCTTGAACTTTTGTTCTTAAGCCATTAATATTTCCCGCCATAACTGAAGCACCATCGTATGACTGTGCAATTAACTTATTACCGACATTGTATTCTGCTATAACACCTTCCACATGCTGAAACAAAGCAGCAGCAGTTTTGTCCGAACTGACATTTGTGAATCCTATAAACCGTTCTTGAACATTGGCAGTACTGTCGACGTATCTTAAAACAGTGGCCAATTGACTCTGATCACTTGTCATCAACAACAATGGCCACAAAAGGTGCTTCTTCTATTTCAGATTTTATGTTCTTTATCACAACCCCACTTATAGCAAATATTTAGTAATTCTGAATTGCGGGAGAAGTACCAGGAAATACTGTTGAACTCTCAAGATGATTGGCCAGTAAATGGTCAAATTCACTTAAGGAACTTATATATTCAATATAATTTCCTCTATTGTCTGATTTCACACTCTCATTATGATCCCGAAAAGCCAAATTCTTGTTTTCCTAGAAAGCAGACTGCGTTAATAAGACGCAGTAAAATCTCCCGATTTTTTTTTTCACAAGAGCATTGTGTTGATTGATGTGTAGAGCTTTTTGCTTATCTAGCTGTAAATCAATTCTTGTCTTCCCAAAGTTTGCAAAGTTCATGCTACTACAAATATGAGCTTTTGATTTGTCGTGTTTTAGGACTGCCGTTCGAAGGGAGTTCATATTAGAAAACCGCTCTTTTGACCACACATTAGTTTCGCGGCTAAATAACAAACATGGCCAACAAAATAGTTTAGACAGTTTAGAACTACCACACAACCAATTCCACTTACCATATGATGTTGAAGTGAAATGGCGTGTGTACTCACGCTGTTTTTCTTTTACGTTCATGGACAAATTTAACTCAGGAGTTGGTCTTTCCATTTTCACAATTTCAACTTTCTCGTTGTATGTACGACGGTTAAAAGGCACTTTTAATAAACCTTCTATTACACAGTCATTTACAACACAAACCTCTCCAGAAACTTGTTCTGCCATATTTTTCACAATATCACTTAATTGGGAAATTAAAAACTTAATAATTCACAATTAATATAACTCTTAGAGACTCGAACAAATCACAAATTTAAAATACTGAACTACAAGAACACAATCACATTCATGAGCTAGCGTACTAAGCGTATTGTTGCTTCGCGCCTTCGAAGAAACCGATCACGAGAGCGGTAACTCACCCGGCCTACACTGCACGATAGAAACAGAAGGGAGCGGGGGACGGGCAGTTGTGCGACAGGACAGCGTGAGCGGAACGGTCACAGGCTACCCCTCGTAGCAGCGGTTTCTCCAGCGATGCCGTCATGACAACTTGTTTCTTTTCGAGAGCAGAGAGCGCATATAAATCTAACAATTACTTTAATTTTAAATACTGTGGTAAAACTAATAATAAAAATTATTACATTATGTTATATTATAAGCTTTTTCTTTTGTAATTTTCTTGGGCTACAGCCGGTAGCCCCGGTAGTCCGCAAAATACGCCCCTGCTAATTATGTCAGGTTAAGAATAAAATACGTGCAGTTCTGTGTTGTGTAACTTTCTCCATTCTTTTGTAACTTTATTCCTTTTAGTCCCAAATATTTTCTTACGCACCTTATTCTCAAATACCCTTAACCTCTGGTCCTCTCTAAAAAATGTTATGTTTTATTTAACGACGCTCGTAACTGCCGAGGTTATATCAGCTTCGCCGGTGTGTCGGAATATTGTCCCACAAGAGTACTTTTACACGCCAGTAAATCTACTGACATGAGCCTGTCGCATTTAAGCACACTTAAATGCCATCGACCTGGCTCGGGATCGAAGCCGCAACCTCGGGCATAGAAGTCCAGCGTTATAAGGACTATGCCAACCAGTCCAACTCCTGGCTCAAAGTGAGAGTATACGTTTCATAACCATATATAACAATCAGTAATATAACTCTTTTATAAATTCTATTTTTCAGCTTCATTGAAAGTAGACTGGATGACGAAAACTTCTCATCCGGATAATAACAGGCATTTCCCATATTTATTCTTTGTTTAATTTCCTCTCGAGTGTCATTCATATTTCTTACTATTGCTCCAAAATATTTGAATTTTTCCACCTTCTCACAGGATAAATTTCCAATTTTTATATTTCAATTTCGTATAGTATTCTGATCACGAGACATAATCATATACTTTGTCTTTTCGGGATTTACTTCCAAACCTATCTCTTTACTTGCTTCAAGTAAAATTCCCATGTTTTCTCTAATAGTTTCTGGATTTTCTCCTAACATTTTCACGTTATCCGCATAGACAAGCAGCTGATGTAACCCGTTCAATTCCAAACCCTCTCTGTTATTCTGGACTTTCTTAATGGCATACTCTAGAGCAAAGTTAAAAAGTATACATCTCAAAATATTTTGTCACTGCCAAAAAAGCTACGAACTTCTGCGTCAACCCAAGAGTTTAATTTAGTAAAATAATCATTTCCCTTTGAATGAACATTAGACTTTAAAATAAAACAACTTGCTGTTATTTGCCACATCAATTTCATAAGAGAGTTACGTACATTCTTTTCAATAAAATTACCAAATCTCAAAATTGTTTGCATTAAACTAGATATTATTTTTCACGTATCCGTAAACATTGCATAGATTAATAATACATTTTTAATAACAATTAAAGAATATTAATTCAATCGTAAAGTTTTTCATACTTATTCTATTTACAATCATAAAAACCTTTTCCCTGTTCTCTTTCATTTACACTCTAGGAATAAAATATTAATATATTAAAATTTACTACTTTCATACCGTAATTAGATTGCACAGTCAGATATTACATATAATTATTAATAAAATATAATACACGACAAGAATTAATCTTTCAGATATGTCCTCTTACGTCTTTCGCAATAACATGGATTTGATACATAAATTCTTTCATGATATTTTCCGTGATTGTTTATCTTAAGAAATTAATTCCATTTCATTTATTATACAATAGAAAATAAACTAATGTGAAAAAATTGGAATGGTATTTTTCCAGTTGCAGACATCAAAGAATTCTCAGTTAGCATTAAAGAATTCACGATCCCTAATCAGATTCCTGAAACTGAACTACGGTATAATGCAATGAATCGCTACGCTTTACAATGAAACTGAATGTGATTACGTTGAATTTGGAATTTAAAAGGTAAAAAGAGAGGGGAATTTGTTTGACGAAAGCTCAAAGAGCAGTTTCAATCAGAAAATTCTAAAGGAAAACTGTTGTTATCGGTTAATTAAAATGACAAAGAGCTCTTTAATTAATGGGCCGGCAGCATACACCACCCTCTTGTTACATAGCAAATTAAGTCCGCTGGACCTGAGTCATATTATTAAACCAATTGTTGCAGGACAATGGTGGCAGCACTCTTGTACACATCACATTTATAATAGAAACAAATTCATTAAGCCTTGCAGAATTGTACACTTAAGGTACTAAAGGTTTTTTATCAAACTTGTTCTTTCCAAATTAAAAACATATATAGTTATGAGTAATGTTTTATATAATTGATACATTTTGGATTCATAGAGCTGGAGAGAAATGACACATTGTAACAATCCTCCTGTAATATCTGTCTTCGCGCTGCGAGTTGGCGCGGAGAGTAGTAGGCGGGACGGGGGAACTTCACGCTACGCTCTGACCTGAAAACTTCGGTCCACTTACTTGGCTACCAGGGAACGGAGTCAGACATAAAAGATTCCGTATCTTCGGTGTTGTCGCTATGACTATCATTATCACATTTTTCAAAATTGCTGGAGTATGATCTGTCCATGGCAATCGTCTGTTTATGTTCCAGCCGTGTATATTAATTCGAATCTCTCAACAAAGCCATTAGCCCCACCGCCCCCATCCTGATCGACAACAATGAGGGTTCTGGACACATTTATGGTAGTCAACATTTTTATCGTGCCAGCACTTGGGAAACGTTAAATTGGTAGGCCTATCTATCCGCATTTCGTCCAGATACAAAATCGGTTTTTCCACTTTCCTAAGCTTTCTTATTTGCTGTAGATATCTTCACGTATTCTAATTTACAGTGTTTTCCTCAATTTTTTTTCTGCACACTTCTTCCACCTGAAATCCTTTTTCTTCAATATTCGTCTTAATGTTGTCTTTCATTTCAAATCAGTTTTCTCTTGTAAAAGGGTAGAAGTTTGTTGCAGCTTGGTACTATTTTTTTACTTGTTATTTAACGGCACTGTAATAACTACTAGTTCCTTCAGTGTCGATTGAATTGATGATGGCGAGATGGTATTTGGCGAAATGAAACCAAGGATTCGTCATAGATTACCTGACATTCGCTTGGGAAAACCTCGGAAAAAACCCAACCAGGTAGTCAGCGCAAACGGGAATCGAACTCACTCCCGAGCGCAACTGCAGATCAGCAGGCATACGCGCTACCTCCTGAGCTACGCCGGTGGCCCTCTTTCTTTTTCAAATAAAAATTCTCAACTATATCTTTATTGTCAATCTCCCGTCGAAGTCATCTCCATTTGCGTTTCGGTAGTCTGAACGTTTCCGTTTTTTTCTTCCCTCAGGTGTCGACAACGCACTTTCTTCTGTGCAGTCTTTCATTTCATTCCTTATACGCTGTATTGTTCTTGTGGATAGATTAGAGTACTTTTCTACCTTTGCTGTAGGTTTCGTAAGAGGAATGCAAGGGCACTGTTGTTCTTTTTCTTAATCGCAGAATTATTTTGCACTTCTAATAATATTCCTTTCTTCGCTATAGATTGTCAATCCTTGTTTCCTCTTTGTCGACATATTTACAATAAACAAAAAACTGCTATAAACCTAAATAATAGTATACAATAACATAAATTCTATTAACTATATTATTATTAACACGAAAAGCAAAGGATAACTAAAGCAATACAAAGATTTGCGGTATACTGAAAACAATTGTCATTTGAAACTAATAAAACACTACAATAAAAACCCCACTAATATTTTCACAAAGTCGCAAAGGCTCATAGACACGTGCAGTAGATGTTTGTGAAACAGGAATATTGCAGTGAACAGCGCGGTGCGCATGCGCGACTGTTTCCCCTCCGCCCCGTCTAAGTACTGCAGCCGCGTTCTCCTGGCGTGACAACAGTAACTGCTGGGGTCCACAATATTAGCATGTCATAAAATGTTAGTCGATTTTTTTTTAGTTGTAATTTCTGGAGCACATACAAGTGAATCGTAATTAATATTATTAATTTCAGGAGGTCATTCTTTGAGATATTTGAAACAATTTATCCGAACAACGGAATCCTATAGATTCAAAATCCCCTATATCCACTTTCACAAATTGAAGAATTTTAACAGTAAATGGTGGGAAATAGAGGGAATTTCCAACCCAACTGTGACTTTTAACAGAGCTTTTGCTTTAAATGTAGGGACTTCTTGAATTCAAACTATATAAATCATTGGAATTATTTCTTAGCAAATTATGTGGGCATAAATCAATTGTGAACTAAATGGCCTAATAGAGGCTTTTGAATCTAGAGGACTCAAATGTAACTCTGAGTTCTGAAAAGACATTTTATAATGTTACATTTCGTCGCCTAGCAGACGAGGCTCAACTAAAAAAAATCGATTTTAGAGATACACCGATTTTAAATGCATCCGTTTGTAGAACTACATACCGCAGCATTCAAGACGGACGTATCTCTAAAATCAATTTTTTGGAGTTACATCTTTTCGTCTAGTAAGCGGCGATTTGTTCGGATAAAATTGCTCAACATTTAAGGACAAAACTAACATTCTTTCAATCATTTACTATCATAATATATTGCTCTCTTAAATTGACTGAATATATTCAGAATTAAATCAGTGGCTTTCCCAAACCACAATATGCAATTTTTTATCTAAGCAAAAACGAACAAAATTAACCCCCTGAAATTAGTGACATTACTTACGGTCCACTCTGTATATTGTAGCTGAAATGGCAAGTGGTAGTTCAATACATACAAGGGTATCTTTTATTAATGGTACGATAATCTCGCTTAGGAAATCGTCTGAGAAACCAATTCTGGAGGATTTTAAATGTGTGTATAAACATACTGTATCTTCACTCGCTGAAAACAAGAGACCGTATGCATACCAGTTCTTCACAGGTATTTTATACACATAATTTGGGCAGGCAGGCAAAAAATGAATGAATGAATGAATGAATGAATGAATGAATGAATGAATGAATGAATTTAGCCATTATGTCCCGTGACGGGCAAAGGCCTCCTATAAAAGAGGTGGCTCGCTATTACTCGCTTGGTGAGCCATTCAACATATATATATATATATATATATATATATATATATATATATATATGTTACTGTAAATGTACGAAAACCGGTAAATCTTAGAATTTACCGTTATAACCTAACATTTACCGTTATAGTGCGATAAAACCCCAAAATATCTTATTAGATGCATACATTTTGAACTTTTACCAAGAAATGTTGGTAAATCTCAGGATTTACCGATGCGAGCTGGTAAAAGCTAGATCGAAGAATCCAGAACGAAGAATCCCGCCTCCGTTGTGCAGATTCAGACATGTTTGCAGGGGTGAAGCGGTTCCGAGAGGCTGCCGAAGAAGGCCTTGAAATGCAAGCGAAGAAAATGAAAGCAACCACTTGTAACAAAATTCCAAAATTTTTAGTCGGATAGAATGTGGGAATCAAAGTACCGAATGCAAAAATTGACGCAAAATCAATAATAACAGTGATCATAAATATTTAAGATGAGTTTTATCAACTTGGTACCAAAGCTGGCAAACTGAAGTCATTGTACTCTAGGAACCAACTTATATTGTGTAAAGAAAATTTTATCAGCATTGAAGAATTAGAAAAAGAAGGAATTAGTGTACGGGAAGTGGTTGGTCAATTATCTTTCGTTGGAGGACAAGGGTCCAAAAAGTGTAAATGTTTAAAAAGTGTTCAAAAATAGTGCTTCATAATGTTTGTTTTACTTTATTTGTGGACCTAAGACTCTTTGAGGAGATAAAAGGCTTTGTTAATTTTTATATGAAATATTATAACAGACAGTGGTTAAAATTATAATATTTTTCACTATTTTTAATATAGGATATTGTTTATTACACTCACATTGGGATGTATGAATATTTAAATAACTTAAATTAAAAATAAATACAAATTATTTCAGTCATTGCTGAGTTGATATTTATTTATGTTTTTAAATAAATCCTAAATGAACAATAAAAGATGAATTGGAAATAGATAAGTAAAAGTGCGAAGAACGGCAAATCTTAATAAAGATTCTTTTTTCATCTTTAATACGATTTTACCACAGCTGATCAGTAACTCCTGAGATTTACCAACATCTCTTGGTAAAAGTTCAAAATGTATACATCTAATAAGATATTTCGGTAATGGTAAATGTTAGGTTATACCGGTAAATTCTAAGATTTACCGGTCTTCGTACATTTACAACTAATGTATACTATATAGCAGTAGTCATCAATGTAACCTATTAACACTATACACTGTAACATTCCTATTTCTAGTTCGTATTAGTCCTAGTTATTTCTACTGAGATTTATCCCTTACTTTTCTTGACCACTGTTTGCCCGTCGTCTTCACAAACATATCCGCTCATCTGAGTCGTGGTCTTCCCTGGTTCCTTCTTCCGATGTACTTATGGGTCCCACATGGTGGTCGCGTGCGTCCATCTTGAGTGTTCCATTCTCGTCACGTGCCCCCCCCCCACTTCCACTTCGTCATCATGGCACGTTCTGCTGCATCGGATGTGTTGGCCAGTTTTTGTAGACTGTCGGTCGAGAGCTTGTCTTTTAGCGTGACTCCTAATATTTTCCTCTGCATCTTTCGCCCTGTTTAACTCCTCTTTCAAGAAGGAATGGGACACCTTCCCTCTCTGTCAAAAAAAAATGTATAGCAACGTCAAAACAAAAGGTACTACCAATTAATAATAAAAATACTCCTCAAGGCCATAAAGATGACTTGCCTTCAATTTAGTCTTGAGCAACCTCGTAAATATTTGAAAAAGAAGATTCCTTTTTATAACAATGTAATCTACTAAAAAGTCTTATTGAGGGAATGATGCAGATGCCTAATATAGGAAAATGGAGAACTCCGAGGGGGAGGGGGAAACCATCTACAACTTTCTCCGCCACAAGTATTACTATGGATTTTCCAATGAAAAATCCTAGGCCTGACCGGGACTCTCGCTCGGGTCACCTGCGTAACAGGTTGAAGGCCACAACAGAGTGCCTTTATTTAAGGATCATACACGCAGTAGACTTAAGAATGAAATCAAATTCAAATTTCAAAAATGCAATGTTTTAGAACAGTACGGGGAATGTAGAAGATTGTTTATGGATCGAAAATATGTATAATAATTTGAATGTAAGTTATACAAAACTTTAAATTCACATTGAAGGGAATGTAATGCGGAAGATAGCCAAAAGAAGGCCTGAATTACTAGTCCAAATGGGAAATACTCACACAACCTGGATGACTGAGGAGAAATTGGACACGAGAAAGAAGACATCAGCCTATTCCTTGACAGGCTGGCCTTCCGTCCAGGTGGCCCGGGTTCGACCCGGTCTGCTCTGGGTGGAATTTGTTGTGAACAAAACAGATATTGCAGAGGGATTTTCTCGGAATACTCTCGTTTCCATCTTTCATTCCACGAACAGTCACCACTTCCCCCTTATTTCATCTATCATCTTTACTAGTAAAAAAAGACTTGGGTGTGCAGGTTTCCGATGTTGGTCTAGGTTCTAAGAGCTTCAATCGACCTTGGTAGCGTAGTCGGTATAGAGCTGGCCTTCTGTGCTCGAGGTTTTGGATTCGATCCTGGCCCAGATCGATGGCATTTAAGTGTGCTTAAATGCGACAGGCTCGTGTCAGTAGATTTACTGGTATATAAACGAACTCCTGCGGGACAAAATTCCGGCACACCGGCGACGCTGGTATAACCTCGGAAGTTGAGAACGTCGTTAAATAAACCATTTTTTTTCTAAGAGCTTGAGGCTCCATATTTTGGGTTCGAGCTCATCAGTAGCGGATGGGACCTTACTTGCTAGGTCCAGGAAGCGTCGTATTCACGAATGCCCCATTGCCATCCGTGAACGTAGACAATATAATAATAATAATAATAATAATAATAATAATAATAATAATAATAATAATAATAATAATATTATTATTATTATTATTATTATTATTATTATTATTATTTATTCAGTAAGTAAGTATAAGTATTATTTATTCATACTGGCAGAGTTAAGGCCATAGGGCCTTCTCTTAAACTCTACCAGGTCACAAAGTATACAAACAGTGAAAATTTAACAAAAAAGTTAAAGAACAGAATACTAACATATTACAAAAAAATAATAATAGCATAACAAAATCGACACTAAACAACATGAAAATAATATCATATTAGGAAGAAGAAAGTAAAATACATTGAAATATAGTAAAAGCAATTCATTTCATAAAGATAGTTAATATGGAAAACGTAAGGAAGAATATAACAAAATGGAATGTAATAATAGTAATATACGTTACAAGAGCGGTATGTTGACGTTTTCATGGTCGAGGAAAAGATTGAAAAAGCGAAACGTAGTTGAGCTTTTTAATTTCCGAGAACATGAAAACGAACATACCGCCCGTGTATCGTATATTATTTTGTGCGAAGATCGTTTATTACATACCTGAAAGACGAATTTCTAATTAGTTGCAATGAAATCTCCATGTTGGTAATTTAGGTGAAATTGCAGTGGTAAGTTTCCAATTTATAATTATTACTATGTTAAACGTCTCTAAAAATAATATGTTAAAAGCCTAAAGCAGTAAAATGAATGTCGCGCTTAAGCGGTAAGAAGAGGGAAATTGTTATGTGTGTTACGTTGGGAATACTGAATGTGGTATTTAACACTTACCGCGTATTGGTTCTGTGCGGAAAACAGGCAAATACGTACGATCTCGCACAAAATAATAATAAAAAGAAAAGAAATACGAAAATTAAATAAAATTCACAATAAAAAGGTTATGATAATAATTTGATCTGGTGCAAACATCGCATACAGAGCTTACAATGCGTCTAAACTCCCTAAGTGCAAGGATTCATCCTGGGTCATGAAATCGATCAATCAATCAATTAGCCAATCAAAAAATCCCTTGACAGAATATTGAAGGGTTTTCACAGGAAAGATTTGATTGATTCTTGTCAACTATCTCAGTAATTAGAACAGCTTAATTAATAACAAATAAGGACTATATTTCAAAATAAACACCAAATGGTATGTATATTAGCATGAAAACAGTAATGTGTTGCCAAAGAGTTGAAGGCAAATTTCTATTCATTCAGACAGCAGTGTTACTGTTTTAGATCAAACCATACATTTAATGATTTTGATTCATAATCCTTTTTACTCAAATATTTCGCCTATGGCTGAGCGATAGCAGACTTTAAAAATACGCACTTGCGGACCAAGGTGCTAGAAGATGGAAGAAGGGCGAGGAGCAGGTCCATGCCGGTAGAGGTTGAAGAACAAATATTTTCCCGCATTACCAGCCCCCGCGGATAGCACAAATTTGCAGTGTTCCTCCTCCAATACGACGCAAATCCATAAGGAAGACGTCCATATCGTAGCATGGGAACTCGGCATCAATCGATGCGACTTACTGGAGTTGTCCCTCATTACTTGCACCGTTTTGAAAAGGTTTCAATACACGCTTTCTACCTATATTTTATTTCAAGAAAGCTTCTAGAAAATGTTTTTATATAACATTTCTTCTTCTCAACTTATTTAACTTACAAATACTTTCAACTTAGACTTAAAATAATATAATTAAACGATTGATCAAACTACAATTAGGCGTAATACCTCTGATTGAGTTTCTGGCTAAAATGTAGGTTAGCTATATCTAAATTACACTGCGTAACAAATTTTAACGGTATTTTTTTTTTGCGTTGGGTATGTGAAACATTTTTTTCTATTTAATTTGAACCTCCTGAATACGAATATGACAATAAAGAACAGTTGTTGGTTATGGTTTTTGAGAAATTTTCGAATTTATATCTATTCAAAATACTGCTTTATATAATGACAATAAGGTTAAATATTCACTGTTCAGAATAACACAGCTTTCTTTTTCTGCATTTTCTTTTATACTGGGCATCACGTACATCACGAGCTAAAGTCCAACAATAGTCTGCTAGCATATTGGTACTCCACTGTCCTTGATATCTTTTTTCCATAGTTGAAATTTCTTGATGAAAGAGCTCACCATGCTCATCACTGAAATCGCCATAATTCTCGGGGAAAAAGTCAAGATGGGAGGAAAGGAAGTGAATTTTCAGGGATACTGGTATGTTACAACCCATAGTTTCAAAGTTTCAAACACCAACAGTAAATTTTGCACTAGTTTTTCATAGTTCTCACTTCTACGGTTACCCAGAAAATTTAATACAACCTCCTTGAATGCAATCCAGGCGGCTTTCTCTTTTTCTTCCTGCGAAGATTCGAAGTGACTTTCCTTCATTATATCTCTAATTTGTGGTCCATTGAAAACTAGGGTAAAGTTGCCTATTTCCGTGATACCCCTAATCCCGTGATAAGTTTTTTAAATTGAAAGTCAGTCAAAGCTTTGCCGTTAAACCATAGCGCCAAACGTTTTTCTCGAAAGAGTGCATCTTTCGCTTACTTTTGAGACATCGGTGAACTTCCTTGCAAGATACCCAATCTCGTGACATTCAGTGAAAAAAACGTATCACGGAATTAGGCAACTTTACCCTACCTCTTTTATTTTTGAGTCACTAATAGCAGGAAAATTTTCCTGGATATGTTAAAAATGCTTCGGTTTTATGATTCATCCCTTTAACAAAATTCTTCATTAACCCTAACTTAATGAGGTACAAGGGATTGCTGTATAATATTTCTCTTCCCTTGCTCTAGTGATGGTCGTTTTATTTTATAAAGCTTTTCTCGTGCATTCGCACAGAAAACAGCAAAATTTTGTGTACCCTAATTGCATTCCTAGAAGCAATGCTACAACCTTCAAATCCGCACATATAAACCATTCCTACTTTGACTATCATTATTAAAGCACACTTTAAAGAAATACATGTTACACAGAATACTAATACTACGGATATCTCCTGGTAAACTGAAGCAATTCCACATGGCGAACCTGTTTCTCCTCCTTCAAATGGAACCGAAAAGGGCAACAAAGGATTTCGACTTCTAGATGTGGTTTTAACAGGATGGTCTATTGCAGAATGTAAACTACAATAATTTAATTAAAGCCCACAGTGAAAGAAATGCATATCTCAAGTAAAATCAGGTAAACTCAAGCGAATTCATACGGCGAACTGTTTCAGACCCTCCAAAAGACTCGTTAAAGGCAATAAAATAATATCCGTTCTACAAGTGCTTCTAACATGATCTACTAATATTTTGTTCACATAATGTGTCGTCACATTTGTAAAATAAAATAGTTACACACGAAATACAGTGATTTTTAAAATAAAATGCATAAAAAATGAATTATATTGTGCATCTCGAAAACTCGAACTGATAGAACATTTTGCTTGTTATTTTTGAATTTAAGAGGTCGAAATTAGTATATATTTGTTAGTTTTATGTCTGGCGCAAAATGACTGTTGACCAGTGTTATAAGGCAGTACATCTCATTTGACGATATGTGTCAGAGGAAGACCTATTGTTTGTATTATGTGAAATCTGATTAGTGTAATATGTAGCTAATTGGCGATGTATGTATTGGAGGGGGAAAGGAACTGGTCATCTTAACCCATTATCTCCTGGTCTAGTTACCTCATGAGTGATGCATTATTGGTGTTACTTATGAGGTTCAATGTATTCGTCCAGTATATGCATTTTGTTAATAAATACGCTGTACTTGTCCAGAGATTCGAATAAACTACGTGGATTACTATAAACTGATAGCAATAACGAGCAGAGAAACGCATAATCTTGAAGTCTGGGATAAGTTTAATTGAATCACAAATAATGTTGTTACACAATCTCATTTCCTGAAAGCATGGAAGGAATTCATGATACGAAATAATTTAATTGCTTTATTATTCGAGTCAAGAAATTGAGAATCAACAGTTCCGCAAAGAGGATTTTCTGAATCCTTGAATTCGACATCTTCTTGCAATCTTCAGCAGTACTTCTTCAGTGTCCCGTTGCTAAATGGATAAGATTGAAAATGAGTTTGCAGCTAAGCCAATATTACAGTGCCACGAGGAAGAGAGTGTCTCAGGAAGGAAAGGCTTCAATGTTCTGATCTCAGTGTATACCGTATGTTTCGGGTTTAGTGTTTAGAAACTGAAGCACGTTTCCTTTTGTTCATTTTACATTTTATTTAACACAACGTACCTATATAACGTGGTTAGAAAATTATTTGGACAACAACAAGTTTGAATTTGATGTGGTTTATTTTTTACTATGTAAACTCTCAAATTTATACCAGATTTTCAAAAGGACATAACTATGTAAGAAAATGCTGAACAGATGCAAATTACCAAGAGAAGTGAAATTAAAAAGGGACTCGTAAAACCCTATTAGAAGTTCGTTCGTTCATCCGTCCGTCCGAACATCCATACTCCATACATACATACATACATACATACATACATACATACATACATACATACATACATACATACATACATACATACATCCATCCATCCATCCATCCATGCATCCATCCATTCTTTCATTTTTCTATCTTTATTTATTCTTTTCTTCATTTGTTTATTAATTTCTTTCTTTCTCTCTCTTCTTTTCCCTTTCTATATATATATATATATATATATATATATATATATATATAGGCTTCGTTGATATGCATACTCCAAAATGGTCTCTGTCTACCCCGGTGTCTGTCTTTCAAATGGTACCCAATTTTAAACCATTTTCGGAAGTCAAGTTTCTTTCATCTTCAGTAAGTGTCCAAACCGTATTAATTATTTGACCTCGGTATTAGCAGCATTATTCATCCAGGAGACACATACTTCATCCCTTATTGTCTCGTTCTGGATCTTTTCTTGTGTGGGTGTATCTGCAGACTTTGGCAGGAAATTTATTTCTGTGCTCGTAACAATTAAATTCTTGTCATTTTAAAACTCATAATTATTTTGACAAATAGATTGGAAATATTTGAATGGCGATTTGTTAAAAGGGCATCAGTAACAATGAGCATAGTTTTGAGAAATTAACAAAAGAAAAAGCTTTTTAAACTTGGTAGTGAGAGAGAAATAGTGGTTTTGGTAGTTTTAGGTAGTTTCCGAACTTACGTTTGACGTTATCAGTGGAAATTGAACAAATATTTTGTTTCTGAACATAGTTAGGCCTATACAATTTTTAAATATCTAGACTTATGCGATGGCTATGCTTATGCCCATACTTTTGAGGCATATAGGAAATTTTGGATTAATTGTTTAAATTAATACTTATTCTATGGATGAAACAAAAATATAACTAATTAGGACATAGTTGTTACAAAATAGACAAATAAAATTGATATATTTATAACATTCAGCCTTCAATACAACACACAATTTCATTAACATGTGCATACAGACTTCCAGTCATCTTCAACCATTATACGAGTATTATTATTGTTCACTGACCATTGTAAAAATGTTTCATAAAATTAATGATATTCTATGAATGCAAATAATATAGAAATTAATTGGCAAATTGTTTTCAGAATAAAGACAAATACCATTGTTATGTAACATCAAAATTTTAAAACAGCATAAAATTTAAGGTCCTGCAGTCAGTTACGATTTTAAATCATGAAATTGGCCAAAACACATGTCCTTTGAAATTTATTGTGCAATTGACTGGAAATTATAGAATTTTACTTACTAAAACAATGGCAACCATCATGTTGTAATTTTATTATTATTATTATTATTATTATTATTATTATTATTATTATTATTATTATTATTACAGTTGTAATTAAAACTTATTATGCCTGAGCAGCAACTCTGAGGTGTGGAAATGTCACTTCTGTGACGTGTCACTGACTACATAGCAATTAAAAGATTGAAACACAATATCTGACAGGATTAAATGTTAGCATACCTCTGTTATTTATTAGTTTAATACAAAAGACAGTCATTGAATTGTTTCTTTAATACTCTACATACTATTTAAATCCGTTCCTAATAGTTAATGTCAGTTCTGCATACTACAAACGATATAAGTCTCCACTATTGACTGCAAGAATCCAGAACAGCTCTTCAGTTGTCTGGTATGGGCCACAGTGTAGGAGTCTTCAGTGAAAGGGTCATTTCTAATTTTTATATTAGAGAAACAAGAACATCTGTAACTACTTTCCGGTGAATACCTTTATTACCAATCAGTTCTGAGACAGTTAAATTCTGTAAAATATGTAAAATGTGTCGTGTAGATTTATGTTAACAGTCAGATATTATGAGGGTGTATATATTCCACATAATCTTAAACACCGTAATCAACATGAGGTTTAAGGGATAACAAATTGAAAATTAGTCTGTTCAGAGACGTCACAAAACTGACATTTTAGTGAAAATTATTATATAAATTGTATACTAACATAAAATTATCTTTTAAATAATCGTGGCCAGTTATGTAACACTGATCTACACATTAACAATGATGTACAGAAAAAAAATAACCAAATAAATACACAATTTAAAATATCTGTGAAACATATCCCATTTTGTCCGATTTTGTCAATTTAGCGTTATCTTCTACTAGAATATTATTGTTCACTGATCACTGTATCATGGTTTCATAAAATTGTATGTGATCACTGGGTACATATGGTATAAGATTTGTAAAATCCGTAATTCTTTAAAAGTTCAAAATTTGTTGGTAGAGTAACTGGCTACGGACTGGAAGATCCGGGGTTCGATCACGGATGGTGACGGGATTTTCTCATTGCTAAACTTTCAGGACGGCCCCGATGTACACTCAGCCTCCTATCAAATTGAGTACGGAATCTTTCCCGGGAGGGTAAAAGGCGGTCGGAGCGTGGTGCCGACCACACCACCTCATTCTAGTGTCGAGGTCAGGAAAGTATGGAGCTCTACATCCATGCCCCCCCTCCCCAAGTGCCTTCATGGCATGTCAACGGACTACCTCTATCTTATATATATATATATATATATATATATATATATATATATATATATATATATATTTACATTATCTATTTTACTGCGCAACATTACCATTCTCACCTTCTCTCATTTTCTTAACAATTCAATACCTGTAAACAATATTCATGAAAATGTAATCTTCACAATACATCTTCTTGTATAGAATGAAGGAAAAAAAGCGGAAAAGAGATGAATCTGTAACTAGTGTTGCTAATAGTATTTTGTTAGAAGCATGAGTCAGTGACTGTTGACGTTTTAACAAAAATTATAATATTCACTCTCCTGTCACACGAATATGAATGCACTAACTCATGCCACTTCAATACTATATCTCTATTAATACAGATTGTAAAAACCACAAAATCTCAACTATTATTATTATTATTATTATTATTATTATTATTATTATTATTATTGGGGCTAAGAGGGTTGAAGTTACAAGAGAATGGAGAAAGTTACACAACACAGAACTGCACGCATTGTATTCTTCACCTGACATAATTTTATTAGGAACATTAAATCCAAACGTTTGAGATGGGCAGGGCATGTAGCACGTATGGGTGAATTCAGAAATGCATATAGAGTGTTAGTTGGGAGGCCGGAGGGAAAAAGGCCTTTGGAGAGGGCGAGACGTAGATGGGAGGATAATATTAAAATGGATTTGAGGGAGGTGGGATATGATGATAGAGACTGGATTAATCTTGCACAGGATAGGGACCGATGACGTGCATATGTGAGGGCGGCAATGAACCTCCGGGTTCTTTAAAAGCCATAAGTAATTGAGTAATTATTATAATTCATTCTTTGCCACTGTTTTTCAGTGCACGAAAAGAGCAGAAAATTACTTTTCTACAATAATTACTTAAGGTGGCCATGAATAACTTCAAGATAGCATGGAGTGTAGTATAACAAATTAAATGAAGGAAAAATAATAGACTCATTGTCAGTTAGAATTGAAATGAATTCAGTCCATATGTTTCATTCTTAGAATTTCCTATTAGCCCAAGCATACAGTAAAATATATTTCAAAGAACTGTGAAGAAAAGAAATTGTTGTTTTTTATAGTCCGTTACGAACAGAAGAAGAATTAAGGTCGCAGACAAATTATTGTATATTTCCTTTTAGCATCGAGTTTGTAATATACAGAATAACAGAATTGAAAGTATCTCGTGATTGCGCGTTCTCAGTATTGTACACAGTCGAGATATTTCCCTTTTCAACAGACATGTAATATTTCCGTCACAGCAAGAAAGAGTGGGAAAATGGACATAAAAGAACCAGAACTATGGTATGAGCACTGCTTTTGACCAAATAGCCGGTGAAAATAACTTTCATTTCCTTCATTCCTGGTCTGCATATACAAATGATACTTCTTTAGAGCAAACTATCCCGCCTGAAATGTGTGTGACATTGCAATTCATGCCACCTGGGACCACTGGACAAATTCTGCCTCTGGATGTTTGTTTCTTCCCTGCCTATAAAACATACAGTATTATCGCACCATCTGCAGCTACTCCTTAACGGTTAGCCAGTTTCATGATAAACTCCACGACAGACTGTTTCGCATTCCGTTGCATGTCATCACATTCCATCAGTTCTCGTTACCACGTTACACCAATATGATTCTATATACATTCTTTAACAGGGGATACCTAGCTGAACGTCATGAATGGTTTATAACTCCTAAGAAGTTAGTCTTCGATCTTGATGGTGCGAACCTTTGTGATCACTCTGATGCGTCATTTTCATTCGGTGTTCATGGTGCAAGTTAATGGTTTGTTTCGAATATTTCTTGAATGTCGACGATGTCCATTTTGTGAATTGTAATACATGAATGAATGAATGAATGAATGAATGAATGAATGAATGAATGAATGAATGAATGAATGAATGAAGTGCATTTATTGATAGATAATAAATTATACAAACTCATGTACACAAGATCCTTTGCACGAGCCCGTACGGCCATTCGTGCTATAACTATGCACAGGTTGAAACTTCAAAGAAAACAAAATAAAATAGTAAAACAACAGTTATTATTATTACCAGGCTATCGTTATCATTAATTATCACAATTAAAACTAATCTAACTTCATACCAAATTTCACAAAAGTAATAAAAATAAAGTAAATGTAAGATATGAATGGAAAAAAAATACACACACAATGAAATATATTGAAACTGCAACAAATAATCCAAATAATAAATATAAAGGTAATACATAAAAAACATACACACTCAATAAAAAACAAATAAGAAAAAAAGAAAATAAATACAAAAAGAACATTATCCTCTAATTACCTCATTCGCTCAGTGTTAATACTACTTATTACAACACTAATAAATAACTCTTTCCCTTATTTCCTCGCTCCCTCCCCCTCTAGATAATCTGTATTATATATAAATTAATTATTATAATATAAATAAACCTATTTTTAGTAAAATAAGTTATTTTATTTAAATAATTAATTTATATATAATATCTTATATTAATAAAAATCGAATTACCAGCAATTAATAAGATATCCATTATAAATTATAAATACAGGATCAACAAAAAAAAATTCTCTTAAAGTAACAAAAATGAAGTGCCTGAGGCCAGTTCCACCCTGAACTGTCGAACTTTTGTCATAAATTTTGCCACACTATCACAGTTTAGCGTTATTTAATATATCGTATGTTGCCAAGTGCCCACTGCTAGATGTAATGAAGGACTCTGGCTGGAATCGTTTCCTCAGAGCTTCTGTGGCTTCACACTCCGATAAAATATGGTGTGCTGTTTTGCCTCTACCGCAAAGAGGACATATTCTCGCCCCCTCTTCGTTGACTATTTTAAGTGCACTCCAAGTTTTAAAGTACTACCTGAGGATGGTGCATAAATTGTAATACATACATCTCATAGACTGTTGATCTCCGTACCTCCCGGACACTCATTTTCTGTTGTCCTCCTGAAGCACAT
Organism: Periplaneta americana; assembly: GCF_040183065.1. Taxonomy (NCBI): domain Eukaryota; kingdom Metazoa; phylum Arthropoda; class Insecta; order Blattodea; family Blattidae; genus Periplaneta; species Periplaneta americana. The sequence continues at coordinate 124,510,516 of NC_091118.1, read as the reverse complement.
GGTGGGTCATTAGCAGCTAATATTTTCCCTGTTATAATTGTTTACACAACACTTTAAAGTGAGCCTTACTAGAGATTGCACTTGCCACCTTGCACTCAAAGTGTTCCTTGTAAGAGGAAGGCGGAAAATAGAAAATATTGGACAGTGCTGTGTTTGCCATTGGACAAAACACTATGAATTAATGACAATTCTAATGAAGATGCAGCGGATTTAATTTGTAATCCATTTATGGAAATTAAAGAGTTAAATATCTATAAATCGCCATCTTAAAATGCTGAGAGTTTTGTATTAACTAATGGCGTTAAACATCAAATTCACTACCCTGTATATAGCCTACGTAGTATATTTAAGTTCATTATCTAAACGTGCTATTTTCATCTCCCATAAGTTATAAAATTGGTCACAAAAGGTACGATGTAAATAAAATCCGCGAAAATTGTCACAGACGGAGATAACATAATGGATGTAATACACTCCGAAGTGTATAGTATGTAAATGTAAAGTACTGAACGTAATTATGTAGAGGTTATTTTATCTTTTATCCTTTGTGATTTAGGCTTTGTGGCCTGTTACAGTCTCAAGCAGTGGTTCTCTTTATTTTAGGCTGGTGATATAGGACTATAGGTATAGGAGTTGTCTGGGTACCCTTCTGCTCAAAAGTTTTCTTTATTACTACCGATAGTTAGTATTCAACTTTGTAAGTGTAATTGGAGTTAATATTAAATATAATATTGTCACTCACTTCTTGAGTTCTTTGTGCCAATGTGAACATTATTTTTTATTTACAAGATCTTAACATATATTACTTTGAATTGTTTCCTTGTTATCATTTCATTCTTGTCTGAAAGCATCCCCACTGTACTCATTAATCAATGTCAAGAAACGAAAACATCGAATGTTATCCGTGGAATTTCCTCGACTGATACAAAGCAGGTGTTTCATGATGTAGACGCTGAACACAGGTGAAGAGAAATGAGAATATAATTATAGTAATCCATCATAGTTCTGAAACAAGCACTGGAGCTGCATTCTCAAATGCTTATTTCAAATTGCATTGAGATATCTTTAATATTAAATCGGCAATATTTGCAGTTTCTTTACTCGCTTCCTTTTTATTAAAAAATAAGGACGTATAAAACAGTAACCATTTCATGGTTTCTTAGAATAATTATGTACAATTATTTCTGAGTTCAGTAATAGAAAATAATAATTATTTTGGCTGAAATGAACAACTAAATTGACAAACATTCCAAGTCCAAAATTTACCGAATTTGACTTTTTACCTGCCATCCTGTAAAAAAGAATATCCCAAGTCCGATTCTAAGCCCGTGTTTCTTAATCACACAGATATTTATTTCAATAATCTTATATTATCATATACATATTTATTTCAATAATCTTATATTGTCAGCCCATATAGTTTTCTTGCCCTCTGAAAAATGTGCTAAAATTGACTCGGGATGTTTGTCAATTCAGATCTTGAAATAAATTGTAGTATGTTGCATATTTCTTCCCAGCATCTTGAAATACTCATGCTTTCATTTTCTTCCTTTTTCAGAGTGGAATGATGCGACTTATAGCATCTAAATGCATTCTATCTTTGAAACTGATTTACTGTGTCTCCCCTTTTGAACCTTTATGTAATATTTTCTCGAGAATGGTTTCTGTTCTTTATAATTTTAGAAACAACTATGAGAAATGCTTCGAAATATTCGTAAAGCTTCATTCATTGTATTTACTAATTCATCGGCTGGAACAACGTTATAAGTTACATTTAGTAAAATTTACAGGAGCAGCAAAAATGTGTACATGTACAACGTTGTTCTTATAGGGTAGCAAACTTTTGAGTGGACAAATTTCACGTACTGCATTGATGGGCAGTTGCAAGCCAAAGAGTATAGCAAGGTAACATGACATACAACATTATTACACGGAAACACGCCGAATGAAAATTTTGTAACTTACAACGTTGTTCCAGCCGACGCTTCAATTATTATGATCATACTTTGATCTTATAAACAAACTTGAGGCATCTGGCATCAAAACCGGTCAAGTTACTAAATTTAAGAAATGAGTTTTAATTATAAACCGAAAGTAGTAGTGTATATCCTTCTAGGGAAACAAGAATTTTCTACAAAATCGGCTACGTCATCATTTTACAGAACACTGAATATCGGGCCTTGCGACAAAACGAGTTAAGTCACTGAGCCGGTAAATTCAAAACCGGCCATGTCAAGGAGCGACTTAGCGTCATCCTGTTACGGTGTTTTTGTTTTGAATGCTACATAGCTGGATTACACAACAATGTTACCAAATCAGTAGACAAAATATGTCTATTTTGAAATCCTTATATTTCATTTCTGTGATATTGGCAACAAAATTTCTCAAGTTTTGCATTGACAACAGAACTTCCTGAGTTTTGCTTTCATTATATCGAGACGAGATTTATTATGTGCAAAAGATCTTTCATTGGAATCACCAAAACTTACCGAATGGCACTGTTTTCTGTCCGTAGTTTTAATGCTATATTGCATTTTTTAATATCACTAAAAAGAGTAAAATAGTAAAGTCAAATTCGTGTAATTTAGGAATATATTTGCTTTTTCAGAAGATTTATAATTAAAAAACTGTAAAACTATATGAAGTTGCAACGAAACCGGCCAAGTCAAAATTAAAAACAAGGCAAAAATATATATATTAGTTAGGAAATCGATTTTAAATATCAAGGATAACTATATGTACAACAATTAATTATTATGTAACAACGAAAAAACATGTTTCTTAATTATCATCGGTTCAACTCTTGAGGGAATTTACTGAAAATTTGCCTTAAGATTTAGCATAATATTTATTTGAAACTTATTTCGAAATAAAATTCATTACTTTCTATGACAGGTTACCATTGTCTACATTACTTCAAGTGGGGTAAATGATAAGCACAGGAACTCCATGTATCAGATCTTTTAAAGTCTCTCCGATAACCTATGAAATTAAAGAGAATACTTGAAAACACGATGTGGAAGCTGTGGTAACTATAATCCCACTGCTCGCCCGAAATAGATTCGTTTCTTACATATTCTTGGGTAATAAGTTTTTAACGCTAATTTCCGCGCTGTAACATCAATTTTCAGAGCTATCAATTGTATGCGAAGGATAAGACATTACGAAAAATGAATTATTTAGTTATCCCCTCACCTCACTGGCTCAAACCTTGCCTCAGACCATGGAAGTACTTCTCAACAGACCTTCGCCTGTCACTGAAGTAATATCTTATTGAAACTTCTATAAACTTCTAAAAAAAAAAAGAAATTTTTTTTCATTTCTACTACTCTCTCATTCTTTCATACATTTTCATAATGTTACAGTATTTTACATAGTCTATGTTGCAAATTTTTAATACTTTATACAATTTCTAGTACCCCTGTATAATTTGCAAATGTTACCTTGACTTTAGGAGCATACATCTAAACCAGGCATGTTAGAAGGTGGTTTGAATTCAACGTAGCAATGGTATTGCAAATAGGGCTTCTGTCTGACTTTATGAGCTGTTAATTTGCGGACCAATGATTGTTGGAGCTTTTTTGCTCCTTTCAGTTTGTACATTTTGAAACACTGTGTATAATGGAAATTTATTTATTTTTAATAGAATGTAATAGTGTGCAAAGAAAGAACTACGCAATTAAAAGTTATGCCTCAACCTTTAAAATACGATGAAATGGTTTTAGCCATCACATTATGGCTACACATTTTTCTGCATCTCTGATGTAGATATTAGCAGATTTATAATGATTTTTCCCTGCACGCACTGTTCCCCTAAAGGACAGTATGCTCGTATGTAATGTTCAGACTTTGGAATAAAACAATTATTACTGTATTGGAAATATTCCAAAATTTCATTATTTCCATATGTCATAAATTCTCTTACAATTACTACTTAAGTTATATCATTACATTATTTATATAATATATTAATTTATTTGTTTGTGTATTTTAGTTCTTATAGTATTTTTCTTCATAATTGAACGATATTGGTTTCGGGTTTACTTCTTTTTATAGAAGAAAGAGCAAAAGCAATATAAGGAACAAATATGCAATGCATAAATTGCCTCGATTTCTTTGTTTTGTAACTGAAAACGCTGCCGTAGCTGATTGCAGTATTACTAATCAAATACAGTTTTATGGCAGTACTAATGTACAGTCCCCTCTCAGAATCCATTCTTTATACAGAAATGAAATCGTAGTCCTCCGTTCAGAAAATAGAGAAGAGGAGAGAAGAAGCCCAAATTCAATTTTATAGATCTATTTAGGAGCCGCCAAACACAAAGAGAAGAAAAGCTCAGAAATAAGCGATGTGCTGAAGGCAAAAGGCATCTTGGAACACACAAGTAGCTATATACCAAAGAAGCTGGAAACAGCATTTACAAAGAAACCCCGTAACGTGAAAACTACAGTAGGCCTAAACGTACTTTAATATTACTAAAGGTAAGCATGATTTTAGGTGACTGCGGTCTAAATAGGAATAATCTTTCAGTCACAGAACAAGATCAAAACGCATGCCTACAAAAAAAGGAATAATTGCTTTCTATCTCATTCTCATAAATGGTGGACGAAGAAATATTTGTATTTTTCTAATACACTTTTATGTTTAGTTCTCAATACTTATTGTTCATGTATCTATATATTTATTAGATATTTTTCGTGTCACTCAAGTAGGTAAGTATAATTAAGTACGTGCTCGAAGAAACTGTTGCATATTGTTGTATTGAAAACTTATAAACTTATAAAGAAGTTCAATTTTGTGTTCAAAAAATTATTGCATATTTCTTTGTAAGTTTACAACAAACAATTCAAACAATTTCTTGAGCAAAATGTCTGACAGGAAACGAAACATTATTAGCAGAGGAAGGGAGAAGGATAATTGCTAATCAACCAACGGTAGAGGCACATTTCTAGCTTATCTTGAAGTTGGTAGGAGGTAGAACGCTTTAGAGCGCCCAACTTCAAGTTCAACCTAGAGTGTGACTTTTATCATTGTTGATTATCAATTCTTCCACTTCCTTCCTCTGTCGGCAATATTTTCTTCGTTTGCCAAACATTATGGAACGTAAGTACCGTCAAACCGGGCTACTTGGACCTTTAAGGTGTTACTTGAACCCAGAATAAAACATGTTTACTTACCATTGGAGTAACTTAGGTGAAAATATTTGTACAGATGAAAGTTTGCAGAGAAAAAAACCACAACTTTCGAAACCAAACTGTTATTTTACATCGACGAAAACATTTTTTCTTCTGGGTTCAAGTAACACCTTAAGAGTCCAAGTAGCCTGCTTTTACGGTACTTACTTACATACTTACTTACAAATGGCTTTTAAGGAACCCGCAGGTTCATTGTCGCCTTCATATAAGCCCGCCATCGGTCCCTATCCTGTGCAAGATTAATCCAGTTTCTGTCATATCCCACCGCCTTCAAATTCATTTTAATATTATCCTCCCATCTACGTCGCGGCCTCCCCGAAGGCCTTTTTCCCTCCGGCCTCCCAACTAGCACTCTATATGCATTTTTCTGGATTCTCCCATATATATTTCTTACTGTTGCTCAAAATATTTAAAATTTTCCACCAGGTATTGTTGTTTAGAAACGAGCGCTCAGAATATGCACCGCCGTCTATGTCAGTATTCGTACGACATTCCGATCCAAACGGCAATGCCAATCGGCATACCAAATTATGTGAATTATGAGTAAGGGTGTAATTGTTTCTTATTTGAACTGTTGTATCAGTGAAGCGTGGTGAGTCAGTGAAGTTATGGTTTTACAGTGCAGTGAATAGTTTCGATCAGAGATAATTTATAGTGTCAATGAAATGTGTTCTATAGTGTCAGTGAAATGTGTCATAGTGCTAGTACAATAAGATAAGAATAAAGTGAAAGATTATTATCAGTACCAATGTGAAACTCATGTAGGGCCTATACATATGTACGTTGTAATGTAAAATTAGGTTCACTTATTAATTAGGCTGTCTTGTGTATTATTAATTGTAATTATTATGTATTAATTGTATTGTGAATTGTAATTTTATTCTGTATTGTTTTATTCCGTGTACCATTGCCACCGGTATTTGCCCACTTGCAGTGTACATACATACATACATACATACATACATACATACATACATACATACATACATACATACATACATACATACATACATACATACATACATACATACAGGGAGACTCGGGAGTTGGCTCAGGTGTCGCCATATTTATTGATCAAGAATTAGTCCATGAGCTGCAATATAAACTCCACAGGCGGTGCTCGAACAACCAAGCGGAACAGTACGCCATTCTCAAAGCACTAGAACAACTCGAAATACTCCAACAACTAAACGATGTTCGAAAATCAGCAGCCATTCATACCGACAGCAGAATCACACTCGATTCGTTACGAAATTTCAATAACCATCACCACTTGATAGAACATATTAGAAAACAGATAAGAAAGCTGGAAACATTAAACTGGACTATTCACTTCGCATGGGTCAAGGCGCACGTTGGACTTGCGGGGAACGAGCTGGCCGACCACTTGGCAAAGCAGGCAGCACGTAACAACGAGATACCAGTGAGCTTCGACAGGATACCAGTCAGCGACATCATGCGGGAACTTCAGGAAGAAAGTGTGGTTAAGTGGGAAAGTGAGTGGCAAAACACGAAAAATGGTGCAGTGACAAAATCGTTTTTCCCCAGTGTAAAAGAGAGGTTACGCGTTAACATTCCACTGAATGGAAAGGTCACAACTTTTCTAACTGGACATGGAAAAACCGGTGCTTACTTATACAGATTCAAGCTGAGGGACAACCCGTCGTGTACGTGTGGAGCAGAGGAACAGACCGTCGACCACCTCCTTTTCGAGTGCCCGAAATTGGACAAAGAAAGACTAGCGTTCCAGCGGGAAATGTTAAGGAAAACTGGCAAGTGGACTTTCACAAAGCTTAAAATAATGCAAGAACATGCGCATACATTCACAAACTATGTCAATGTTATAAATTTAGACGAGTAAACGTAGGATAATTTAATCTAGGATAGATAAGAGTAGGCAATAGATATAATGAAAGACTCAAATTTTCACAACAGAATAACAGACCTACATACGCTTAGAGAGTGACAGAAACGAGACATAATGTGTTATATTGTAAACATACAGGTAGCAAGGCATGTAGTATTACCTTTATTGTAATGGGACATGCCGTTCAACTAATATTTAAAAAAAAAAAAATACATACATACATACATACATACATACATACATACATACATACATACATACATACATACATTAATTTGGAATATACAAAAAAAAAACTAAAGTGATTGCCTTCGCCGATGACTTAATAATACTGACAAATGGAAAAACCTTATTAGAAACTGAAAATTATGCCAACATAGAAGTACAAAAGGTCGAAAAGTGGGCTACGAACAACAAAATAACATTCAACGACGAGAAATCGAAATTCATGGTCATAACAAGGAAAAAACCTAGAATCAAACGAGATATTAACATATATCTTATTAACAAAGAACTGAAACAGGTTAACACGATGAAGTATCTAGGAATTGTCCTTGACAATAGATTTAAATTTAGTGAACATATAGAATATATAACGGGAAAATGCATTAAAATCATACACGCTTTACCAAAGTCGGCCAAAATTAACTGGGGTTTAAGACACGAAGTCCTCCGAATTATTTACGCAGGCACGATATTACCTATCCTGTCATATGGTGCTCCAGCATGGATAGAATGCATAAGCCGGAATAACAATGCCACAAAACTAAAGAGAGTACAGAGGCTAATGAACATAAAAATCGCTAAGGCTTTTCGAAGAACATCTTATGAAGCTCTTTGTGTACTCGCAGGAACAACCCCCATTTTAATTGAACTAAATAACATAGTAAAATGCTATCACATCACACAAGGAAACGAAGAGTCTGGATCATACCATGCCCCGCAACATTATAGAATGTGGCTTCATCCTGCAGAAATAATAACGTTGAAGAAAAGGAGTGTAAATAAAGAATACATTATTGAAGTTTACACAGATGGCAGCAAAGGCGAAAATGGAGTGGGCTCTGGGATTGCAATATTTATCAACAAAGATCTTGCTCATCAATTGCAGTACAGACTAGCAGAAAGATCTTCGAACAACCAGGCCGAGCAGCTCGCAATTGTTAAAGCGTTGAAAAAAATTAAGGATTTCAACTATATGCAGGAAAACAAACGCACGGTAGCAATCCACACGGATAGTAAAATAACTTTAGATGCAATAGCCAACTCCACGAATCACCAGTGCCTCATAGAACAAATTAGAGAAGAAATAAGGAGCCTGGAAAAAGCCAACTGGACCATCCAATTCACCTGGGTAAAGGCACATGCTGGGAACTTTGGGAACGAGCTTGCTGATCAGCTGGCGAAGGAAGCAGCCGGCAGCAACGTGGTCGACATCTCCTACTCCAAGATCCCCAAAAGTGCAGTGAAAAGTGAACTGAAAGAGAAAGGTGTACAAGTGTGGCAAAGTGAATGGGACATCACAACAAGGGTGAATTAACAAGATCGTTCTTCCCTAGTGTACAGGATAGATTGTTTAAGAAACTACATATGTATACAAACTTAGCTACTATCCTAACAGGTCATGGGAAACTAAGATCGTATTTCCATCGCTTTAAGATAATGAACGATCCAATATGCCCTTGTAAACGGAATCCACAAACTGTGGATCACCTGCTCTGGGAATGTGAGTTATTAAATAAACAAAGACTAAGCCTCAAGAAAAGTGTGATTAACGCCGGCGGCCACTGGCCGATGAGCAATTGTGACTTAGTGAATAAATATACAAAACCATTCATAAAGTTCACAAAAACTATTAATTTTGACATATTGTAAATAGTAAATTCAAGGAAAATAGGTTAATTTGTTAAATAGTATTCTTCTAGACTGGTTTTTAAAAGTATCAACAATAGTATAGATTTTATTTTATTTTGTGAATAGTAAATTTAAGGAAAACAGATTAATTTGTTAAATAGTATACTTCTAAACATAGATTGTAAAAGGATTAACAATAGTATTCATTGTTTTTTTTAATTTGTAAATAGAATAACAGAACAGGCTCTAAAATAGTGTTGTACAATGTATGTAAATAGTAAATTTAAGGAAAATAGGTTAATTTGTTAAATAACATTCTTCTAAACATTTGCATTCTTCTAAACATAGTTTTTAAAAGTATTAGCAATAGTATAGATTTTTTTAAATTTGTAAACAGAAAAACAGAATAGGCTCCCAAATAGTGTTGTATAATGTATTTAAAAGATTCAACAGTAGCATAACATAGATGTTAACACGTTGTAAATAGTAAATTTAGGGAAAGTAGGTTAAATTTGTTAAATAGTATATATTTTCTAAACATAGTTTTTAAAATGATTAGCATTAGTTTTGATTTTTTAAAATCTGTAAATAGAAAAAGGGAATGGGTACTAAAATAGTGTTGTACAAAGTATTTAAAAGATTCAACAGTAGCATAGATGTTAACATGTTGTAAATAGTAAATTTAGGGAAAGTAGAATAGGCTAACAATAATGTGCATACATTGTATTCGGAAGAGTTAGCAATAATATAATGTGTAGTCTATTAGCATGTAGTATTGCATTTTTGTAATGGAACATGCTTGTAAAGAAGGATTAAAAAATACATGCATACATATAGTCTTGAGGTATGGATGGGATTGTTTTGCTCGGGTTTGGATTCTAAACCTACTTGATCCGATTAGGGTCAAACGGGGTTATTATGATACAAAAAATCAATATTTTTCTGTAATTTTTCTATCAAAACATAGGATATAAATTAGAAAAAATTAAGTCAAGTGTTACTTTAGACATATATGAAGGATTTGGAGTTAAAATTTTTTTTTATTTGCAATAACAAAACCGTTGTATCATAATAGCTTTCTGTGTGGGCTATTGTGATACATCTAGAGGACTATTGTGTTACAGTCCTATAAATCTGGCCATATTATATACAGCGAGTTTGCTGATAAATATGACCAGTCCTCCGGTATCCTCCAGTCTTCTGTTCACCTTCTCTGCTTATACTTTTCGCTGAGTTGCTTTCCGTTTCCCATTAGCGGACACTGAGTGGATGGCTTCTTCCTCACCTCGGGAAGGTCGTCTTTCTTTACGAAATAAAAGAACGGAAAAAATGGCGAGAGAAAACCATCTAGCGAGGTATCTGAAAATCTACAGAGAGGATTTTTATCTTGTTTTAGTGGACACCAAAAGAGCTGATATAAGAAATTTCATACACTGACCCCAGCATTTTCTACACTTTCTAACATTTTATATCTACACCAGGAACTTGCCATTACCACTTCTTTTCTCTCGTAATTCTTGTTTTCATTTCTCGTAAATCTAATGCTGCTCAAAACGGATGGTGTGACATGTTCATGAAAGATTATTTCCTCCATCGTCCCCTGATGCGGGCAAAGTCACGATTATTTTCAAGCCTCGATTAATCAAAGGAATATAGTATGTAGTGTACTCGTACGAGAGTCGGGGCTTCGTGTTAAGGCTGGTTTACAATAAACCGGGAATGGAAACGACAACGAGAACGAGAACGGAAATGTATTTAAATGTGAGTATTCACAATTAACTATTGTGAATCCTCACATTTAAATACATTTATTTTAACAATATTTCCGTTCTCGTTGTCGTTTCCGTTCCCGGTTTATTGTGAACCAGCCTTTGGCCGTTCTGGTATGTTGATAGACTTTTATATATATGTAGATAGGTTTATTTTAGTTTAAAATTAATTTAAGCTCTACTATTTACCGATGACGTAATCCAATAATATCTGGGCATTACAAAGTTTTAGTTTGTACGTAGTCATGTAAAAGTCTCAGAATAATTATATTTAATTACATACAAATGAACTCTGAATTGTATGTATTCGCTTTGCACGTAATTCCCTTTCGTATGTAATATACTTTTTAGTCGAGTTTTAATTGTACATACGTCTCTTTGTTCGCTTAAATACGTAATTTTTTTTTACTTTACATCATTTGTCTTCTGAGTTATGACTTTGAATAAATTTTAATTATTTCCCACAATCCTCAAGGTCATCGAAGGGATGCAAGGAACATCATATCACAGTCTACTATATACAGTCACGAAGCTTGAGTTTTGAGGGTGCTAGAAACAATAGACTATGACGGTACTATTTTGCATTGCCTGTAATGAGGCGATATTAGCGATCCTAGTGGTGAGCAACTATCTAATGTTTGCATATTTATTACGTATTGAGCTTCGCGACTGTATATACTAGACTGTAATCATATGCCATGTGACAATGAAGGCGATGTCTCTTTAAATCGGTGATCTCAAGGTTTGTGGACGCGTATAGATACCGGTAAGACAGCAGACTCCAATAGCCCAGGCGAATACAGATCCGGCATATTCCGTCATTACATGCTAGCTTATATTTTTTTCACGGGACAAATCCCAAACATTTATTAAGATTATATTAACCCTTCAGTGCACCCTTCAAAATTTCGGACATCAGTACTCGCATACATTTGTAATTCATCTCTTTTCTTTTTTTTAATAATCAGTTCTTTTGCAATGTAATGTTATAACATATTTATGTAATAATAATAATAATAATAATAATAATAATAATAATAATAATAATATATTACTTTACTGATTCTTTTAATCTATTCGTGATATAACAGTGTAACTCTATTTTAAATTTAATATTTAAATGAGTGATGCCAATAAAATATTAGTGGTATCATGATGCAAAGAATATAATTTAAAACTCTATTGTTATTAAATTGTTAATTATTACAAACTACAAATAAAACCGCGCGAGTGCTAACGCCAGTGTTCTTAACAGGAGGAAATAGAAGAGCATATTTTCGATTTTCTTATTTTTAATTTGATTTATTCCTATAAGTCGTTCATAAGACATTTTCAGACGTATTTTCCATTGTTGCAGTGGTTATTTTGTCCTACCATATAAATGTTACGTGAACATATTTGATAATACAAAACAATTACTTCTCATATGGAACATACATGTACTCTGCCAGTAAGAATTAATCAATTAAGGAAATGAATAAATAATTTAAATTGTAGGAAAAATCATTCTAGTATCTGTGTTTATCACTATAATGCATTGTGAACAATCTGTGGGGTACAGTTCTGAATCATGAATACAACGTGAACTGCATAAAAAAAAAACAAGCTGCAAGTGTTGCCTTAGAGCAGACCTGCAGAACTGTAGCTCATCAGAGCGACTGCCTTACTACCACTTCTTACCACACCCATCTTTTCTACCAGTGCGGTCATGGCATTCTAGTTACGCTCGGCTGCATCAACATTCATTCTCGCGGCGGCAGGTATACAATACGCTATCAAGAATTACAAATGAACAGATAAAAAAATCCTTAGGAACATGCCTTTAGAAAGTAAGAGAAAAATGAATGAGGGAAATAAATAAGTTAAAATACATGTAAAATAAATTTTAAAATGTATGTGTGCATGTAATGTAGGAAGATCTACCTAAGTGTATATGGTCCTATTACTAGAAAAGCGGATTAAGTCCACGTTTTGTGTAAAATAAGTTAAGTACAGTCCCCGACTTGACTTTCCGTGCTCCATATTCTACTAAAATGGAATTAAGACCGAAATGTTGCATGCAGGCAAGAAACCAATTATTTTACTTGAAGAATTTATTATGATTTTTCGTGCATTAATAAAGTTTTAATTCCTGTTTTATACAACTTTTATTACTAGTCTTAACTGGTTTTACTAGTAATAGGACGATAAATAAATTGTACGTTAAGAAGTGAGTGGTAGCTGTATGACCGGATGTCAATGCTGTTATTCAACATTGTAACGTACTCCAGCCAAATAAATAATATATATATTATTTATTTGGCTATATATATATATATATATATATATATATATATACACAATACGCGTTACTACAGTTTAAAGAGAACTGGAACATGGCAAAATTGAAACCCGTGAAGAAATACTACTTCCAAAGGGAATGGGGATATGATTATTTTGTATGACTTGAGGCTTTCCCGGCGTTCGATGTGGAATAACTCTTCTCGGGTTCTCAGCCAGGTGAGTTGGAGATTTGCTTCCAAGCTTTCGACGACTAGCTCTGCCATCTTCTTCAGGGAATGAAGTGATGTGGGATCATGTCTAGCCAGTACATATGCAATAGTAGGGGTTCCCACTGCGGGCCAATCAGGAACTAGTTCCGAACGCCAGGCGCAACTCACCTGGCTGAGAACCCGAGAAGAATTATTCCACATGATTATTTTGTTGTTGAAGACGAAAGAATTGCTTGTTTACTGTGTCCCATCCAATTTATTTCTATTCGTCATTTCAATATTAATCAACAAAGCACATATTAAGGATTGTGAAATGCACAAACTTTCGGGTAAGTTCATTATTACGAACTGTATATTGATTATTTATTTATATACTGTTAAATTGAAGACGTCACTCGTTGTGTTCATTTTGAATTGAAATTAATAGTGACTTTCAAGGTTCATTACTTAAATGCTATAACTTTATGTTTCCGTAGGTGATTATAGCAGGAAAGTTTTCGAAAATCTCAAGCAGGTTAGGTGCAAAGAAATCTCAAAGTAACTATCGACAGGAAATCTAGCATAATTGTAAACCTTGAAACGAGATAACGCATTATAAATATAATGAATTTATTACAATCCTTTTTGAAAATGGATTTATTAAATCCTTTTTGAAAATTACATGCCGCCACTGATGGACCTCTGCAGGGCAAAGAATGTAAACAACTCTACGCGAAAGTCGATCATCCCCAATAGAAGTGGAGTGAGGCTGACGTAGTATTTCCCCTACTTACGGGTTCTGCAGGCCTGCCTTAGAATACCTGTGTCACGCTCCAAACATGGTGTTACGTCAATATAGTTTATGAAGAACTAACCTTATCTCCGTACGTTCTGAACCAGATTACGGTCCCTGATAATAACAGTTAAAGCACTGAAAATTACCGCTGAATAAATGCTCAGTGACAAAGGTAAGAACATCTACCTTGAATTCAAGAGTTCGTAATTTTCCGAATGCATTATTTTCACATAAAAAGATGCAAGATGTTGATGAATCCTGTATTGAATGCGGTATTGACTGGTTAGCTGGATAACTCATCTTCTCTAGCACAACTTCCAACTGCCTCATATACGAAGTTAAGTTCTGGTGACATGTACTGAGACATTATTATCACTAAGTCTAATCTGAACTGGGGACCTCTAAAGCAAAGTTACTTTCTAAATCAAACTGGCGCCTCGGGTAGCATAAACGCACATGACATACCAGCTTAAAATTGAAAAGCATATAAATTCTTGGAAACTCAACCAATAGATATTCCAAAAACTGTCCTGGTTGAGGATAACATAATCACATGTATTAATCAATTTAATGACTTGTATAGCTATAACAGTTAAACGGTGCCATTCCGAACACAAGGTCAACGTGACAAATAGTTACTTCTGACTACCTTCACTAACATTAAAAATTTGTAACTTTGCCATAAAAACTCTCTGTATAATAATATGTAGATGTTTATTTTTAAGCTCGTTTAGAGTAGGCTGAAACATACGTTCTTTAATGCACTCAGTTTTTAGGCAATATCATCGCTCGAAAGTTTCTCGTGTTGCATACATTTAGGGATTTTTATGTAAATTTGTTGCAACCTATCTTATTCGAGCCTAACAATCTGACGTCTAATTATAATATGCAGTTGTCATTTCAGTTTCTATTGCAATCATTATTACAGACTGAAAAAAACTAGTGGCTTGTGCAGCAAATGCTGCAAACTAAATTCATTAGACGTCAAATAATTTTTTTTTTTTTCAGATTTATTTTCAATGACGAATACCAGACTTTTGAAAGATATTTGCTTCCATAAAAATGAAACATACTCCCTCTGAATGTCTTTTATGCCAAATAATTTTTCTTGAATCTATCCACCTTCAGTTTTTGGTTTCAACGCGAAGACCCAAGTAACAATATCAGGACGATCATTGGGTTTTTCATGTGGAAGTAAAGCAATAGGTATTTCAGGTCATTGTGGATTGTAGGCGAAAGTTAAAAAAAAATGTCAGGTTTGCTATGCTTTCGAACAATAGACATAGCATCTTGGTATAGCTGTTGCATGTAGAGCTTGAAATGTAGAGGGTAAAATCATTTTATCCTGCTAAGAGATTTTCCTGAAATGATCGGGAGACTAAAAAATTTTCTAGGCCTCTTATTTTATCAGTAAGTAATACCTTTTGGTCTTACCTTAGGAACTATAGCCCCTAATTTTTGTGCTCTCTCGAGCCAATACTGAAGAGAATGACGCATATAAATATCTACGCCACACCGCCATTAAGTATATGAAAAACACCCAACTCCACTTGATTAATAACTATAAAAATATTTGATTTTTAATAACAATATTATTATCTTACCTAAGTTTTATAGTTATATACTATATAGCCGCACCTCAGTAAATTATAGAAATGAAGATCTGATTTGAGATATTCTCTACATCTACTTATATAATCCCAAAACGTTTCACTTTCATACCATCAATATAGCATTAATATCTATATTAATAAAAATAGTCACATCATGACATTAACTATAATAATATTTAATTTCTAATAGTAATAATGTCATCAAACCACGTCAAGTTCCGTAGATTTTAATATCCAATACACAGCTGTACTCAGAAAATTACACACCGCAGAATCAGACCTGTAAATTATTTTTAGTAGGCCTGAGTCTTGAAGTTTTTAATAACCAATAATTGGATTTGAGCTCTAAATTCTGCAGGTCATGGCCTTCGTGTAATAGCCTATTGTTTACGGCGGTGGTTTATTATAATGTTTGTTTTGTTTTATTCTGAAATGTAATAGTTCTCAAAACTGACGAAAGATGGATTTTGGAAAATAGGAAAATTATATAGGAAAACTAACGCTTCACTGAAAGTTACTATTTTTCTGAAAATCCTTGGATGCCAAGCTTCAAAATGACGGGTCATTCATTAAAATCCGTTCAGCCGTTTTCCCGTAATTTCCATTACCAGTTCAAATGATATATAGATTATGACATAAGACTATCAATTGTCACTTTCCCCTTAAAACGTTTTTTTAGAATACTTTTTTATAAATGAGAAGCATTGTGAATATAGACAAATTATTTATACATAGACAAACTTGTTAGAAAATGTCATAGAACTTGATCCAGTGATAACAAAGCCGTAACTCAATTGGGGTTTTATGTAGGAAATGCTATATGCTTTACGAAATAGCCAAACAACTTTAGAAAAACAATGTCCGAGATAAAAGCAGCAATTCGAAACACTAAGTGGTACAACGTTCGTAGTTTTGTAAAGTTTTCCAATTAACTTGATATGAATAAGTTGGAGTTGCTGTATGTTTCCTTGTAACCACAAGTTTTTAACTCGATTTTTCCCGCAAGAGAGACGTTACATCAGATATCAGGGGTTATATATTATCGTTTTAAAGTTCAGTATTCTCCATTAATGGACAAGGGTCCTATATTTCATCCTCGCAGTGTTTATACAATTTAAATAACAGGAGTAATTTGTTTAATTTTCTCTTAACTCTGAACTCCACAACTAAACTTTTTATTTTTCTTCCCATTGTGATGTATACGTGAGTATGTGAACGTTTTCGTAGCAAGCAAAGTCGTTGATACTTTCCCTTTGAAGTAAGGTCCGAGCCGCCTTGGTGAATCAATTGGCAGAACTCTGGCTTACGTGAATACAGGCTCGGATTCGAACCCCAACAATAGCAGAACTATACTTGTAGTGGAAGAAGCCAATGGTCCTGTGGGTTTTTTCGGTGTTCTTCCTTTCCTCTCTATCATTCTACCACCAACCTCCACTTCAATATTCATTACCTTTTCAGTAGTATTAATCCAAAACAGTGCTGCGTGACAAAATAACACTTGAAGTAAATAAGGAACTTAGTATTTGTGAAGATAAAATTGTATTTTTACTGGAATAATTTATGTAACATAAATAACGATCAAAGTTCAGACTCGTTTCTTTATAGGCTAATTTTATCGGACGTTCATAGACAGCGGGACGTTTATGTGCCAATAGTTTCACCATATATTATAATACTAAAAACCGGCAACATATGAAAATATTAAATAAATATTTCGATGCTCAGATATCTTCGATTCTGAGAACTTATTCTCCTTGCTTCTACTATCACCCTTCCCATGTTCTGAAAACAGTTTTTAATTTATGTTGAAAAATAAAGTGTCAATCACTGAACACAGTGCACACTGTTTTCAATAAGAATACGGTATGTGTTTATTGAAATATGTTCTGAAAAGGTAGTTTTGGTACGCCCTTCGTATATTTCGGCTTTTCTTTATCAAGGAAAATGAACACGTTTTTGCCAGATATGATGTGAACATTACTGTCGTGCTCAAACCTCCTCACGTTTAGCGAGCTCCAGTAACATGAGAGCGCGACGTTGTCACAACTACACCCTCCGTCTCTGTCTCTCAGCGGTAGTAGTTTTAAAACTGTGGTGCGCGACTCTCTACCTGAGATTGGTTTGATAGGGAGACTCAGAAGGCTTAATAATAATAATAATAATAATAATAATAATAATAATAATAATAATAATAATAATCAGTCATCAACGAGTTTTAGCCGAGTAAGGACGTGTGCTGAAGGAGCGGAGTAGCAAAGAAAGAAGAATTTAATATTCTTCGGGGTGGAAGAAGAGGGTCATGAATATGGAATGGATACATATGAGACTGTATGCAACGTGTGCGATAAGATTTTTGGTATCGATGTGAGAGTGGGCCACATTGAACAGACTTATAGAATTGGGAAAGGAAGATTTAGACCTATTTTAATTTCTTTCGTAAGCATGAGAACAAGAGAAATTATCTTAAGGAACTTAAGAAAATTAAGAATGACGAAAATAAGGGTTGAAAAAGACGTAAACTATGAAACAAGAAGAAGACGCAAAGCGCTGATACCGTTCATGATAGCTGCTAGAAATAAGGGAAATTTTGCTAAGATATATGAAGATAAACTGAAAGTCAACGGGAGATACTATGACCTGGAGTTTTGTGAGAAGAATATAAATCATCCGGAATTTGGATTAAATAACGTGGTAGAGAAACATCAGAGGCAGACTGACAAACACGCGCAGCGGGAATCGAAAGCAGGAGTAGAGAAGGAAATCAAGCGAACAGTTCAACTGGCTTCGGAAGAAAACATTGGAGCTAATGTAGAATACGAGAAGCATGCGGCGAAAAATGATGAATCAGGAGTCGAAGCAAGAAGGCGTCACACGCAGAAAGAAGACATTGAACCAGGGAGCAAAAAACGGATAACCAAGCTAACAGACAGGAAGAAGTACACTTCTATGAAGAGTGGCATAAAGGCTACAGCGGCAAAGAAATGTGCGAATGAGAAGATAAAGAAAGGTTTAAGTTGTGTAATGATGAATGAGTCTAGTGAAGAAGAGGGAGCTACTGATGGTTATGATTCGTGTGAGCGGATAAGAAGAAGGAAAGAGAAGGAGAGGAGTCCAGGGTTGGGAATAATAGGAGAATCATCGAAGGGGAATATGGAGAGTATAAGGAAAGGAGTCTTTGCGAGTGCAGATACAAGTGGAAGTTACGAAAGGGACTGCGGGGAAGAGAAGAAAGAAGTCGAGTATATAACTGACAACGAGTGCGCAGAGGATCAAAGATGTGGAGATGTTTGAGAGAGAACTAAATAAGATACGCGAGAAAGTAGACGAAACTTATATAAAATGCAGCGAGTTATGTGATATTTAAGGACAACTGTCAACGAGAGCGCAGAGGGTCAAGTTCAGAAATCGTGGAGGTTTTGGAGAGGGAACTAAAAAAAAAGATGTGCGAGAAAATAGGTGAAACTATATAAAAATTCAGCGAGTCATGTGATAGTAAAGAAACAAGGAAGTGCAAACTAAGACGTGTGAAGTGTAAAAGTGAATCAGAGGAAAGATCTGCTTAGTCTGAGGCATAGATAAATTGAAAATCAATGATAAAGTGTACGTCCTCGAATACTGTGGAAAGAATTGTGACAAACCAGAGTTTCGGACCGAAATCTAGCAAAGCCAGGTGAATCAAGGCGCATTGAAACGGAGGTTCAATGGACGCGAAAATATGCGTACGTCAAGGCAGCACGCTAGGAAGAATGGAAAAATGCATAATATTAGAAAGTAATCAAGAAATTCTCGGCAAAGAATACCTTAATAGAAAAGAGTTATATGTATTAAAGGGATGGTGGATCGAAAAACAGAAATGTGAAGGTCCACCATAACTGTGAATTGTAAAGTTGAATGACAAATAAATATCAATATCAATAATAATAATAATAATAATAATAATAATAATAATAATAATAATAATAATAATAATAATAATATCAGTTTGCGTAGAATGAAATTAAAAGTCACAAAATATAGAAAAATTAGTTAAGTCAGACGTAAATAATCATACACGCTGAGTTTATATCAGTTTTTGTAATAGTTTTACTTTTATTAGTGTTAATAAAGTTGTCGAATAACAGAAAGGCTCTGTGTGATAAAATGAATTGAATGATAGGCATTTATTTGAATTAGTAATTTTCTGTACAAATAAATTGACATGGCTCTATATAGCATTATGTCTATACTGTCAAAGCATATTTTTGCAAAAACAGTGGTTATTATATGCCTGCACATTTCATATACGTGTATAATGCCTTTATAAAATACCCTGTTTATTGCGAATAATATGCTATTTTTGTGGAATATTTTCGATGGAATTTTCAGCAATGTACTGTAACAGCAATGAAACATTTTAGTCATTGAATGGAAATTTTTACTGGTCAGTTTGTTGTCTTTTATTATTGATTACAATGAGTGTTACAGGAAAAACGCTTTCTGTGTCAGAAAAATTGGAAATCTTACAAAAGTACGATGAAAACGGTACTCTTAATCAGAAAAAACTCTCTAATTCATTAGGAATCCCATCATCGACATTAAGGACGATAATAAACAAATCGTGAAACAATCACTGCAGCTGCGACGTCGGAAGGGTGTAAGCGCAGGAAAGTGAAGTGTGGTGAACATGAGGACTTGGAGAACACGCACATGACAAACAACTGTAAATGACTTTTATTATTTTTTTCCAAAAGAATTAAGTACGGTACATAATGTAAATGTCTTTGACGTCAGGAGGTTTAAGCGTGACTGTAGGACGATTTCTACCTAGGATAGCATAGAACATTAATTAGTAATAATTGCAGGTAGCTAAAAATTTTAGCATATTATGTTCCTACACATTTGACACTTCTGAAACCTAAAAAAAACACGCACGTAGATTTCAAGTGATCAGCAATATGAATTAACTGTAATTGAAATTCTGGCAATTGTAGCTGTTTTAACAAAATAATATCCTTAATCTCGAGATTCATTAAGGAATCTGCGTAGCATTCTATGAAATTTGTTGATTGCTAAAATGGATACGAGGCAATGTGTTTGTTTTTTCTGTCCACATGCTGCAATCTTCTTCGACTATCGTGATACAATCACTTCATCCAGTGTTAAAGTTCATCCTCTAAACATATTAACTAGCCAATCGCCTACATATAGGCTGAATAAAAATGTAATTTCACACAGACCGTTACATGCTATCGACGAGGATGTTCGCGCGGCTCTCCGGCTGCGGAACGTTGTAGAACATCATCACCAGCCAAGCGAACGTGGAACCCTGGAGGCACAGGAGAGAGAGCATGCTTCACTTGGGCACTAGAATGTTCCATGACACAGCATCGTCTCCGCTCTAGTGCTGAGGTTCTCAATCTGTTTTTCTTTGGTGACCATTTTATGTGCACAAGTCGTCATCATCATCATCATCATCATCATCATCACCATCATCATCACCATCATCACCATCACCATCATCATCATCATCATCATCATCATCATCATCATCATCATCATCAAGAACATAGGATGCAGTGTAGTTCGTTGAATCCACTCAGCTTCCTACAAAACTGAGTACTAGTCTTTCTCAAGGGCAATAGGCGGTCGGTGTGTAGTGCCGAACATACCATACTATACTATGGGCCAGTTACTTTATGGTGACAGCTCTGGCCTGGCGACGCAGTGGTTTGGGCGAGTTCACTGTTTGTTCGAAGGGGTGTTCATTTTAGTCTTCCCCTGGCTGCGTTAGCGGTCACATCTCGGGAGCGTTAGTGTGGGCGTACAATCGCGCTAAGGACGTACTACACCACCACTGTCTTGTATATTGCAATTCAGTGTGTTTGTTACGTACATTTCATTTAGTTACTTAAATAGTTGTAGTGCTTCTGTTTTGTATTGTTTAGTATGTAGTATTTATTGTCTAGATTCTCTGCTATTTTCTGTTTGTGAAAATGCTGCCTGTTAGAAGCAAACTGAAAGGTCGTGTATTGTATTCGCAGTCGCGAGAAGTCGTGAGCAACGTGTAGCGCTTTATGAAGATAGCGTTGGAAGAAAAAACGTAACAAATATTGGAAAACTTGTAGCAGAGTTTACCGCTGTGTCTGAGAGCTGTGTTAGCCAAATAATAAGGGAGACTAAAGACATTGATAATCGGCGCCAAAATCAACTGTGGACAACTTTAATGAAGCTGTCATAAGACGAACCAAAACACGAGTTCTATATTTCACAGAAATAGCGGCCCTCGCTTAAAATATATATATATATATATATATTATTGAAATTGAAAGATTATCGACTTTCAGGGAGGTATCTCGACTTTGAGGAAAGTTATTTTGAAATTAGGATTCCATTGAAAAAGAAAACACAAAATAATCCCCAAATTCTGATGGAGCATCACAGCATTAGGGCCAAAAGTTTGCAGTATTTGAGGAAAATAAAGAAGTACAGAGAAGAAGGCCGCTCCATCATTTACATGGATGATGATGATGATGATGATGATGATGATGATGATGGTGATGGTGATGATGATGATGATGATGATGATGATGATGATGATAATGATGATGATGATGATGGAAAAGGTAACAGTGAAGCACTGATGAACATTACCAGTATTTCCGCATGAGTATATTTCATTGTTAATTAGTGATTAACTGTTAAATATAGTGATTCGATTGCTGCTCATTGTATTTTTACATCAGTGATTATTAGTGACTTTTGTTCCGAACTGCTGCTCATTGTATTTCCACATTAGTTTACTTCTTTAGTGTTTATTATTGTTCCGAACTCCTGCTCATTGTATTTCCATTAGTTTACTTCTTTAGTGTTTATTATTCGTTCCGAACTCCTGCTCATTGTATTCCCATTAGTTTACTTCTTTAGTGTTTATTATTCGTTCCGAACTCCTGCTCATTGTATTCCCATTAGTTTACTTCTTTAGTGTTTATTATTCGTTCCGAACTCCTGCTCATTGTATTTCCATTAGTTTACTCCTTTAGTGTTTATTATTCGTTCCGAACTCCTGCTCATTGTATTTCCATTAGTTTACTTCTTTAGTGTTTATTATTCGTTCCGAACTCCTGCTCATTGTATTTCCATTAGTTTACTTCTTTAGTGTTTATTATTCGTTCCGAACTCCTGCTCATTGTATTTCCATTAGTTTACTTCTTTAGTGTTTATTATTCGTTCCGAACTCCTGCTCATTGTATTTCCATTAGTTTACTACTTTAGTGTTTATTATTCGTTCCGAACTCTTGCTCATTGTATTTCCATTAGTTTACTTCTTTAGTGTTTATTATTCATTCCGAACTCCTGCTCATTGTATTTCCATTAGTTTACTACTTTAGTGTTTATTATTCGTTCCGAACTCTTGCTCATTGTATTTCCATTTTACTTCTTTAGTGTTTATTATTCGTTCCGAACTCCTGCTCATTGTATTTCCATTAGTTTACTACTTTAGTGTTTATTAGTGACTATTGTTCCGAACTCCTGCTCATTGTATTCCCATTAGTTTACTTCTTTAGTGTTTATTATTGTTCCGAACTCCTGCTCCTTGTATTTCCATTAGTTTACTACTTTAGTGTTTATTAGTGACTATTGTTCCGAACTCCTGCTCATTGTATTCCCATTAGTTTACTACTTTAGTGTTTATTATTCGTTCCGAACTCCTGCTCATTGTATTTCCATTAGTTTACTACTTTAGTGTTTATTATTCGTTCCGAACTCTTGCTCATTGTATTTCCATTAGTTTACTTCTTTAGTGTTTATTATTCGTTCCGAACTCCTGCTCATTGTATTTCCATTAGTTTACTACTTTAGTGTTTATTAGTGACTATTGTTCCGAACTCCTGCTCACTGTATTCCCATTAGTTTACTTCTTTAGTGTTTATTATTGTTCCGAACTCCTGCTCCTTGTATTTCCATTAGTTTACTACTTTAGTGTTTATTAGTGACTATTGTTCCGAACTCCTGCTCATTGTATTTCCATTAGTTTACTTCTTTAGTGTTTATTAGTAACTATTGTTCTGGAGTATGAAGTGAACACAGTGACAGGAGCTCAAAATTATGCAGACGCTGCAACGTGCGAGAGAGCAACGTGAGACTTCATTTCTAATATGACTGTATTTCCCTCCCTCCATTCAGAAAACACTCGCTTCGTCTCGGATCGGTCTCCCTCCCACAGTCGAACCTTCTCTCTAGCGTCGACGAGCTGTCACCATAAAGTAACTGGGCTGTACATTCTAGTGCCGAGGTCACCTTCATGCCCTCTGTGAGACTTCATAGTTAGTAGAGGGTACTCATGTCCACCGCTGTGGTTTCTTGGTAGCGTTTTCGCTCCCCACTGGAGATGAGTTGCCTGAGTGAGGCCTTTTCGGGGGGTTTTCCCTCACTCCTATGGATGAATATCAGGTAACTTTATCAGGCGTATGGAATCTTACTCATTATCGCCACTTCCTTTCCTCCCTCATCATCCTTCCATCATCATTCCGGTTGTCTTCCCTGGTTTTCAGATCGCGTCTGCGGCGGCCCATCGAAGCCGCTGACACTTTCAGCCAGCCTCCACGGATATGATATAAACACGGTTAAAAACAAATGTTAGTGGTAAAGGTTCACATTAAGGTAAAGTCAACTACAACATAATTCTGCCTTAAAGTATGAGGTCTTATAATTTTTTTGACGATCTTTACATGGCTTATAAGTTAAAATCATATTTAGTTTGTTGTTTTTATTAATATATGCTCTAAGACCCGTTTTTAATGATAATAATTACATATCGGCATGGGTGTTCTTAAGTATATATGTAAGTTAATACATATTAGGGGGACATACCGTACCGATAATTCAGAAATGAGACCTGATAGAATAATTTGAATGCTCTTTCCTAATTCAGGAGCTCAAATTACCCCTTAATCACGCAATTTATTGGAGCTTATCGAAAAAAAGTTAGAATATGTTGATTAGTGTTATCGGTCTCACGAATACTCGACTTTGCTAGCTTCGTTTATTTTCGTTTTGTTTAAGTTATATACTATACATACAAAATTTATTTAAATTGTTCTTATGTTGTTTTCTAAATATGTAGATATGTAAGTAAAATACTGTTCTCCAACCAGGAGATTAACCGTGAAAAGAATGTGTTTACTATTGCGTCATCTATTGGTGCGAAGTAGATAATATTACCGTTATAATGTCAGTTTAAAAACCATGCGCTCTCCTGCATATGTTATTTCCTGTATGGAAGGATTAAAAGGCCAGGAGGTTAACAGTGATCTAATTTTTTTAAATAGGTTAGTATAAGTATGTGTGTATCAGTGTTATCGTTTGTACTGTGAGAGTTAGCCAATAGAGATACGTGTACCCACGTGTGTGACCTTATGACATCTTATGACATCAACATTCATTCACAGCTTTACCCCGCTGCGTCTCATTCCCCTGAGACTTTCTCGTGGTTGGAGTACAGTATGTAGAGATTTAATGTTATTTCAAGTTATGTATCCTTACATGGATGTGCAGCTTATCCTTGACTACTTATTTTAGGAATAACTTGTAGTCTGCGTAATTAGTAATTTGTAGTTGTAGCCTCCTAGAACAGTTAGTGCACACAGCCTATAGTCCATCAGTGCATACACACCTTTGTTTATATGACTGTCTGCTCATACCACGCGACCAACATCTAGTATGCTATGGTAAATGTACCATTAACCCTACGTCCACGGGTCCGAAACCACCAGGACTGGTAATAACATTTACAAATAATTTGTAACGGTATGATAAAATTATATACTTACAATATAAAGTTATCCTCTGATTAAGGTTCTGGCTGATATGTACCTCTAATATCAATATAGGCCTACATCTCACTTGACGAAATGTGTCGGAGAAAGAACATTGTTTGTCGTCGTCGTCTTCCTAACAAGTATTAGGCCGAGTGGCCTGTTACGGTCTCAAACTAGAATTTTCAGTCAATCCAGTCTTCGGACGACCTAGAGATCTTTTGCCATGTGGATGGTAATGAAACAGTGCTTTTAGAATTCTGTATCGATCCATTTGTTCGAGATGACCCTTCCACTGAAGTTGATATTTGCTGATGAACTGCATAATGGGTTCCATTTGAAGTTCTTGCATTATGTCCTCATTTTTTTTATGATCCCAGCTAGTATATCTAGTTGTTGCTCTCATGAACCTCATCTCACTTGCTGTTATTCTACTGACACGTTTATTCTTCACGGTTCACGCTTCGCTACCATAGCTTAATACTGGCTGTGCTAAGGTTTTATACATTAATAATATATAGCTAGGTAATTGGCGATGAATATAATGGCGGGGGAAAAGAACTGGCCACCCTACCCCAAAATCTCCTGATCTAGTTGCCTCATAAGTTTTGCTTTTTATTATCATTTTTGAGGGTAAGACGTGTCTTCGGACATTGACTAAACAACAACAATATAAGGTTGAAAATCGTTCGTTCATAAACCAGCTACTATAATCATATGGAATATTTAACCACGTGGAGCCTTAAATAACTTATTCTTCATGGACCGGAAATAATATATAAAAAGCAAGGCATAGAAATCCTAGGTAGGCCTAATGGAGATGGTCTCAGTCCAAAGATATCACCTTAGGAAATTTGAAATTAAATCCTCTAATAAAATTGGGAACTGGTACGTACAAAGTTACATTTACCAGTACAAAATTACCTACCCCAAATGACTGTAAAGACTTCGATAACACGGAATGAAAGACTATGCCCTACTTGGGTCGCTTTTACACTGTCCTGTCCGCAGTCTTAATGTGAACATGGCTTCCAGTAGATTTTCTTCTTCTCGCAATCCCTCTGACACGCACGAACGTCACCTAACCGAATGTGCCTGCGGCTGGTCACAACTCTCTCGTCGCCTAGCAACTTCCACTGCAAATATCGTCCTATTCAGAAGCTGTAATCGTCTGACGTATTGAACACAGGCAGAAAGAAAGGAAATCCGATCTAATGTCATGTGTACAGACTTCTGCCTCACATCTTTTTCGCTTTATCCTCTCATTAAAGTCACTGACGAGGAAGTATGTTGGAAGGGAATATATCGCGATTTTCTTGAATATATAGATTTTTAACATTCCTTATGGCGATAAACATGTTTTTTATACGCGGTATGTCTTGCAGTTTGTCTTTGTATGGTCATTTCCCTTGAATTTCCGCAAGGATTTTTTGCGTTTAATGCACGAGTGAAATCATCCGAGATTTTTTCTGCGCGCAAGATGTAATAATTTTACTTCACTGTTATCACTAGACATCGGAAGTTAAGGCACTAAAAAAATGGTATTTTAGTCGCCTAAGAAGGCTCTAAAAACAACAAAAATTGGGCAATAAAAGGCATTTAAATTATATTGAATCACCCTTAATTCATAAAGTAAACATCCATAAGACCATAAGTAACTTAAAGTACACTGGAAAAGTAATTTCTCTGTTCTATAGACTTGTTTCACTTGTACTTATTCATCCAAAACTTCACGTCCATAATTTGAGTTACAATAAACAACAAGCAACTTTTCAAGATTAACGCACAAACTTCCGTCACGTTTATTGGACAAAATCAGTGTGACGATGATTAATGTAACAATAATGACACGTCGGTAGAGCCGCGAAGTCCTACCAGCAAGCTCCGTGTTTGTCCACAACAAATTATAGTTGGACTCACCGGGATTCGAAACCGGGTTATCAGCGTGGAAAGCCAACGCTTCATGTATTCAAATAAAAACTGATGTTTGTTGTTGTATAGTCATCTGTACGAAGACAGGTTTGAAGCTCACAAGTGACACCAGTAAGACATCACTCATGAGGCAACGAAGCCAGAAATTAATGGGGTAGGTCAGTGCTGGAGTCAGGTAGCAGTGCTGGCTAAGGACAAGGTCGATTCCGGAGTAAGCGAAACAACAACACTGCATTGCAACAGGGCGTCCCATATCTATGACTACTATAAGAACTGCAATTTCCTTAGTTTCGAACGCGGAAATACAGTAATTGCGGTATTGTTGAGTGAGTAGCCATATAAAGAAAATGGCAAAAAGGTACATATAAAAGCAAGAAAAGGGCAAAGAAGTTCATATTAAAGTAAAAAAGGCGTAAACGGGAAAAAAGACAAAACAAAGGCAAGATCAAACTTCATCAGAATGCTTCAGTTCTCATGATGTGTGCACATTTACTAAAAGCCTTTAAATATGAACATTCAAATAAAATAGGCATTTTCCTAAACATGTCTAGTTATCACAATTCTGCCAAAATTTAATCTGAAGATGTGTAAAAGTTCAAGTAGTTATGTGATGAAATTTTTACAGCGTCATAGGTCTAATACAGGCCTACAGAACTCGAAAAGTAGGGAAACTATAACGTCAGCCTCACTCCGCTTCTATTGGGGATGATCGACTTCCGCCCCGAGAATGAATGTTGATGCAGCCGAGCGTAACTAGAATGCCGTGACCGCACAGGTAGAAAAGGTGGGTGGGGTAAAAGAGGGGAGGAAAGCAGTCGCTCTCAAGAGCTACAGTTCTACAGGCCTGGTCTAATAGAACATTTAGGAATATTTCGAGAGGCAAAGCACATCTTTCAGGTGAATAGTTTTTCTTTATTCACTGTTAACATGCCATGTGAATAACTATTTTTAAATTTACATACAGTATATGATACGTGTTCATACAACTGTTTTATTGCTTTTTAAATTTTATTACATTTTATTACATTATATGAGTTTAAGCGCACATATCTCAAAAACAAATTGTATTAAAATTCGTAATTTATGTAAAACCTACGGTACTTTAAATTTTTACGTCAGTATCATAACAAGGGATCATACTTTGTCCCAGGTTAAGTATTACTGAAGTTTTTACTGTAGCGGATGAGTGCGTGCATGTAGCAAGCGAAGGTGTTGTGTCTGCTCACGTTACTCCTGTTTGGTCAAGTTGAACAATAAAATTACACTAACATTTACAATGTATTTCTATTATTTATACTATGTACACTAGAATACGCTATTTTTACTTTTTATACTATGATAAAGAGTGTAGTAGTCATACATTGATCAAACATTAGTTACACTATTGTGTACAATGTTGTATATTATGCAACATATTTTATTTCATAATAATATAACATGTATAGCCTACTTATTTTCTAATAGTGTGTAATTGTGTATAAAGGAGCTTCGGACACTGATTGCTTTCAAAAGTTGTCAAAATGACTGCTCTTCGTCTCTAGAGTATGAACTTTCTTCAAATAATAATAATCCGTGGCGCTACAGCCCATGAGGAGCCTAGACCGACCATCCGGCTGTTGGCCTCAGGCCCACATGCCGAAGCAGAGGTGGACGATCATCCAACCAGAATGGAGGTATGGTGTGGTTAGCACAATGATCCTCCCAGCCGTTATAGCTGGCTTTCGCAACCGGATTTCGCTACGTATCGTAGCTTCCCAAGTGCATCACGATGCTGGATGGGCACCGGTCCCATACACAGGCCGAAATTTCATGAGAAAATTTCTTCCCCCATGAGGACTCGAACCAGCGCGCTTTCCGTAACGCGAGTCCTAGGCAGGATGCCTTAGACCACGATGCCACGGCACGGGACCGTTCTTCAAATATGAATATCATTTTTATTTGTAATATATAAATTTTTCCTTTATGATGAAATATCATTTCTTTTATACAATTAATTATCTTATTTAACACTAAATTGTTTATCCGGATGACGTGAGGAGAAAATCCACAAACTATTAGGGAAAACACGAAAATGTTACTTGAGGCAAGTAAAGTGAGAGGTTTGGAACTAAATCCGGAAAAGGCAAAGTATATGATTATGTCTCGTGACCAGAATATTGTACGAAATGGAAATATAAAAATTGGAAATTTATTCTTTGAAGAGGTGAACAAATTCAAATATCTTGAAACAACAGTAACAAATACAAATGATACTCGAGAAGAAATTAAACGCAGAATAAATATGGGAAATGTTTGTTATTATTCGGTTGAGAAGCTTTTATCATCCAGTCTGCTCTCAAAAAGCTGAAAGTTAGAATTTATAAAACAGTTATATTACCGGTTGTTCGGTATGGTTGTGAAACTTAGAGTCTCACTTCGAGAGAGGAACAGAAATTAAGTGTGTTTGAGAATAAGTTGCTTAGAAAAATATTTGGGGCTAAGAGGGATGCTCTCTTAAATTGACTGGGCATATTGGGAATTCAATCAGTGGCTTTCCCAAAACACGCTATGAAATATTTGATATAAAATAATTTTTATCTCTGAAAGCGAGCAAAACGAGCACAATTGTATTAAACTGTTTTATTTGAAATATCTCAAAGAATAACCACTTGAAATTAACGGCATTACTTGTGGTTCAGCCTGTATAGTTCAAAGTTACAAAGCAATTAGCTACTTAAGCAAATTTAATTTAAAGAGCGAAGATAGTCATGCTATAAATTTACAGTTAGATTGTGCAACCTTCCTCCCAATAAGGGACATCTCCCAGATACGGACAGATTCCTGCATTCTTTTGATGTACGTAAATGAGAGGTTTCACTGTGTATTGAACATTTTTCGTTGAATAATTTATTTCCTTAAATAATAAGAAGTATTTGCAGCTTCTGATAATATAATCTAATACTCTCTTCCGGTATCCATTATTGCAATCATCTTCATGTGTTATTTTTATATTGTTGGCGTACTTGTCATTATTTTGTTTGTCTAGTGTCTAGTGCAATTTATTTTTTTATTAAGTCATATGACAGAATATCTCTTCATTTACGCATCCATCTATTTCATATCCCTAGTCTCAAATATTATTTTATTTTTGTTTTCTAAAACTCGGAGTTTCGGGTATCAAAATACTTTACAACGGCGTGTAATGGTTTCATTTCTGCACTTCGTGTAATTTTTACTATTACATTCACAATTCTGCATTCCTGAATATCTTTACGTAGACTACCTTGCTCACAATCATATTACGTCGTGTTTCATATGAGGTAGTTGAAATATGAACTTTATTTCATTTAGGTTATCGTTAAAAATTCTACGTTCTGCCCAATTATCATTATGTATATAGAGTATTCCAGCTTAAGAAAAAAGCATTGATCTTATGGGTCTCAGCTAGTACACTGTTGCCGGAAGATGCTTCCGTTAGAAGAAAGAGTGAGGTATAGTATCTCTATCTCACTCTCTTCCTAATACGTACAGCGTTCTAGCAAGTTTATCGCACAAGATGGGTACGTTGAATCCGTTCAAATGATAAAAAAAGCTATTAATGCCATAATGATGCCTGCAAAAACATACATAATATTTTATATACATTATAACTAGACTTCGGACATTCAAGCCATTAACCAACTCTTAGACACCTCAACTAAGCTCCATAATGATCGAAAATAGGCATTAAAATACAGTTTTAGGCACCTAAAAAGTTACTGAAATTACAAATAATAATACCAGTAATAATAATAATAATGATAATAATAATAATAATAATAATAATAATAATAATAATAATAATAAACTGTGTTAAACATCAATACAGTTATTTTATTGGGTTAAGAAGTGCTTATAATACAGATTTAAGATTGTGTGCAACACAATTTTTCCGTTATAAAATGTTAAAAAACGCTTATAACACAAATTTAGGATTATGTACAGTTGTCAAAAAAAAAGTGGCCGCACTTGTGAACAGCAAATATTTTCTAAGTCCACTTCGGGTCACGGCGATGCTACACGATGCATGTGCTTGTAAAAGCAGTTCCGGATCTATGGAAGCATTTCGCATCTGCGTCTCGTAGACCAGCGGTAGAGTGCTTGCTTAATGATTCGAAGGTTGAGGGTTCGGGCCTTCAAGTTTTTACTTTATTTTTAATCGTTCTATAGCGATGTAAATAATATTCAAATTATCATTTACATTCTGTTATCGTTTTTTATCGTTATCAGGTTATTTATATTTTGTTATCGTTCTTTTAGTAATATAAATAATGTTCAAGTTGTAATTTATTATATTCTGTTATCGTTCTAAGAGATATAAATAATATTCAAGTCATCATTTGTATTCTGTTATCGTTCTTTAACGATATGAATAATATTCACGTTTTTTTATATTCTGTTATCGTTCTTTAGCGATATAAATAATATTCAAATTATCATTTATATTCTGTTTTCGTTCTTTAGCGTTATAAATAATATTCAAGTTATATATATATATATATATATATATATATATATATTCTGTTATTGGTCTTTCGCGATGTAAATAATCTGTATTTTATGTAAGTAATTATTATAATACAAATAACCATTTTTCTTTGTAAAATAGGTTATTTTATTTAAATAATTAAATATATATTAGATAATATATTAATTAAACAAACCAATATTTATCATTTACATTCTGTTATCGTTCTTTAGTGATACTGTATAAATAATATTCAAGTTATTTATATTGTTATCGTTCTTTAGCGACATAAATAATACTCAAATTATAATTTATATTCAGTTATCGTATTTTAGCGATATAAATAACATAAATTTAATATTAGGATTGGAACAATACAGTTGCATAATACTGGTGTTAGTTTTTATTTTTATATTATTACATTATATATCTTGAACCACAATAAAATGAAAAGGAGTGACGAGGAATTGAACCTGAGACGTTTACATCTAAATTCCGTTGTTCTTCCTCTGAGCTACAAGGGCACAAGTGTGGAAACATTTGCGGAAAAATTGGCCCAATCCCCCTCCAAGATTTCCTGTTGATTTGAACAAGCTAGTCCAGGACGCGGGGAGGGGGGGGGGGAAAGGCTAATTGGGATTTCCCGGTCTCTGATCGGGTCAAACATCCTGATAGAAGTAATATATAACCCTTGCGGTGAATTTTGATTGAAATCCGGAGGGCCCAATTAGTCAAATTCACTGTCCTCATCTCCACGCTTGGGCCCCCTGGGATCTAATAAAATGCGAAAGAAACAGTGGTGTGCGGAAAGCAACGGCAAGGTACCGCATTTAGGCCTATCCTTCCCAAGAAACATTGCAAATATGAGCAAAAGAAGCTTTTAATGGAAAAAGGAGCATCTTCTGCGGACATCTGGAAAAAGAACTAAGGAAGAGACTAGTGAAGTGCTTTGTGTGCGGTGTGGCATTGTATGTGGAAGAAACATGGACAATACGACGAAATGAAGAGAAACGAATAGAAGCATGTGAAATGTGGATGTGGAGAAAAACGGAGCGTGTGAAGTGGACAGACAGAATAAGAAATGAAGTTGTGTTGGAAAAAGTGGGTGAAGAAAAAATGGTGCTGAAACTGATTAGAAAGAGAGAAAGGAATTCGTTGGGTCATTGGTTGAGAAGAATAATAGACGACATTACGGTATGTGGATCATATGCGGAGACTAAGAGGAAGGCAGATAATAGGAAAGGTTGGAGAATGCTGGGTTTGCAATGAAAGACCTGCCCATAGCAGAACATTTATGTATATATGTATATATGTTCAGAATGCCTGGAATGTCATCTAGGAACAGTCGCTATTTGCAAAGACTAGTCGATTCCATGCCCACTCGACTGCAAGATGTGATCGAGATGTGGGGAAGGTAGACTAAATATTGAATCGTGGATTTTTGTTCGTTTGTTTGTTTGTTTTTTTTTGAACGCTTAATTGTTTGAATGTTCTAAGGCAGACGCCAGTAAGTTTGTTTTGTTTATGCCACGAAAGATATTTTTGTTGAGAATAAGATCTTTTTTTTCTTTCCATTTGCAGCCATAATGTCATAATGATAAAGTCATGGCATAATACATTAATGAACTTTGTGTTAATCACTAAAATAATCGTAAAATATAAAGGAGCAATTATGTACATTTGTCTCCCTGTTTTAAAAACAAAACAAAAAAGAACATAAAAAACAAGAGGTTGTATTCGAACGCAGGACCTCACGAATAAGAGGCCAGAACGCTATCAATACGTTATCGAATAACACACAGGATATTTTAATTATAACTGTAGATATCAGGCAACGTGGTCCGACAACATGTAACATCGCCAGTCTTCGAATTGTAGCGAAGATACCCGAAGGGAACTTTGCTTCAAGAGAGCGGCCACTTTTTCTTTTGACAGATGTACAGCACAAGTTTTCCGTTATTAAATGTTAAAGAGTGCTTATAATACAAATTTAGGATTATGTGCAGCATACGTTTTTCGTTATTAAATGTTAAGGAGCGCTTATAATACAAAATTAAGATTATGTGCAGCACACGTTTTCCGTTATTAAATGTTAAGAAGCGCTTATAATACAAAATTAAGATTATGTGCAGCATACGTTTTCTGATATTAAATGTTAAGAAGCGCTTATAATACAAAATTAAGATTATGTGCAGCATACGTTTTCTGATATTAAATGTTAAGAAGCGCTTATAATACAAAATTAAGATTATGTGCAGCATACGTTTTCTGATATTAAATGTTAAGAAGCGCTTATAATACAAAATTAAGATTATGTGCAGCACACGTTTTCCGTTATTAAATGTTAAGAAGCGCTTATAATACAAAATTAAGATTATGTGCAGCATACGTTTTCTGATATTAAATGTTAAGAAGCGCTTATAATACAAAATTAAGATTATGTGCAGCATACGTTTTCTGATATTAAATGTTAAGAAGCGCTTATAATACAAAATTAAGATTATGTGCAGCATACGTTTTCTGATATTAAATGTTAAGAAGCGCTTATAATACAAAATTAAGATTATGTGCAGCATACGTTTTCTGATATTAAATGTTAAGAAGCGCTTATAATACAAAATTAAGATTATGTGCAGCACACGTTTTCCGTTATTAAATGTTAAGAAGCGCTTATAATACAAAATTAAGATTATGTGCAGCACACGTTTTCCGTTATTAAATGTTAAGAAGCGCTTATAATACAAAATTAAGATTATGTGCAGCATACGTTTTCTGATATTAAATGTTAAGAAGCGCTTATAATACAAAATTAGGATTATGTGCAGCATACGTTTTCTGATATTAAATGTTAAGAAGCGCTTATAATACAAAATTAAGATTATGTGCAGCATACGTTTTCTGATATTAAATGTTAAGAAGCGCTTATAATACAAAATTAAGATTATGTGCAGCACACGTTTTCCGTTATTAAATGTTAAGAAGCGCTTATAATACAAAATTAAGATTATGTGCAGCACACGTTTTCCGTTATTAAATGTTAAGAAGCGCTTATAATACAAAATTAAGATTATGTGCAGCATACGTTTTCTGATATTAAATGTTAAGAAGCGCTTATAATACAAAATTAAGATTATGTGCAGCATACGTTTTCTGATATTAAATGTTAAGAAGCGCTTATAATACAAAATTAAGATTATGTGCAGCATACGTTTTCTGATATTAAATGTTAAGAAGCGCTTATAATACAAAATTAAGATTATGTGCAGCATACGTTTTCTGATATTAAATGTTAAGAAGCGCTTATAATACAAAATTAAGATTATGTGCAGCACACGTTTTCCGTTATTAAATGTTAAGAAGCGCTTATAATACAAAATTAAGATTATGTGCAGCACACGTTTTCCGTTATTAACTTCACACTATAATCAAACAAGAACCTAAGTTACATACCTTTGTTGTTTTGCTGACAGTTAAATTTTGTGTACTTTATATAATAAGCGTAGAAAATTTTGTACATGTTTTAACAGTGTGAAATCTTAATCTCAACTGTGCCACTCCTATTTGTCTGTTACATTTATCAGCGAGGATGTTTGGAAAGAAAGGGGAAGGCTATTCCACCAATTTACCTGTTATCCTGTTATTCGTAAATTAAATATATGGTAATTTTAGAGGTGCAAAACAATTTTAGCACGTGAAATTGTTCTAGTTCTCAATAGAATTACGTTCTATGAATTAAGGAAACTAATTAATTCTCAGTTCTCAAGAAAAATACTTATGAATAGTTGATGGAACAGCCGCCATATATTCAATGCTATTTTCTATAGATAAGGAGATAAGATCTAGCACGTGATCTTTAGGGAGGATAAAGAATGTTCCATCAGAAAGACAGTTTGTTTCATGATGATTAATACTATACGATCTACTGACAAGGAAGTTCATCTCAGACTAAAACCTATGTCCTCCCTCCATAGCCATTGGTAATAAAACCATGGTACATGATAAGGTCACATGACAGGTCTTCCCTCCTCTACTGTAGCGTTGAATATTACGATTTTTAAGAATATTTGTTAATAATATGCGAAGTATCTCCTACATCTATATACAGTCGTAAAAAATAAAATTTCTAATTTAAATGAATCTGATTAACTATCCTCTTTTTTTACAGAAACGATTTCACAATTCAACGAAACAATAGTGACTAGATCAGAACATAAGCTATATAGTAACGAAATATGATAGCAAATACTGTCTCAAAATATCAGACTTATAAGAATCAAACAAAATTACACACCACTATAGAGACACTTCTGAAAGGATGTCAGTCTTATTTCTGACAAATTATTACAGCTTTTACAAGCCCTCATTAGTTGTGTTTGAAATTGTGTCAGTGCACTCTCAATATAAGTAATGAAGTGTATTGCTAATGACGTAATATCCTCTCTTGTTCTCTAATTGATCGCTTTCTAATTTGTATCATCCGTAAAGAAGTCTGTATAATTGCAGTCTTTATTTTATATACAGTCATCTAACTTATACTAAGTTTACTCAATGTTCTAATTATTTTCTATTTACTGAATTATGACATGGAAATGGGTGCCATTCAGACAGTTCTAGGAGTTCGTTAATACCAGAATTATCTCTTATGAAAAATAGTCACATTTATTGAACATTA
This sequence comes from Periplaneta americana, assembly GCF_040183065.1. Taxonomy (NCBI): domain Eukaryota; kingdom Metazoa; phylum Arthropoda; class Insecta; order Blattodea; family Blattidae; genus Periplaneta; species Periplaneta americana. The sequence goes on along the minus strand of NC_091118.1, from coordinate 124,474,066 downwards.
ACTTATTCTATTTAAAAAATATATATCATACAATACCTGCTTACTCGAAATGCTATAAAGGTTTTCTATGTATGTGTGTGTGCGTGCGTGCGTGCGTGTGTGTGTGTGTAATTTTTTAAACCTTCTTTACAAGCATGTTCCATTATAAAAATGCAATACTACAACATACTAATAGACTACACATTACAATATTGATAACTCTTCCGAATACAATGTATACACATTATTTCTAGCCTATTCTACTTTCCCTAAATTTACTATTTACAACATGTTAACATCTATGCTATTGTTGAATCTTTTAAATACTTTGTACAACACTATTTTAGTACCTATTCGGTTTTTCTATTTACAGATAAAAAAATCAATCAATCATTTTAAAAACTATGTTTAGAAATATACTTTTTAACAAGTTATCCTACTTTCTCTAAATTTACTATTTACAACGTGTGCTACTGTTGAATCTTTTAAATGCATTATACAACACTATTTTAGAGAATGTTCTGTTTTTCTGTTTACAAATTAAAAAAACCTATACTATTGTTAATACTTTTAGAAACTATGTTTAGAAGAATACTATTTAACAAATTAACCTATTTTCCTTAAATTTACTATTTACGTGTCAACATCTACTGTATTCTACTGTTGAATTTTTTTAAATACATTGTACAACACTATTTTAGAGCCTGTTCTGTTTTTCTGTTTACAAATTAAAAAAAAACCTGTACTATTGTTAATCCTTTTACAATCTATGTTTGGAAGTATACTATTTAACAAATTAACCTATTTTCCTTAAATTTATTATTTACAACGTATGTATGTATGTATGTATGTATGTATGTATGTATGTATGTATGTATGTATGTATGTATGTATGTATGTATGTATGTATGTATGTATGTATGTATGTAATGTAAGTATGCATGCATGTATGTAAGTATGCATGGATGTATGTATGTATGTATGTATGTATGTATGTACTGTACTGTAAGTATGCATGCATGTATGTAAGTATGCATGGCTGTATGTATGTATGTATGTAATGTACTATAAGTACATGTATGTATGTAATGTAATGTAATGTATTGTAAGTATGCATGCATGCATGTATGTAAGTATGCATGAATGTATGTATGTATGTATGTATGTATGTATGTATGTATGTATGTATGTATGTATGTATGTATGTATGTATGTATGTATGTATGTATGTATGTATGTATGTATGTATGTATGTATAAGATTTATCTTCCATTTATGGGACTCCATGTGTCTTGCTGTGTGCTATACTGTGTTATTTCAGTGGTGTTCCTGACCGTGCTGCCCACACTCCTAGCGAGACCTACAGTTTGTAACTATCATAATATTGGTCTCATATATACAGAGAGAACCGTAATTATGTCAATAATTCTGGTGCGTGATTCCATGATAAAAGAGCAACAAAAAAGTCAAATACCATTTTGTTATATTTTAAATAGTTTTCCAGAAAAAAAAACGTTCATTTTAAAATACATTAATTATGAGAATTTGCAACTCTGCGCCCTACAACAAGCTGGGAGTTGCTCTGAACAAACCCCTCCATCTGGGTCCTTGAAGGTCGAAGCCATCATGCCATATACATTGCATTTAAACTGATTAGAAAAAATACAGACAATATACAGTTTAAATTTTGTGTTTAAACTGTGTTAGATAACGGAGAATGAACACTGCTTGTTTCAAGTTAAACAAAATCTTGGAAAATTTAAAATAAACTCTATAACCTAATCTTAATTAAATGTTAAGAGAACACAGGCAATAAGACACGCTTCTTTCAAACTAAATGGATAAGATTAAGAAATATTTCTACACTCCCATTTCAATTGAATATGTCAGAGATCATGAACAGTAATGATGCATATTTCATGTTATAAAAACGAAATTTTAAAATATTTGAAACTCAAAAGGAAAAAAAAAAATACGATAAGCTTATTTCACGTTGAAGTAACGGTGAAAATAGTTTATAATGTAATAATTATTGTATAATATTATAAAATAGTTTCGTACGCTATTTTTTGTACGACAGTATTATGAAAGAATATTAATAATGAAATAACATCAGATTTGTAATGATGTGTAGTTTGATATCATGGTCTATGGAAAAAGAGATTGCTATGATAAATTTGATGTATTAAATATTATTAAAAAATCCGTTGCGCTACAGCCCACGAAGGGCCAAGACTGACCAGCCGGCTGCTTGCCTAACGGTTACATGCCGAAACAGAGGTGAACGATCATCCAAACAGATATTAAATATTATAGCACTGACAAATCGTTTTATAACATTAATGTTATGATCAAGTATTGCTTTCTTAATAGAATCCATGACGTTTTAGTTGTCATGGTAGGCTAATATTTTACGACCTAGTATGATAATGTGGCACATTAAGCACGATTCTCACTAACGATAAAGACTGTTTGTAATGATCGTGTACAAACAATTTTAGTTTCAAACTCTCCGACTTAATTTTAATTATATATTCGGTGAACACAGCCAATAAGAAAACCTTATTTTACATTATACAAATGTGATTAATGATTTTGAAAATTTCCTTTTGTCGTACTACGAGCATTTTCTTCAGCCAGTTAGAAATAGTTACCTCCCACTTTAATTTTTAAAGTAATCGATCTCGTTGTCTCAACCATTCCTTGAATACGCGAGCTGCATCTGTCCAGGCAGCTTTACAGTGTTGTCACAGCGCAGTAGAGTTTAAAAAATTATTTTGCGGAATGAAAACTTCCATTAGTTTGCATCAAATTCCTGCGCATTTAAAGGACAAAACTAAAATTCTTTCAATCACTTATTTTCGTAATACACTCCTCTCTTAAACTGACTGACCATATCGGGAATTAATTCAATAGCTTTCAGAAAATACGCTATGAAATGTTTCATATAAAATAATTTTTTTCTCGTAAAGGAAGCAGAAAGGAGCAAAATTGTATTAAACTTTTTTGTTTTAAATAACTCAAGGAATAACCCCTTGAAATTAATTACATTACTTATGGTTCCCCCTGTATACTCTTCCTGGCACCACATTGGACTGTCAGAAAAAGGAACAAAGAAACTATATGATAATGCACAATTTATAGCAATGATCGTAATTTATGTAGCCAAACCTACATATTGTAGAATATTATATGAAATGATAGAGACACTCTTGCATCTGAGAAAGTAGTTATAATTTAAGTAGTTAAACATTTTTACAAACAACTTTAGAACTGAAAGATTTCTACGATCTTCTGTAAAGAATTAAAGTAACACTATCCGTTTCGTAAACAGAAAGAAATCGAGGCTTTTTCTAATATATGTATAAATACTATTTATAGAGTTGTCTCGAAATGAAAATAATCTTCAGAGCAAAATTTTAGAATTAAGGCAAAAGAATATCTTAAATAAATAATAAAACCGATATGTTTCATTAAAATTATAATTTTGTGCCCAAGGGCAAGACCTTCACTGGGAACTGAACATTCTACAATCATCCGTTTTTTTCGCCCTTCTCTTGTTCTCTGCATATGATTCATAGAATTAAGCATCGTTTATCATCCGATATCTTCTTCTGCCCCGAACTTTTCCCGCTCAAATATCTTTCCACTTTATCCTTCAGAGACAGTTATTTCTTAGCCTGTGAACCAGCAATAGTAATATGCGTTACAAGAGCGGTATGTTGAAGTTTTCATGTTCGAGGAAAAGTTTGAAAAAGCGAAACGTAGTTGAGCTTTTCTAATTTCCGAGAATTGAAAGAAAACATACCGCTCGTGTATCGTACATTATTTTGTGCGAAGATAGTTTATTACATACCTGAAAGAGGAATTTCTAATTAGTTGCAATGAAATCTCCATCTTGGTTTCTGTTCAACGACGGCAAATTTGCAAAACAAAAATATCTATCTTCAACATTGTTGCTTTAAAATGTTTTCTGTGTTTACTATACTCCAGCAGGCCGTGATATACGTCTGTCTTTTTTGCCCCAGTCTATAAATGCGAACATAAAACAAACGGTAAGGTTATGTAATGATTTATTTTTCATTTTAATATTTTAACAATATTATTTATATAACATATTGCAGTAATAACATCGGCATCTGGAATCTTGTTGATTTTTTCACGGCTTCCTTAATGTTACTTTCATCACGAATGCAGTAACTTTAGTGGAGTTGTAGAGTTTACTTAATTTTTGCAAATATTTAAAAACAATAATTAATAGTGCAATTCAGGTGAAATTGCAATGGTAAGTTTCCAATTTATAATTATTACTATATTGAACTCTCTAAAAATAATATGTTAAAAGCCTAAAGCAGTAAAATGAATGTCGCGCTTAAGCGGTAAGAAAAGGGAAATTGTTATTTGTGTTAGGTTGGGAATACTCAATGTGGAATTTTAAACTTTCCGCGGATTGGGTTTTGTGCGGAAACCAAGCAAATACGCACGATCTCGCACAAATTTCTTTTTCTGTTCCTGATCTTTTTCAGCGTTGTTCTTTCTTTTCACACTTCCTGTAGCACAGCTTCATGTCCTATTTTGTATATCCATTACACACGCTCCATTCTTCTCCATATCCACATTTGCAATACTTCCTGTGGTTTCTCTTCATTTCGTCGTAAATTTCATCTTTCTTTCCCGTACAATACAAATTCCACACAAAGCACTCACTAGTCTCTTCCTCAGTTCTTCTTCCAGAGATCCACAGAATATGTTCCTATTACTATTAAAAGCTTCCTTTGCCATTGCTATCTACCCTCCTTTTGACTTCCTGGCAACAGCTCGCGTTACTACTTAACCGGATTGTTTCCGTTCTCTGATAACGAATTTGAATGACGTTATGTGTGTCAGGTATCACACCGACAGCTGAATTGCGGCGAGAGGTGACAGACCAGTAGTGAGTGATTTCAGAATTAGAGTGCACGGTGTATCACAATAGCAATTCTCAAGATAATCTAGCTTTTTTGGGAGGGGTACATAACAACCCTTTCCGATGCCAAGTACAGTTACGTGAAAATCATAAGACCCTGCAAAAAAACGTTGTTTCGTGATTTCCAAAAAAGGCATATTGTGTGTACCTAATAACACTGGTAAAGCTCGGATGAGATTAATTCCAGAGTGGAAAAAACAAGTAAATCCATCCCCCGTCACAAGTCGCCGCACCCCACGAAATGATACAAATTAATTCCATTCGACCTTTACCAATCTCATTAAGTACACAGAAGATGCCTTTCTTGGAAATAACGAAACCTCGTTTATTGCAGACTTCTTTTATTTATGAGCTAAAAAACGCACGAAGAGGAAATGTGTGTCACCTTCATGGCAAAAATTATATTTCTTAAGTTCTCTACACACTGGTTTTCCCCTGCTATCTTCAGCAGAGATCACAGGATTGAATTTTATGTTTCTTGTAACTTTGTCCACTCCTTTTTATTAGCTACAACTTCCACTGCCGTGGAAAAAGTCTAGTCCGAGGCTCTGTTGAGTGAGGCATCTCTCTTTAAGCAATATAGATTGTTAGTTGAATCTGACATCCCTTCGGTTAAATATAAGGACAACATATACACATAAAGAGAAAGAAATATATTAACCTACTCTTTTCAAAGTTTTCTGCTAGCTGTATATGTAAACTTAATTAGGCTAAACAACTTGAACGAAAAGTTCTGAAAGAGAGCAAAACAAAGGTAGGCTACGTATGGGGACGCGTATTTCCCTGGTGAAACGACTCCGCTGCACGCCATTGCGCTCTGCCTTCCCACATATTTTCTGATTCTTATTGCTACCTTTGGGGAGTTCAGGAACAAAAGCCTTTTCAGGGAGTAGTAGAGGATATCATGTGCACGCGTGAATGTGTAAAAATTACTCTACGGTTTTTTTTTAATGTTGACATCAATGTCCTGGAACTTTCCTGCTTTCCGCTTTTTTTCACTATATTCCAGGAAAACAATTTTTTTGTTGTTATACTGTGAGTTTCATCTCATTGTTCTGTATAAGACTAAATTTGCCAACATGGTCTTCCGAAAAAGTGTGATCAATATTAAACAGCAAAAATAACTCACTATGTCAGTAATTTAATGAGAAATTGTATAAAAAATTCTAAAGTAATAATAAGCTCATAGAAAAATGAAACAATAACAACTAATGCCTACCAATGTTACCAAGCCGTGAATATATGCAGTAAGCCTAGTTCATGTAAAATTTACGTATTTAAATGGCAAGGATCCAATAATGTGACTTCGTACGTTGAGATTAAATATCTTAACAAAAGACAATGTGGGTATTAAGAAGAACCTAAGTATTGTGGAGTAATCGGGAACCAAGAAGGAGGTTACAGTCGAGAAGGAAGACGCATGATAGACTAAAGGTGCATGATGGTAAAACTTGTCTACTAAAATCTTATTCGTGATCTATATCAATGGTGACTAAATTTATTTTGCACTTTAGTTCGTCCAAAAATTTGTGAAAATGTATGATACTTTATTTTTTTCAGAAAAGTGTCTGGGTAAAACTATCTGTCTGTCAATTTTTCTCGTAGTTCAAATCTACTCAAACAGAGACGCCGTTTCATGAATCTCTCATGCCTGGTCTTGCCGGTGCTCTTATTATCTGAAGAAAATAATACTAATTGGGTGGATAGATTATTAGATATGGGTGGATGGATAGCTGGTTGGGTGGGTGAGTGGATGGATTAATCTTGGAAGGTAACTTGTGGGTACATTGTGATACCTGTGGAGTTAAATTTTGATCAAATAATGAATAGCTTGTCAATGTCGTCTAAAACCCGTCATTGAGGATAAGGGTTCCTTTATATAATAATAACAATAATAATAATAATAATAATAATAATAATAATAATAATAATAATAATAATAATAATAATAATAATAATTGTGTATGTATCTGTGTAAGCCATCTGTAATTGGAAGCCTGCTTCTGTTGGTAGTGGATTTAAATAAACAAATAAATAATAATAATAATAATAATAATAATAATAATAATAATAAATTTATCGCTCAACAAAGATACATATTTTTTAATATAAAAATCTCTCTAGCATCCCCAGAATGAGTACATACTCGTGCTCTGTTGGCATTCCACAAAATTTTAACATAAATATTTTATTGATCAACAGAATAAAAAGTGAAAAAAGAAAGTGAAAAACACAGATATAATAATTAGAACTTCATATTTTCTCTCTAAACGACAATTTTTCATTGATTTTTAAAACATAAGAAGCATTAGCAAATTGTATATTTGGGAATTTAGGTTTCAACCGAGGAACTTGTCATTTAATGCCAAGCATTATAACCGCTTGACCACCTAATTCTAAAATAATGTTTATTTTTGTTTTTAGTCAGCTGTCCGAACACCAAATATTGCATCATTTATGGGGCAACAAAGCCTGGAAGTAATGAGGTAGGGTGGCCAGTTCCTTTCCTCATATAATGGCACAACCGCCATTACTATCATCATCATCATCATCATCATCATCATCATAAACTCCGCCAATGCAAATACCTTCGCCATTACCATTATCATCACCATCACCATAACCCTCATAACGATCACCATCGCTATTACCATCACCTCCGCCATTATTATCACAATCACAGTTACCATCACCAACGCTATTACCATTATGGAATGGTGCACATGCCCTAAGGCAACCTACACTACAAATTTCCTCGCGGGCTGCCCTCGAAATCCCCTACAGCTTGCAGCAACTCTTTGTCTTTCCTTCGTAGGCATCACCGCGGTCTCTCAAAACTGGTCCCACGAGATGCCATGAGTCCTCTGGAGAGCCCACAGTATATGGTACCACAATCCAGCAACTAATTACCACATACCACGGTGACGGCCCGCAGCCTACTGTGCATTGGAACAAGTCCGAAATATGGGAAAGAAATGGACATGACGATGTTGATGATAGAAAAGAAGTGTAATTATGCTGGCGATATGAGTCCGAGATCTAACACTGAAAATCACCCAGAAATTGTTTGAGTAAAAACCTCGTATAATATCTTAATTAGGTAACTAGTCCCAACCAAGATTTGAACCCGGGCGCGTTCGTTTCACGGTCAGACATGCCAACCGTTATTGCACAGCGGTTAACCACCCACTACCATATTACCACCACTACTGTAATTACCACCATAATTATCATCTTCACCATTGCTACCGAAATAGCTATCTCGATCACCGTTATCCTCTCGCTATCGCCAACATCATACTATCACTACTTTATCCTCATCACCACCATTACAATTTATCAACAGTAATCTCACTGGAGGTATTGATTTATCTGGAGAAAATCAAAACTCGAGTGGGATTTAATTTACTGTTACACAATTAGAAGAAAGTGTATGTTATAAAGATTAGAAGAAATGAAGTATATAATCTAATCCAATAAAATATTAATTGAATTACTAAAATTCTATTTCACTAATGTTAGCTTCGCCAAAACGTTTGAACGGAGCCGCCATTTTCAGTTGACTACGCGGTAAACGAATGACGATCGCAAAGCATGTTTTATAGTATCGTAAAGAATTTGCAGTTTGAAATGTTGGCGAACAAAGAAACAAATAGTAAGGAGGTGATAAAAACAGAATAAAGTAGCCCATATAAAGATTAGAAGAAATAGAATACTCTAATACAATAAAATATTAATTGGCTTATTAAAATTCTATTTAATTATCGTTTGAACAGAGCCGCCATTTTCAGATGACTATCTATGCGGGAAATAAATGACGCTCGCAAAGCATGTTTTATAGTAACGTAAATAATTTACATTTTGAAATGTTGGCAAACAAATAAACAAATGCTAGGGAAGTGATAAAAATAAATAATTACTAGGAAAGTGATAAAATTGTTGCGATAAACAGCTATGATTAGTTGAAAAGTTTCTTTCGTACCGTTTTATTGGTCATAAGTATTAAGACGCAGTAAAAGTGTTATAGTCATCATAATAATTTATTATCACCGTCACTAAGATGTTACGCATAAATTTGGGACGATTCCGAAGACATTTCTTTGAAGTTCTTTTTCATTTAATGTTTTACGCTTGCTTGTATATTTCTGTCTTTCTATTTCTCTTTCTTTCTTCCTTGTTCCGATGCTTCTATTCTTATTGTATTTTGGAATGAATCTAGTTGAGGCGAAAATTGAAGGCTTATAATATATAAATACTTCACATTAAAGCAATTTCATTCATGTGTCATATTTATCTGTATTTTCCATGAAATAATTCGAAGCAGGATTTCTCGTGTCAGAAACACTGAGAGGGGAACGAAATTATTGTCACACAATAATCAATGTTCGTAAAGCCTGGAATTTTTAATAAAAATGTATATCCGACCGCAGAATCACAAATGTTAAAATGAAGTGTGGTATTATAACTGAAGAGCGGGATATTATTATTAGACCGCAAGCGGTCTTCTGTCGAGTTCACAGTTCAATGAAATGTTTATTTGAAAATGTATATTACATTTTTATAATTAAGAATAATTGATTAATATTATAATATTCCTATTTATGTTAAAAGTTCATTGCATTTTCGAGTGATGTTATATAATTTATTAATTATTTTTGTTTTCATTTCCATGATCGCAGAAGCATGGAATAAGTTCACTGTTGAAGAATTGATTTGTAGCTCTGATAATTATTAATGCTTTCATGAACTAGTAAATAATGTGGCTGAGTGTGTTGCAACTTTACGCTCTGAAGTACGTCATGCATTTGAATTATATGTTGATCCATTGTACAGAAGAATGGAAAGGAAACAGTACACTACTGAGGTTCATTTCTTTACTTC